>NW_021940488.1:4819024-5519429 GCF_001715985.3 Manacus vitellinus
AGGAGAGGAGAGGAGAGGAGAGGAGAGGAGAGGAGAGGAGAGGAGAGGAGAGGAGAAAGGAAAAAGAAAGAAAGAAAAGAAGGAAGAAAGAAAGAAAAGAAGGAAGAAAGAAAGAAAGGAAGGAAGGATCACCAGTCCTGGCTCCATTGTTGATCCAGCTGGTCCTCGGGCACATGTACAGAGCAAGTGCCCTGGGCTTAGTGGAGATAGCTTTTTATAGATAAGTTTTCCCATCCCGGAGACAAGTTTCTCACTTTCCATGCAAATTAATTAGCATGCATGCTCTGGCCTCCTAGACCTCTCTGCAAATGCGTTCGAGGCTTCAGGGGTTTTGGATGGTCTTGCTCCCCCCCTACAGTCCATGCCTGCTTCTCACCCTCATTCCTGTGTCTGGTCTGTGCTGTGTTGTGCTTATCTCCAGGAGCCAGAACAAGGATGTTTGTCCCAGAAAAGTGCTACCCTACCTCTGTATGACCCCTTCTCCAGGCACATTCTGTTTTTTCTCACAGTGTGTTATTACCAGCAATCCTTGGTTATTGTCACCAACAATCCATGTTTGGCTCCAAGCTTTCCAGCTATCAGTGTTTGAGACATACACATTAGAGTATACACATGAGACAACCCTTATCTTCTGGGCTTCTATGACATCCATCTCTGAACTAAACACCTTAAGGCTGTCTTTATAACCAGTGGAATGAAGGAGTCACTGTTAGAGCACGATACAATATCTGTTGTGTCCCAGAAGTGCATGTTTATTCCATGGGCATAAGAACACTGAGGGCAACTGGCTTCAGAGGCAGATGTTTGTGATTTTCTTTAGGTCAGCTGAGTTGTGTGCCAACTGCAGAGCGACTGCAAAGCACAGAAAGACATTTCTAATTCACTTCCATATTGCAACCAATGCTGCTGAGTTGTGAGTGGTATGCCAAACATATGCAATGAGCTATGCAATTTTAATTACTCATTCCAATAGCTGCAAAGTTGGACCTAACACAAGTCTTCATTGAAAAACACTATGCCCAAATACTCTTCTAGTCCCTGAAACATGTTATTGAAATTGGTGCAATTATGTATTTAGTGCTACATCTATGTCCTCGCCCAGGGATTTGATTTTCCTGTTTCTTCATTAAATTGTGTTGTGTTTATTTGTTTATTTGCCACATTCATATCTTCATTACAGGCCTGGTGATGAAAATATTTGGCAAAGAGCACATGGAAAGATCCAGATACTGAGGAATTCAAACAAACCAGCTTGGTCATATAATTGGTATTTGACAGAATAGATGAACACATATTAGTTCTGTATATTACCAATAAGAGAAAAAGTCTGAAACACTGGTAAATAGTTACAGTTGGTTCAATAGCCATCACTGGGGCTTTTGGGTTCTTTTTATTCAAGGATGATTGAAGGTGTCAGGTAGACCATAGCTGCTAAAGGAGGAATGTTCTGATGGAGAAAGCCAGAAGGGCTAAAACAGTGATAAAGGGAATCACTGTCTAACAGGCAATAATACTTTGAAAGCAAACTTGATACCCATTTGACAGGTGGCAAGCTGGCTCCTTCCAAGCAGTAAATTGTATGACCTGAACAGAAGGAAGTTTCTTGTGGTTCATACAGGTGCCATATATTCTGATGATACATTCTACCATAGAAAGTTCATATAGCTAAACAGAGGTGGTTCTGCCATCAGTACAATTTGGAAATATCTGAGAAGGATTTTAGTTACTCGCTCAACCACATCTCTCTGTGGCCTTCATAAAAAAAATATATCTGTAACGTGGAGGGAGCATATCCCATCTTCACAACAGATAGGGACAGTAAAATCCATCAATGACTGAACTGTTCAGGCAGTAGCAAACAGACAAATGGCTGAGAGAATTGGGATTGTTCTCCCTGGAAAAAGAGAAGGTTTCAGGGTGACCTGATTGTGACCTTCCAGTACCTGAAGGGAGCCTACAAGAAACAGAGAGAGATTGTTTACAAGAGCCCATAGTGACAGGACAAGGGGGAAGGGCTTCAAACTGAAAGAGAGTAGGTTTAGATGAGATTTTGGGAAGAAATTCTTTAGTGTGAGTGTGGTGAGGCACCAGAACAGGTTTCCCAGAGAAGCCGTGGATGCCCCATCCCTGACAGTGTTCAAGGCCAGGTTGGAGGGAGCTCTGAGCAACCTGGTCTAGTGGAAGGTGTCCTTGCCCATGGCAGGGGATTGGAATGAGATGATCTCTAAGGTCCTTTCCAACCCAGGCCATTCTATGATTTTATGGAAAGCACAGACAGGCCTAAAAATTGTTACTTCAATAGTGTCAAGGGCCACCGATGCATCACTGGACAAAAATAAAGTAAATAACAAGAGCTATTTTCAAAGGTGCATGTGTGACAAAGGATCCCTCCCTACTTGCCCTTTTCATTGCACTCATGTGCATAATCGACCATATAGACTTAAAAAACTCTAGAGGGGGGCCCAGAAAACAGAAAATAAGATGTACGGTAATAAGTTTTACAAGTTAGACCTGAAGTTTTAAAAATAGAGAGATTTTTGATATAAATACAAATTAATTTAAAATATTCCATAGCAGCAATTCCCACCCAGGGGATGTAAACAAACTACTTCTACAATAACAAAGCATTTGCCTTGCATCTAGAGCTACTTAAGGAAAAAAAAAAAGAAATCATAGATTTTATGAAATGCCTTATTAGAAGGCATTCCCGGGGGGAGAAGGGGTGGAGAACTGCAGAAGCGGTGTCAAATGTAGTAAGTTAATAAAAAGCAAATAAAATCTATATGCTTTAAATAAAACCTAATGCATTATTCATAAAGAAGATCTTTCACAAAGAAAGTTTAATTCATCATCCTGTTTACTATGTTTTACAGCATCAATTAGAAAAGAGAAATTCTCTTCCTCTCCAAAGTTAGTAATACATCTTTACAATAAAAGAAAATCTATTATGGCATTTAATAGTTTGATAAGAGACGCATAAAAGTAAATCAGCAAGACTCAAAGAAAATCAGAGAAAGGAAAAACAACGTCTTTATTATGAAAATTCATTCAGTTTACAATGATTAGATGATGGCAGGCCTGTTTTTCTCTTTTGGACCAGTTCACCTAAGCTGTGATTGTGGGAAGAAGAAATGGAGGAGGAGTATGTTGGTTCCCACCCACCCCCAGGTTTTTCCCTTTCCAATAAAGGACCGGATAAACTGTGGGCTGTGAGTGGGAGCAGGAAGAGACAAGGAAAAGCACTAAAAAGCAGAATTAACAAGGAAATGATTATTCAATTTCTTTTCATAGTAACTACTGCTAAGGATAATATATACCTGGACTTTAAACCTGTGCTATACAGATCTATCTAGGCTTTAACAGGATTTTGAGTGTTATGAATATGCATTTTTACCTGTTTCTAAGTTGAGAAAAAGAAACAAATTCCAAAGACATATATATCCTCCCAGAAATATTTTACTGGGTTTCCTGTTTACATATTTTTTCCTTGCAGATTGGTCTTGTGCCTTTAAAATTGTCCTTTCACATTTTTTTTTTTACAACTGTAGGAGAATAGATTGGGTTTTGATTTTTAGATTTTCTTATTCAGAAGTCCCAAGTAGCTTTAAAAAAATTGTGTTGGAGAACTTTTCACAGTAAAAGAGCTCTTGAGAGTTTCAAATTTGGGTTGCTTTTCTCCACACCACAGTTTCTTTTTCCCTGACCTCACCATATCCATTTGCTAACAAGTGTGGTGATAACTCCAATTGAACCGGACTCAAAAAGATAACTTTTCAGAAAAGTTCTTTGAGAATGTGCACTTAGTCCAGCTGAACACTCTGGTCTCTTGCACAAGCATAATGGCATAAAATCAAACATGGGAATTTTATAAAAAGTTGCAAACACATTTGCATTTACATTTAAAATATACTCTACAGACTTTTATATTTGAAAGGTTTCATTCTCATCTTCAAATCTCAGTTCTTAAAGCTCCCCAAGAAGCAAGAATCTACTAGGAAGGTTTATAGGAAGCAAGCAAAGAATCCAGTTAAATAATGGTAGGTATGTTTTCAGCAAATAAAGATACATATATCTCATCAACAACTGCAAAATCCACAAGGCATTGGTGAGGACCTTCCACAACTGCACCCTTTCAACTACGTTAAGAATGAATTTGTCAGCTCTGCTCAAGTTTTTCTCTTGCCAATTAAAATCTCAATTACATTTATGGAGTCTCTGCTTCATTATTCTGTTAGTGGTTAGATTGGGTTCCTCTGGGAAAGCAAGGGAATATTGGGCACATGAAAGAGGCCTAGAAGATGTTAAAGATGTGTGACCCTGGTAGATGTGTAAGGTCAGGACTAATTCTTGACTGCAGATACAGAGAAGCAAAGCTAACATGTGATCCACTTCCCCAAGTCCCGTTACAGTCCCATTATATAGTCCTTATCCTCATATCATCCCAAAACATTCCAGTGACATGAAGGTTATCAGATTTTAAAGTTCCCAAAGTAGAATTTCAGTGTGTCATCATCACTGTGAAACATAAAACATCAGACAAATGAAAGTTCTTTTTAAGAGTTAATTAACAAAGCACCAGTAACAAAGTTACTCTTCCAAGTAGCTCTTTTTTCCCTCTTCTTCACCCTTGCTTTCCCAATGTTTACAAATCCATTAAAGACCTCAGCTTGCCCTGAATTCGTCTCACTCTAATTCCACAAATATTTATTTTCTCAAGCATTCATAACCCAGGATGTTAGAAATGATAACTCCTACTTCAGCTTGGAAAACACATGTGAATACGACCTTATATAAAGGCTGAGGAGCTGAGAGACAAAGTCATCTCCCTTCCCTTCTACACCTCAACTTGTTCTCACCCCACACTTGGAGCTGTTCAAATTTGCTTCTAATTGCAGGCTCTGCTGTGTAATGACCAAACCTTTGCTTGGGTCTTGAAGAATGTTTCAGATCTTGTGGGTGCTATTAGACAGGAGGTATAATGTAAGTAATAGTTGACATAATACTGATGAGAGTAAAATTGCACGCGTTTTTTAATAAAACACTGATTGCAGTTGGGTTTTGCAGTTTATTAACAGAAACATGGGTGCCTGCACTTCATTTTGTTCTGTGAACAGAACAATTTACAGAATGTTAGAGTGTTCAAACATTTAGAATACTTTTATCTCTGTATAGGAAAACATAAATAAACTTATAGGAAGAAAGCAACCATTGATTTAATAAACTCTGACAAAATTTAATAAATGCATTGGTTGAGGACAAAAATGAAATGTAAAAGCTGGAATTCAATTAAAAATGTATTTAATTTTGTTCCCTTCTAATAATATTTGACTGAAATATTTTGTAGCATTTAGTCTAAAACTTGAATATCAACTTAAAAATTTATTATAAATTTAATATTTACTTTGTCAATAATGCAGACAAGGTGTAGCTTATCAGAAAGTTCCATGGTAAAGTTAACATTTATGAGAAGACAAACTGAATAATTTAAACTATTAGTTCAGTGATACTGAAATGTTTTAATCAAATAAAATTTCATTTAAGCTGTATTTTGAATTTGCTTATGTTTTATTCTTTACATTTAATCACTAAATTGATAAATACCAATTTCTTATAAAATGTTAAACTCACTGAGTGAGAGTCTTCTGACTTGTCTTGGGCTCCTGAAATTGGTTTTAGAGGTATTATTCCAATTGAAGCCTTGGGATCTTATCTTAACATTAGCTATGACTTAAGGGGATAACAAGATAATAAGGGGAAAGTATGGAGAGGTATAATAGAGGTATCATTAATGAGAAAGTACAATTAATGTATCATTAAAATCAAGGACATTATAGCATAGAAATAGCTATTTCATCAAGGATGTCAAGGAGCTTAAAGGAGTTTTGTTCAAAGAAAAGAAGACAGTTGGGAACTGTCCCCTGAGCTAATTTATGGAAGTGAGTAATAATGGGTCCAGCAAAAAAGAAAAATGTAACCATGGTCACACATATCAATGATTCAACCTGTTTTCCCTGCACTATAAACATAAGTCAAACGAGCAATTCCCAGGAGCTGATTTGCACACACAGTCTCAATAGTCTGAGGATTTTTCACTCAAAAGTCAGGAATTATCGAATTTCCAGGTTATTTTATTCATCTGACTCCACTTAATGATAAATACTGTGGTTCAACCAACAATGACCTAACAAGTCAGTTTTAAGTTTGTAATTTAAAATAAAAGTTCAAAGAAGAGCAGAAAAATTGGAACAGTGACAAATCCAAAGTATTTTGAAGATTCATTGTCCTTTGGTAGGACATCCTTTAATTTCAGATTAGAAAAATGTGTATTTTTTAAAAAATCACAAAGGTATTTTGCCCAGTATTAGTGTAATACTTAACACAAATGATTTCACAGATAATGCACCCAAATATCTTCATTCACTTTGGATTACGAAATAAGAAAAGAGGGAGAAAACTCCAGCTAGTGATTTAATTCAAGCATTGAGGTAATATGGTTCTGGGCATACTATAAATACCTACATATGTTATTACCACTACATCAAAAAGTGTCTTCTGCCAAAAAGGCTGAACTCCCTGAAAGCCATTTCTGATGAATCAGCAGGTGATAACAGTAGAATTACATGAGACACACCGTTCTTGGGAGATCTAAAATCAATACTTTCTGTGTGATTTCAGCCTCTGCTGGCTCCAGAAGTAACACACAGGAGTCTGTAGCTCTACACTAAAAATTAATTTGGCTCACTCCGTCTGGGGCTTAAACTTCAGCCACATAGTTAATGATGCATGATATCACTAATCATTTTGCCTGTGAAATGGCAAACTGTAGCTAAAAACCAAGACATGAGATGACAGTTGCTTATGAGGTTAAGAAGAAAAATGTTTTGAAAACTTGGCAATTTCCCAGTGATTACTCTTTTACATAAATTTTGGAAGTCTCTCTGGACATCACAACCAGCAAATATTGCACTCAATTAATTTGACAGTACCTGTTTTGGCAACATTCTCACTTCAAATAATCAAAATCTCCTTCATATTTCAAAGACATGCAAAATGCAGTCTTGTGGTAAGAATATTACAGCGTTTTCTCTTCTATTCTAGTTTGTCCCTATAGGACAAATGCAGAACTCTGAAAAAATCTTCTTTCTCCAAGTGCTTTATTTTTTTGCTTTCTATCACCATATGGAGCCAAATGCTATTTTCATTCCCATTACCCACCAGCCTAAGCAAGCTATATTAGACCTTTTCTGACTATTACCAAATTCCAGGAAGAATAACAGAATTATTTTCTTTGTAGTATGTATTTATTTAAGGTAGTATAGTGATAATAAAACATTGCAGGAAAGTTTAGTATGTTTTATTACTCAGAAACAACATTCAGCACAACATCATACAAAAACTTTAGGGCTCTATCCTAGCCCTAACTGAAAAATGCAAAACTCAGATGATGTTTGTTCAAGTATAGAGGACAAGGATGACTTAAGAGTTCTTGGCTTGGTTCTCAAGCAGAATGACTTCATTTTTGTGCCTGTTAATCTGTTTAAGCCTGGTGTCACAGGACAAAGGAGTTACCCACCACAGTGGCAGGCATGGATTAAACTTTCAGAGACAAAAATGTTACTTTTATGATCTGAGTATTGAGTTTAGTAAAACAGAGATAGTAAAAAAGAAAACTGTTGTGTTCACAATAACAGGTTCAGATGTAAATTTTCTCCTTATAACTCCTTCTGTATAGGAGATAATCCCTGTGGGTCCTTTCCAATTCAGCATATTCTGTGATTCTGTGATTTGCCAGAGCAGGACCAAGTGCATGTGTTGACAGAGAGATATCTGGTCATTCCTCTTTGCATCATCACAGCTGAGGAAAATCAGTCCTCTGATAAGGTAGCACAATAGATAAAGAAATTGGTTACCAATAGGTAGTTTTCCCTTGTTTTCAGAAAAAATTAGAAAGACACTAAATGCAACCATTGAAAAGCCATCCAAGAGTCAGAAGTGGATGAGTGCACAACTGACCTTTCCTGAACACAAAATCATTGTGACAGTTCAAAGCAATAATTATTTTTTTTTAAAAGTAAAAAAAAAAAAATCTTTAGTGGCAGATTTAGTGCATTATTTTATTTAGACTACTATGTTATCTGCTGAGGGCAGAATCCTGTTCTGGCATTTTTATTCATGATGTCCTGATAACTCTGTTATTACAACTGGCCTCTTCCTTTCATTTTCAGAAAGCTTATTCTCTCCACATACTTTAATGAGAGAAAAGCTGACTGTTTGAAAAACCCAGCTTGATACTTATCATGTTGACAGATGGTATTAATTTGTGGTGATATTATACTGTACTGTTACTCATAATTGACCCTAGAACTGGAGATTTTGGCTAGCAAAATGCATTAAATGTACCATAGATGCCAAGCTTATGATCACTGAAATAAAACTCCTCACTTAGGGAAATAATATTTTAAATAAAATGTACTGTTTGAAATATCAGGTTAGTAACTAGTCCTGTCAGTAGTCAGAATTACTTCATTTTAGAGATATAATTGTAAGAAAGAAAGAAAAACTTTTCAGATTAAATTTTAAGCTCTAACAGTTATTCAGCTAGTGTATTTACATGGTAAAACAACAGAAGTAATACACTGTGGATGACAGATGTAAATGGCAAATCACCAGATACCTACAGCTTTCTGTCTTTTATAAATTAAAGGTGGTAAAAATAACAACTGACCACTATGAAAGTCATTGGTAGTATTGGATTTCCATGTAATACCTTTTCACTAAAACCTGAATATAAATTATAACAGTGAGCAATATAAATTATAACAGTGTATGACTGAGTATACTGTCATACACTTGGATTTGAAGAACAGATATAACACTTTAAAATAGTTGGATTCTTAAGAATATTTTTATTGACTTAACCATATTAACACATGATGAACTTCTTCAAATGTATGCAGTTAATGAAGAGAGCTCAGCTCAATTTAGTATTTTTCCCTCTTTATCTTCTGAAGTATAGTTGTATTTTTAAATCACAGAGCTTTAATTTTTTGAAAATTTTCTGTACTTTCTCTTCCTTTCCAGATGTGAAAATGTGAATAAGCAACTCCATTACAGCCAATAAAATTCACTGATGGGTCCCAGAGACTTTTGTGATATCACACTGCTAATATGGTAATGCTCAATAATTGCCACTCTGGACATATTTCTGTAGTTATTTGTTTTCCCTCTACAGTGTACACAAGATATGAAAGACTTCAGTGCTAGTGCATACTGTGACTAATGTGTCCTAATTCAACTGAAGAATGTCTCAGCTTTTAAACCCTTTTTCTGATAATTCCTGTGGAAAATATAAGGATTCTTAGACAGAAGAAATTTGTGTTATGGTATTTTTCATTGTGTTGTCACCTAACCAAAAATTTCACATTACATACAAATAGATTTTACATTTTCATTTTAATTTTACTGTTTCATTTCTGTATTTTCTGGTAAAAAAAAATTACAGATTTTCTTCTTTTATCTGTTGCCCATTGTGATGTGTTTTCAGACAGGACGGCTTTAAAAGAGATTCTGAGCAGTATGCTGGAACCTCCTTGAGAGCTGGGTCTGTTATTGGGAGAAATGAGGAAAAGTTATTGCTTGTAATCTGAGATGTTTTGATTTCTTCCAGTGCAGAACTAGACCTTCATAGAAGCAATTTAAAAAAAAAAAAAATACTCCAGGAAAGAAAAAAACAGAGAGGAAAAGTTCTGTTTCAACCACTGCTTATTTACCTCTAAAAAGAAGGCAGAGAGAGAGAGACAGACAAAAATGTAGATAGATATGTGAAGACACCAACATTTCTCATTGATGTTTCAAATAGCAGCCTTAGCAATGATAATGAAAAGTAGAAAGGTGCAAATGTATAAGTTAGATAAGTGAGAAATACTGTAGGAATAAAGAAACATAGGTAAGAGAGAAAGGGGTGGTTGCAGCAGTTAAAGACCTGTCATAGGCTTTCCATTACGACAGCAGTATAACTGTAACAGAATATAACCAGGCAGCCATTTGGAAGACTCTAGAAAGACTTGAGAAAGTGTGGAAAAAAATGGAACAAACTGAAAATACAGATGAAACAGACAGGAGGTAGGAAAGGGAAGATACTCCGTGCCTGAATGATGGTAGCGATAAATAAACCCACATGAGGGAGAAACAGGATATGAAAGAAATAAAATTAATGCTTTTATCTCATCTATTTCTTCTTTAGTGGCTGAGCAATAAAGACAAAATAAATGAACTAACATGAGAACTCTTATTTTCTTAAGTATAGCTTTCTTTTATTCTTGCTTACTTGAAAATCCATTTAATTTAAAATATGTATGAAGAAAAGGGAAAAGCTGTTAGTCTAAAGCCGTGCACTGCAAGGTTCAATTTGAAGCACATTTTTCATGGCCAAGTTCCAAGGAGCAGTCAAATGGGATTTACAATGCCGGTGTTGACAGGATCTTAAGCATAACAGCATTAGATATCTACCACCATAACTTTTCATACAGAGATGGCTACAGTAAGTTGTAGGCTACAATTGCAGCTCATTCCTTACTCCTTTCTTCTCAACACTGAAAAGGTTAAGGATGCAGGGATCTCAAAGCCACTAAATTATCCTTCTGGTTTAGACCATCCATAAATACCACAGAAAGGCCCAAGGAGTTCTCTTTTTCTTCTTTGAGGAGTGAAATTTTTCCACTAGAAAGTGGTGAAAGGACAGAAAAAAGAGAAACATGATGAAGTGCAATACACTTGAGTTTTATTTAGCTAAAAGACCTTCTCTAGATCTTACTGTAGATTTACAGATAATTTTTCTATACTCTTTTCTTTAAAAAACACAACCCCAACAAAGTGTCTGGACGTGTTCTTTGGGTTTTTTTGCTTGTTGACAACTGTAAAGAAGTCAGAAATACCTGTTTATTTTCTATTTAAAAATCTCAACTGATAAAAGGACAAGTAAAATGCTGGACAATAACTTGCCCTGAATATCACCAGCTTCTGTCTCAGAAGTACCATTTCAGGCAGCTGATAATCATATACTCATCAGAATCTGAATTCTCATCAGCTGACTTGGTAAGAATTTAATAATGCATAATGCATTATGCAACCTAAAAAAACATTAGCTGGATAGTTCAAGGAGATAGAGTTATTTTATTTTGTTGGATGCTGACAATGAATCATCACTTCCTCCATATTACATGTTGCTGGGTGCCTGCCTGGTTGATAGTAATCTGAATCTGGGAAGAAAGTGCTCCGGGCCATTCTAACATAAGTCTGACAACATTAAAAATAGGTCAGCTGTAAATTTTCATTTATGATTTTGGTTTGGCGAGAGACACTGACAATCTGAATACAGATTTTAGAATTTTATCAGCTTAATATTATCAAGTGAACAATATCACATTTTTCCATGCCCAGTACTGAATTTTCACTTCAGACAGTGGAGTCTCAGGTTAAAGCATTCCTAGCAAAAGCCAGTCAGCGTCACGTCTGCGCCAAGATAACTCATTAGCACTGGAGCCCAGAGCAACCAGAAATCTTGCTGGCCTCAGGATACAATGGAGAAAACACATTTTGACATAGATTTCCTGACATGGTTTTGCTGTATATCATTAAATAAATATAAACAAGAATTACTTTCCGTCTGCTTAAAGGTAGGAAGAGAAAAAAAAAAAGAAAACCACAACCGGTAATAGATTGAAAACATCCTAGTTAAAGGTAAGATACCAGTGGAACTCTAAACTCTCAAAGGGAATAAATGGGGAGGGATTAAAATCAGAATTTACAGGCTGCCTCACACTGGCCATCTACTCTAGACTGTATGGAGGAAGGCTTCTTCAGCCCATCCTACTGCCCAGCCTGTTATAACTACTCTGATGATATCTTTTTATTGCTTCTATTTTTTTTGGAGTCTTTGGATAAGAGAGTTTTCTAGATGCTATTGTTCTAGAAAGCTCAGTCTTCAGGCTCCCAATGTTCTATTTTTCTAGAGGAAGGTTCCAGCAGTGCTGCTTATCTCTCAGGGTGAGCAGCCATTTTTGAAGGAAATTCGGAAAAATAGGGTTTCTAAAATAAGTAATAGGAGGAGGTTTGGGACTGAGAGAACTTAGGATTATGTTTGGGTTGAAAAATAATAGGATGATCTATAAAACATGAAACTACAAAACAATGTGAAAGTACTTTAGAAAATACCAAGTTGTGATTAAAAAATGACGTATTAATTCTGCATCCCTTTCCCTCATACCACACAGCTTCATTTATGCTTTTTAGGAAAAGGACATTTTTTTTGGCAACAGATAATAACCCTAACAAAATTGTGTTCATCACTTTCCTCAAAAATAAGAATCTCTCTTAACACCAGGAACTGTATAGAAGTCAAGCAAAAACTGGGGGTACCTTCCCAGAGGTTGTTCTTTTTATATTATGTTCTTTTTATACAGCACTTAATAATGTCATGTGCGTGCATATTATCTCTATGTGATTTATTTTGAACTGTTTTATGAGCTGCTCATCACCTTTTTTTTCATTATTTTGAGGTCTTAAGAAAACGCAGAAAGGAAATGCAGAACGAAGACAAAACAAAACGAAATTCACTACAGATCTATAAATCAAACAAAACTAAATTTTCTCTGAGCAGCCGAATGTAAATGTTTTTACAGAAAAATATGTGAATCCAAACAATAGTTTCAGTGATTCATGTGTTTTTTCCCTGGCTGTAGCACTATGTATGTGACTGATGTAATGAGCCCTCTCATATTCAGACTTCAGAATAGCTGAATGGAGCTACTGCCATGTTTGTTTTGTTGTCCTGACTTGTACATGTTCTATGCCTCGTTATTCAAGCTGCAGGTAGCAAGAGACCTGTGAATGATCAGCTTTGCCAACAGGTATAATGTAACAAGGATTTAATTGCTTTTGCCTTTCGCATCCTTCACCCGCAGGGGGTGGCAACTGTTATTTCATTTGTAAGACAGAGCATCTACTTAGTGGTCTTTCACCTGTAAAAGGATCATGAATATAAGTGTTAATTAATCAAAATTTGAGTTCGTTCGCCACTTTTGACATCCTCTCCAACACTGCAAGATTCAAAAATTCTTCTGGAAGAGTCTGCAAGCCTCAGGATCTGTAATCGCCTTGTGGTTTTTGAAAATCGTGTCCAAGCCCCTGCTAATTAGAAGGTGACTAGGCAAGGAAAGCATTAGAGGCAAGGAAAGCATTACTGGCTTCTGCTCCGTGTCTTTTATCCATTTCTGTGTAATGTACTACGTCTTCGCAATTTCCTGAAAATTGTCCTCACAACACAGAGTGTCCCTGGGATCTGTGCACTGAACTGGCTGATGGGTGTCCTGAGCTCACCCTTGACTGACCAGTCATTTCTACTGGTACCACAGAAAACTCATTACAGTAGACTGCCTGGATAGCCCCCTCTCACAGCCATTATGGCACAGGTTTGCCTTATCCCTGAGGACTGAAGTCCTGCAGCACAGCATTACCCTTGCTGGTAATGGGCCATAAGCTCTGTACTGAGTTTACAAGGCCTCAGCAGTGAGTTTTGTCAGTCCTGCCCCACTCTGTATGAACATTTCTTGACCTGTCTGCAGCTTCATTTTACTTGTGTTTGCTGTGACAGCAGTTTCTCTAACTAAATGTCCATGGCTAATTTGTCCAACTTTTGTTTGCCTTTGTGTGATACGACTGTGCTGTTTTATAGCAACAAGCACTTATTCTGTGAAGAACAAGACATCTATGACTAACACAAAAACACAGTGGTGGGGAAACACAGCCCTTTTATGACAGTGAAGAAGTAGAAAGGAATAAAACTGGGTTATAAAATCTATACAAAATAACCCAAAGTGGATTCTAGAGCAAGGAAGAAGCAACGATCAGCATCAGCATCATACTCCTGCTAGTAAAGGACTTCAGATTCTGAGGACCTGCACTACACAAATCTCCTCTCAGCAGCAGCATGAGAGACCTCAGGAACCAGAGGAGCACTGAGAGGGTGAGCATCACTCTAAGAGATGGGGAGAAACTAAGGCATCTACATTTAAAATTTTAACTGTATTATTTTTCTTCCTGTAACAATTGTATCTGGTTTAATAATGATAAAACTTAAGATTTCCATTATGTTAACAACAAATTCTCAGCTTTACATACACTCAGCTTCGTCTTTGCCCATTAAAAAATTATAAGAGAATAAACTCTTGGCTTTATGGAAAAAAATATTTAGAAACTATTTCCGCTAACTTCATTATATTCAGAATTTCAGAATGTCCTTCTGTGTGAAGAATGTTACATGTATTTTTATTATTTTTGAAATTATTTAGATAACTTTGCTGTTTTTAACAATTTAATAATTCCTGGACTTAAAAATAAGAGTTTTGTTAAACTCTTAGAAACACTGTTCCCCAGAAACATTTTGACAGTCTTGCCAGAGGTGGTTTTTCCATTGAAAACATATTAATTTCATGAAAACATTTGTATTGGGAAAAGTCTCTTGACGAGAATAGAATTTCTGATCAAAAGAGACAGAAAGGGAAAAGCAAAGGGGAGGAGAAACTAAGAAACTACTGGCTAATTTGCTGTTCTCTCGTGGATCTCAGTCTCTCTTGGGAGTTATTCTTCAAAAGTGATCAAAACCCCTCAGCTAAGACATGGAATATTCATTATCGAATTTCTGTCCCCAGGACTGTCCCACCTTGGGACTGGAAAAATGTTTGACATGCCTAGATTTCACAGGATAAATAAACTCTTAACTTCAGAAGGAACTAAAGTTTAGTCCCATAATACAGTACTTACAGCACAAATACACTACCTACAGCACCCTTTAATTTGAGGTGTCACTAGTGACATTTAGACTAACCTTCATGAAAAGTTCAGCTATTTTTCTTCTATGAAAAATACTCTCCTACATAATAATAAAAAGGTTCCAATTATATCAATTAAATCAGCTTTAAAAATAAAGTAAAATTGAGACCTATATTTTCCTCTTAAAGCATACTCATTCCCTCCCAAAAAAAACAAACTTAAAGGTAACTCCACTATTTGGATTACATCTGGAGGGCTAAGAAATAATAGGGCTAAAAGGGCTAAGGATTTTTTCTAAGAGGGCTTATGAAAAATAAGATTGTAAAGTGAGTTTCTGAGAAGTTAGGGAATATCCACATCAAAACTGTCTATGTTTGTTCTTCCACCTTTCTTGTATATTCACTTGAAAAACAAGCTCTCACTTACATGAACAGAAGTTTAGAAATAAAGAAATAAAGGTGCAATTTAAAGAGAAATCAATACTGATATTTCCCAGTATCTGCAGAAGCCGCAGTGCATCAGAACATTTAGATCCCTCTCACAACAGCTACACTCCCACACCACTGGTGGCAGCAAATTGCCATGAGAGGTCTGTTACCAAGAGCTCTCCTACCAGAACAGAGATGGGTGGTGCTCAGTATATTTTGTCTTGTAAGGCAGAAGTAAACTAAAAAGTAATTTTACCACACAAATGATTTACTGTTTGCACAACTCTGTTACACAAGATGTCTTTTTAAGAAAAATGTCTCCAAGCAGAAAATGTCATCTATTAGCTCATGGTAAAACAAAACTAGAAAAAACAAACACAAAATCAACCCTGAAAAATCCTAACCCGCGAAACACTTGACAGCCTAACCAAGTTCTGGCAGAAATCCAGTGCTGCTGATGTGTGCTGGTAGTCTGTGTCAAACACAACATCTACGTGCATCTTTGCATGTCACCATCTGTATTATTTTACCTTTTCCGTATTTAATGAAGGTTTAGGAATGAAAGCCTTGACAGAAAGCTCTGCAGTTATGATCAGAACAGATATAATAGAGGCAATAATAATACAAACTTTCAGAATTAATAAAACTTCTAAAACGACACTGGAGAGAGTTGGGTACTAATTTGATCCACGTGTATGTTCCCGGGTTCCTCAGAGTAACTCAGAGTAAGGTCTGTGGGTTACACCCTGTGTACACTCCCCTGCACAGCCTGAGCTTCCCCAAAGGCTCTGTGGCCAAAAAGGCAGCAGGGACCACTGTGCATTTGCAGTCAGTAGCCGCAGGGCTACAGATAAGCAGTCTGTTAGTAAGGACAAAGGCTGCCTAGGCCACACACCTCAGGCACTTCAGTTCTTCCTTGGGGTATACAACAGGATTTCATTTTTGCCTAATTACAAATACCGCAGGCTATACTGTTCCAGAAGAGGGATCTGAATAAAAGCAGCTTCAAACAAACCTCTAGTATTTACTAAATAACTCTTAATGGTGGGGGCAGCAGAGTGGCTCTTTTCCCTGCCATTAGATTTATTTAGCAGAGTCATGAGAAAGCCTAAAAACCGTATAGAAGAATTGTAGAAGTTAACTTTCAGCTGAGTATTTACTAACAAACCCGGACAGGGCTGAGCTACACGTACAGACTGACACATTCTGCTTCTCTTCACTTTCTGTGGCTTTGAAAACCCAGGCTACTGAATTAAACATTGGACACTCACAGGTATGAGCAGCAGCAGTACAATTCTACTTACTGTGCCCTTTTACACATTCCCCCAGCAAAAAAAAGTATCCAACTAATTAGAGTTTATGAGAGCTATGGAGTATTGCTGTGGATGTTTTATTTCAAAGGTCATTTATAGTGCAGATCTTTATTGCAACTTAGGAGAAAGAAAAATGTAAAAAGAAGGTTCCTTTTGTCGCTATCAGAGTGTGATATAAGTTTGCTTGAGAATGAGTGGCATGTAAAAGAGATAAAAAAACATCTCTCAGCATTAGGCAAGATAATAAGTAATTGCTTTATTTTATTTTATTTCCACTTCCAGAAACTTGCTATTAGAGAGTTTTGCAGCAAAAGCTTTTTTGTGTGTTGTAAGTAATTACAATTCTGGGGAAGAAACAACAGGATTGGAAAAAAAATTACCCTTGTTTGCTTTAGAGTCCAAAGAAATTGCTCCATTATTTCAATTTGTCACCTTTTTTTTACATGAATTTTTTTATTGAAGTTTATTTTTATTGGCTGTATAACTTATAGAAATTAGAGTGATGGCATATCTTTCTATGGTTAATGTTTTAACATTTCCTCTTACAGTCAAAATTACGTAAATACACAGCCTATTGACACTTACACTATCACTTTCTTCAGCAAGAAGTATAGTAAATTTGCTGTTATTGACGTCTACTGTCTTCCCATTTTTACAGTGGAAGAACAAAGTTTGTTATAATCCTGAATTTAGATTAGATTTAGGTCTTCCAAAAATCAGCAAGAATGAGGTATTCCTGGCTGATATCTTGAAGAGGAGAGAAAAATAAATATTTTTCCCTTTTGTGATTTCTGAGTTCAGAGAAAAATAATTGGGTAATTTTGAGGATTGTTTGATGGAGGAATTTAAAGTGATTTTTTTTTCATCATATAGGAGCTTTCAGCATCTATGTTTTCTCTACAAAAATGTTCACAGCCATGATTTCCAAATAGGCTAGATCTTTTCAATTCAGTTGAAGTCAAGAGGAGATGGGGATATGGGAAAAGCAGGCTTAAGGTAAATATGTGTTATATGCAGAAGGATACGAAGACAGACTGAGAGAACTGGGGTTGTTCAGCCTGGAGAAGAGAAGGTTCCAGGGAGACCTTATAACACCTTCTAGTAGCTAAAGGGGGCCCAGAAGAAAGCTCAAGAGGGTCTTTTCACAATGGCATGTAATGACAGGACAAGGGGGGATGGCTTCAAAGTCAAAGAGATTAGGTTTACATTAGATATTACGAAGAAATTCCTTGCTCTGAGAGTGGTGAGGCCCTGGCACAGGTTCCTCAGAGAAGCTGTGGATGTCCCATCCCTAGAAGTGTTCACGACCAGGTTGGATGGGGCTCTGAGCAACCTGGCCTAGTGGAAGGTGTCCCTGCTCATGGCAGGGGGTTGGAACTGGGTGGTCTTTAACATCACTTCCCACTCAAAC
Source organism: Manacus vitellinus (assembly GCF_001715985.3). NCBI lineage: Eukaryota > Metazoa > Chordata > Aves > Passeriformes > Pipridae > Manacus > Manacus vitellinus. The sequence continues at coordinate 4,837,006 of NW_021940488.1, forward strand.
CATTTAATGATTCTACAATTCTGTATATCAAAGTAATGGGGACATCACTATATACTAAGGAATATCAATAACTTTATTCTTAGAATTACAGACAACATACTCCCATCTCAGAACCTTCTTCAGCAACACCTTCCCATAGACTAGCTAGCATTACTGTTTATTAGAATAATATTGCAGGTGACCACATCCAACCTCAGCTACTTTCCCCTGAACTTCTAAACAGAGCTGATGGAAAGAGTCACTTACGTAAATTTTCAGTGAATAACCTCTAGTTTACTTTTAGTTTTCGATTTCTTTCTCTAAATGAGAATCTTTGGAAATAATATTGCATTGAAAGACACTTACCACTCCTGGAGAAGGACTTTGCAAAAGGGATCAGTTGTTATTAACAAATACCAAGAAAAATCATGATGATCTGATCTGTTTTTCTTCTGTTTAAAATGTACAGACTAACTAAAGAAAACTTTTTTCTACAGACAATTTACCTTGAAAAGCAAATTAAACTGTTTTTTTTTTTTTAATTTTATGTACCGCAGATACCTTTTGTAGGGATGATACATATTCCATAATGTTTGTGGGAAAAGACATGTTTATGAAGCCAAACAATAAAATACAGCAATCACAAGACAGACACTTAAAATTATAATTTTTTGGCTTCAGCATTGCCATTAAAGTTCTGCATTCAGAGTTTTTTCTGCCTTCCCTCCTGCTACAGCAGGATGTCATATATGGGTATCTATTTTTGCAATGTTTAAAATGTTCAAATACAGCTGCCATTGTAAATCTTACTGGAACAATGAAATAAGCTTCCAAAAGAGTGCTAGAATAAAAGGATAATAACTCCTATTGATTTATGTCTTGCAGTCAATTGATTTTAAGAATTGCCCAAGTTATGATCAGAGCTTATCCTGAATGAAGAGCATTTCTCAGAGCACTTGGTGTGGGTTAATTCCCTAGTAATGAACAAAGGATTCTGCCATGTCATGAGGGGGGAGAAAATATCCACTTACAAGGTTTTTTCTTCTATTTAAATGAAATTTGTGGATGATCAATATCTGTGATACTTCTTTCTCTTTTGAGGCATTAAGGGAAGCAACTGACAGACACAGCTACTGTGTTATGTGATTTAGTAAACCTAGTGAAGTTCTTTCAAAGGCTAAGCAGAAGCTGAATAAGGTATTTCATGGTCATATTTTGGACTTTGACAGATAAATACCAGTGTATCCCAATTCAAGACAAGTTCTTTTACTGCAGGCTTAAAAAATATATGAAATAAAAGTAGTTTCTTCCCACCACCCTGCCAAATTCATCCCGTGTACCTTTGGAAATGCAAAATGTTTAGCACATTTATCTTGTCATGGCAAAATGGCAAAATCTAATTTTTAGGTTTATGTTTCTCATTTTCATTCTCTGAGTTCATATCTTCAATAACAGTTGTTCACAGCTTGTTTGTTAGGAAATTGCATCTTCTCAAGGTTTCTTACATATTGAGATTCCGGATGGAAGGACCCTTAGGAGGTCCCTGGTCCAACATCCGGCCCAAAGCTGCATCAGCTCTGGAGCCAGACCAAGCTGCTCAGGGCTTTTGCCAGCCAGGTCATGAAAACCTCCAAGGATTTAGACTGCACAGGCTCCAGGAAGTTCCACCTGAACACGAGGAAGAGCTTTATTATTGTGAGGATGACTGAGTACTGGAACAGGCTGCCCAGAGAAGTTGTTGAATCTCCCTCACTGGAGATATTCAAAAGCCATCTGGACACAACCCTGAGTAACATGCTATAGGGGAGGTTGGACTAGATGACCTTCAGTGGTTCCTTGCCACCTTAAATATTCTGTGACTCTGTGAAATATAACAAGACAGACTATCCACAGCAACATGTTTTATTGCAGACTTGATTCTCGTCACAGAAGTCATTATGAGGGAAAAAACTGGAGCTATGAAATGAGTGAAACAGGTCTACAGTCAGGAATAGCACATGGCATGTTTTCCCCTCTCTTTCCACATCCAACCTCCATCAAGTGAATTTTGGGTGGGTGACAACCAAGTTGAGGAAAACAGGACCTCCTCCCACTATCTGTGTTGGATCTTCTATTTCATATCAACACATTCAGATGTCCACTGACAAAAAACACCTCTCGAATTCCAGTGGCCTTGTCTGTTTTTGTGTTCACCATCAGATAAATAGGAGTACTCTTACAGTTTTGGTTGGATCTTGAAGAAGGTAGATTCTTAGGTGCTTGAATTAGTACATTCTTCTAACCAATTCAGTATATTTGATTTGATGGACTCGAGTTAGTTTCTTGTTTTCCAAGATATATCTTATTTTATTCCATAACAAGGAAAAAAAAGTCATTGTCAGTGAAATGACAAGAGGCTAAACAAACTAGTAAATACTAGTTATGTACTCTAACTTTTAAGAGCAAGTTAAGCAAGTTTTTTAGCCTAGATACATACGTACTTACAGCAGTCTTAAACATTGCCAATTTAGCTTTCAATTATCTCATTTCTCAGAAAGAATTTGAGCAGTCAGCAGGAAACACCCTAAAAAAGCCAAGTCCAAACAAAAGATAGAAAGGTAAAAGATAAAAATGAAATAAACAACTGACCAACGGAGAATTAAACTGACAAATAGGAAATGCCAAGAGGTGGAACTAATCATCTCCTGGACATATGTAAAACCATAATTCAGATCCCAGACTGGTTTCTGCCCTTCAGCACATAATACTATTTTTCCTTTCAGTCTGGATACCTACCTTACACTTTTCTTATAAACATATGACTAGACTGGAGGAATTTGTGGTGTAATCCATTTCCATCATAATGTATTGAGTGACTACACAGAATTGCAGAGGTCTTTCTCTTCCTCTTTCCAAAATTTGTTTTTTAATTCCAGCATGTTAAGAGGAAGAAACGACTCCCAGATGGCAGAAAACTCCAAAGTACTCTGAAAATAAAAATTTTTTTCATTAGTAATTTTATTTTCGAGTGGGCTCCATGCTGCTTTTTGGGCATGGGACACAAAGAGAAGACATAAGCCACACATTTACCTTAGTGTTTTTATAAAATGGGCAAAAACCAGGATGAAAGCTAATTTCTTACATTATAGTACATTATAGTGCATCCTACTCAGCTCACCAGCTGTTTTCGGTGGCATGTAGGAAACAGAAGACCTAGATCCTCAATTATTTATTATTGCAATTTCATTAAATATTAAAGAAGTAGAAGCAAGTTTTGTGAAAACTTCTGATGTTTACTAACAGGTGGCTGGTGCACACAGTAAAATGCTAACAAATATTTGAAAGAATATTCAAAACATTGTTTTTTCAGTAATAATGCATTCTAAGTTCATTCCCACATAGGCTATACTTGATAATCTTCTCTGGAGACTGAGGAAAAAATTAGAACAAGAGAAAAAACAGCAAGATTGAGTCATTAGCAGTTGTTACAAGGAGATACCAACAAGTATGAGTGAGAATTTTACAACGGTTTTAGTTTTTAAAGAAAATCACAACAAAGTATGCCAGCATACATACTTGCATTATTTTCTTGTATATAAAGGTAGTTACATTAAATCAAAATTCAAGATTGATGATATGTCACATTAACATATCCATTTAATGAGTAAATAGAGAAATGTCATACTAGCAATAACAAAATACTAGTTAAACCAAGCCACTAATCTTACTTATGTTTTACCCATTAGTATCAACACTGATTTCCCATGTTAAAAGAAAATGCCCTCATACACTCTACTGTGATTAATTTAGTTTTTAAATATGGACTTTTTACTCCTTTCAGAGTTATTTGAAAGTATCTATTAAATTTTGGTGAGTGTTATCTATTTCATAGAGACAGGAAAAAAGAGAGAGAAGAAAAGAAAAGCAGGCAATGGGAAAAAGGTACCAGGAAAAAATAATAATTAACAGCCATAAAAATCTGAAGATGTATTTCAGATATACTTTCACTTCTCTGAATAGCTTCTGAGGCAATAAAGATTTTTTTTTTCAAAAGCAGTTTCTTCACTACTTGTGATATTAATCAATTCCTTTCATTTTCCATGATATCAGAATTGTTAACTTGGCCACTATTGAACCATATGATAGTTTCTCTAGGAAATGTTGCTCAGTGTTATCTGAGAGTTGGGTTCTCTTTGTTATTCTCCCCTGAGAGAATTTTACACTGTGAGCATTAACCTTAGAATGGGACAAGTATTGGCATCTCTTGAAGCATTTGACTCTCTGCAATCTGAGCCACACCATTTTGGCCCTAAAAATAATCACTACAAAGTCCCTTAGGATGTAGTAAAAGGCAATCAATATGGAAATAGAGCCTCTTTCTCAGGTGCCTGTACTGATGTTAGTCCCTACTGTGCTGCTGGAGTGAGGGACAGATGGAGCAAGAGGCATTGCCTCCATACTTCCCCTAAGAGCTCTTGCAATCTGGCATCCTAAACGTGTTTCCAGTTTCCTCTGTGGCATTGTCAATAATAATCCCAGTTCTCTGAAAAAAAAAGAAAATAAAAAAAGTGTTTTTTCATTTAACTACCCCCCTAACTCTGCACCTTACCCCTGCCTTTCATTTTTTATACAGGACATCTCAATTGGAATAACAGTATTTAAGGCTATTTAAGTGACATATTATTTACAGGTCAATGCTATTATCACTTTTCTGCCTTGGATGCTTATATAAATTGAATCATGGAATTTGTATGTATTCAGATATAAACTCAAGCTTGGGGAAAAAAAAAAAAAAGAAAGAGTTCTCTGGGGTAACCCAACAGCAAACACCATCTGCTGTTCTTCTGAGCTGAGAATGATGAGACACTCCTGAAATTTCATGATTGTACAGGGTCCATGGATAATTATATAATGAAAATTTTGCATGGTATATGATACATTATAAGAGTACTTTAAGCACATCACTAGTACCAAATGGGAAAAAAATCTCAGATATGACAAATTTTCAGAACAATATATTGATCTTATTAGAAATACCCCTTTAATCTGAGGCATTGTTGCTCTGTTATTTTTCTATCTCCTTTTTTTTTTTTTTAAACCATTGTTTTAAAAAAGATCTACCACCCCCCTGAACTTTTCTGAATATGTTTCTATATCCAGGTCCCCTGTCAGTACCTATGAGAAAGATTTCCACACAGGTATACTTCTGGCATGCTCTTGAATGAAAAGTTACACATTTTTACATGCTTACGACTTCCAAATCCACTAATTTTCTACTTGTCTGTGAACACTCAAAGCATTTGCCTATCGCACTTGTTTAAAATTTTTTATTTGCCTAAATGATCTACCAAGAATGCTTTACCAAATCTCACCTTTGTCAAACTACAAGCACTTCTTTTAGAATGATTTTTTTTTCTTTTAATTTAAGTTCATGAGGAAAGGCTAGAAGGGAAAAAGAAAAGCATTTATCAACTCCAAGAGAAGTTATGTTTACATTTCAAAATGAAAAAGCAAAGTATTCTTGTTCAGACATTTACGCAATTGCACAACCATAACTTTGGTGCCTCACGGCCAGGGGCTCTACCTGACTACCATTTAAGACACATGGTAGACTCACAGAATGGTTGAAGATGGAAGGAACCTCTGAAAGCCATCTGGTTTATCCTGCCTGCTCAAGCAGAGTCATCTAGAGCCCACTACCCCAGATAGTGTCCAGACAGTGTCCACTGTTCACCGGGAAGGAGAGCCTACAATTTCACCAGGCAACCTGTTCCAGTGCTCAGTCATCCTCACAGTAAACAAGCGTTTCCATATGTTCAGAGGGAACCTTCTAAGTTTCAGTTTATGCCCTTTGCCTCTTGTCCTGCCACTGGACACCACTGAAAAGAGCCTGACTCCTCCTCCTGCATCTTCCCTTCAGGTATTTAAACACATTAATGAGAGCTACCCTGAACCTTCGCTTCTCCAGACTGAGCAGTCCCACCTCTGTCAGTCTTTCCTTAGATGTGAGATGCTGTAGCCCCTTAATCATATTTGTGGCTTTCCAAAACATCCCTGAGTACCGTCTAAGGGCAGCCTCTCCATGGTGTCCTCTCTGAGCCCCTGGCAAGCAGCAAACCTTGGACAGCAGGCTGGGTTGGCAGACAGGGACGTCCATCCCCCCAGCAGGGAGTCTCCCACTGCCATCCCTCACTCCTTCCCCATGGTGGGAAGTGGGGCTCAGGGCTGGCCAGCTCAGACACTTCCTACCACTGCATCAAGCACGTAACAGACGGGTATTTCATGGGAAATGACACTCCAGTCATAAGACAGAGATAAATCTCTCTCAATTGACAGTGAGGACGCTTCCAGCAATGTGTCAAACCCTCAGGAAAGGCAATTAAAACCCACAGGAGCAATGCATTGTAATGCCTGCCAAATGTCCATAGGGCCCTTGGAGAGATGCCAAGCAGAAATTGATTGCAATTTGGACTATTGATCTGTATCCAGTTTCTGGACTTTAGGTTAAGCTACACAGCATAAATAATAAAATCTTTCCTGAGTGTGTAGTCATGCCTCTAGTGTTTTCTAGTTTGAGCTTCAATACCTGTGGAAAATATGTTCTGTGTCACTAAGAAACAATACATCAACATTGCAGATAACTCTAAAATCTTTTTAGTTTGTCTTCATATTTTCTGTTAGACTTTTAAATCTTTGACCCCAGATTACAGCTTTTTTCTAAAGAGCAGGAGCTTCTAGAAACATTCCAACATGAAATAGCCCATAATAACAGAGTATGATGCACAGTCAGAGAAGGTAAAGTAGTACAATTACCCAGAAAGATCACTCTTGTGGTTTGCATAAAGTCATAGTGGATCTAGTGTTGTCGGTTCTGTAAATTGTTTGGAGCAGATATTTCATTTCTCAGATGAAATAGAAATATTTTGCTGCTAGTTTGTCATTCAAAGCATACATAAAAATAAATTTTATTGCCTTAATTGAATGATGCAAGTGTTAAATAATCATTAGATACTCAATATGCTACCTAAAAAAAGTCAACCGACCGACCAACCAACCAAAAACCAAATGAAAAAATCAACATTTTTGCATACAATAGAACAAAAGACCTCAACTCTCTGCCCATATTATGCCTTTTCTCACAAAAGCAAAAGAGAATTTGCATCATTTGGGACCTTGCACATCTTCAGTACAGGGAGATCACTGATGTTTCTGAGCTCTGTGGAACAACATCAGTTAAAGGCTGGATATATTGCTATCACCTCCACCCAGAGCATGAGTAGCAGGGATGGTTTTGGTCAAAACACTGTTATTTCCCCTCCACATTGGCACAATGGCTCTGAATGTGTGGGTCTCTTGGCTGTGGAAGCTGCTCCAGTTAAAACTGATGGCAACTCCTCTGCAGGCCCCACATTCCCTGTATGTTTTGGAAGGGAGGTGGCACTGGAGGGAAGCCTGCTTTACACTTGTGGAAAGGCCAGGGTAGCTTTCCTGTGGGCTTCCATGCATTAAAAACTGACACAAATTGTACACACCAGGCAGGGAGTGAATATACATCTTGTGATGTTGTGCTAACGAAACACAGATCTATTGCCTGCTCAATATAATTCTTGTCTCCCTTAAACCACAATTCACAAGTAACTCAACCCATAACAACATATGTAGATATTTTATCTGGATCTGGGTTTGGATGGAAAAATTAAAACTATTTTTGCACAAAACAGAAATCACCAAGAGCTTTATCCAAAAGTAGTAGTTAGTAGCACAAGGGTGTTTTTTTTCCCCTCAACTTGCATGATATTGCTGTTACGCCTGAAGATTTTTTAAAAAATTACATAACACCTACCCCCAAATTGTAGCTCCACAGATGAGTTTATTGTTGTCCAGTACAGACACTACAAAATAAATTAAAAATCCAGTCCTTACTTCTGTCTAGCAATCCTCCTCTTCCAAACCCAGAAAACTTTTTTATCACAAAGAACTATAAAATATCTACGATATTAGGTTTAATTAGAGTTCTGATTTAACAATCTAACAGTAAATGCTGCCACTAGTCAAATGGGATGATATAGTGGATATACTCTGTGATGTAAGAATATAGAAATTAAGTTATTTATAAAAAACCTTAGAGTTACAATTCCACATGCTACCAGAGACTTTAAACCACTTCCTTAAAGAACAGAAAGCTGAAAGGCAAGTGAAGTTAAGGTACTTTTGTGACCTCCATTAGCCTAATGACACCTTTCAGAGGGACTAAGGTCAGTAAAGTGTACCCTTATCTTTGCTGGTTCACTGACAGCAGCTCCTGTGCCTCAGGCAGTATCACACATCACTGGGTTCTGCTACCAATTTCAATGTGTTGTTTTCTTGTGGCTGTGAGCAATATATAGGTAGCATAAACCATAGATTAGGCAGCTTTTAAAGAGCTGTACAGGGGCTTTTGTTGAATCCTTTGAGTCCTCTTTCTGTCTCAGTGACCATCAGCCCTCCCAGATGTAATAACTGTGATGGGTGTGACCAAGGCAGACCTCACTCCAGAGTAATTTGAAGCCCAGCATGCATCATCCAACTACTTCTCCAAGGATTCAAGGATTTAAGCTCTCAAAAAAAAAAAAAAGAAAAAGAAAAAAAAAAAAAAGAAAAAAAAGGGAAGAAGCCATATGAATTGATTCCAGGTCTTATATGACTTATATGATTGAACCTGTAGAATTTTATAATTTTATGGAGTGAGACAAAGGCATAATCCCTTGACTCCGTATCCACTAGTGGAAATCACAGTTCTATTTATGACACTCACCTTCTGCAGTTAAATATGCCATATATACACTCTAGAGTGAAAGGTAAGTTTTGTTCTATTAATATTATTTTCTTAAGTAATCAATAGAGAAAAGTGGATGTTCCCAGATCCAAAGCTCCTAAACTGGCCTTTTGAAGTTAGGTGGTGTTAATATTGCCTAAAAGTGCTCTAGGAATTCCTGTCAGACAAGAATCCTAGGGAGGGAACATAGCATTTACTAACGCTAATGATTTTGAAAAATGGGACAAAGGGTAAATTGTATGGACTTGTGAACATTGTGAGCTATAAACAGGGAAAAAGAGGGGAGAAAATATGAAAGTAGAGAGGATAGCACACTGTTGTGGTAGTTACAGACTTGAGTATAAGAAGGTAAACAAAATACAAATATATGTATGAGTTATATATTTGATTGCATGCAACTGTGATACCATGGCATAGATGATTTGCATTAATAACCTTTTAAGAGATAATAGATACAATTGCTCAAGATTAATGACAAAAAAGAAAAATAAATGAGGACAGGAACAGCAAAAGAGTCTGTGCTTTTAAATATTCAGAGATGCTTTCAGAGTTGAATATTATCATTAATAAAAAAATACATATCCTATTCTATATTTAATTTATCAATATTTCCTTTACAAAGTCAAGACAAGGTTTGGAAGGTTAGAGATATTTAAGATCTTATCTAGATAGAGATTTAATTTTTCATCAGCTTTTGAGGGGTTTCTTCTAAATTTTAATACACTGTGATCATATAGCACAATCCCTACTTTGAGTTAACTGACCAGTTGGTGCAAATTCTCCAATGGGCTTTTAAAACCAATTAAGTTCTTTCTGTTATTTCAGTATCAATAAGGTTCATGCAGAGTTTTTTTGTATTAGGTTGGCAGTCTTCCAAGTACTTTCCTGCGTTGTCTATATTATTCCAGCATTTTATACTGTAACTCTTCTGCTCTGAAGTTGACAGGACCAAGCTGATTGTGGACCTTTTGCTTTTGCACCTTCTAAGAGACATGTACCTTTACAAAGTAATATGCACTGGGAGGAGATAAGTACACACTTGCTGAACACTGAAAAAAAAAAATACATTCTGTAGACTGTATTGCGAAGAATATTGCAAGAATCTCAGACAGGCTTTGGTCCTATTTTTTTTCTCTTATTTTTCTCTGATGACACTTCAGAGCACTTTATCTCACTGTGTATATTCAGAAATTCTTATTCTCATTATTGTCTACTCTCATTCTTTGGTTCAGTGCTACTCTCAGACACAGAAACACCAATACATCAAGGTTCTCAGACTGACTAACAGTAGTTTATTAAGATGACTAACTCCTGAGGTACAGGACTATCACTGCAGAACTTTTGTGCTACACCTTGTTTGGTCATATAAAACAAAACTTCTGACACAGAATTGAATGACATTTCATACCCCAATATAATTCTTGGGGTCTTGGAGATCCCACAGGATTCTAGGGCATACTAGGACAAGATATACCATGACCTTGGTACAACTTCTCTGTCCCTTGAATGGATGAGCAACCCCTCCCTTTCGGTTGCCTATATGACATCTCTGAAGGAAGTGCTTCCCAACCCAGTGCAGGAAGAACACCACCCTATTAAATCTACCAAAGGTATTTTCCACCCTAAGTGATTCTATTATTCTGTTTCCTAATTGTGTCCTATTTTTCCTTATCCCATAACTTCTACACACAAACTGTGATCTCTGTCCACCCTTTGTTCTTACTAGTGACAAAGAAAATCAGTCATGGTGAGGCTGTATGAGTGGCACACAAGCAGCTTTCTAATTAAAAAAAAAAAAAAGAAGAAAAAAAAGACATTACTTGAAATAAGTGCTCAGAAAATTAGGTAGCAGATGACTTATCTTCTGGAAGATAATGAGAAGAGATTATGGAAGAAGTGAAATGTTTTATCAGTGTTCCCATGGAAACTGTAATAGGCGCAATAACAAGCTTTTAAATTTCATCAACTTTCCGAAGATCATAAAGGGGAATTCTGCTAGGAGCCAAGGCCAAAAGCCTCCTGGGTTAGTCAGGATAGTGTTCAGTCAGCCTCAGTGGTCAACCTCCCAGTGTTGCCTAAGAAGAAGAAAGGAAGAGTCTTACTGTGAGGAAAGAGACAGACAACTAATAAGGGAGAAGGACACGGAATGTGCAAAAGCAAGCCCATGACAATAACTTTGCTGCAGATTAGGCTAAAGAAATATTTTTACAAGCATGACAGCTACCAGAATTGTCAGAACCCAGCTATATCCTTCGCCCCACAGTGAACTCTGCTTTCTGAAAGCAGCAGCTCCCTCCACAGGCTTTTGACCAGAAGCCTGGTTCCTAACCTGCTAGGAGGAGAATGATGAGGTCTGAAACTCCCACCCTGTTTTTCAGGAACAACATTTCCACTAGGCAAGGAATAATTACTGTAGGTGTGAGTCTTCAGCTTCCTGTTTTTCAAGACATAATCTTGTATGAGTGCCTCTCATTGCTATAAAATCTGAACAGCTTTTTTTGTTTATAGTGTGTCAATCCAAAGTTTGGCTCATTTTGCCTTTTCTTGTTCTGACTGACAGTTTGTGCATCTCATATCATTAGTACCTCCACTGTTTTCTAAAACAGTAATTTTTGTAAGAGGAGAATGAAGTTTCATTAACAATTTTTCACATGCTGTCACAGAGGATTAAAGAAATAGTGTTTGAAACTGTCTAGTGTTTTAAAAGTCTAACATGACAAGACCTCTGCAGCTCACATACTGCATATGCCATGCTGTACAAAATACAGTAAGCTCTCATGCTGCAAGGTAGACTTTGCTCAGCATGTTTGTGGCCATTATATGTTTCCATTTCCCTCTCAGTCTTCCAAATATGCTCTACTGTGATTTTAGAGCTACTTTGTCTATAGTAAAATAGACCTTTTAACTATCCAAATGTTCAGTAAAGGATTTCATTAACAAAGGATGCCAAGAAAATCTAAATCAGACAGAAGAGAAGGACGAAGATGAGTAAGCCTTGTATTCAGAAACCACTGAACACGAAGTTCCAATTTTTCATCGGCAAAATCAGCTGTTAGTTTATGAAAATCTTCCACTTATGATTTTCTTGTAGTCCTTGTTATATCAGTGTTAGTGAGTCTGTGTCACAGTGAATCCACAGTAATCACTGAGGTATGCTGGAGAAATAGGTTTCACAGAGGTACAAAGCTAGAGAACTGTCTTACAAGTTCACAAAAGGGTCCTTACTATAAAGAAAGAACTATGAACTTGTAAAGGCATCAGTAAATACCAGAAGACATTTTTTTCATTATTGTGCTTTTGTTAGGTTCAATAAATCTTGGGTCTACCCCAAAATTTCAAGTACATGTCAAAAACACACACTTCCACCTCCCCCAGTCCCACTGGTACATCATAAGCAGAGCACCATAAATACCTCCCTCAGCATTTCTGTCCATACAACCAAATGCCTTCTTCCTTCCAGCTCCAGCCCTGCCCCCAACACATGTGGTCTGCAGTCTGTGATAGCCCCAAGATCCTCTTAGGCAGTGTTGTTTTCTACATGATTAGACCTGTCTTCCCTATTCCCACTTGATTAATATAATGCAATTTACACGTGCTACATCATTTTTCCCTGTCTCGAAGGAGCCAGGCTCCCCTGGAGAGATCAGCAGCCCAACTACCTCGAGTCCTTCTACAGCAGGAGCATTCAGAAGGCACTAAAATCCAAGCTGCCTACTCTCTAAGCCTTAGCCTAAATAGCTGTTTCTTCCAGAGTTAGATGACAATGCTCACCTAGTTCCTGTAAGATAAAAGAAAGCCACCCTTGATGTCACCAATCAGTTTTAATTGACAAAGCATGTAGAGGAAGGAGCTGGACCTAAACCACAGCAGATTCACAATCTGGGGATCAATGGCAGTTTAAAAACATTGCTACACAAATAAATGAATGAAACAACAACAAAAAAAAAGGAAATAAAGAAAGATTTAAAAATTCTTAGACCAGTTCCCAGCATCTGAAACATTCCAGTCTAAGCTATTAATATATCTTGGAATGCACATAATTCTAGAGAAATACAGTACATCAGGGTGGTGTACTTTTCGTGAGGAAGGAAAGAGGCACAATTTACTAACACTGGTAATCAATAATTGCTTGTAAAAAAGAGGTTGGGCTGTGAAAACAATGTTAAATATATGGAGCAAGCGTTGCTACATCTTTGTAGAGATTAAGATATATTATGTAATTATGATATAACAAGGAAATATAAAGGCAAACACCACACAGGGTATTGCCCCAAGAAATTTCCTGTAAACATAGAAAAACAGAATTTTTAATCAACTCTGATAAACTCCCACCAATAATAAAGCAGGAATAAAAATTCTCCTTTTTTGATAGTTGTGTATTTTGCAGTTATCCTTTCAGGTATTACACTTCTCTAAGTAAAGGCCTTGATGAGTATGCTGAGTTCAATAAACCTTGACCTAACTTTTTGATCCTGTCTGAAAGCAGCTTCTAATTTCAATACAAGGCTGTAAAAATTTAATTCTGATTGCTTGAACCTACACACCTCTGGTTCTGCATAAGAGTATGCTCATATCAGAATAGGCTTTACAGTAAATACAATTAACTTCACTTGACAAATACAGAATTTTGAAGCTTTTGATATTTTACTGGGGGCTCTGAATAACTTATGCTCTTCCATAGTCGAAGTCATCCTCTCCAAATGCAAGTATACCAAGAGTTAAGAAAGACTTTTCTTTCACATTTATAATGGTTGCACTTTGCCTGGAAAACATTCTCATTATATAATTTCACCTCATTATTTCAAAGTAATGGAAACTCAATGACATTAATTTCAACTACTTATTAATATTTATAGGTGAAAACCTGGAGAACTTGAAATGCATTTGATACAGATTTAAAGATGTCTGAGGCTATTTAGAGATATACAGTTATGCAGTAATTTCCAAAATACTCCAGAACAGATACAGTTTTAGTTAATCCCAGCACACATTCTGCCAAATCCTAGATTTTTGCATGCCTAAGGTATCTCAGCTCTGTCCCATTTGTCCTGGTTAGTATGTCTTTAAGAATAAAGCTTAGCTTTCAGTTATGTGCTAAAGAAGACCTGACCTAAAAAACCAGATTATTCTTATATGCATAGATGCAATACCTGTGGCAGCACAAAGAAATCCAACAATATGCCTTTCAAATACCCTGCACACAGCAAGAAGCCTTTACTTCTGTGAGGTACCAAAACCCTACCAAAACCTCTACATAGCAGTGCCTCCCATATCTACCTGTCATGGTTTAACCCCAGCTGACAACTACATCCCACACAGCCCTTCACTCACTTCTCCCTGTTGGGATGGAGGAGAGAATCACAAGGGTAAAAGGTAGAAAACTCATGGGTTGGAATAAAGACAGTTTAATAGGGAAAGCAAAAGGTGCACACATAAGCAAAGCAAAACAAGGAATTCATTCACAGCTTCCCATGGGCAGGCAGGTGTTCAGCCATATCCAGGAGAACAGGGCCCCATCACGTGTAACAGTGACTTGGGAAGACAAATGCCATCACTCCAAATGCCCCTCCCCCCCCTTTATTCTTTTTCTTCCCACAGCTTTATATGCTGAGCATGACACTACATGTTGTGGAATATCCCTTTAGTGAGTTGGAGTCAGCTGTCCCAGCTGTGCCCCCTCCCAGCATCTTGTGTATCCCCATTCCAGTCGCTGGTGGAGTGGTGTGAGGCAGAAAAGAACTCGGCACAGTGAAAATGGTCCTCAGCAATAGGTGTTAGCAACAGTGTCTCCAGTACAAATCCAAAATGCAGCTCCATACTGGATTCTGTGAAGAAAATTAACTCTACCCCAGCCAAAAGCAGCACTTGAACCTGTCCCCTCCAAACTGCCTTTTCATTCTTTGTTATATGACACAAAACCAAGCTCTGAATATAAAAATATTTGCTTGCATAATAATTTTATAAACTAATCATTTAAGTGTGAATAAGTCCTAATAAAATTTATAGCATGCCTATACTTAATTAATCCATTTTTAGAAGTGAAAGATAAACATGGGTTAAATACCTCCTAATGCAGTGGAAACCAAATCTAGGATTTCTTTAATAGCTCTTTGGATACCAACATTTCCTTCAACAAAGATTATTCATTTTACTATTAATGCTATACACTTTATGAATGAAAAGAATAATGATCAACTATATTGCCTTCAGGTTAGCTGTGAACCCAGATATTGGGAAACAAGATTATAGAGAGGGAAGGAGACAGGAAAAAGAAAATCAGATCAAGTGGTGAGCTACGTACATATTTTGCAAAGCTGTTAACAGGCACTTCTTATTGCAATTGCAGTTTATCTGACTACATGACAAATGGAGAAGGCTTACTTAAAAACTAGTTTGAGATTATAGATCTTCTGTGGTTCTTTGTCTCTACTAAAAAGAATAAAATATTGCATAACCTATTTTTAAACAAACTATTTTTCAACAGTTGGTGAGCAAGCGTGTGTTAATTTGCATGACCTATTATCTCCAGCATCTATTTGTTTGTGTTCTTTGCTTTTAGAAGAATTGGCATTAATTATAAGTATGGAAGTAATTTGAAATGTCAGTTCAGAATTTTACAGCTTGGAACAGCTCATCCTTCAATAATTAAGTCAATAAAATTAATTTAATTTAATTTAAACAGCGAAGCTTCTTTTTAGACCTTACAGAGTGATTACAATTAGTATTTCATAATTAGTATTTTATTGATGTCCATACACTGGATTGCCAGGCGTCATCAAGATACACCAATGATTGGAAGTAATTTGATAAACATTCAGAACTGTTGCATTAATGGCATGCCTCCCAATTATGCATTGAGTTAATGAATGCATTTAAATGTTATGGAGATGAATTTAAAGGACAGCTCAACCTTAATTACTATACCATTTCCTCCCTCTTCCCCGACATTCTAATTATAACTTCAGTAGTTATCACCTTTTAGTATACAAACATCAGATTCTTCTGTAAATTCAGAAGTAGAACATTTATGATACTTTTTAAAATTTTTTTAAAGTGTGCTAACATTGCTAAAATAACAAGGGGTCATTTTCCTATAAAATAAAAACTTCTAGAGACTGAGAAATTACCTTTTACCAGTTCTTCCTCATTCACATTTAATTTTCTCAAAGACTTACAGGTAGGACAGGGAAGAGAGTGAAACTAAGTTTCATTAAATGAAACCCTTTCAAGCACTATCTTAATTTTTTCCCCATGCTTAAAATAATACCAAGAAGTAATGGAAGAGTTAGCATCATTATTTGCAGGCAGGGTGTTTGAAAGTGTGTACAGACAGGCAGGACAACTCTTTGCAGTTCTGTTTCAGCATAATTTAATAATGTAATGTCAAGGAGATGACACTGAGTACTTTGAAATCCATGGCTTCTGAAACCCAGAATGGTTTCACTCTCAAGTGGAAACGATTTGGCCCTAGAAACACCTGTCACTACCAGTGTGTCTTCAAAAGAGCGTCAAGGTGGACGGTAGTCCCGAACTCAATGAATCCCCTGGAAATGTATTCTCTTGTAAGTGTAGGAAAACCTAGGTTTTAAGGAAAAGCAAAGAAAACTGTTATCTCTAAGGGACAGAGATGAATCATCAGCTACCAGATGGCTAATTTATGGCTACAATTTCTTAACTTTGACAAGTTTAAAGAGACAGCTGATGAAAATGCATGCCAGGAAACATTCCTATAAAGGTTGACAGTGTCGTTAGAGTGTACTTTCCAAACTGCAAAACCTACTCGAGCACAGAAGAGAAGGGAAGAATATGAGGGTTTTGCTATCAGATGTGCTGGAGTTTTAAAAAGAGATACAGTTTGCACAATTCCCCTAACACATTATAAAACTGGAAGGAACATAAGTGTGTGATGCCCAAGCATGTTATGACATTACAACCTGCCAAAAATAGTCTGTTGTGCTTCTCAGTATCTTAATATTTCTTCTTAGAATTTTAAAGGTCCAGATCCTCTACAGTAGGCACTGTCTGAATGGAAATAAAGGAATATTAAATAACATGAGTGGAGCTTAAAATGTATTAATTATTATCCCTAATTCTTCTCTCTCCTGTCCCTTATTTAGTTTTTGCTATCTAGTTTCTCACAAAATTCTTACAGATTTTCAGGGAGTACTTTTTTTCGTTTGTGGGGATTTTGACTATTGTTTCAATGGGTGTTATTGACAGTGGAGAAAAGCTAATTTTGAGAAGAGAGAGTTAGCTGCTCCACTCTAGGGAAAGAAATCATGGTTAAAGCTAGTTGAGAACCAAGATAACAACCCCTAAATAAAGATCTAAAATCTTTCTATTCCCACCCTTGCACAACTAAAGCAGTACTGTCTGTGGTGAGAGACTCTCTCTCCTGTGCTGAAAAGGCAGCGTCTGGAAGGCAGACTGCACAAGTGGTACCAAGAACAGGTTGAGGCAACACCAACTCAGCATCCCACTTGATGTGTCTGCTCCTAAATTATGTGTGTATCCTCACAGAAGAAATAGGATGTGTAAGGAGCGTGATCTGACAGGAAGATATATTTATTAGACTATTAGACTTCTCATTGCACTTATGTAAATCCCCATAAATTCTTTGCCTGTTGCATCTCTGCTGCTTTTTGGAGTACAGTGATAAAAGGGCAAATACATTCAGCCTTCATGATTTGCTATGACAAACATGATGGGAATTTCTTCTTGTTCAAACATATTGACATGTGAGAAGACGGTGGGTTGTGTGTTCAGGACCCTTCCCATCAAACAGTCAGGAAAAGTCTTAGATGTACATCGTTAAGCAGAACTCCAAGAACATTAGGGAAAACAATGGCTGCACTATTCCAACTTGCCTATATTTATTGAAAAGGTGGGGTAGGAAAACAGACCTAAATGTAGATTTTTTCTACGTTTAAATAGTGATTAGCATTGTGTTCAAATTCTATTCATGGAGTAAGCCACAAGCCTCAGTAATGCAACAAGAGCTTCAAAGTGACTCTTCCATATCACTTACAAGCCTCTCTGCTTTACACTCCTACATGAAAGTAAAATTTGTCTTTTAGCATTTGGAGCTTCCCTTAAGAGTTTATATTTCAGATCAAAAAGAGAATATTGCCCTTTACTAACTATGGGCCTACTGAATGTGACAAAATCATGATCCAAATATACTATGAAGACTCTGAAACCAGACAATTAATAAAGTGAATCCTGATTTTAGAAAGCATATGTACCTTTGGAGACGTGACTTAAAAATTTCTGAACTTTTGAGGTGGGAAATAATACATTTTCTTTCTTTTTTTTTTTTTTTTTAAGTGGTACGACATAGGCCAGTGGCACAAGTGTTCAGTAGAAATTGAATTGGCTAGATCCAGCATAAATGCCAAATGAATACAGTGGAATTATACTGGCTGTTATGTCAGGATATTTTGTAGAAAATTTTTCATGAAATACAGATTTGGAGCACTACGTGGGTAAGTTACTATAGTAATAAGATGCTACACACTGAAAATGCTTACTTGTTGCCTTAATCTAACCACAACAGGGCCAAAACACCTGGAGTAGGTTGACAGGGATGTGCTATTTTCTTGGAGTTTCTAAAATTTAGGTACTTTATTAAAGTCAGTTGGCAAATATGTCTTTCTGGAGCATCAAGATAATAGAAACTTGGAATGGCAAAAATATGGTGTGACAAAACTTTGTGCAAGGCCTTATAAAGGGGAAGAGGCTTTTGTGTTTATATCTTTAATCACAATGGCTTTTTGCACTTACAAGTGCAAGGAATGCATCTGGATGGTCTGGCCACCCTCACATATACAGCATGGAATGTTGTCAGGTACTTAGCATGTTTTTTGAGTTTGTCTTTACTGCTGACTAATCACCTCATGTGTGAGCCTACCACTATGCAAGACTTTCTCACCTTGATATCGGCAACAGTTTTTCATTTAACTACTAGAAACAACACCCTTGGAGCAGTGTCCTAGAAATGGTACTGTCCACTACCAACACAAGCCATTCTTAACTCCTATTAAACATATATTTGCACATTCCCTTTTATATTGTGTTCATACAAATTCTTCTTTTTTTTTTTTTTAAATTCCTTCAGAATTATCGTCTGAATTCAGAATGAAGACTCTTCTTATGAATTTCTTGTATTCCATTCTAGCATAGGGCCTTTAAATGATCTAATATTTCCATTAGTTTCAAGTTCATCAATATTCTGCAGTTTCACATTTATGGATGTAAGCCTCTCTAAAAGAACAAAAACCCCCACCTACAGAATTCAGCTCCCCAGTTTGGGACAAGCTGTGATCTATACCCAAAGTCTGTGAAACATTTTGCAAACAGTGAACCATTCCTGGTTGTATTTTTTTCCTTCTAAACCAGACTGTGTTTTGGCTTTAATCCCATGTATAAAATCAAAATGTAATAACAAGCTCCGTGAGCAAAATGTCATTCTGTCTAGCAACTGAAGCTGCAGCACCAAACTGTGCTAACTAGATCACTGACAGTTCAACACTGTCAATAAATGACAGCATTGGTATGAGTAATGTGTATACTTAAGGCTACATGTAATGGGAATAAAGTGTTCTTCTATTGTCAAAAGTGTATCATTTCAGAATCTTCATAGTAGAAGCTTGCTCGATAGCTCAGCAGGCTGGCAGACAAGGGAGCTCACAGATAAAGACCAGGGCAATGACAGGTATTGCTGCTACACATTTCTGGAACACCGCGATATAACTGCAACCTTATTAGATAAGCAGAGGTGAAAGGGAAAAGAAAAAGAAGAAAGGCCTTTAAAAGGAATTGCCTCAAGCTCACGTGTGGCAGCACGTGTACAGGAGACACTATAATGCTTGACCCAAATAAGCAAGAATGACAGAGTAAAACCTGCAGATGCCAGAGAGTTGATGAACGATCATAATTAAGCAAGTCTGGTTTTGGTATCATGTCCTCAGCATTACACCCAACTTAAGAAACAAACAAACACCACCATGTGCTCAAAAAAGCCCACCCAGTTTTACTAAAGTTATTTTAAAAAGCATATGGAGTACCATCACTATAAATATTCTGTCATTTGAGTGCTTCTGATGATCAAAAATCAGGCCCTGATAATGCAAACTAAAGCTCTGGAAGTCATTCTATTTTCTCACACAAGCTCCCCACCCTCTCCCTCCCCCAGGCTGTTGAGGACATTTGCAGCTACACAGGGAGCGACATAATATTGCCACTATACTGTTTGTCCTCTATCCCAGGGGGAGGAGAGCTAGAAGAGGCACATCTGGAAGGTGTGACTGGTATATTAAGGAAAAAAAAAGTGCGAAAGTGCCTAGGGAAAACGTTTAATTTATTAGAACAGCTGTCCTAGTTACGCCTCCTTGATGGCCACTGATGTAGCCTTTATGTTGATCTTTCTCATCTTCACTGAGCAAAGCTTTGGTGCTGTGGCAGGTTGACCTTGGCTGGCTGAGTGCCAAAACTCCACCCAGCCACTCTCACACTCCCCCTGCCCAATAGGGCTGGAGGGGAACAAAGTAATCTGGAAGAGATCATGGACTGAGATAAAGACAGGGAGCACTTATCAGTTACCACCACAGGCAAAACAGGCTCAACCTGGGAAAAACTACTCTGATTGAATGCCAATTAAAATATAAAGTTGCATAGCAAGAAACAAAAGCAAAAAACTAGAACATTTTATGCCCTGCTTTCCATAATTAACTTCCCTCCTTCATCACTAATTCCTCTACCTGCTCCTTGAGCAATGCAGGAGCCATGGGAATGGAGATTGGGACCCATGGGGGTTGGATGAGAGGCAGCAGGTAGAAATTTAGATACAAGAAGTTCCACGTGAACATGAGGAAGAGCTCCTTTACTGTGCAGTGACTGAGCACTGGTACAGATCACCCAGAGAGGGTGTGGAGTCTCCCTCACTAGAGATATTCCAGAACTGTCTGGACACAATCCTGTGCCATGTGCTCTGGGATGACCCTGCTTGAGCAGGGAGGTTGAACCAGGTGACCCACTGTGGTTCCTTCCAACCTGACCCATTCTGTGTGATATGGGATCCTGTCTCTTGTCAATCTACATATTACCTTTGTCTCTCTAACTGCTGATGGCAATTTTTAGCAAGAAGATACTGAGTAGATACGATTATAGCCTAAGACCTATACAAGTAGGTCACATTCAATACTCTTCAACTGTATGACTTTACCTCTGTTATAAAATGTCGGATACATGCAAATGGTACCAAAAAGGGGCTCCTTATAACACCTTCCTCTAAAATTTCTAAGGCTTTAAAGCAAAATTTCTTGTTACTTGAGGGGGGAAAAAATTCTCTCTGATCAACAAAATTACAAAGCAAAAATCCAGGCTTGGGAGTTGGGCAATGACTATTCTCCTAAGGAATTTAGAGATTTTTAATGTGATTGTACTAGTAACACAAAAAAAAAGAAAGCAAAGCAAGAGAAGAAAATTAAACTAAATTTAGTCTACCAAAGAACAAACCATTCAGGAATAAAACCATTGGATATGAGGTACTTCTTTGATCCCCTTAGACAAATACTATTTTCTGCTCTCTATTTAGCAACTACCACCCTAACTCCCAAAACCAAGAACTAAAGGGAAAAGTAATGAAAAAGGCTTTCTCCCTTCCACATTTTAATCATTCCATGTGTATTATTTACTACCTTATGCTAATCAGGAAGGCACCGCTGGATACAGCACTTTAAAGCCACCATCCTGTATTGATAGATATAGGAGCTATTGGGCTGAAGAAAAGAGACAGAGGTCAGAAGCACAGAGCTAAGTTACTGACAGAGATTTATCATACACATGTAGAATACACATTTAGAATACACATGTGGACATGAGATTTCCCACAAAGGTTATTGAGGAAAAATCATAAACCTCAAGCCTTACAATTTACAAGAACCTACACAGAAAAAAAAGAAAAATATTAGAAAAGTTGAAGGAGAGTAGAGGGAAATAAGTTAAAAAAGAATCCAAAAGTGCTAACAATGTAAGTTTGAGGAATCTGCTATTTCTGCACAAGAAGAGAAGGTATGGATATAGTGTAGCACAAGCTTTGGGAAAAGGCACCTAGAAAGTGTTTTGCAATAGATATAAGAATAGGTATGTTAAATGGAGGCTGAAAAGAAGCTTCAAGCAAATGCTTTAAGCATTGAATTCAAAGAACAAAAGTAAAGAAATGAGAAAAGTTATTTTGCAACAAGAGACCGTGTTTCAAAGAAGGCAAACAGACCATGCATGTCCAGTCTGTGAGGTTGTCTGAAGTGGTAGTGACTCAAAGAAGTAGCTGTGCTTAAAGATGATCTTTCCAAACCAGATTTCACTACTTTTAATTTTTCTTCAGCACTGACATATGCAACAAGCAGAAATACAAGCATACCTGCTGGATAAGGCTCAACTGATGCGTTAAGAATTGATGTCTGTAGAGACTTTTCTGACTAAAGTTTGTATGCTTATATAATAGCATTTCATCACAGAATTTTAATAGGGGCATGAATTAGTTCTACTATACTTGTCTTTAATATTCTTTCCAGAAAGAACTTTTTATTCTGAAAGAAAAGTAAAAAACATGCTATTAAGTATCTGCTAGGAAAGAGATATCTTCACAATGTCAATTTTAAGTGAAAGAATTTGTCTCTGTCTTAAATGTAAAAGGAGCCACAATCCCTGAACCAAATAGAATAAAAAAAAATCTGGCTTGACACATGTGTGGGACAGCTTTTTGCTCTACAAATACACCTGAATAATGAATTCAAACAGCTTTTTATCTTGTTTCAATCAGAAAGCTGATGTAGACAAAACCCTGCATTTAAATAACATTATAGCACATATATATGCTGACAAACCATTTCCAAATTCAAAAGCAAGAGCATCTTTTAAATTACGTATTTAAATTGGAAACCTCTGGCTTTTGTGATTTGCTTTGTTTGTATGCTCCAAGCGTGGCTTTCCTCTTTTGTCCAATTTTAATACATAAATTGTACTTCACACAGTCTCAAAAGGTTGTGAAACAGCCATTCAGTGGCAGCCATTCTGGCCTCACTGGATGGCAGACAGATGAATGATTCACAATAGCTGAATTCATACTGAGGATTTTTTAAAGGTTCACAATTTAACTGGTTAACTTGAGTTTTGCAACATACGATTTAAACACTTCAGGGCTCTTGAGTATATGCATTTTGATAAACTTACCAATTATACAAAATCATTTACTACTACAGACAATAGAAGCTCCTATCCTTTATCTTAGTTCTTTCATTTTGTGGATTATAAATCCTGAGACCAACTGTTCCAAAAGCAACATTAAAGTCTTTAATGCTGATCCAGTTACTAGGCACATGTCCTAAACTGATGTGCCTAAATATCATAATGAAATTTTAATTGCAAAGAAAAGGGCATTCCTAAAATGAAACAGTGTTTTTCATTTCTACAACACCCTGGGGCAATAATTCACATATAGACGAATGGCCTGTAAAATTCTGCTTGTTGACAGTTAACTGCAAAATTCAAGCCGTGCGAAAGAACATGAAATGCTTCCAGTAGAGTACTGGCTTTAGAATCATAGAATGGCCTGGGTTTGAAGGGACCTTAAGGACTATCTCGTTCCAACCCCCTTCCATGAGCAGGGACATCTTCCACTAGACCAGGGGTGGGGCATCTGAGTAACCTATTTTTGTGCCTCACCACCCTCACAGTAAAGAATTTCTTCCATATATCTAACCTAAATTTCCCTTCTTTCAGTTTAAACCCATTACTACGTGTCCTATCACTACAGTTCCTGATGAAGAGTCCATCTCCAGTTTCCTTGCAGGCCCCCTTCAGATACTGGAAGGTGCTATAAAGGTGCTCCACACCTCTAACTCTGAAGGTTTAGCTCAGTTTTAGTTCTTCACTCTTTGTAGATCAATATACATTCCTCAACTTCTTGGTTTTACCCTGACTTTAAAATTAGTAGTAAATACTGCAACTTGCATTCAGCACCTCACCTTACTGCCTGCAGCAGCCTGTGAACATCATCCCTGAGATAAACTTTGGGAATGTGTGTACTGCTTCAGGCCTTGTATAAACAGCAAAACAGAAGATAAGTTTTCTGTCTCTGAAAAATTCACATTCCAGCTTGTAAAGATAGAAGTTGCATGCATATCTAGGGAATACATACTAGGTTGTAAGTGCATCCTTCCCAGACAACTCACTACTCTAGGAAGAAATAAACACCCTGTCACCTCAGACTCTGTCCATATGCAATATCACTGTTATGCCTGACGTATATTCTCATCAGCTGATCTCCGTAAAAGTCATATAGGCAAGGAAGTTTCAGCAGAACTCCATGGAAGGGGAGAAAAGCACAACTTGTGCTATGGCAAAATTTTTCTTAGTTGTACTAACTTCATTCATTGGTAGGTATGAGAAAGGTAGTTCTGAATCAATTTAGAATAAAACTACTAATAGATAAACTGTGGGTTTCCCACACCACCACCACTCTACTGAGGAATAACACCTCGGGTCCCTGTTCAGGGGTCAGCCTGAATGCAGAACCTGCAGCTACTGAAGCTCATGGAAGAGTCACAGTTTGGGAAATAAAGACTACTGCTTTCACCTGACCAGGGAAATCTGGTCCTTACTCATATGGGGCTACAGGGTGGATTAGAGGCTGCAGGCTCATGTCTTGCCTTTCATATATACTTATAGAGATGTGTTTTCTACACATGTAGTTTCACAAGTTCTTTAAACTAATTTTGAGTGTAACTGCTTATGTAAGGAGAGTATCTTAATTCGGTAAGGAGGGTATCTGATTAAAAAAAAAAATCCCTGGATATATAGCATAGCAGTGCCACTACTTGTTTCCTTCTAATAAACATGTACCCACACAAATATATTTTTTTAGGTTTAGATTTAGAATTGCAAAGCTGTACATTTAAGCCATGACCTCCTATTGGACAGTTTGATTCACCTTCAAATACCACATTGTGCACTGCAGCTGCAGACAGTTCATCTAGTGAGCTTTAAAAAAAAAAAAAAAAGAAAAAATTATAAAAATCCTCAGCCTCCCACCCTCCCCTCAAACCACAAGCAAGAAACTTATTACTAAAACACAGAAACTAAACTGAGAAAGCCTGATTTCCCATGTTGAAAGTGCAGGAAATTAAGTTTTCTAGTAATTGTGCTATCTAGTTATTGATTAAACCCATGCTCAGGATCTAACACACTTGAATACATAACTAAAAACACAGACTGGTATAATGGATTCGAGGTATGTGGGTTTTGATCTTGTTTTTCTCAGTGGAGAGTTTTCTTTCCTAAAGCATGACTAGCAAGTTAAATGAAAGGAAGACATTCTTTAGTTCAAATACTTTGGAATTATTCTTGGTGGGTTTTTTTCCATTTAGGAATATACTAATTCCAAAAAAAAAAAAAAAAAAAAAAAAAAAGGTAGGTTAAAATTTCTCCTTTCTTAATTCTACTGCTTTCAACACTTGGCCTGTCTACATGCCCATCAAACATCATGAGACTGGCCTCATGTTATGGAAATTTTACATGCCAGCCACCACAATAGGATTCAACTCTAGAACCCTGATGAGTCAGGAAACCAAAAAGAGGAAAATTTTTATAAATTTATCTTTTTTAATAGTGCTACGGCTGGAGCTGGGTGCCTCCAAAGAGGGAACCTGAACAAAAAATCCCTGGGCAGTTGTACCACTGCAATCCAAGTGTTTCCTGCCCCTCAAGCAACAGCTTGGATCAATAGTAATGTTAAGATCGGGGGTCTTACGTCCTGTTGGTTTGATTTACTTGTTGTTTCGTTACTGGACAGTTATATTTTTAGCAAGATACAAGATACAGGGGTTCTCTATCCCGTTTCACACCCTCTTAGGCTGGTTTCAGTGGGTTCTGTCATTAGCTCTTCAGAATGTTGCAATAAGGTCATTATAGTTTACGTATCACAACCTGTAGGCTTTGTCTACTAATGTTAAACTGCTATTGTTAAATTTTAATTGTATAATGGTCCTCTCCAGAACAGTCCTGACTTTGCTTTTATTAATGTTCATGTTATTTATTATATGGGAGCAGAATATTTGTAGCATCTAAGATTTAAGTCCAGTTGAGTACACCAAATGTTACAATGTTAAATACAAACAGTATTAGAAAGCTTATTATAAAAATCAATAATCCATAAAGAATTCATTTTGTCCAGGCTCTCAAATCTGATATATAGGAGGTGAGCCAAGACCATACATCTTGGAATCCTGCTGAAGTATTATCCAGTTGTATTTTATGCATTGATTTCACTTGTTATCACAGCTTCCAGGCACCAGCCAAAATCCTCCCACTCTAGTCAACAAACATGCAACTAGTGATATTAATAATTGTGCACACTCCCCCTTGCAAGGCTAACAGAATATCTAATGACGTTCTATTTTTCAGTAATTTTGGAGGGTTGTTGAACCTTTTCTTGGAATGTCATAATTTCATCAGCAGTGTTATTGCCTTAAGTTTCTATTGCCACTGAAACATTAACTAAAACCTCTTCTAATTCACTCACTCCCAACCTGATAAGAAAGCATAAGGAGTGGAACGTGGTTGTACTACATTAGTCCTATAAACATATGTTTGTACCATGATACTTATACCATAGCTAAGTTTGAGGACACAAATATTAGGAGTTGAGGCTTCTAAGCCATAAGTTACCAACCAATCTGGCAAAGTTCTGTGAGCTCTCTCACCACATACCCTGTACCACCCTTTGTCCTTAGGTAGAGGACAAGGTGTATGACATAATCCTCCAAGTATTCCTGCTATTTTCACTTCAGTTGCTTAGCTACAATCATTAAGGTTGCTCACAGGGGTAGTACTAGTATATGGGAGCTTCAGCAGGGCAAGCATTATGTTTTACATGTTGCATATTTGTTCTTTGCTTCTAGGACATCTACCTCCCACTGTTGTGAGTCTGTGTGGTCTTGATGGAAAATGGTATTTGTCTGTAAAGTAGTCTATGCCATGATATTTGGTACAGGGATCCCTAAAAGAGGAATGCTCAAAGCTAAGTGGCTTGAAAGGTGAGAATGTATCCAACAGTTAAATTTACTAGCAATTTGGACTGTGGTTTGGGATAAGTTACAATAAAGATTTTCCCTCCTTGTAACAAGGCTATATAAATTCAGACTTTCTCTACGCATATAAAAACATGGCAAAGCTTAGTAACTTTACCTGTACAATTTTCCTAACTTCCTCAGGTACTAGGAAGCCTCACATCTGAGTAGCTCTGGGAAAGAAATAAAAATTATTTCATTTTTTAAAACAGTGGCCATGGTGGATTCTTCCTGTACCACTTGTCATTCATCCCACTGAATGGCCCTCTGACAGCCCTTTAATATGCAAGTGATGGATCCAAGCTTCCTGTCCTCTAACTTTTACAGCAAAGTAAGAACTTAATAAGACAGTCTGCAGCCCCTCCCACCTCCCAATCTAGATTTACGGGAAAACAGTCTTAATAAAATTTTATCTCTAGGCTGCAAATCATGTACCTGTACTTCCAGAGGTGTGGGTTAGTACCACTGATCATTATCCCTTTTAATTTTGAAACTTTCCTAAAGGCTTAGAACAAAGTGTGTCAAATACTTGTCTGGATTCAAGAAGTTGGTTTGGGCTGAGACATAAGTCCCCAGTACAGATAAATGTATCCCAGTAAGGAATAGTTCTAAGGGTTGACTTGGGGCATTTCAAGTGTCCCACAAAGTTAAATTTAATGCTTCTGGACATTCTAACCCTGCATGTGTGCAGATTTTAGCTATTCTGTCTCTAATAGTTCAATTCATCCTTTCTACCTGCCCAAATGCTTGAGGGTCATAAGGGTCAAAATCTTTTTTTTAATTGCTAAAAAGGTTGACTTCCCAATTCAACCACAGATCTTATATTTGAGAATTTCTGAAAGGTAGGACAGACATTAGTAATTTTTTAGTGTCTACATAGACACGCAGAGTCACTCATACTTGCGGTACTTGATTAACCACTGTTTCCATTCCTCCGCGAGCTTTACCATGGAACTATTTGGTTACAGTCATTTTTTGCAATAAGACAGTTTTTCATCCATCTTCCATATTGTCTCCGTCTTCTACTGTTTCCCATTTTCTCCACTGTTCTTCATTTGTAATTTGATTTATATAGTTTTCTTAGGTGGTTGACATTGGACCACGAGCTCTTGTCTAAAGTCCATTTTCTGTGGCTACAGCATAAGACAATTGTGTTTCTAACCTGTTGCTTGTTTGAACCATCCAAACAGTTAACCAGTTGCAAGTGCTGACATTCCCTTAGGGGATAATTATTTAAGAATTAGTACTTTCAGAATTCATCAAGCTTTACTGTCCACAAGCAGTCTGCATCTCTATTAGAGGACATTTTTCATCTCTTGCCCCCTTTTTACATTCCAGTTTACATCTAGGTTGCTAGGCTTGCATTCCGTGAGCTTCTTTTTTATCATCATCTCAGTTGCCACTACCAACTCTTCTCAATTTATGACAAGCTGAGAATGTCATTAACACTATATCCCCCTCCCACCTCCAAAGCAATAATGATGATATGCAAATGACCTACTGAAGTAAATAAGTCTCAACTCTGATTTACATAACTTGGAAAAAAGTTCCCAAAGAACACTTGACAAGTTTTTCCACTTTCGTACAGGTACTTGAACCCAAAATTTACTTTTTTCAGGTAGTTCTAATACAGAATACACCATTCCAGAATAACTTGTGTTAAAGCTTAAGGGGATGATCCCTTCACTCCCCCAAATGGATTCATTAAAAAGATTGAAACAAACCTGAAACACATTTTATCTAGATAGTCAAACATTTTGCTGGTATTTATGGAAGTTGAATTTACAAATCCGAGTATTTACCATACATGTGCAAATCAATGGTGTTACCTGTTAAGGACACTTACAATTCCATCAACATAATTAAAAATCTAATTTATTATATCCGCTCTGGTAATTTCTGCACTTTGCTGCTGGTTCAGGAAGGACTACAGCTTGGTGCTTTTGATTGGACTTTTCGTTTTGTTGTTTGTGTTTTTGAGCTTTTAAGTGAAGTCCTCTCTTTATCAGCCTAGGACTATTACATGACAGCAAAAAAATTTGATTTACAGTGGCACATAGAAACCACTATTCCAGCATCAAACAAACAGCATGCAGGAAGAGCAGGATTCACCCATGCTCCTGTCATTGTGGGTTTTATCCACCATAACTTGCAGACAAGAAACACCCTAACCTAAGCAGTATCAACCTTTACTCCAGCTTTGACATGCTGTTAAATATCAGGCAAGTTACAGTTCCTGATGCCCAGTTAGACCATGACAGGTGAGGAATCATCTGCCTGACAATACCTTAACTCACACAGAGAGACTGTGATATTATCATACAGGGTGCATAACCAGGGAAGAGAAACAGGATTATCATGGGCATGACTCACATAATGTCAGAAGAAAATGCTAAAATAGACCAAGATGAGCCTCACCTTGAAGGCCTGTTCACTGACCATAACAGGAACCCAGCGTGGCTCACGCAGACCGAGACATCCTTCGCATGTTACAGCCAGGTGGGACAGAACAAATCCTTCCCTTCACCTTCCCAGAAGTTAAATTGCTAGAAGGAGCTATGACTTAATCTGAGACTTGGCAGCATGGCACGGGACCTGCAGCCTCTTTTTCCAACTCTAAATCAATTGCCTATCTCTGCCTGCCAGACCTTACTGTGATGCAGATGTGAATTAACTGTTTCAGTTAGCTTACCTGATCTGAAATCAAGGCATACTGCTCAGAATTTTCTTGGCTTGCCCAGCACAACTCAAAAAAGTAGAGGAGGAGTTTTTATAAACAGAACACATTGCGTATTTATCATTTTTGGAATGATTATCTCATAGCTACTTTAGAATTTTATTCTCTGTGGCTGTTCCACACTCCCCAACCTACCCTAGATACAGGAAGCCCAACACAGACAACAGCTTGGAAGCAAGAAAGGAAAGGAAGGAGGAAAATAATAAGGCAAGAAGCTGTGCTTCTGCAGCATCTGCACTTGACATAATAGTATTGAAATATTCTATGCATGCACCTCTATGCAATAATCACTAGATAATCCCTGTTACCATCCACAGGAGTCGTGCTTCTGCAGAGCTGAAATCACAGTAACAGGAAGATGAAAATTATTCATTCAGACAAAAAAAAAAAAAAAAAGAAAGAAGTTTATTCTACCCAGAAGGAAAACAAGCTTCTTTTTCCAGTGCATTTGGAAAATTATTTTCTGAGAGAAAAAAATCTACATACAGAGATAAGTGGATAACATATCCAGAATGTTACATGCTGTATTATCACCTTTATCAAATATATATATTGTAAATAGTAACACTCTTAATTGTTGTTGTTCTGCTATGAAAAATAAGAATAAATCTACAAGGACAAACTACTGCTGCCAGGAGTGGGTGTTCAGCTCCACTGACTCCAGGCAAGCTAAACCTGCTGATGCTAGCAAGGACTATGACCCCAAGTCACTCTTCCCTCAGAAGAGTGAGGGTGCAGGATACAGGACATGCTGCATACTTCTATTTCTGTAAGGGCTTTAGCACAATCTGCATGCAGGGTGTGAAATGCGGCAAAATTGTAGCATACGGAAAGGTTGACAATGTCCTTTTGCTAACCTACTTCTTCAAAGCAATATTCTTTCATCAGCTTATCCTTCTTCTGGCCCTCTGCTTGAGGTCTTTGTCCTCTTCCCCTCCTCTCTACTGTGCATTAGAATCGAGCTCTGCAGCTAAGCAGTCTTCTCCAGAAGCCAACTGTACAGGCTAATTTTATATTCTTCTGAAAATCCACTCTCCAGTGAAGTGTGCTTTGAGGTAAATTTGAGATCCTTTTATGTAGTTTTACTCCTACAGGTCTTTTATTGTTTCCACCACTTACTTCTGTACTAAATACTTTATTAGGTTGCTGGTGAGTGTGCAGGCTATTCCTGTTCCTTTCACTCTTTATTCTGGAAATAAAAAATTCTTTCTTAGAACTGATATAGTGGGAAGGGGCAATGATATGCAGGCCTTGGAGCAGGCAACAAGGAGAATGTTGCCAATTTAAAACCCAAAATATTAAAACTGCAGTAATAAAAAATCCCACATGCAAGTACTGCTGCTAACACTGGTGCACTGTTGCTGCAAATATATAACTTTTCCCCCAAGTTAGATACTTGTTTTTAATGCCTCATCCAGAATCCCTGCTGATATTATTCAGACAACCATAGATATCATTCATATGTGTAAGGATTATTAATATTTACAGGGGTTGGACTACCCTTATCACAAATCTTAACATCCTAGTTCATTGCTTTTTGTCAAGAATTGTTACTCTTGGACCTGTCTTGAGGCCTTTGAACTTTCTTCCATGTGTGGCTAAAGGGAGGCATTTCCTATTTTATTCCCTTCTCCTTTCTTTAGCAGATGCATGGCTTTTCTTCATTTCTCCTCAGATTTCCACACTCACCTCTGTCAACTATCCCCTTCCCAACCCAACAGGAAGCTGCACTCTGGTGAAAAGCATCTGATGATGGTAGCCAAGCGCTGCGGGAATGCAGAATTGAGGATGAAGCACTGCAGGTGCCTACCTTCGACTGCTCATCTATACTTGTTAGCCACTGGTTTGGTTTTTTTTCTTTCCTCCACTACATAAAAGACGAGATCAACAACAGAGCACAGAAAGATGTTGCTTTCAAGGGATCACCTGCCATTCCACCTACACATAAAACAGCAGGTTTTCAGAATACACAAGGATGTTGCGGCTTTCTTCATCTCTGTCTTTGCCTCTGTGAAAAAAGCAATGAACTACACTGTAATGACACAGTACATAGATGCAGTTCCCACCTCCCCTTAAGGAGCCTTAGAAAAAGATGGCAGGAACAATTCAGATCCAGAATGAATCCTTATGTGGAGCCAAGGACAGAATATTTCAAAGCAGAAAATCCTCAGAAGCACAGTGTTCCTATATAACCCTAATGCCTTGCATGACAAGTCCCTGAAGTCAGAAATGTTCTTTGGTTTGGTATTGTTTCCAGCTTTAGATCCTATGAGTAGAATAAGAAGCAAGCTGCCTCTGAAGAGAGCAAAACCCATGATGCTCACACAGTGAGTATGGAAGTATGTTCACTGCTATTAACCCTACTACACATGCTGGTGTTCCCATCCAGAGATGGGAAAGGATACAGTAGAACTCAAACCTGTTTTAAGTTTTTGATTTGTCAAGGAAAAATGATCTTAGGAAGTATTGGAACAGCTGTATGCCTGGAGAAGAGAAGGTTTCACAGTGACCTAATTGCAGCCTGAAGAGAACTTTGGAGAAAGAAGGAGAGAGACTATTTACAAGGGCATGTAGTGACAGGACAAACGGAAATGGGTTCATACTAAAAGAAAGTAGGTTTAGATTAGGTATTAGGAAGAAATTCTTCCTGTGAAGGTGGTGAGGCACTGGCATAGGTTTCCCAGAGAAGCTGTGGATGCCCCATCCTTGCAATTCTTCAAGGCCAGATTGGATGGAGTTCTGAGCAATCTGATCTAGTGGAAGGTGTCCTTGCCTATGGCAGGGAGGTCAGAACTGCCTGATCTTTAAGGTCCCTTCCAACCCAAACCATTCTATGCTTATATGCCACAAAGAAGTGACATGTGTGTCTTTCCTCCCTTTGGCAACTCCAGTATTTCACTGTACAAACAGTACAAACATACACTAGAGCACCCTTCTGGTGACAACAGAACAACTAGATAGTAAACACTGCTTTACCCAATATGACAGTCTTTGCAAATGAACTCTGTGTACTTGTGTCACCTCTTTTCAAAGAAGCTGGAGATTGATAATGAGCAAAGCAGTAAACTGAGAGAACAAAAAGCCAACTTCTCCCCTCATCAACTTTCAGAGCACCACCCCAGCCATGCAGCTCAAAGACAATCCAGGGTAGCACTATGATTATCAATTATACAATGCAGAGACAGCCTTCAAGTGCCACACAGTTCAGATATACTCCTTTATAGCAGTCCCCTTGAAAGGCTTGCACAGACTGTCGGGTTTTTCTTCAACTAGATTTTCAGAGGTTTATAAAATACCTGCTAAACCTTCAGTAAAATTGTCAGACAAGCAGGAAGAGACTTAAATCTCCTAAAATTAGCTGTCAAAGTTAATTGGATAGTTAGAGCAAATGATTTACTTGAAGCAGGTTTCCTAGGTTCCTCCTGTGCCTTGAGTTGATTATCGTCCCTCGTTGACTGTAGAGGAGATCTAAGAGAAATTTAGGACAATTTGGAGCAGGCATCTATTATTCAGATATCTGGGTTATTTGCCTCAAAAAGGAAACTATAATGTCACATAACTATCAATATGGCAGGTACATTTGACTCTGCTTGTATTAAAATACAGGTAAAAAAACCTTGAATGCTTTTCCAAACCAAACATGCAACACTAATTCTAGATGTCCACCTTTCCTGTTGTGATTTGATTCCCTTAAAAGGAAACTGGAGTGGTGGTGTATGTTACAACAATATCCAGAGATCGGGCAACTGGAAGAGTAGGACTGTATAAAACCCCACACACCACTCCAGACACTGAGCATAATGCTCCGTATTATTTTGCACAGTTTACCAGAGGAAAGCAAAGTGGGAAAACCCGTTCAGCACTTCTCTTCCAGAATAGGGCGAATTTGCTGCTTTGCTTTTTACAAGTGCTTCTGGAAAAAAAACCCAACCACACACACCAAAAAACCCCCAAACAAACAAACAACCCCCTCCCATCCCTCTCCCCCCAAAAAACCACCACCAAAACAAAACCAAAACCCTGAACCCCAAAACTTTGCTTGATAAATTCTAGTAAGAGATGAAACGGGAAAAAAATAAATAAATCACAAAGCTGAAGTTTAGTTTGTATTCCACAATATTTAGTAAAGCATAAACTTCAGGTCATAACTGTCTCTCCTTGATAGTGCTAAACAGGTACTCTTTCTAACATCTGTTCACCTCTTGTCAGGAAACTTAGAGAAGAGTCACAGTTCTGTCTGGAATTTGCTAACTCAGTAAAAAGTAACCCAATACTGATTTGCAGCCAGAAAGAGAGACTTCTTTTCTCAAGGAAACCAGATTAGAAAATTAAGGCTGTTTAGGATGACAGGATCGTTATTGATGCTTGAAGCTTAAAGGCTGGTGATGGTCGGGAGCTTGAGAGGCTCTTGTCCATCTGACAAGACTTCACCCTGGTAATTCTTTTCACATAAAGAGCCACTGTTCAAGATTTTTCTTCTTAATACACATTCAGTACTTAAGATGACATTTAAAAGAAATAAGACACCATACAGATGAAATAGGAGATTCTACAAAGTTACAACAATACTCTGTTAATGCAAACCGAGTCTTCAAGATTGAAATTCTAACTTTTCTGATTGCATCTTGTACTACATCTCCAGTGTTTATACAATCTGTAATGGAATCAGTGCTCATTTGATATTTCTTATAGCAAAAGTTTCTGCTATCACTTAAATAACTCAGAAATCCCCTTTTCAAAAGAAGAAATTTCAAACATATCATGTATAAACAAGGTTGACAACATCAAGTGTACAAGTTCAAGAGTCTAAAAGCAAGCCTGAACTCCCATTAAATTTCTAAGTTCTGGTTTTATTTCACTGAGATCTTTGAGGCTTGCAATACACAAATACTTTGACCTAATACTATATTCTCTAATGCATGAATTTCTGTATATATTTTAGCACTGAATCTGTAAATAAAAATTATTCCTTCCATGATTGTCAAGTAAACCTACTATTTACTTCAGAAGTTGGATTTCCTTTTTCTAAAAGAAATACCAAACTAACAGAAAAAAAACCAAAACCAAAGAAACAAACAAAAAACAAACAAACAAACAAACAAACAACCCACAAAACCCCCCAAAACCCAGATATCACTTGGAGTGATATCCATCAGCCATGATTTTGATAGTTTGTGGATATTTGAACTTTTGCTTAAAGCCCAATCTCCAAAAGATAAGACTATTATTCTTCCTTTTCAAAACTGAAATCATACTTTCCTTGTTTCAGAGGAGAATTTGGAATTATGTGTCAAATATAGAATCAAAGAAAAATTAAGGTTGGAAAAGACCTTTAAGATCAAGTCCAGCCATACCATAGCACCACCACCATGTCCTCAAGTGCCATATCCACATATTTCTTGAACACTTCCAGGGATGGTGACTCCTCAGCTTCCCTGAATGTTCTGTTCTAATGCTTTACAAGCCTTTCCATGAAACCATTTTTCCTAATATCAAATT
Organism: Manacus vitellinus; assembly: GCF_001715985.3. Lineage (NCBI taxonomy): Eukaryota > Metazoa > Chordata > Aves > Passeriformes > Pipridae > Manacus > Manacus vitellinus. Next base: position 4,872,143 of record NW_021940488.1, read on the forward strand.
TAAACCTCCACTGGTGCAACTGGAGGCCATTTCCTCTAATCCTCTCACTTGTCACATGGGAGAAGAGACTGATCCCCATCTGGCTCCAACCTCCTTTCAGGTAGTTTTAGAGCGTGAGAAGGTCTCTCCTCAGCCATGAAAGGGCTTTTCTCTTTCTCCAAGCTGAAATTGCTCCATCTCCTCCACTCTCTCCAGATGTCCCTACAGACTTTCTACCCTTCCTAAGGAGATTCAGTGTGGGAGCAGGAACAGCTCCTTATGCCAGCAAGAATGCTGCTTACCTGCACCTCTCTACTCCAGGAGTCAAAGCACACCACTTCATCAACACCAAAAAAAACATCCCCACACAAGGATGTGGAGTCCATAACACTATAACTGTGTTTACAGAAAGCAAAACCCAAAAAATCCGGCACCTAGCATTGTCGATATTGCTCACAGTTTGTAGGTGTGAAAGTCTAAGGCTAACCATTACTTTCAGTGCAGCTGACCCTGCTGGGGTTCAATGTGAGCTGTGGCATTTTCTCCCCTGTTCACTTCTTACTGCTAAACAAATGAATGAAAAGGGAAATGGTAGTTTTACAGCTTAACAAAGAAGAGTTGAAAAAAAACATTAGAAGTATTTTGTTTGTTTGTTTTTAGAACTCACCCAGAGCATAAGGATTAGAGAAGTAGGAGTTTTTTCCCTCTTTTTATTTTAATGTATTGAAATATTAGTATGATTCAGATTTATCAGATGGACATGTCATAATTTTGTAGTGTCAGGAGCTCAGAGGTGCAGAGCACATTTAAATATGAAGAACCTTTCAAGAAAATGTGCCAGAGTTTACTGAACTTCAACTAACATGCAGAAAACCTTAGCCAAAGCATTTGCATGTTGTCATTTTTTAAACAGGAATATTTATATAAAGCTTTTTAAGAGTAGTAATCTTGAGAGTAATCAATAATCCCATTCCATTCAAGCATCCTTTTAATGCTCAAAGGATTAGAAGAACCTGTCCTGTGAGTAAAAGCTGGAGGAGTTGAATCTTTTCTCCTCAGAAGAGAAAAAACCTCAGGCAGGACTTCATCACAGCATTCCAGTCCCTAAAAGCTACAAGAAGGACAAAGGCTTCCTCTTTGCAAGGAGCCATGTGGAGAAGACAAGGGGCAACAGGTACAAGTTGCACCAGGAGAGGTTTCATCTCAGTATAGAAAACAAATTTACTTGTTTATTTTTGCAGACAGAACATTCAATCACTGGAACACCTTTCCCTGGAATCCAGTAGAGTCTCGTCACTGTATGTTTTCAAGAGGTGACTGGATAAACTACAGGATAGTTTAATACAGGCTTCCTTTCCCACAGAAAATTGGTCCAGATCATCTTTTGAAGTCCCTTCCATTCTGGGCTATTCTATGATCCCAGTCAGAGAAACTCTTCCAAACTGCTTCTGTGAGTGTCAAGGCCCATTAATAACCAAATCTTGGCTCTCCAAACAGCAAAAGTACAGCTTAGTTTAACATCCTATTTAATGGACATTTAAACACACTCACACCTGTACACATATGTGCCCACACGTGTGTTACATAGCACGATAACTACAACATTTGCTCAGTAGCACGTACAAGAAAAGGTACTAACATTTACTTTGCCTGGATTAAGCAGGCACAATTCACACAAAACTCACTGGAAAGATACAGAATTTCAAAAGCTGTTGCACACAGTCTGCAAAGTGCAGTTTCTTTGATTAGAGTACAGAGAATGGTTTGCAATTCCTAAATGGAAACATTTTGTGTATTGTCAGAGACTCATGATGACATTTTTCCCAGCTGTGATCTCCTTTATTTCAGCTAGGTTTCAGGTATACTTTACCTTTTCTTTCCCTAGCATTTAACCCGTATTTTGTGGTCATAATTACACAACCATTGCAGAAGTTTCTTGCAAGAAGGTTGTTTGAAGGGGGAGATAGCAGAACTGCAAAAGAGTAGCACCAGAGATAAAACACAAAACAAGTAAAAATGGAAACTGAAGGGAACAGCAGTGAACAGGGTGGTGGCAGGCAGGCCTCTACCATTAGAAACCCTCAGTTTTCTTTTAAAAATAGCTCTCTTGACACCTTACCCACCCACCCCTCCCTGGGAGCACTTCCAGCAGCTCTGGTTATGCAGTTTCCTCTTCTTCTGCATTCAAGTTGCTCAAAGCAAACTAATTATTGCAGTTCATACATACAAAGAGAAAAGGTAGAATATTTTTGGATTATCCAGGTTTTCATTGCAGACGTTTTCCCCTTAAGCACTTTTCAAAAATCTCCTTAGCATGCTGGATTTTTAATGGTATCACTTACCTAAAGCACACCATTCAGTTCTGTAGTCTATTTTGAAGAACGCTTTTATTGCACTTTCTTTTTAATCCAAAAATCTACTTCTGCAGAAGCTACTCCCAAAAGCAGTGTTCTGCAACAAGTTCTGGAGAAAACTAAACTCTACAAGACACTTAGCGAAGGACTGCAAGAGCTGTGTTCTCAACAAGAGAGGAGGGCAAAGGACGAAAAAAACCCCAACCCTACACCCCACTTTTAATTTTTATGTGTGAATAGGAGATATTTTGAAATAGACCACAAAGACAACCATCTACTAGACCAGTATACAGACATATGGGGTTTTAGACAAAACCATCTTAGGGAGAATTTTCTGACATTTCTGCAACATAAATATTTTTCTTCAGATCCAACTTCTAGATGATTAATTCATTACAACTCCAAAGAAGAGAGCGAAAAATTGAGTTTCATGCTGGTTTGGGCTGGGACAGAATTAATTTTCATCATATTATCTAGTAGGGGGCTGCTTGTTGAATCTGTGCTGGAAACAGTGTTTTTCATTATTGCTGAGTAGGGCTTACACAGAGTCAAGGCCTTTTCTGCTTCTCAGACTGTCCCACCAGCGAGTGGGCTGTGGGTGCACAAGGAGCTGAGAGAGAACACAGCCAGGACAGCTGACCCCAACTGATCAAAGAGATATTCCATACCATATGGAGTCATGCTCAGCATATAAAGCTTGGGGAAAAAGAAGAGTGAAAGAGGGACACAGAGTGATGACATTTTTCTTCCCAACTCGCTGTTAAATGTGATGGGGCCCTGCTCTCCTGGGGATGGCTGAACACCTGCCTGCCCATGGGAAGTGGTGAGTGAATTCCTTGGTTTTGTTTGCTTTCATGTACAGTTTTTCCTTTCCCTATCAAATTGCCTTTATCTCAACCCACAAATTTTCTCACTTTTACCCTTGTGATTCTCTTCCCAGTCCCGCAGTGGGATGTGAGCCAGTGGCTGGGTGGGGCCTGGTTGTCAGCTGGGGTTAAATTACAAAAAGTGAAAGGAAAAACAAACGAGTAACCAGAGCATTGTTGAAATATTCCTTTGTCAAAATTCATGATATTGTGCTTCAAAACATTTATAACAATAACAGTTTAACAGACAAATGTACCAGCCAACAAGAAATGAGCTCTTACAGAGTTGATGAAGGTAGTGAACTGGACCAGTTGGGTAGTAGAGGGCCCCTTGACCATACCTTGCATGGCTCAGCAGCACTGTCCAAACCAGGGACACCTGTTGTCTTACGAGAGATAATCAGTAACCTTCTGACAGTCTTAGAACATTACTTACATGAATCATAGCCCAGGTGGAGCAGTACCATTGTTGACAAGCTATTGAAAAACTGCAGTGGTTACCAACTTGGATTATGGCCTGGATGAAAATGGACTAATGAATAAAGCCAATGACTTTGCAACTCTATAAACAGTAGTCTTAAGTGAGGCCCTTCAAGCTCTCCTGGACAGTAGCAGGCTGTGTCAGCATCTCCCTCTGAGTGGGACACTTCTCAAAGCTCACCAATTCTCAGGTTTGCAGTACTTGGAGGGCCATCACCAGAAGCCTGTGCCAACACCCCTCACTCCTCAAGGCTCAATCCTTTGGCCTTTGAAAAACACGAAGACATTCAACATGAGTATTGAACTGTAGTTGAGGAGAGCTGATGGATACCTTCATATGTTTATATAAATATCTGTGTGTGTGAATTGACCCTATACTCCCTAGCAAGTATAGCAAGTTGCTGTTTCAAATCTGCAATTACAACAGTTACTTAAGTTAGCAAATGCTATTGAATCACTTCCTAAACATTCAATTCATAAACAATTAAGTGCTGCATAAGTCCTTTAGTCATACACTGTTGATCAGATCTGAGACTAAGATTGGATCCAGATGGACCTAGACTCCGTCAGAGAGTTCAGAAAGCAAGGGGGGGATCTATTCTGAACCTCATGACTCAATGCAATAGTTTGCCCCTTTGCACCCCCATTCTCCATTCACATAACTCTAAAATTATTTTAAGCTAGTTTTCCTTTGTATGCTTCGTGTATGCAATAAGTAAAACAAGACTTGTTCTTTGTCACACTTTCACAATTTATATCGAAACCTGCCTTTGCCAATATCATTGATGATGATTCTTTAGGTGACCTAAACCACTCATTTGCAACACCCCCATCACCTACATAGAGATAAGAGCTTGCCTGGCAAGTACATGCCTTGAATTTGTACTGTTAAGGCTCAGACATTTGATTTTTCACCTAAACAGGAAACTGTTATACAAATAAAGTATCCACATATATCTCCAGACCACCACCAAACCCCTCCAGCCTACTATATATGTAAAAACTTCCAAACTACTAAAGAAGACAAACTAGTTAACTCGCAGTCTAAGTCTTGGACTTAAAGGTACAGAGTACTTAAAAACTTTGCTTCCACTTTTAATCCTCACTTATTTCATCTGTCACCGATAATCCTGGAGATCATATCACTTTATCCTCTTTTAAATCCTTCCTTAAAACCTACCTCTCCTGCAGTACCTACAAATCTCTGCCAGATGGGACTGTTTAGACTAATGGCCATTTGTGAACAGCTTCAGCAAATGCATCTTTCTAAGCCTTCTCTCATTACCTTCCTTTCCCACTCTCAATCTGCCTATCTAATTATTTATAGTCTACATAAGATTAAATTCAGATATTTCAGAAGTTTCTTTTACGAATGGAGCTACTCTAATGATTTCATATCTTACAATGACTAGTATCTGGAGGCCTGAGAAGGTGCCTTGAAAAAAGGAAAAGACAAGGACACAGAATTACTGTTTAGAGCATAACAGAAGAAAAAAAAATACTCTGATCTCACATTTTAATGGACTTCACACTTAAAAATAAACAAGAACTCAAATGTAAATGAAAAAGAACAGCATCATTGTTCTGGAGATTTTGAGTAGTAGTTTTTCATTTTTATACCCTCTTTCTTTTTCCTGAAGGGTAGGCAGATAAAACAACATGAGAGGAGCAATACTTAATATGAAAAACTAAAACTGACAAGGACTTCTCTCATAACTTTAAATAAGTCATGCAGAATAGCTCCTGCATCATAAAACATTGACACTCACAATTCTAAAAGCAAATCAAAAAACCCCACTTTTTTTTCCTGCCTTATCCAGAGTTCAACAAAAGGCATGAGAAGCTACTTACAGCAGTTATATGCTAGCAGTTACATCTTTCTCAAAGCTAAAAAAATCTCAGAGATATTGGTAAGTCTTACATTTTTTGTAACAATATTTTATTAATAAATGAAAAAAAAAACAACAGAACTTTATAAAAATCTTGCAGCCCTTATCTATACAGTCCCTCAGGATTATATAAACTACTTCTTTCTCTCCACCTCTGTTTCCCCACAGATGCATAAATTTCTTACCTCTAAAAGTACTGATCTCTTTCAGCCACAGATCCAATGCTCTATCAAACTCCTCAAACTCATCTTATATCCTGCTGGGAGACCAACATGTACTGGGATTAAACTTTCAAGTGGACTCAGTTGAGTTCATTTGAAAAAGGTGCTTGTGCTATAGGTGTTTTTACCATTGCAGGCTGCAAGTTCTAGCCTCAAAGAATTATTACTTTGTACCAGTGTTACTGGAGGACATCACAGGTAAGAAGCCCTATTTTGTGTGTGGAAGAGCAAGAGGACAGATTTACTGTGTGTTCAGAAGCAGCCTCTATCACAGGTGTGGAGAGAGACCAGGCTCTATGGGTTGGTTATGTGTGGTAAATCTACCCTTCCCTGTGCATGTCTGAGGCACTTGTTATGGACTAGTGGATAGATGTGCCTGGTGTTGAATTTACAGCACCAGGGGTAGGCTCAGGGTTGGAGACAGATGTGTGAGAAGTCCTGCATCCCTCCAAGCAGTACACTGAGGCTAAATAAGGTACCAAGTAACTCCTCTTCTAGTTGCACCTGCACTGCTGGTCCCAGCTGCAGCCCTCATAAATGGTTAACTCTTAGAATCTTAGAATTGTAGAAACATTTAGGTTGAAAAAGACCTTAAAGATCAAGTCCTACCGTTAACACAGCACTGCCAAGTCCATCACTAAACTGTTATCTCTCAGTACCACATTTGCATGTCTGTTAAATCACTCCAGGGATGATGATTCCACCACTTCCCTGGGCAGTGTTCCAATGGTTGACAACCCTTTCTGTTAAGAATTTTTTACTAATGTACAATTTTAACCTCCCCTGGTGCAACTTGAGGTCATTTTCTCATCCCGTCACTTGTTACCTGGGAGAAGGGCACAACCCCCATCTGGCTACAAACTCATTTTAGGCAGTTGTAGAGAATGATAAGGTCTCTCCTGACCCTCCTTTTCTCCAGGCTGAGCCCCCCCAGCTCCCTCAGCAGCTCTTCATCAGCCTTGTGCTCCAGACCCTTCCCCAGCTCCATTGCCCTTCTCTGGACTTGCTCCAGCACCTCAATGTCCTCCTTATAGTGAGGGGTCCAAAGGTGGACACAGGATTCAAGGTGTGTCGAGTACAGGGGGACGGTCACTGCCTTGGTCCTGCTGGCCACACCATTGCTGATGCAGGCCAGGATGCCACTGGCCTTCTAGCCCACCTGTGAATGTGCTGGATCATGTTCAGCCAATTTTCTTTTTCTGAACCACTCCTAATATGTAAAATATGCTAATATGAGATTTTCCTAATATTATTTTCCTAATGCTTGCAAGACATTACCTAAGTGCTAAATATTTTATGATGACAACAGCAACAGAAATAGGCATTTTCAAAAAATGAAACACGGCACACAGCTCAATTTTGTGAGCTTTTATACATTTTCATGATTTAAAGTGTTCAATGCTGTTGTTTATCCCCCCAGGCTACAGTTCTTCACAACTTGATTCAAGAAGTGAGAGTAAAGAGAGAAGATGCAATTTCTGAACTCTCCAGGTACTGCTAATAATTTTAAATTAAATTAAAAACTCCAAAAACAAATTTTGAGGAAAAAATGTATCCAAACCAACAAAATAGAAAACTCCAAACTCTAGTTCTGTGTGTTTGTTGTTTTAAGGTTGGCTTTGTTTGGATTTTTGGGGTCAGGTTTTAGGTTGAATTTTTTTAGATTTTAAAGTCAGTATTTTCTTTCGGAAAGGAAGGCTAGGGAAAAGGGGATTTTATGCTTTATAATAACTCCACATTACCAACACACTGAGACCTGTATGAAGATTTAGAATTCCGTGGAGGCAGAGAACAGAAGGAAGAAAAATAATATGAAAGAGAGAATAAAGATTAGAGCAAATATTGTAAGGAATTGGCTGGTTCCTTTCTGTGTACTCTGTTAACATCCAGCTGGCAAAAAGCCTTCTGGCATATGAATAGGAAATTCTGCTGGAGGAAGGACTTTACAACCTGAGTGAAAGAAGCCAAAGGCTGTGTTAAGTACAATAGGCTGAAGGCAGCAGAACTGTTTGTAAAAAGAAGATTTTAATCCCCTATATAGGGACATATTAAAGAGACAACAATTTTCAGTTGAAAATGCTGTTCCAGCACTATTAAAATGTTTTACTTTGTTCCTGCATGACTTGCATATACTCAGGTGAATACAGGATGCTATTAGTCTGCATTACATTTCCATCTTATGGATAACTTTCTGAGTCTAAATACTTCTGAATATTTAACTCCACACAATAGTGAGGTTGTGATTTTCATCATAATTTAGTACTAAAGCATATTTAGAAATGTTGGAATTATCTCCAGGTATTCTTTGTGTAACTAAAAAGGCCAGAGGACTACAGATAAAGGAAAAGATTAATGTTGGAGCTCAGCCAATGTTCTCTGTCCCAGCCAACTTCCCAGTTTCGCCCCCTCCCTCTTTCTGACCTCTCCAGCTCCTGGTTCTAATTTGTCTCTGTGTGTGATGTGCTCTGAGGGCAAGGTGTGAAACTTATGGGGATAGGTCTGCAAGGTGCTCAGCAGTGGGGCAGAAACAAGAAATACTGAAACACAGGTCAAATGCTCAAGTGGGATTCTTGATAGCCTGGGAATTATTGTGCCAAATTTAAGAAATGTGGGAGGTATAGCTGCTGCAGAAGGCATGGACAGGATAAACAGCATGTTCTTCTTTTCTATGAAATTGCTAAACTCTTCTGTGTGAAATTTTCTGATACACTTGTGTGAGCGTGAGATTCAGTAAAAAAAAGGTATGTGTCTGGGGAGAAGTTTCCCAAAACTACAAGCAACTGAAAACATGATCTTTTAAAGGAAATTACCAAATATTAACAGCTATGTAGCAATGATATTAAATAACTCTGTATCTGTTTGCAAACATCAAGATGTTTTTATTTCTAAAGGGACCACATTTCAAATGCTGAGTAGGATTTTTTTAAGAGTATAAGGAGGCTTGCAAGAAATATAGAGTTTGTAAGAGCAATTGGATATTTTGTTTCAGAAGCAGGGGAGAGCATTGGATTTAAGTTGTTGTAGACAATAAAGTTGGTTTTGATGATGATTAATTGTTTTCTAGAAACTGTGCTAATAAGAAATTCAGTTGAGCACTTAGCCATAAGTGGAGTTGAATGGGTTAGCTGTAAAAATGTCTCTACCTTTCCTTCCAGCCACAATTAGTGGGTAACTTCCCTGCTCATGGCCTAATTTCCATGAGTCTTTGAAAAGATCTGCTTTCTTCTTGAATTCCTTCTACATTTCAAATTTAACATCTAATTTGTTCTAAGGACTGAGGAGGCCTGATCTTGTCTAGTCTTTTGTTTGTTTGGGGGTTTTTTGTGTCTTAACACCATTTCTGACGGTATGGACTGTTCTGGCAGCAGGAAATGTTTTCCCAGTTATGGGGTATGACCTGCAGGCAGTGGATGCAACAATAATCTGGTGAAGTAAAAGTTAGACTCACAGTGATACGTTTCATATCAAAAGAGAGAAGCATCATGTGATTGAGTCACAGAGGAGAAATCACTAGACAAAAGTTAGTCATGAGCTGTGACGTTTATTATAATGGGGACAGTACGTGATATGACAAGTGCTGACATGCTATTCTTTACATATGGTAAATGTAAGAGAATGAGCTGGGCTGAAACAATCTGCTTTAAAGGGCTGACAAGCTCCATAACCTTCAGCTCAGGGACTGAGGTGCCTGTTATACAGGGTTTGGTTTGTTGCAGCATAACTTTGTGACGTTGGTGCAGTTTTACTAAGAAATTCTTGCTGAAAGAGAGGTATGTCAGAGCCACATAACATAAGGAAATCTAAAACTTAGACAGGCAATTGAGAAAAACAATAGTTAGCAGATCAATGGTTTGAAAAAAAAAACCACTGACACAAAAATTTATTTTAAAAACACTTATAGACAGTAAGAAAATGAAATTCAGGCAAGTAATATGTACCTGCATCAAGAGCCAATCCTTTCCAAGGGGTGGTTGTTAATCCTTGCCCATTCGACCAAAATCAGTCTGGGCAGTAGAGGATCACCATGCGGTGAAGAACCCATTAATGCTTAATCTGATACACAGACACAGGTACCTTGGGTTATTACTAGAAAAATAATGTGTTGTGATCTAGATTGTATAAAGATCTTTCTTTCAAAGTGTTTCAAAATTTTCTCCACATATTAAAATAACCCAAAGAAAGAGAATTAAAGCTGAACCATTTAATGATGAGAATACACTGGTCAAAACTTTTGGCTAAACGCTAAAATTATATGTCTCAAAAGCACAGGTGTAAAACATGTATGCTGTTTCATTGTTCAGTTGATTTATTACAAGTCGTAAATTTGAAGAAAAAAATATGTTTATAAGATCATAGAATTATAGAATGTCCAGGGTGGAAAGGGACTTTAAAGATCATCTAGTTTCAACCTCCTTGTCACGGGCAGGAACACCTTGTGCTCAGAGCTCAGAGCTCCATCCAACCTGGCCTTGAACTCTTCCAGGGATGGGGCATCCACAGCTTCTCTGGGAAATCTGTTCCAGGGCCTTGCCACCCTCACAGTCTAGAATTTCTTCCTAATATCCAATCTAAACCTACTCTCTTTGACTTTGAAGCCATTCCCCCTTGTCCTGTCACCACATGCCCTTGTGAATAGTCTCTCTCCATCCTTCTTGCAGGTTCTCATGTTAGGAACTGCTTGGTGGTATTAACTCAGTATTAGATTTATCATCCTATTGAATGCATGTAAACATATGGTTTCCTTTCAGGATGTGAAAACTTAAATTTAGGAGGAGAAGGGAAAAAGAGCCTTTGACTGTGAGTGTAGTCAAGCAGTTGGACAGCCTGCCAAGGCATGTTTTAGAGTTGTCAGCAGTGGATTTTTCAGTGCTAGACGAGACACCAGGCGCTGGGGATGTGTATAAGCCATGAAATCAACCCCTTTGCTGTGCTGAGCTTAGTTAGGTGATGCATTAGAATGGCTTTCCAATTGAAATTATTCCTGTGAAACAGTAAAATGCATGAAAAACTTCAAATTTCAGAACTCTCTGTGTGTGTTTGTGTGTGAAATCAAACACTGGTCCACACCCATAGTCTTCTAGTAGCAAAGCAGTTCTTTGTGTGTGATGAAAGAATAAAGTGGCAAATAAACAATCCTGAAGGAAATTGAGTTCTGTTTTCTCAATGGTTTCTGTTTGGTTGGTTTTTGTGTGTTTTGTTGTTGTTTTGGTTTGGTTTCTTTTTGTGTGTTTTTTTTTTTGTTGTTGTTTGTTTGTTTGTTATTTGCTTGTTTTACTTTTTCTCCATTTAGTAAACATTGCTTAGATAAGTAATCAGCTGGAGCTTGGCTTAAACAAAAACATGTTCATCAAAACATTGTACCACAAGAGAAAGCTATGAGACAAAGAATAATGGACTGAAGAGAGAGTGAGAAATAGTGTGTAATGTGCAAGAAATGTCCCTAGAGAAGTTAAACATAATTCTAATTAAAGAAATGCATGTACTTTACAGACATATAAAAGAAGAGATCTCTGTCTTGCTTTTCTAAGCAAGTTTTCAAATCGTTAAAAGCAAAACAGAAGTAAGGTTATATCTCTTTTTTCTTCCGGGAGTTGGACTGGATGATCCTTGTGGGTCCCTTCCAACTCAAGATATTCTATAGTTCTACGATTAATGAATTTGTTAAACACATCGGGAAAACTAATGAAAACTTTAGGGTTTTTTAAAAGTCATTATTTTCTTGTATTGTGAATTATGTGGGTGCTACAATCCCACAAGTTAGGAAGGGTGGAAAAGGATTTAGTAGCCATTTTAAAGTTTGTGTTATGTACTTTTACCAGAAGTTGCAGAAAGCAGTAAATTGTTATTTAAATATTGGAAATTCCCAAAGGGCCCTCTCTTCTGTCATTCCTGACAACTGCAATTTTCAGAATACCCCCCATTTTCTTCTTTTTCTTACAATTCTTCCAGTGGAATCCTAAGAACTATTTATCAACTAGATTGTTTTCATAACAGAAACAGAAAGTTAAAAAATCCCTTTCAATAGCAGAAATAGTAATGTATGCTAATATATGCTAATTCAGATATTTATACATGCAGAGAAAATCTCAGCTGAAGAAATTTAGTAATTTTCCAGTGAAATTTTGAATATTGCTCGTTGTTGATGTTTAAGCAAGAATTCTTTTGATATTTCTTGTTTTTCAAAGATTTGGTTCCCATGGGCATGTCTTTCTGTCAAACTTATTTTAAAGGATCAAGTTTTAATTCAGAACCTGAATGCAATTTAATGCCTTAAAAAGTTGAAAGAAAAAAATGTCCAGAAATGTTATTATTGACTAATTTAGTTTATTTTTAATACTTAGCATTAGCCATATAGACTTTCACAGGTCAGTTTTAACTGTGCACAAACAACCTGGTTTCCCCTTTCTTTCACAGATAGTTTCATGTCTCTTAACTTCAGTAATGAAAACAGATAAATCTTTTCTAATGCTGGTTTTTTCCATCTTTTTACTCCATTTACTAAGGTCTCTGAAACCACTTTGGGAAAACAAAGGAGAAATGTTTATGTTAATCTTACCTTCTGATTACCTTTACAAAAGCTAAATTCTAGACTTATAAGCCTAAGACTTCTAGACTAATAAGACTGTATTTAATTTGGGTTGTTCTTATCCTTGCAGGCCAATGATTAACATTTACCTGGATTCTCACTAATTCTTGCACATGGCCAAAATGTAATACATTGTGAGAAATGTGAAAAACACAGTCTTGTTTAGTTACTTTACCACTCAGACTGTCTTTTACTATGAGGGAACTTGATTTCAAGTACACTAAATTAATGCAAAATACAATATTATTGCAGAGAAATTGTTTCTAAATGGAGCATTACCCCAGGAGATATTTAGACTAAAACCTGAGAATAAACTTGGAGACATTTTAATATCTGTAAATGGGACAGAGCTGTGTTAGAAAGGATAAAAGCAGGGTGATCTGTGCAGCTGGACAAGACCTGAGACATAAATTTATGCAATACTACTCTTCATGGACCTACAACCGTGTTAATCTCAGTTTTTCAGAAATTAGCTCCGAGACCAGCAAATTCCACACAAGACAAAATTCAGCTTCAGATGAGCTTCTTTACACTGCAGAATTTTGGCTGGATCACCAGAATAAAGCAGGATTAGTATTAGACTTTCATTTTCAAATGCCACAATATAGATTAAACATCTGCTTCCTCCACATGATAGCCCAGATATTATGTCCAGTTCAGGAAGTCTCTCCCTCATCAGTTGCTCAAAAACCAGAGGAAGTATTAACCTGTTTGCTCAGTTTATTATGATACAATTTACCTAAAAATCTACTACTGGTTCAGAAATGCTTTTGACATATCTCAGTTGTAGCTCTCACATCTTTGAAAGAATATTGCACCCTCAAACTATTTAGAAATTCTAAAAACCCTCAGTTTTTTAACAAAGCCACCACCAGTGATCCTAAGGAAGGTCACAAGCTGTTGTGAAAAGTTATAGTCCTCTGTGATGCCTAAAATAAAAGCTATCTCTACATATTTGAGGAAAATGATGTCCATACAAACATGGATGTAGAGCTTTATAAGCATGTGATATTGCCCAAGGCAGGAAAGTCAGGCATGTTTCATGCACTGCAGAGTGAGTTAATGACACTCATAATGACATTCTTAGTTGATTTTTACCACCACACTGCTACTTGTAGATCTGCAGAGCAGTAGCATGGCAAAAGGCTAAAGTGTACTAAGGTTGTTTCAGTGGTGATTTTATTTGGCTGACAAATTTAATTTCTTTTTCCCTGGGTGGTGGATTTGAGATGTAACATAAGTTCAGTCATCTTCATCAAATCCAGCTATGCTGAGAGTGAGACTTATTAGGCATTTCATGTAATATATGCTGGCTGAGGCCTGATATGTCGTTTATCTTCGCTTGTGAGGAGACCTCAGAACTCACTTGTGGTAATGTCATTGATGATTTATTAGTCTCCTCACTTGTGAAGATAAATGTCATATAAGACCTCAGTCATCATCCATTCCTTCTACATATAAATCCAGATTTAGAAAAGAGAGTGAGAAAGAGAATAAGGGAATATTCCCAGGTGATTTGTGGTTAAGGGATGTCAAGCTTTCTGTGGTAGAAATTGGACATTTACTTTAATAAATCTTGTTGTTCGAACATTTCTTCTTTGACATATCCCTTCAGGCAGATGCCACTGAAACATTCAGGTGCTTCCCTTCATACTGCACAGAACTTTTCTTTTTTCTAGTAACGCCAGCAGTGATTGGTAAAAGCCCTTTTAAAAGCTTTACCAGAGGAAATGGCTGGCAGACAGAGAGGTCCATTTGTCAGATTCACAGAAGGGCAAAGTCCCCATTTAGAAATGAAACCTGAATACCACTTACGTGTATCTTCTGTGCAATTTTATGGGCTTTCATATATCACTCAAAACTCGAAGAAAAAACTGGGCACAGAGTAAAACACGACTGAAGATTGAACACCATTCTGGTTCATTTCTAACCTTCCATGGATACTGTGTTACAAAGGATGGCAAATCAGGTGAATCTGATTTTCTCTTTTGAATCTTAGAGAGTGGGATCATTCCTTTAATGTGCAGGATATAATACCCAGATGAAGTTAAGCAGTTTTGTGACAGGTTGAATTAGACTTATTACACATATGCCACTTGCTGTGATGCAGATGTATAGAAAGCTGAAAGGGATACAAATAGTATCATTGTAATTTAAATCTTCTTGAATTACTTTTAATAGCAGAAGGTGTTTAGATTATCAGAGCATCAGCTTTGTGGACTGACCTTCTGATAAAAAAAAAATTAGCCTTCTTGAGTCCACAATTTTTCTTCATGCTGGTAAAAGGCACTTGGAATTGGTCCACTTTACTTGTCCTGATGAGAACACATCATGAAATCTGCACCCAGAAAGCAGCTTGATTTCTGTACAGAAACAACTAAATTGCCTTGCAGAAAAATGTTTGTTATGTTGAAAGCCATCGTGTAGCTTCATGACAGCTAAGCTCAGTGAGGGCACTCGTGCCTGTGACTTAGATGTTTCCTGTAAGGAATGGTTCTTAAGGCTTTCGTTTTCCTGCATTCATTCCTCCTGTAGATCCAACTGATCCCAAATTTGATGAACTCCTGGTCATGCTTCTCTGCTCTTAGATATTTTTCAGAGGGAAAGAAGTCAAGAAAAGAATTTTTTTGGGCATCTGTTTCTTGTGAATGAAGAAGAAATATTTTAAATTTATATGTTTATGTGCTTGCATATATATCTATATATGTATGCATGTATATATGTGTGTATATATATATATATATGAACAGCATGACATAAAACATAATGAAACAGCCATCCTACGTATTGCTGTCACATATCTTTTTGGAACTAATAGATGTCATCCCAACAGGAAGAGTACCTTTACTATTTGAATTTCAGTTAATGTTAAAAATTTCTAAAGATAAAAAGCCAACACATGCATATAAATGCCGTATGCCATATGTCTGTCTCCGTGCTATTATGATTTATGGGTTTTTTTGGACCATAATGTACAGGCTCTTCACAAACTTTTCATGTCAGAGAAACATGCATAAGTTATATTTCTCCATTTGATGCTGCTGGGCCAAAAGGGAAGGAGAGAAACATGAGGCGAGGATGGCTTTTATTTGGAGTACACGAGATATGCCAACAGTTGTCCTGCTGAGCTTCATAAAACCCACAGTCATTGTTTCTCATTGTTCCTTTAGAGGAGTTTATGGCTATCTGCCATAGCTCCCTTCAGACATAGTTAGATATTTACTCCAGGAAAACCTGATATGAGAGAGGAATTATGTGCTAAACTAGGAGCCATGAGAATCTGTGTCTAGAGATTGGCTTCATTTCTTTGCAAACACAGACATGTGACAGGGTACCCTGGTGAGAAAGACTTGCTGGAAACCTCTAAAACTGGTGGAACTGGTACAGGAGCCGTTAAACTGGGACTTGCTTCTGAGTCTATACAGAAATTTTTCGCTGTGAGCAAGCCAGCTGGCCCATCACTATCAACCACATCCTGAGAATGAAGGTGGAACGGAAATGTGATAAAACAATGGCTGCTTTTTAAAAACAAACAAACAAACAAACAAACCTAATTCCAGTTTTTCTTAGCATAAAATAGCTCTGCTTACAGAAACAAGAATCATGTTAGATTCACAAATTTGCCAAATAATATCTGAATGAAAAATCTGCTGCTAGAATCGAGTCATAGGATTCGTCTTATTTTAGGTGCGGTCAGGAGATTTCTGCCTCACAAACAACTGATGATCATTCAGCTCACCCCAAGCACAGGCAAGATACACTATTTATATTATATGCAGTCTAGAGATTTCTTCAAGAGCAACTGTGGAGCAGAAGTGCCGTTACTAAGAAGCTGAAAGGTACTCTGTTTATGAAAGTGTAGAAGGACATTTGAACACATAAGTTTTACAGATAATATCCCTGTGGTTTAATCCTGCTATTAACAAATCAGAAATCTGGGCTCTGCTTCAGGAGAGTAAAGCTGAAAGAAAAGCATAGTGGGGTTATTCATAACACCAGCTCAGGAGTCTAATACTGCATTACACCATTGTCCTCTTTATACAGATATGTTAGAAATGATGCAAAAAACCCCCCTAAACAGAATGCAAATGCAGATTCAGATAGAAAATCTAATTTCTTTTTGTCCTCAGTCTTTTAGACCTTCCTAAGAGCAGTGTGAAAAATTTCAGTCTCCAAATCAAATCTCTCTCCATAATGCTGTCATTGAATTAAATCACCCCAACCACATGGCACCAATTATGTTATGATTAAAAATTAGTCCTTGTTACTCCATAGACCAAGTCAAAGCCCAATACTGTGAGTGAATAACCAATTTTTCAAGCTTAAGGGGATTTAGAAAACACATCATTATATATATTTATATATAATGCCATTTTTTCTCTAAAATCAAATAATTTTCTATGGCACAAAATTAATTTTGATGCAAGAGGAGAACTTATGTTCATCCTTTAGTCTTTGTAACAGTAAAAAAAAATTGCTTGTTTCTTTGATGTGATGTGCTTCATAACACCTACAACCTCTAATGGGCCACAATGTACATTGAAATTCCTTTCACAGTACTAAAATATATCCAAGGTCCACACAACAGAAGTTAATCTGGACTGAGTATTTTATGAACCCATAGGTAAGTAGGTACTGAATTCATTAATCCCAAGGAGATTATCCAGCACTGCTTGTTAGTAGCATGAATTTGAATAACTGTTCAGCAAAAAAAAAAAACAACGTGTAGAAGAAAACAAACCTGTCTTCGAAGCCCTTCATGCAGTGAGTTTGGTTGAGGAATCTAAGCATGATTGTCTGAAGATTTCCTGATGAGAGCAGCTTTTTTTTTTTCCTAGGGTGGAATTACTATATACTTCACAGAATGAAAAACCAAGAAAAGGATAACTATTTCCACTTTGTGGAAGCATTCTTTCAAAAAGAATTTTCTCAATCCACAACCAACCCCGCATATATAGACACAAAAAAGAGGGAGGGAAACATCCTTGTCCTCTCTTGTTGATGTTCAATTAGCCAGCACATCAGAAAGGTTACTGGAATACCAATACTGAGATGCCTCCAGCTGTTGTTTCAGGGAGAAAACAGGAGTTTAATAAACATCTTGTCTGAAATGCCAACTAAAAGTCTAATAGAATTCACATGTTACATTACTGTGTTCTGTGTTCTGCTTGGGTTTTTTTTCAGAGAATGGTTAGATTTCATCTGGCAAAGAATTGCAACCAATGGTAGTAGCATGAATCTTCTCATACCCAACAATGCAGCACTTGGAATACTCACATGGATAGAGGTTTGTTTTCCTGTGGCTGAATATATTTGTTTTATCTTAGAAATGATGCTTTGGTTTGCATACCTATTCTAAGTGTTAGTTATTTATTTTGTATGGAATGGTAAATTCAGCCTGGTTTGTGTATAATTGGCTGGATGAAGTCAAGTTCAAAGCTACTTCAACTACATAATATCAGGGAGGAATTGCCCCACAAACTGATATTACATTATGAATGCATTGATAGAAATAAATGACTATTCAAGACTTTAGTGCACCTTTTTCTTCTTCTTGTGTAGATTTATCTGGTAGATTGAAATCCCTGGATTAGATTTCACTGCATATCTGGAGTTATCTATCCCTCAATAGTATAACTTTTCAGATGTTGTTTTGGAGTTGATTGTTGTATTGTGAAGTGAATCTATGCCTTTGCTGACTAGGTAACATGAAAGTATCACACAGGATACTACAACCTATTGAAAAAGTAGGTATTTGATCAGACAACTGGAATTGCAAAGAGGGTGACATAAATGAGCTAGGTTCTTTTATTTTGGGTTTTCTTTTTGTGGTTGATATGATGCTGGTGGTGGTGGTCTTTTTTTTCCTGGAAGGTTTAAGGAAAGTTAGAAATCCTTCAAATATAACAAAAGTTTAGAAGGGGTAAAACAAGTTGTTTAAAAATAATTCCTTGAAAGGGCAAGGTGGAGTTTTAAGTTGTGTTATACAAGAAGTTTTGTGGCATCCAGTGTGTCTATGAGATGAGCGAGGTCAGAGCAGTTGCATTGAGAAAGAAGGCAACTGATGGCTAAACAAAAAATAAATAAATAATAAATAAAAAGTTTTCATTGAAGTACTTCCCTGAATTGGCTCAAGGCAGTTTCTGGCCTGGCTCAAAGAGAATCGTGGGGGTGAATGGGTCAGTAGAGGTCTGCTATTGTCAGCATCTGCAGTGCTGAAAATGCATGTGTACCAACCTAAAGTGATGGTGGGATCACAGCCCTGGGAGGATGCTCCCACGGTACTGAGTGTAGGTAAGTCTTTGGGTACTGCTTTCCTCTGAGTAGCTGTGTGTTTAGAGCAGCTTGAGTTTGACCACTGACCTTCCTGCTCTCATATCCTGGGCCGGACCAATAGGAAGTTGCAAGAATTTCTCTTTGGGTCATTGATCTGTCAAACATGCTACAGAATGTGTCTTCTTACTTTAGGGGTGTCCCTATCTAACTAGTATATCAATATAGCAAAGTTATTTACTTATATCGTTGTTTTAAGAATGAGGTTTCTCTCCCTACTCTTAATTTTGAATTCCAAGTCATTATTCTCTCCCAGTCTAAATTCTGACTAGAGTTTTACTCTTGGCTAGTATGTAATGCAATTGAGTTTTGGTGGGGGTCACTGTAACTCATGAGGCTGGAGTAGCTCAAAAGGCATAGACAAAGTGCTCTGTCTGTACTTCAGCTTTATTACTACTGAAAGATTATATGCAATGAGAGGTGATTAGAGGGTGTAGTCTCTCAGCAAACATTTTAGTAGTATTTAGAGCCAATCATTCCCAATGGTATTTTAAATCTTCCCCCCAGATGTTTTAAATGTAATTCTCTAGAGATAAGCAATTAATATTCTAAATGTAGATTCCACCTCTGAACAAGGTTTGGCATTCCATGGTCTGATGGTTCTCATGTCTGGGGAGTTCAGCACTCCAAGATCTGGCAGCTTTCCCAGGATTATTCCCAAGTAACATGAGAGTTCACTAAGATACTGTAGCACATGTGAGTCCTTGATGCATCTGTTTTGGTGGTAAGGTGCACACATAAAAGTTTTTTGTCTTTGATTTAGCTTTGTTATTTTTTAGCATAGCAGTTTGCCAGTGAGAGATAAGAAACAGTCATATTTAGGGTTAGTTGTTTGTTTGTTTATTTTTTATAAATTAAATGTGTAAACCAGTGACAAAACTATTTTCTCTTTGTTTTCTGTGGTAATTTCAGAAAGTAATTGTTGTTTATATTTTGCAATGAGTTCAGATTAATAGCAAATATGCATCATCAATTTGCATTGAAACCATTGTTAGATAAATAATAATTACTTGGAAAAGTGCTTGCTGAAAATGCAAAGTCAATTATCTTTAGCATTGTTCTACATTCAGCAGTAATTTATAAAGGTTCAGTGGGTGGGTTTTAATGGTCTTTTCAAGCAGTTATAGCATAGAGCTAACATTAAGTACTTAAAGAACACTTTTAACTCCTGTCATTAATTTCATGTCTTTTAAACGGTAAATATCAGCATTTTGATGACATCCAGTAAGTGGAACCTACTACCACCAAAACACTCTGCTTATTTTGATCTGCTTATAAATGTATAAAGAGATACATGAGCTGTTTTAACAGCACTGGGCCAGACCCTATTGACTCTTAAAATAATTTTTTTAATTAACAGGACAATATTTATTATCGTCTGAGAATGAGACAGTGTAAATTGATACCAAGAGAAGTACCAAGACACACATAATTTTTTTTTACTTATATTCAGTTCAAATCAAAATGTTATTAATTTATAGCACCTTTATGGTAAATATGTGGTGCCATTATAGCTCATAACTAAGTGTGTTTCATTAAGTTCTGGTTGTTTGGGGTTTTCTTGCTTTGCTGTGTTTATATCTGTATTTTGTGTGCCCTCCATGGTGAGGAGAGAAAAGAGAAGCAACAGGAACACAAAGAAATTGGGAGGAAGCTTGTAGGTTATGAAATCACTCTCTTGCCTCACTATGCGATTCAATTCTTTTAAAAACTCAGTTTTCTTACAAGTATTCAGGTTCTCTCTGTCTGCATTATTTTTAATGAAAGACCATTTCCAAATCTGATAAGCAAGAAGGCTCAGAGCCCCTTTCTAAATTAAATCTAAATTTATTCATTTTCAGCTTATGTCTATTTGTTCCTGCGCCAAAGTTCTCCTTTAGCTCAAGTGGTTATTTTCTCTCCCTTCTGTTCATTTCCTTGTTGTGTCTAAAGATAACAATTCGATTCCTCCTCATCCTTCACTTTTCTAATTTAATGAAACAAGTTCTTCTGTTCATCTTTCATGAGGGAAAACATCTTTTCTGGATCATCTTTTTCTACATCTTTTCTTCAAATTCACTGATCCATTTATATGTTCACTTTATTGGTGACAGAGCATTTTTTTCATAGTTCTTTTTCAGAATAGGGAGAAAGTTCTTATATGTTCTCCCTTATTTCCTACCTATATTGTCTCCAGGTAAAAGTTTGCCTTTACTTTTCCTGCAAAAATTACTAACCACAGTTGAAATCTAGAATGATTTCAGCTGAAAAGCTCTCTAAATCTTGTTAAAGGGCGTAGAAAAACACCCACTGATTTTTGCTGTTTTAGAAACATTATCTCATTATGTTACTAAACAATTATGGGGATCAGAAGGCACAAGTAGAGACATTTATCCTCCCCTTGATGCATATGCAGGACTACAATAAACCCATTAGACTTGGTGAGATTTATGGGTGTTTATAACGGGAATAACAGGCCCCAGTGGGTGGCAAAGGGAGAGCAGGAGTCTGAACTCCAGATTGGAAGCCAACAGCTTGAGTTCTAATTAATGCTGAGTGAACATTTTTAAACAAATTCTGTGTTAAAAAATGCTGTGCTTTTGCCTGTTTTGTACATTATCTTCCACATGGTCCGTAATACTAAAAATCTATTTTCAGTTTACCTCTGTTTGAAACAACCCTTTTTTTTTTCTTTTAATGAAGAATATGTTGTCAAAACCATTTCTGTAATTCTTAGTGGTTTTCTGCCTTGCCAGATGTATTGAATTCTTTCTAGGCTGGGACATGCTCTTGGTAAAGAAAAGGGTACACTGAGTCTTTCCTGTTAAGTGGATGCAGGGAAAAAAAGAAGCTGGAGATTTAAAGGCATAAAAGACATAAGAACATTTTTGAATCTTCATCTTTCCACTTTTAGACAAAAATGAGATTTTAGCTATGTACCATAGCAGAACCCTAGATTTAATCATACTTCTTTCTACAGGTGTTCTGAAAGATATTGACCCACTGCCTGCCTGGCAGACTTTGGTTTCACTCATGTTGTATTTTCACCAAGTGATTATGTGTGTGTATGGATGTACGTTCTCATCTGATCCTTTCTTGGATGATGTGATTGCCTGTAGAGACCTAAATCCATTGCCATATACATCCTACATATCATTTTATGTGTTTGCTGAGAGTTTTAACCCGACATTCACATCTTTTTACATTTTCTGTAATCAGTATTTGTGGGTGTGGTGCACTGCTGTTTGCAAGTATTATACTACTATACTTCTTCTTTTCCATTTTGTAAGGCTTTTGCAATTGGAAGACTGATGATTTAGGTGGTTTGCCACAAATTTCAATCCTATTTTGTGTATATTAACTAAATTGATCTCTATTCTGTGTGGTTTGTCTCTATTATGGCAATTTCTTCTTATTTTGAAGTCAACAAATGTGCTTTTTTCTCTGTTACACTGCCAGGGCAATGGCTGAATAGTTGCAGAATTGCTCCACTGGCTCACTGTCCTCCTTACCACATTATTTCCTCTACAGAATCTTCCAGTTATACTTAACAGAAAACAGCCCCTTCCTAAATTCCATCTTGTGTGCTTGTGACCTCTTGCCTGGTTGGCAAGGGCTGTGGTAGACACCTTACAGCTCTCAGTCTGTCTTGCAGAGAGGGAACAGATGTGCTTTCTCCCCAACACAGTTTGCTCCTCTGTTTCCAAAAGTTTATTTCAATGTTATACCTGTAAAGAAAAATACCTTGGTAATAATTTGCTCAATGATATCTTTTCAACTTGCACAGTCTCTAGCAATAAATAAAAATTAAAAATAATTTACTTCTGGTTCACATTTTGATTAAAAGCTGTCATATCAGCATTTCCATATTTCTTTTCACTTAGGACATCCTTTTAGGTCTTACTTCCGTTTTCTATCCCTTCCTGTCAGAGCAGGAAAATGTAACTGTGACAATTACTTGTTTCATTTTCCTTCAAATCTGCAATTTTAACTTTTTGAAGCTGCTAAATACTAGGAAAATAAAATTTCTTCCACCAGAATAAATTAAACAGAGACATGAATCTATAAGTTGAAATAGCTCTTTATAGCAAGGTGTATACAAGTCAGAACTGTATCTCCTAAGTTGTTTTTCATTCCGTCAGGTTCCTGACAGATTTAAACTGCTGATGTTTTTTAACGCCTATCAAAGCCATTGAATATTATATTAATGCTATCTGGTATGATCTACAGAATCATAAATATCAATGATGCTTGACGTACTCGTTTCTTCTATAAGACTGCAGGGAAACCCGGACCTCTGGGTGAATAATGCATTGGTCTAATGTTTTAAGTTTAATTCCAGTCAAAGGGAAAATGTATTCCCTATTTTGTTATAGTCAGACAGTGTATGCATTCATTAGTAGGTATAAATGTACTTCAGGAACTTCTGGAACAATTGCTCCTTAACAAGGCACTTTAGGAAGCCTACGCGAACACCACTTTCAACTGACACGGTTTGATCTTTTAGAGTAAAAATTTTTCTCAGAAATGTGTGCTGTTTAGCTTGTACCTTAAAGCACAGGCCTTGCTTATTTGGCAAGGGAGTGATGGGGTTGGCATAGCAAATTAAAAAATTCTGAAAATTGCATCAATTAGTTGCTGATTAAAACCTGATCAATGTGATCAGGTGTATCATCTATTTTTTTCATAACCTGAGGTACAGATAATGTATCTATTATATCAAAGGTCTAGCTTTGCATCATTGCATCTTTTGCTTTAGAGAGAGCAGGCAGTATGTAACACAGTGGAGAAAGCAACTTGGCCTTTCAGTGGTGCTGATAACAACTGAAGGGAAAGTGAGTTTGATTGTAAATCTCCAGATTCAATTAATCTCCAACACAACCCCTCCAGACATTGACACCATTTAGCTGATAACCAGCCTCTGCTCAGGGGAGGTCTAGAGTTGGATCACTGGCAGTGCTAACAGTCAGGTGCTTGGCAAAATCTCTCTAGGGCTTGTCTGTGCTTTAATTTAACTCAGTGATAGTGATCCCTCAAAAATATTTTTCCAGTGTTTCATTTGAGACATGCCTACTGAGAGAGGGGTGTTCAACACCACAGACCACAGCGCTGGTTCTGGTTCTGAACAGGCTTATCTTATTAACTGCTGCATTTAGTCAAACAACAGTAAACAGAGTGTTTTTTCCACTTATCTTTGAAATTTCAGTATAATTGGTTCTAAAGTTAAATAGAAGAGAAATCAGCCTTGAACTTGGATGAAATCAGATGTGATACAGTTCTTCTTCGACAGCACATTTATCAAAAAGAGGTTCATTTTTATGCCTGAGTGGATGTCTAATTAGTTGGGTGCTAAGAATGTTTGGCCTCTGAAGATTAAGATGGCATTTCAGAAACCTCTCTGCTCTGCAAAATCTATGCCATGGCAGACAGCTTTACATTCATAATAGAAACATAAGCTAGTATTCTAATTAAAAGAAATTATGAATACTCTAGGTTACAGGAAGTCCCCAGGGTGCTTTAAGCATGGTGGAATTCTTAGTGTATGAAGGAGTTCATAAGGAAGTTTCTCCAAATTAGAGATTCCCGTTTGGGAATTGTACTACAGAAGAAGTCACTACTCTGAAAAAATGGCACGCAAGTCTAAGACTATGGAACTGTCTTTGTCAGTCCTTAGCTCAACAAAATACAGAAGACATAGTGGAGATCCGTTAAAAAAGGCAAACTTTATCATTCTTTTTTCTTTATTTGATTCTGAATCTAATAATTAGTTATTGAATTTTGCATTTTACCAGACTGAATTTATCCTATTCTCCATCCACATCTTGTTTGGTACTATGAATTATCTTTGGTTTATCTGGCAAAAACTGATATCCCACTCCAGGGGATATGATGGACATGAAAAAATTGTATAAAATTAATGAAAGTGTGCCTTTTACCCAGCACAGAGTCAATAATTGACAAGCTCTGGAGGTTTTCTCCTCACTGAACTGCAAAGGATGCATTCAGAGAGGCAAACCATGAAAGCCAAGTCATAAGTCAGTTAGAGTGTCATAAGAAAGTGCCAGGCAGAAATATCTTGTGGCAGGGGCAGAGCAGCAGAAATGAACTTGAGGACTGGTTTCTGTGGCAGATATACCTGCCCATTTCTTAGTTTACTACATTGCTGACCTCCTCAGTCCTGTAATGTGTTCTCCCTGGAGATCCTAGAAGTGCCAAGAGCTTTTAGGGTTCATCATGAACCGGAGCTGGCACAGCTGGGTGATGGATAGCAGTGTCTGACCAGGAACTGAGAAGACAATCTGGCACAGGAGGAATTTAAAGTGACACAGCTGAATCCTCATGAGCCTGCCTGCTAGAGGAATAACAACTAGCTCCCAAAGGCATTCAGGTGCCTAACATCCTACTGACATTTTTCCTTCTGCTAGGACTTTTTTTTTTCTCTCCTGCTGTGTTTTACCCTCACTGAGAGGTTCAGAGAACCATAGAATAGTGTCACAGAATCATTTAGGTTGAAAAAGACCTCTTAAGATCATCAAGACCAGCTGTTCACAGAGCGCTGACAAGCCTCTCATTAAACCATGTCCCTCACTGACACATCTACACTCTTCCAAATGCTCCAGGAATGGTCACTCCACCACTTCCCTGGGCAGTTTGTTACAGCCTGTTACAGGAAGAAATTTTTCCTAGTATCTAACCTAAACCTTCTGTGGCACTACTTGAGGCCATTTCCTCTTGTCCTAACACTTGCTACTTGGGAGAAGAGAACAACATCTACCTTGCTAATTACTTTGTCTCTTACACCGACACTCTTTCAGCAGTGAATAGCAAAATATATTCTGTTTAGGGTGAAAAACAGGAAAGTGCAAATCCATGAACATAAATTAGTTTGTAAATTCCTAGAAAAGGATCTCATTTTAGCCTTCTTTTTCCACTTCATAATATGTCATAGAATCATATTATAATTGAACCTCTGATTGAAAGTCAATACTTCATAAAATGAAGGGACATAAGGCAATAATTAAAGTAATTCAGCAGGCAATTGTTGCTGAACTTTTAAACTTTTACAAGGAGAAAAGCTGTAACATACAAAGCCTGAGAAAGGAGGGTGCCATAAAATTACTGGAAATCTTAAGGATACCATTAAAAACTAGTTGACCTAAAGAGAGATGACAGACATAATTAAGCACACACTTGTTTCAATGTGCATACTGTTAGGTACAGATGGGCTTGAAAAGTATTAGTTAATGATAGTTTAAAGAATATATTTCACCTCCTGTGGCAAAATTTTGCAGTATTTTCTGACTGCCCTCTATCTGACTCCAATTTAATTGTATGTCACTCTCTTTTTCCTACTTGCCTTTGACCTATAGATACAGCAAGAGGAATCACTTTGTCTTTAATGTGCCAGAAACCTATCCTTCTTGTACTGTATGCATTTTTTAACATAGCTACAATCCATAAAGGCCATTGGTGTAAAGTACAAGAAGACATGAACACAAATCAAGGCAAGAAAATGAATGCAAATGATCTCTAATAGAGAAATGTTCCATTGTAAATTAATATTAGCTTATCTTTACATTATATTGTAAGAGAAAGAAAAGAAATTAAGGGAAAAGAAGATAGGAAGGGATGTGACTACAGTGTTTTGGCCAGAGGCTTATAAGTGTCACTGATCGCATTTTAATGTTGAGATTTTTATGCATTCAGAATACTAAAACTTCTATTACATTTTCAATTAAAAACTCACATGAAATACATGTTGTAGTAATAGCATGCTCTCCAAAGAAATTGATGTATGCACATTCTGAGGAAATGGGAATGTTCTAAATTTATAAACTGAGAGGTTTGCTTAGAGAATTAGCTATATGAACATCTTCTACAAACATCGTGGGACACTGCAGACTCTCATTACATTTTCTGTGCTAAATTCCATTTCTTGAATAATCTCTGTCTCCAGGGCAATTATTCATTACCATTTAGGAAGAAAAGGCATGTGCTCAACGTCAAATAAACAACCAGCCTCTTCAGAGAGGGAGCAGTACTCACTGAACAAGCTGTAAATGCTGATCTAGAAAAAAATCAGGTTTGGGTAGATCTTGTGTGAAATTCCACCTCTGCTGAAATCTCAGCAAATTCCTCATGAGTCCTAATGGAATATTGAGTATTATAGCTAAGGTACTGAAGTATCTCTGTTGTGCTACATTTTCTACTTGGGTGTTTTTGACAACTTGATTGCCAAATGAACTGATGAATTTTTGGGATAATGTTTGACATGAAGTATGCTTCTTTAAATAGTAAGAGGGTCCAGTTGCTGAGTCTGGGATCCTGTTTAGCTTCTCAGCAGTTTAATGTCTTCCCATTAAGCATTTTTCTCTCCCTTCCTTTAAGAATATCAAGAGTTCATTGTATCCAGCAGAGTTAGACAGAGGAAGTATTCATCCTAAATGGAAAAATGCATTGCATGCTTTCAAGCACCATTCTTTCCATAACTGGACAAACCCAAAACTTATCTTATATGGGAAAAAGGAAGACCTAGAATAACAGGTAGTTTTTTTGATCATGTCACTACCTTTTGTCAGGGAAATCAAGGTTTGGGTCCCTTTTCTATTCTCTTAAATCTGAGGTGAATAACTTAACATACGAGATGACTGTGCTGGATGAGGCTGCCTTTCTCTGAAGACATCTGCTTCAGGCATACACAGTTGTTCATTTGATTTGATTATAAAGATTCTTCTAGGATCTGTGTTAGGTCCTTCCTCTAGTTCTCTAGGAGTTCTTGTGTCATGTCTTCATGGCTTTTTATGTCTACCAGTCTGTGACTGATCTAGGTCTGTGTTAGCAGGTGAATAGCAACAATAGAGGGATTAAAAAAAAGATGTCTTGAACCACTAGGCTGGCCAATAACACTAACAGCACTGTGACTTAAACCTGGAGCACTCTCCAAGACACTCTCTGTGAGAGGTGTGACAGCCTCCTCAGGCCTCCTAAACCAAACCCTCAAACCCCACAGGGACAACGTGGCAGTTAAAAAGTTTAACACGACAGATACCTTTCTAAGTAATATTTCTCCCCATGAGCTGAGTATGGTCTTGACATAAAACTCACAGAGCTTGCAACCTGAACCTGGAGTAACCAAAAATACTGGCACCGTGAAAGGAGATAGGTCATTTAATAGGTTCACCTAATAGGGACCAGTGAGCATGACCTTTATTCCCAGTGGACTACAGTTTCACTTGTATGGGGGAGTTCAGTTTACTTTAAGGGAAGGAGTGGTAGCCAGGCAGTGGAAAGGAGATAAGTTAGAGGCTGAAATACCTTGTTTCAAGTATTCGCAAAAATAACAGCCATTCTTCTTGTGACTCAGGTTTGAACACAGGCTCTCCAGAGTGAAAACCATCACACTCACCAGAAACCATTTCCCTTCTTCTCTATTGCACCTACTACTCTCATCAGCTCGGCAATCTGAAATGCTGACATAAAACATTGAATTTCTGCCAGGCCGGTGACTCCACTTGCCACTGCCATGACCTCCATCTTGGGAAGTGCTGCCCCACAGCTTGAACTAAGAGCCTGCCTCCAAAACTGGCACTTGTAAAGTGCCTCTAATCTCTGTAAATGTACCACAGCCTTTGAACAGTGCATTGTTTTCTCAGCACAATGAGGGAGTGAAAGGGAGAAAGCAGAGAAATACTCTCATTGGGAGGATACCATCAGTGAGCAGTGGGGGCGGGAATACTTCAGGGTGACCTAATTAGGGTTGAGCTGGGCCCTCTCCCAACAGGGACTGGGGTGTGGAACAAGGGTAGTGACAGTGACGGGCACCAAAAGGCCAGACACAGTGAGGGTTTTCTACCCCACAGCTATCCCACTTCTGGAGGCTGTTTGTCCAGCAGTAGCTGTGTGGCTCTGCCAGACCCTTTTCCAGAGAAACTCCTAGAGTTGGAGTTCAGACAGGCTGGGCAATGGGCACTCAGCCACAGGGCACCTGGGGAACCCAGCTCAACCCTGCTCAAGGCAAGGGCAGCCCAGCCACCCCCTGAGACCTGACTCAGCACGGTGGCTGCCCCCAGCAGTGGCAAATGTCATAGAATCATAGAATATGCTGAATTGGAAGAGACTCATGAGGATCATTGAGTCCAACTCCTGGCCCTGCACAGGACACCCCAAGAATCATATCGCGTGCCTGAGAGCATTGTCCAAACACTTCTTGAACTCTGTCAGGGTTGGTGCTGTGACCACTTCCCTGGGGAGCCTGTTCCAGTGCCCAAACACCTTTCTGGTAAAAAACTTTTTCCTGATATCCAACCTAAACCTCGCCCTGCTCAGCTTCAAGCCATTTCCTCGAGTCCTGTCTCTGGTCATGAGAGTGAAGAGATCAGAACTTACCCCTCCACTTCCCCTCTATGAGACTCTTTGTAGAAATTTCCAGCATTGAGGTTTTGTGTCTCCATTTAGGAGAGAACATCACTAATGTGTGAGAGCAAGGAACCTGTGATTGCACTGGATGTCGACTTAGTCTAATGATTTGTCTTCCTGGAAAGTAAAAGGCGAAAACAAAAAGCTTCAATTCCAGGAAGTCTGGCCTTTTGCAATGTGAAAACCCAATTTACTGTGTTAGCAAGTTTTAGAAAGAGTATTTTAACCTTCGGTAGTGGAGTAATGGATAATTCTGGAACTGTGAGAATCAAGAAAAAACAACTTAGAAATTCAAGTGAGGGTTTTATATAGAGAAGAGGAGAATAAGTTAATCAATTTGTGAAAGAGGCAGTATGTGAGGGACAACCTATTTATAGAATTTCTGCTAATTCAAGTCCATAAGCTTTCAGGAAGAAATCAATGTGATTTATTAATTTCTATTAATTATTCTATTCAGTAGAGATACCTTAGGACACAGTAGATATCAGCAAAAGGTTTCAAATCAGTTTATGTGACAGAGAGTGGTTTTTAGGTCTTGCTACATTTGTCCTACTTATTGTTCAAGGTATTTGAAATGTAGTTCAGATTAGGAGTACAGACAAGTGCATGCTTTGCCTGAGGCTGCAGTTCTCACTAATAAGGAAGTAAGTTTATAAAGACAATTATGTGTATTTCATGAGGTTGTTTATTATATTTTAACTTTAAGAGTAAATAAAGACTGTAGGACTTGACTAGAAACGAGTTATAGCTAGAAACTATAGAATTAGTAGGGAATTATTCTGACATAATTATATATATCACAGCTTTTGACAAAAGATAGAACTCAGTAAACTATGATAAATAAACTGCAAAGGATGGAAAAGTTTAATGAAAAGGAGCCACAACCAGGCCTGATGCCTCTGAATGGTAACACCCAGCCCAAGTTACAACATGTATAAAACAATGTGCTTACATAAACTTACTAACACATAATGAATTACTAAGTCCAAGGCGAGTAAAACAGTCAAAGATAGCACAGATTATAGTAACACATATATAAGTGTGTAAGAGGTTGCAAGAAAAAAATTAAAATGTTAAAATATGCTCGATGGTTGATATTTTGGCAGAGGAAAAAAATTCCCTGAGTTGAAACTATTCTGGTGACAGATGACATCATGCAAGTCCAGATCAGCCTAGCAGAAGTTCAGTTACATTCAGGGATAGTAACTCATAGAATCTATTTTATTTTCTATTTTGATGCAACATTTGTTTAAATAGGACAAGGGAAAACATTAATTGTATAATCCCCGATACCAAATCAACTTCTCTCATATGGCTTTTAGTAAGGATCTTTTCCAACCTCAGTGATTCTATGATTTAGAGCTTTAAATGTCCGCTAGGACTAATCAAAAAGAAACTGGGATACGTCTGGCCTTGGTGAGTATTGATTGATTAAAAGAGAGATCAAAGGAGTTCTGTTTGCATTTAAAACCTACTGCAGGAGGAATCTGTGGATACTCATGCTGACAAATTAACGTGACTGTCCCTACTCCTATAAAATGACAACTGGACTGAAAAATCCCTCTGGGTTCCCCAACAAGAATGGGTGTAAAGACAGCAGAGGAGAGAGAGACGAACAAGGCTTAAGGGAAAAACAGGGAAAATTTTTGTTTAGTTCTATACTGCCAAACTCTTTTTTCCACTTTCCCTTTGTGTCTGTTTCTGGGGTTAATTAGTGCAGCTGCGAAAAAGTCCTTGAATTAAGAAAAATTTACTTCAATTAAACTGTGCAAAGCCTACCCACTTGTGTCTTCACACTCGCTTTATTCAGTAGAAGAATAGGCTATATATTTAACAACAAAAATAGGCTGTATTCAGAGCTGGGGCCAGACTTACTATTTATCAGAAATAGGGCCTATTATGGACTCGAAATCCATGAAAAATTCAAATTAGTTCACTAAAACCAACAGAATATTAGTAACATCTAATTCTTTGTTTGTGTTTCTGTTTATGCTGCCACTCTATCAGCTGAGTCCCCTCTTCTATTGCTACTTCAATTACTCCTACTTCTGCATAAAATAATGACATATGTTAAACACTTTAAAACTCTGTGGAGTGTAAACAGTAAATTTATGTAGTAACTTTTCTTTCTTCAGGCCTGCTATCTTTATCAGTTGATGGACTCTTCCACAAATCAAAAATAAAGAAGCACTGGCTTCAACCATGTCTTGACACTATGGCTGGAGTTTATTAAGGTAGTGGTATTTCAAATAGCAAAAATAATAGGAGGTATTCTGTGCTTTTCATTTGCCCTGATACGGATACAACATTGCCTAAGGAAATACCTTTTTCTGTAACAATGATAATGGAAAAGCAAGAAAACCTAACTTCTATTCCATTATCTAACTATAATTAGGAAACAAAATTATCAGCTTTTTTTTTTTTTTAAAGAGATGAAAGTAATTTTCAAATGTGATATTAAAAATTGAGTCTGATGTAGCCCTTCTTTGGATTTTTCATATTTATAGCATAAAAGTCTTTGCCTTTCTTAATACCTGAACCTTTTAAATCTGCTTATCTTTGAACAATGGAATTATACAAGCCATTAGGTAGAGTCAGATATAGCAAAAGTGAGAACAGCTCAGTTATAATGAATAGATCTCATTTTGCATTTGATTGCAATTTGTTTCAGACTGTAAATAAGATAATTCTGTTTGCATTTTTCTCTCTAAAAGCAACCATATTGAGTTAGATTGTCAAGACAGCTCAGATCTCACAGTCTCTCTATGGCCAGATAAAGTTCTTTAGAAAGTAGGCCAAAGCATTATATGGAAATCTGACACTCAGTGTTAAATCATGGTTGTATTAATCTTTGCAGTATAATGTACACTAACAGCCTAGGATTTTTTTCTTTTTTGAACAAAACTGTTGGTTTTCATCATCTTCACTAGGTCTGTACTTCTCAGAGGCCGTCTCAAACTGCCTATGGAAAGTGCTGCATGTAAGGCATCTGTAATATAGTTTCCTTTCTTGACGCACTAAGTTCCCCCAACTTAGTATAGAATAAAAATGGAATAGGCAGGATCTTAGAAGCCAGATGGGAGATGATATGTTGACCTATCCTCTGTTTCTGAAATAACACAGTTAGGACATGTATACGATGTGCCTTAAGCTCTCCTCCAGCCTTGAGGTTACTAGTTACTATGTCTCTCATTATTTATTTATTTATTCATTCATTTCAAATAGACCTTAAATTGTTTATTAATTACCAAGAGCTGTATTTGCACCTGCACCTGAGGTGTATTAGTTTAAACCACTGGGTGGCACAAAAAAGCCAACATACACGAGACTGATTCTACCTTTGCTTTCTGTGATTTATGGAAGATACACTATTTCTCCGACAAATCTGAGTGCCTTTTGGTCTGGAAGTACTATGCTAGTAAGTAAAGTACGGCTATTTGCTTTTATTTTCATAAGTAGGTTGTAGTCATGAGACACAGGGAGTCTGCCTTATGACTGGAAGTGTCAGTGTGTCTGTTCTTTAGGACAATTTTGGAGGGAGGGAGGAGTAAGACGTGGGTAGTGGTATTTTAACAACGCCTGCTCACTTTGCTTACTGATTTATACTGATTTCTTTTTTTATTATTATTATTTATTTAGATGATTTAGTCCAATTTATCCCCATTGCAGTTTGTCCCCAGTT
Organism: Manacus vitellinus; assembly: GCF_001715985.3. Classification (NCBI taxonomy): domain Eukaryota; kingdom Metazoa; phylum Chordata; class Aves; order Passeriformes; family Pipridae; genus Manacus; species Manacus vitellinus. The sequence continues at coordinate 4,904,928 of NW_021940488.1, forward strand.
TTGTGTTCTTTATTCCCCATTCTCCTATTGTCACAGTAAATAATTTGTATTGAATTCTTATGGGCCGCTTGCTGTGGCCTGCTTAACAGAGACACTTTGGGTAGCTCTGTAGCTTCCAAGTACTTCCACAGTATTAATTATATTATCCTAACTTTTTAAATCCCTGAAACGAAGGCATTTATTTTCTCATTTAAGGAGTGGAGAACTGAGGCATGACTTATTTAAGCAACCTGTCCAAATCTGACATAAATCCTTACAGGGGACGAGGGATTTGTAATGAGATTGTCTTTCACCTCACTGATCTCATTGACGGGTCCAGGCTGTATTTGCTGTCTTCCATGTTCTCATCAGATTAATTTTCTTATCATTCCCCTGGTCCTTTTTAATTTCTTTTGTCTGAGTTCCAGCATTTCTTTCAAGAGATTGAAAGTATTATTTTTAGAAGAGATTGAAGATATCTCTTTAAATTTTAAATATCACGCAATGCTCTGATAATACAGTTGGAGTGTTGGTCTTATAATTTTAATTTTCTGTTTCGTATTTAAATGGAAGTGAGACTAAAGGTATCAGAAAGAGATAACCATATAGCTATGTTTACTGCCTCTGAATTTGTTTTAAGGTATTATGAGAAGCATCTGATTCAGCTAAATACTTTTCTATTTTGTATTAGAGTTTTTTTTATTTTATTCCCCTTAGGAGGAAGACATACATTTTCTTTTCTGAGTGGAATGTATATTTGATGAAGTTCTATCTCTTGGTGATCACTTCATTTTGTATTTCAGAAAAATCTTTCTCTATTGTAAATTTTTATGAGAATCAATTTAGTGAGGACATCCTTCTCCTATGTTTTCTTTGAAAATTTAAAACTGGGTTTATGAAAGTGCTCAAGCTATCCTAGTTTGTTCTCTCATTTATTTCTGCGTATGATAGAGAAATTTTCATGCTGAATATACTTAAGTTGGAATACTTTTCATTGAATTCAGTGAAGGAAGGAGTTTAAACTATTGTTTGGCTTGTTTGTTGGCCTTTTCAGGCTCTTGTGTTCTGGTTTTGGTCTTCCTTCTTTTTATGCCATGCACTGTGAGTTTTCATTAGCTTTTTAATTTCCTGTTACTGAAGTTGTGAACTTTCCAGACTTTCTGGTATAGGTGGCACCTGGAACATAGTATTTAGGATTTATTGGAGTTGGACAATTCACTCATCATTGTCTGAACACAATGGATGCTTTGGTCTCAGTCAGTTATTTCAAGAAGGAACTGAAGAACATCTGATCTTTCCTTCCCCATTCAGCTTCCTAGCTGGTTTCTCATAAATGGTACCAAGTTACAGGAATAAGTTCTGCATTCCTTACAGATTTTTGGATGACAAAACCCCTCTGCTATGCAATTGGTGGGATAATAGTCATCCAGCCCTTGTGGTAAAAATAGGAAGGGAAAACATGGTGGACTTTTACCTTCTGTTTTCTGTCTTTTGTATAAGTGACATTTCTTATTAATGCAGAGGATTTCCATGATAAATGTGCAGGGGAAACAGATTCTGCAAGTGACCCAGGGTTCTGTTATGTGAAACATCATGTCTTTAGATACAGAACATCTTAAAATTATGGAAGGTTTTTGAGGGGTAAACCTTTGTTTAAGTCTGAGTGATGAAAAAGTAGAAGGAAAACTTACTAAATTAATTTACGTTAAAGTTTAATGAGAAAACAAGTGTTTCTGTTGATCTGTGTGCTTTGGCAGTGGTCAGTTTTTATCACTGATGATCTCTATGATGAAATGTGGCTAAATATTTTCTTCTTGGAGTCCTTTATTTTCCAAATGCTAATTTTTCCCACCTTACTTGTGAGGTTGTTTACACATTCCTCTTGATAATTCATGGACTTTCTCACCTCTTTGAAGATGCAAATGTTCCTTCTGGAGTTCAGTTACTCTTTGTATCTTTGCAGACCCAAACCCACAGGTTATTAAACTGAAGGAGTCCAGTGAAGAGGTTGAACCCATGTTCTTTGGTTTTGATAGGGAAAAACCAAAGACTGCTGTATCAAGGATTGTAAATTGGTTTAGTTGACTTATTAAAATAGCTTGTGTTACAGAATCTCTGGAGCAAAGGTCCTCTTTTTTTAAAAAAAAATATTTTGGCACATAAATTCTATGAATTGCTCCTTCCTATATGTAAACTCTACATAACAGTAACAAAGAAACAGGGTACATCTAACTTTCAAATGAACATTGCTCAGGTGATTACAATTCAGTGGTACTCACAAGGTAATGCAGTCATACGTTTTTTGAGCACATAAAGCAAATGACAAATCGTTTAAAAAAATTCTATTCATATTAAACTGTGCATATAGCCTAGAAATTTTAGCAATTTACCACAAGATAAAGTTATTTTACCTATTGGTAAAGGAACCACAAGTTAAGGGACAGTTATTTTGGGGAAAAATGGGGTAAAGTTACAACAGTATTTTTCACCTTTGATTTTCCTTACCTTGACTTTATCTGAAACAGTTGATCTTTCTCCTGGGGATAGAAGATGAAGTGGGACTGTGGTTGGAACTTCTGCAGCTCCAAACCCCTGACTTTGCTTGTCACCCCTTGTTCTATGTATCCTTTGTTTCAAGAATATGATTTCTTATAGTGCTATGAAGTTTAAAATTCCTAATCTTAGGAACCATTGGTTGTAAGGTTTATTGCTTCTGCTTAGGTTTTTTTGTTTGGTTTGGTTTTGGTTTTGGGGTTTTTTTTTGTTTCAATTTCTAACTTGGAGTAAGGGTAGCAGTTTCAAGATTAGGACCCCATAATTGTTCCTTAATTAATTCAAAACTTTCATTTTTTTCCCCACAACTATAGAGTAAACTTCTGGTTCATTGACTTCTATGACTCTACAACAAGAACATTGTACTCCAATAGTAGGCAGTGAAATGTCTCTAGGAAAAAGAATATCTATCTAGAGACCAATGATGCAGGCACCCAAAATACTTAGTCTAGACTTTTTCCTCGATTTGAATTCCCATTTTGTCTTTGTTTGCGACTTCCTAAGTGATGCCCTTATATCTGAGTTTAAGATATGTTAGCTCAGCTATCACAGGGAAAAGCTGCTCATTTTATGTAATTAAAGCAAACCAGGATCAAAGTGGTTTTATTGATTTACTAATGACATGCAATTAGCTGGCAAACAGTGAGCTATGCCTTCAGGGTCAATATGAGTAACAAAAGGAATAAACTTCAGTCCTGGCTGCTTACAAGGTATTAATAAGCACCCAAATCCCAGAGTTCCCTGTTTCTCTCACACACACGTACACACAGACAGATGATTAGGGGCATCTCCACCCCCTGAGCACTGTGGATGACAAGCACACATCCCCTCTCTGAGACTGCAGTGTAAGTGGGTGTGGTGTTGCATCCTCCCTTTCCCCCTCCTTGTGCAGCACTATGATCTCAGAAATGCTCCTTAAGCCTTGGCCTTGATGAACAGCTCCTGGGCTCAGCTCCTCTTGAGGTCATTAAAAACACTGTCTGCTCCCAGGAATTAGTGCTGTAAGAAGTTCCTCTTTGTTAACCAACGGCCTTGGAAGCTTAATTTTCTTGCCTGAATAACAACCCAAGTGGAATAAAACTTTTGTTATCAAACTTTCAAGGAAATTTTTGTGGCCAGAATGGAAAATTACTATGACTAAAGGCAACTCTCTTGTGACCCTATAAGCCGTGGTCCTAAAATAGATCCTTTGAGCTCTCCTGGACTGCAGTGGCTGATACCTGCACTCCTTATGGCTCAACCCTTCACCTGTTGAGAAGATGCAAAGGCATCCAATGTGAGTGTTTCACTGAACTCAAGGGGAATTTTTCCCAGGGACGTGCCTTGTACATACTCCTTTGAGTCTGTCTGTGTGTGAGTGGGAATATGCCACAGCAAATGTCCTGTGAATGTTGCCCTCTGGCATTCTTAACTATGTTGGATTTGCCACTAAGTTAGGCCTGTAAGCAAGTTGCTGTTGTGCTTATAGTAAATTCTATAAGAATCTTTTGTCAACTTTTTTTTTTAATTAGGCTATTGATTAAGTGCTGTTAAATGCTGTAAAGCCTTTAGGTCTAACCTAACCTTTAGGTTAAGTATAGAGCTAAGTTTGGTGAGGGGTCCACCCTGAACCTTGTGATTCAATGGGAGCATCTTCCTTGTTCCTTTTCATCCTTGTTCTTTCCTATCCTTACTCTTTCCCCTCTGCAGCCTCCACATAGCGAGTTTTTGTGTTGATTTTGGTTTCAGATTGATTGATTCTAGATTTTAGTCTGATTTTTCTCTGTGTACTTTAGCCATCCAGTAAGCAGCAGAGTAAACCTTGCCAACAAACTTTGTCATGCTTTCACTTTTATATTAAACCTGCTTTTGCTGATACCTTTGCTGGTGATTCTTTGGGCTACCCCAAGCATTCATTCATGACAGTGGGTGATCCAGCTTTATGCTGTTCTCTAAAACCTGTTACTGCATAAGTCACTAGAAAAGTACCCCAAGAGTCTGCATATGCACATCTGGGGTGTAGTTACTTTTTATTGACTTGATGTCCAGTAGCCACATGCCAGCTGAAGTTGTATTCATCCAATAATTGCAATTTCAATTACAAAGCAATGAACACTTTCAATTGGAGGGCTCCAAAGAAACAAAAAAAAAACCCCAAACAGGCAAACAAGCAAAAAAACCAAGCCACACAAGTTACTGACACTATAGTCACTTAGGCACCAAATTGTGTGGATGACTAGTGTAAATTTTGAGTATCTGCCATGCTGTATGATTCTTTGGACTATAAGAAACTGTAGGTAGTGGTTTGCAAACTGTGGTGGAAATATCGAAATAGCAAAATTAAATCAGTTTCGAAGAGAAAGCTAATTTCCTCTGAGATGAGCTTATTCTGAATTTTATAGGAGCATGGATGTTTGATCAAAAGGGGGAAGGCACTTGTTGGTTGTAAAATACTGAAAGGATTTGAAAAAGAGTTATTTTTCCCAATTAGTCACTTTGTCCCATAGAGCACATATTTTTTGATACTTGCACTCCTTCAATTCAGTTCAAAAAAATGTGTAACCTGGGATTTTGAGAAACCTTAGGAAATAAGAGCTTGCTTGTGTTTCAGAGGACTGTCAAAAGTATTTTGTCAACTGCTATTTTGTAGAGATTAACATTTTTTAATTAATTATTATCACTGTCTGAAATAATTTAATACTAATCCTTCTTTTCTTTTGTCTTCCATCTTCAGTCCCTGATCTGTATCTCTGTCAGATGTTGTACGGGTCTGTTTATGTTCATGCAGTTCCTTATGGGCTTATTTTCTATTGTTTTGCCTTTTTGGAAGATGAGTAAAAGAGCCTTTTATCTTGCCTTTTTTATTATTATTTTTTATATTACAGCTGGGATTTTATGTGGCACAGAACTCTGTAATAACATCTGTGCATATCAGACCACCATATGGGTGGGAGGGAAGTAGCTTAATTTAGTGCATATGCATGAAGTAAATGAAGACTTGACTATTGCTGGGCTACAAATCACTAAACACTGCAGAGAATAGTAGGTTGGGGAAGGGTTACAAGAAACCAAAGGGCAAATATGATCTCAGTGGCACTGTACTCTTTCTGCAAGATGTTTCTTCAGCATTTATCCAAAGCAGTGACTCAGCAAGCACATGCCTAGTCCAAAAATCATTAAAGGTTAAATCTTGACCAATATGAATGAAATGCCATTGACTAAAAGCACAGCTGAGGGCTCCCAGGCTTACATTTGTTCCAGTGAGACAGAGTATCAGCTTCCCTGATTCAGCTAAAGGCACCAGAAATCCCAAAGTAGTTTCACAGATAACATATAGCCAGAAGTCTAAATCTTCTCTGGCTTCTATTTTTTAAACTGCCTTTGACCATTACTGCTTTTTAAGTCCTCTCATCTCTTATCACAATAGGTCAGCTTTATATCTAATATTTCTGACACAAGGGACTTTTCTAAGCATACAAGGACTTTTACACAGATTTGGTTTGGAGAGGCAGACATGTACAGGTTTGGAAGAAATAACTCAATCACCACAGAGTTTCAACTAAGTTCACTTGCTGAAGTGATACAGGTGTTGAAAGAAGGCTACAACACAGCTGGTGAAGGTACAAATACATCACTGGAGAAGATAATTAGTTCTTCAGGAGTTCAATTGACATAATCTCATGTGAAATTGTTATGTCACTCCAGGTTCATTAACAAAGATATGTCAATAGACAAAGTGCCATCTGAAAAAAATAGCAGGTTATAGAGTGCTTGTGAGAAACCTGATGGCTGTTCCTGGTCAGGCCAGGGAGAAGTGCAGAGGAGCAGTTCAATTTTGTAGCTCATGCTGTATCTCTAAATGTCAAAAGTGGCCTCCTGTGAAAGAACAGAATATGGTAGCTTGAGACAGCTACAAAATGATGCCTGTCCATAGTTTCTTTTGATTTTATTTGCTTTCAATGGAACCTTTACCTGTGTTATCAGCCTTATAGAAGAAACCTGAAAAACTCGAGCCTATTGACTAATGGTTTTGCTTTGGATGAGTTACTAGTTTTTAAGGGTTTTATTTCAACTGACAGAAATAAACAGTCATATTTAAGAAAGTTCAGGTGTATTGTAAATATAAGTTTTCAGATTGTGACTGTATGGTGTCTAATACTCACTGGGGAAAACACGTATATAGTTCTCGGATGAGGGATGAAAACCTTCAACTTCTTTCTTCCAAGATGGCATCATGCAACTAGGTCAGAGTCAGGTACATCCTTTCCTCTCACTTCTATTCAACTTTGAATTATTTCTTATGCAGTGGGTAATGTATTTTAAATCGCATGTGCTACATAAAGAATTTAAAGGGGATGTCAGCCTTCTAGCAAAAATAAATATAAGGCTGTGCCTCTGTCTCTGGGTTGAGTATAAAAAGGACTAAGTCCCATTTGTAGGGAATACCAATAATAGCAGTAATGCTTATTTTCTGGGAATTGTGGGATTCTTCTTAACCTGCCTATTCCTCAAGAAAGTGTTTTGCGTATAACACCAACTGAAGTATTTTGTGAAAGGTGTTTAACACATGCCACCATGCAGAGGAGAACCTTAGAAAGCTGTAGATATACTTACAATTCAAGCTTAGTGCTCATGCAGTTATACAACCTGCCTTCTGGAGTTACTGTGCTCGGTGGTGTATATGGGACCTTTTTATTTTGTTATATGGACATACTTTTGTGTTTCCAGGAGTATGGACATGGATGTGCATGCACTGCAGTGTTGGAAGGCTTTAGATCTGCTAAATTCTAAATTCTTGAGTGCACATTGAGTTTTGGAACATTAGTTATAAGTAGTGCTGAATGGAAAATATCCTCTTGAATAAGAGGTGCGGGGTGTGTACAGGGGAAAAATTGAAACCTCAAACTGTGACTGAAAACCTTGCAGGAGAGTCTAGAGTATTTCAATTTAGAAAAAAAAGGAAGAAAAAAGGAAATGTCATATACTGAAAACAACAGTACTTATTATACATAGAATTTATTTTTTTATGAACTCATGATGTTGTAATATGTGATGTGAAAGAGTAGTTGGTAGTGTAAAACATAAAACCTATAGACATTTTAAGGTGTGTGTAGTAAAACTGATGGAGAGTTTTCCTTTGAACTGACTTTCACATTTTTTTCTGTAATTGGTATGAAATTTCTAAATTTACTTATGTCTTATGAATTAGGGAAAGAAATTTTTAAGAGATTTTTACTCATGTTTATCCTGTTATAATATGTTTTTACATACGGTCCGAAATTTATTTATCATTTAAAAAAACTCCAAAAAACATTGTCTTATGTTCCTAAACTAACATTTTCGTAGGAAAGGTGAACAGTAAACTTAGTGCATTGTTCTTCTGACGGCAGAATGAAGCCACGACATCCTTTGGTTTCTGAAATGCCACACAGCAGAGTCTTACAGGTAATAATTTGTAGGCTTTACTTCTTAGCATATAAAACTTAGTAAAGTCCTATGTGAATAATATTAGAACAAGCATGAACTGGTTGTCATTGAGGCACGATGCAGTGGTCATACAAAGTATTAAACTAGTCTATTATTTCTTAGCAGATGGACTTGGTTACAAAGTTATTTTAAGGCTGCCCACTTCAAAGCCCAAAACCTTGTTTCACAACTGGATTACACAAACATCCCAGACAGCAGACACGGGGAGCAGCAAGGGGCAAAGAAGACGTGGTAAATCTTCACACTGGTCATTTATACATATTTTTGCACTGTCCAACATAGGTGAAAGAGATTTGTGTCTACATGTACCAACACTATTCTTTAATTAAAAAAAAAAAAAAAAAAAAAAGAAAGAACAAAACCACAAACAAAACCAGAAGTTTTTTTAAAAATAGCATTATTAGAAGGGTAAACAATCAGAAAATTATTTATTGACAATTCAATTGAAAATAATGGAAAAAGAGGTTTGGTTTATATACTCTTCACTCAAGCTCTTTTAAAAAACAACTTGTGCAAGTACAAATAGTGGAAATCCACAGGGGAAGCTTCTGTGGTGCCTGTGGACACTAACCATTTTACTACTACTACAAATAAGGATGTTTAGGGACAAATATACTTACCTACATTATTTTCCTTCAAGCCTGAACAGATTTATGGTGGAAACATGACGCAGGTTTGGACACTTGAAACCAGAGTCAATGTTTGAGGAAGACTCAAATTCAAAGAGCTCAAGTAATCCATACAGCTGTACAGTCAAAGATCTGATTCAGACAAATTTACTGTCAATGAAATATGCTTCAGGCAGCAGCCAGAGTTTTAAAAACTAGAAGCTATTCATTTCCAAATTGCTTTCTCCATGATTGTGTGTGGGATTTAAGGTATGTAACATATGTATTATATAAATGTATTTAGCACTTAAACGTACACAACCACATGAACTTCTGAAAAATGCGTGTGTAAAGCACAAGTGTGAATGTGGACCATGGGTGTCATCTACAACCTCCTGGTTATATCTTTTATCATAGATCCACCCTGTAATGTTCAAACCTCTCTGTTGGGTAGGTAGAGCAAATGTAGAGGCACCATCCCCTTCTCCAGCTGAAAACACATTTAGTCTTCACCTTCCTTGTTGCAAATCTGCAATGTCTTGAAAAATGCCAACAGAACTGACCTGTGCACTTTTTTCACAGCCTTAGTGGGAGGAGGTGGAAAAAAAGGGCGTTGGAACAAGATGATCTCTAAGTTCTGTTCTAACCCTAACCATTCCATGTTTCTATAAGTTCCTTTCAAAAACTAGCATTATTAGAGGATTTAAAACAACAAAAAATATTCAATGAAAACTCAATAGAAAATGATCTGTTGAGGACTTCAAATTTATAGTGGAAAATCAGGTAGAATTTAGATGTATTCATTTGGTTAAACCAGGGAGCATAACAATTTTGTTGATGTCACTTGTTGCAAAATAGACTGATTTTTAATTAGCCTGTTGCTGTGGGTTAGACCTGGAAGGCAGCTAAGCACCATACAGCTGCTCTCTCACTCTTCCTCCTGCCCAGTGGGATGGGGAAAGAGGAAAGGAAGACTAAAAGCAACAAAACTTGTGGGTAAAGATAAAATGGCTCAATAATTGAAGGAAAAAATAGAAGAAGAGAGAACCAAAATAGAAGCGATGCAAAGGCAATAGCCACTACCTCCCATGGGTAGATGGATGTCCAGTCAGTTCCTAAGCAAAATCTGGATAACCTCTCTAAATCCTCTTCTTTTCCCCTTCTATTACTGATGATGATGTTATATCTTTTCAACTAATTCATGTCATCTGCCTGGTTGCATCCCTTCTCAGCATCTTGTGCACCTCCAATATATTCAGTGGGAGTGTAGAGAAAGAAACAGGGAGGGATTTGATGTTGCACAAACATTGTTCGGCTCTGGCTACAACATTAGTGTGTTATCAACACTGTTTTGGCCACAAATCCAAAACACAGCACTGAACCAACTGCTCTGAAAAAAATTAACTCCCTCCCAGCCAGAGCCAGTGCAACTGTGGTTCACAGTAAATTTCGGTGTAATCTGCACGTTGTAGTATTGTGACACATTAATTATAGTTCACAAAAATAACTCTAGTGAATCATATAGTTAAGATTTCTTATATATATATATGCATAAACATATGTCTGTATATAGACATACACATGCTACATGCAGTTTTTCACATGCATGGCAATGGAAGCATACTTTATGCTCTCCTTTTTTTTTTTTTTTTTTAACCTTGGCTAATATTCTTTCAGGCTTTTGCACTTGAGGACAAGTTCAGTCCAAATCCCAACTATTGCGAAGTGCTTCTATCTAAAACAGGAATAGACTACTCTTTTAACTGGAAAAGAAATTTCAGCTGATCTTTGACAAAAGTTGTCAGGCAAGACACCAAGCAAAAACTGTCACCAGCAGAGAGGAGGGAGTGATATCACAGACACTTTACTAAAAATCCAAGGATAGCTTTGTTAAACTCAGCGGAATTAGTATAAACCAAAATTCACAGAATTGGAGAATAGTTCAGGTTGGAAGGGACCTCTGGAGATCATCCAGTCCAAGTCCCCTGCTAAGGCAGGGTCACCCAGAGCAGATTACACACAAACATGTCAAGGTGGGTTTGAATGTGAGAGGGAGACTCCACACCCTCCCTGGGCAGTTCCAGTGCTCTGCCTCCTGCAATGGAAATAATTTCTTCCTCATATTGAGGTGGAACTTGTATTTTACTTTATGGCTGTTGCTCCTTGTCCTGTCACTGGGCACCACTGAAAAGTCTGACATCATCCTCTTGGCACCCATCTTTGAGATATTTATATGCATTACTGAGATCCCCTCTCAGTTTTCTCTTCCCCAGACCAAACTCCCACAGTCTCTCCTCATAAGAGAGACACTCCAGACCTGTCATCATGTTAGTGGCCTCTGCTAGACCCTCTCCAGTAGCTCCTTGTCTTTCTTGAACTGTGGAGATCAAGATTGAAGACAATCCTCCAGGTGTGGCCTCGTTAGGGCTGAGCAGAGGGGCAGGATCCCCTCCCTGTATCTGCTGGCCACACTCTTTCCAATGCACCTCAGGATCCCATCGGCCCTTCTGCCCACAAGGTCACACTGCTGGCTCGTGGTCAGCTTGTCACCCACCAAGACTCTCAGGTCCATCTATGAGGAGCTGCTCTGTAGCTGGTCAGCCCCCAACCTCTGCTGGTACTTGGGGTTATTCCTCTCCAGGGGTAGGACCCCACACTTACCCTTGTTGAACTTCATTAGGTTTCTCTCCGAGTATTGTGTTCTAATCTTGCAGAACCCGTTATCAACCGGGTGCAGGCACTGCTGAGGCTGTAGGTAGTGCTGTGTGCCACAGCTCTGTGGTGGCTGTTACCAGTCCTGGTCTGTAGGGCTCACCCAAGCACTGCCCTGTGACAAAAGAACCATCATATAAGGGAAGTTCTCAGTTTTGTGGTCGCTCACAGGTTTTCCAAACTGGGTCTGAGGACCCCTCTGTTCCCAAAGCGTACTCCCCTACCAAATGCTGTTAGGATTTTGTCCTTGTCTAACTATGCCTTGGGGGGAGCACAGCGTATGTTGTTGATGCTTTCCCTGTCAGAGCATGACAGTTACTGTTGCCTGTTCTCTTGGCTTTGATTTCTGATTCCTTTGGTTCAGTGATTTCTGAATTAAATATGTCCAGATGCTGTGTTTCATTTATTGTGGTTGCATGTGTACACAAACAAATAAGTGTGTTAATAACCTTTATGCATTAAGAGAGCAAGGGAAGCATTTAAAGGTAACAAAACCAAAGCAAAACTTTCCAAATAGCCCAATATGTTTTGAAAAGTAAAAAGTGTCATAAAATGTGCTGTTATTCAAACATACATATGTATATTTTAAAATATGAAAATAAATTCATACTTGTAGCAATGTATACAGCAGCTTTCTACATTCCCTGTCACTGCAAGTATCCCCATTTATCTCTGCTCATTTTTCTTTTTTAATAGTCTATTTCTACATTTCCAGAATCTTATGTAGCTTTCCTTAAAGCTAAATATATGCTGAATCTATTTTTTACCCTGTTACACCAGAAAAGAAAGATGTAAAGGATGTGTATTTGAATAGTTCAGCACTTTTTTTTTTTTTTGAATGATATTTCAGATCCTTAGACACTGTATTACTGTTAAATTTAGTCTCTTGGAAATGCTGCAGTCTGGTAAAATTCACACAAGTATACTATTAACAAAGACTTTATTGATACACTTACCAAAATATACATTAATAAAAATTAGTCCTCATTGCAGCTTGAGAAGTATTTTGTGAAAGAGGGGTACATTGTTAGAAGGACTTTAAAGCTAATTTGTATGATCATAATGATTTCAAAAGGCAGTTTCACAAAATCATTAAGGCTAGAAATTAATCTTTGAGCTATATTAGCTCAGAGACCTGCACTTTCTTCACACTTTGCAAGCACAACCAAACTGCCATTAAGTTCAAGGTGCCCTCCATGATGCTTCATCAGAAAAGTGAATTCATTTAAGAGTTTTGTTTCAGTAAATGTATCTATAGATGGAACAGTCACCCTATCATGATTGGCAGAGGAAGTGGTTTCACAGTGGATGTGCATCCACAGCAGTCAGAAAATTTGCAAGTCACAGCAGGGTTTAAGGTCACCCAACTAACTTTGTTGTTGCTGCAGTGTGCTTACCTCTGACTTCAAACAGTCCTTCTTAGGCACGATTAAAATGAATATACACACCTTAACTATGGATTTAGAGTTATTGTACTGTACCCAGGGCAAATACCAGTCCTTTGAATTCCTCTTCCGTGCTAGTTCTTTGCCGCCTCCTCTGATACATTTTCAGACCTGGTTCCAGGACTGCTGTTTTACCTGTCTCTAACCAATGCTACTTTTTTCCCCTCTGTATACATTTCCTTAAAGATGCACAGGAGCTGATATAACACCTCTTTGCCTGGGAACTGCTGGAGAGATAGGCAGCTGTAGTGACTGATTATGAAGATAGTGGCCTCATGCTATCTCCATTCTGGCAGCAAGTTATCTAGACTTCCCCTGTTGACTTGACTTTGCTGGTAAACCAGAAATGTCTTTGAAATAGAGATAAGTAAGTCTCTTAAATAAAATAAAGGCAGAACCAGAAGCAGAAGGACAGAGTTGTAATGTAGTTAGAATACCAGCCTGGGAAAATGACCCCTGACAGCTGTAGAAGGGAAGGGCAGTTTAATTATTCTTGTAAATCATCACACTTGTTAAGATTGTCTACTTTAATTTGATTAAGTGTGTCCAAAAATGCTTTTTAGTCCTTAACCACTATCTTTACTTTTTTTCCTACTATTGGTGTGGGAATAAAATCCTATACTTTTCTCCAGTATTGGAACTTTCTCCCACTTGAAAGGAGCCATCTGATGGTCCGGGGGAGGCTTAGGAACTAAGAGGAACCTTTGAGCCACACCCCTTTCTATCACTAGTTTACAATATTGATGCAAAAATGTATTTATTCTCCCTGTGCTTTCTGTTCTCTGTATCAGCTGTACAATACTTGATCAAAAAAGTTTTCCAGGACTTTAGGAGAAGTATGTATTTTTCCATATGCAACACTGCAGAACTTCTGGTTACCACTGGTTTTGTGTTTCCATGTTGATTTTCCTTTGAAATATTGACATTATTTTTAAAGTTGTTTTTTTTTTTTTTTTTTAATCTGAATTCTTCACATCTAAAATTTCCTCCTGGATATCTGTCTGAAATTCAATAGGTTTCATAACCAGACTTGGCACCGTGTGAGTGTTTACAGGAAGTACTAGATAGCAGCGAGGGTAACTTGGTATTTTATTACCAGATACAAGACGTAGGAACAGGACTGGGTGCTTGTGATTTATCACGTGCACTGAGTTGACACCACTGTCGAGATCTCACATAAGCACACGGTTTTGCCTTTATATTTGTCTTAGAGTACCTCTTTCAAATAGTATTTGCAAAATAAAATTGAGCAATAATGACTGAATATAACACAAATTACAGATGTAATTCGGAGCAGTCACTGAACATGATGATCATCAGGCTGGCTCAGGCATTCAGCAGTGCTGAACTAGTTGTCTGACAGACGGTGATGTGAAAAGGGCAGACTGATGGACAGGTTTGGAACAATCTCACTGGAGAACTTTCTTTGTTAAACAGTCAGTCAGCAAAAGGCTTGCCCTTGAAAGTAAAAGAAAAGCTTGTGCTTTCTGTCTTTACAGTCCAATTTAAAGCTTCTGTAGGTTTTGCTAGTCTGCCGTAAGGTGGATTGACTCGTTTGTTGTTGGGATGTAGGTCACCCAGTCAGTGGGGGTCTCTTTATAGGCCTATCATGGAATTGGATTGCTGTGGGATGGGCCTCACTCTATTCTGCAAGGTTCAAAGGCAGCCTACACGACCTCAATATCTGTCAGTAGGTTTGTGGGATCAGTAGCCTGAATTCAAATATATCCTTGCATAATACCTTTAGCACGAGAATTTTTTTCTCTTCCATTCTTTAAAATAAAATAGAGAAGAATTTCAACAAGAACACCTCCTTTTTTTTTTGCTTTTCTTAAAAAAAAAAAAACAACCTGTGCAAAGATATATCAACTCATTCTTGATCAATGTTACTGCTGGCTATAAGTTTTTCTTTAAAATGGGTGGGAACAAACATGTTTTCTCCAGATACTTTGAAGACCCAGAAAATCATGTATGCAAACTCTTCTGATAAGATAAAACCAAAATGCAGGACTGGTATGACCATATATTTGTTAGTCATCAAAAATGCATACTGGCACAGAAATTGTAGCACTTACTGAAGACACTAAGAGTGTATAAACTAACTTAAATTCCACAAGTTCTGTCTTCATGCACTCTTAAGAAACTACTTTGTTAGATAACGATTTTTATAATTATAAAAATAATATACAATTATAAGATGGTTGAATTATATAATGAATATTGAATTATAAAATGTTTTTTTATAATGTTTATTTTATAGTTGTTATATTAATTTCTCTGTGGAAATTGTCTTTTTTAGGGCAATGCCTTTCATTTTTAAACCTCATCTGTGATTCTGACATGAACCTTTTGACACAAACCCACTTTTTCATCTTGCTTAGTACTTTCCACTTATTGGAATTAGCACCACTAAATGAAAATATCCTGCAATTGCAGTTCTTATTATTAGTCTGGATAGTTTGGTTTTTTTTCTCCTCAGTAGTGAATACTTATCAAAAGCAGAAAAAAAAAATCAAATCTTAAGAAACTAACTTAGACCATAATTCTCTTTTCTCAGAGCTATGTTAAAAATCTCTCTTCTGAAAACACATGTGATGCAAATACACTACTTGGATATTCATTTAATTGTATTCTAGATTTTGAATGTGTAGCTATGAGACATAATTTTTCTCTGTTTCAATGTACAACCAAGTTTCCTCTTGGAAAAAAGAAATAAAAATCTATGTATGTCTTTAAACTCTAATCTGGAAGTTGAATCATCCTGGGAGCAAATACTATTCTTCTGTTCCTTTGCTTTAGGTGCTTTATTTCTAGATATTGAATTTTGTTGTTGTTTCTCTAAGCCTGGAGTTGTTCTACACAGTATATAAATAGAAGCACAGGCTGTGTGAATTTAAAAGACACTCATACTACTGAGATGAATGTTAATTTTTGCTGTCTTTTCATCTGATTCCATAGATCTTTATTTGGACTCCTACATGAGTAAGGACTGTTGGAGTAGGCCCAATATATAATATACAGAGAATTACAGTGTGCTATTAATCCTAATTTTGTTTCTCGCTATCTCTAATTACAGTCATTATACTGTAGTGGCATATTCATAATTACATAACCCAAGAAGGTTAGCGAAAATCTTCAAAAATCTTCAGGGTTTTCTGTGGTTTTGGATGTCCATTTTGATTTGCCATATGGTTCAGCATTTAAAAGGCACTTAATACCCTTCGAACTTAATTTTGCCTTTTTGTACATAAGCATTACAATGGAGTCCTAAATTACAGAGTTGCAGGCTTTTTTAATGGACCCTGTGCCTTATTCCTGCTGTGGTCCAGTTATCCTGGCAATCAGTGGAAACTCCCTGCCTGAGTCAACTGCAACAGTGTGTCCTTAGGTGGTGTTTCTCAGTATTTGAGGATAAGCTTGGCAAACACAAATGTTTTTGCCATATATACCCTAACCTAAAAATAAGGCTGTTTTCTACATGCTTTGATATTTTATGACTGGTGTAAAGATTACTGAGTAGATTACTGATTTAACATCACTGTATATTAGTTCCAAATGTGGGTTTTGATAAGCAAAGTTTGTTCACATATGTTGTACCATGAGTAAAGAGAGTAGTAACTTTTTTCTAAAGGTAATATGCTTCTGAACAAAATCATAATTACATTTTTTTTTCTGTATGGCTCAAATTCATTCTGTGTTCAAATTTCTATGTGTTGCAGCATGCAATGCAGTAAACTAAAGACAACTCTCTTAATTTGGGAGAGAAATACAGCCATTTTTTTGAGTAAGGTTGATAAGGGGGAAAGCTTTCTTATTTCAGAGCATGAAGATTTGTGCTCAGTGACTAATAAGTATAGCAATATTCTTACTTTTTGGAGTATATTCATAAACTATAGTTTCATTGAAACAACTTGGGTGAGTTTACAACAGAGTCCTTGGTTTTACCAACCTTTTCCTGATTGCTACTTAGTCCTAGTATTGAACAATGGATTAACAACAAAGTGCTTTGCACTCCCTCTTTTTACAGAGAAGTCTTAATACCTATAAAATTGTTACTTTTTTTGTAAGTGCCAGACTGCATGGAAAGATGAAAAGAATTCTATGGGAAAATTAGAGCACCTGCACTTCACACCAATATGCCTTTAAATGCATGTGGTTTGGTTTTTTTCTTGAAATCCAGGTTCCTGTGACCCTATTCTCCTAGGTTGTCTCCTCATAGCCATGGGATTATGTTTAGACTTAGATTTCAGGAAATCTAATATTAAAATTGTTTTTTCTTCTGGAATTTGAAGTTTAGGTCAAAAGTGCTGACAGAGTAAACTATTGACATTTCGATTGGAGTTATCTTCAACAATGTGTTTTTGTCTAAAATAATTTGGCAGAGTACCATGGTGGCTGATAGATACTATTGTATTTATTTAAAAAAAAAAGAAAAGTACAGAGAACCTGAAATCCTTGTCATTAAAATTTTTCCTAATGAAAAATACATTTTACACTAAAAACTCTTCCATAACCTGGAACTTTTAAAGAGAAGTGATACAACATGAGGAGAAAAGAAATGTCACTAGTAACCAAGACAATAACATGAAGTATAGAGTTAGGGAATGTGGTTTTTTAGTAGGAAATTATTTAGTGCTTTTAATTACTTCCATACTTGGATGGACTTTGGAGGGTTTGCATTGTAAACTTGTAAAAACCATTAGTAGAGAGTACTCTGGACACATACTTTTCTATCGGATCTTAATAAAGTGATTTTTTTTTAGTTTTAATTTGAAATTTATAGGAAGTCCTATTTTTTGATAGTACAGTCTAAAATTACTGGTAATCCTGACTTTAAACATTTCTGGACTTTGTAGCGTTATTTGGGCTTTTCCCCCCATCCCCTCAAAACCAGGGGAGTGAGACGTGGAATTTTCTGAGCATTTAGAAACTTTTCAGTTAGGTCTGAAACATGAACAAATGGAATGGCAGTGATAAGAACAGATGCACTTGGCTTTCCTGCCTGGAAAGGCTTCCACCACAGCAGCCAATCTGACCCTATTGAAGTCAGTTTTGTATGAGGCATAAGAGGTAATTTTTTTTTTTTTTGGAGAAGAACCATTCAACACAGTAGCTAAGCAGAGGTAACTGAGATTCACTGAGCTGACAAACAGGGGAGCAATTTCTTTATGACAGAAAGAGCACAGTGTTTCTGAAGTCACGTGATTTTACTGTTGTGAACACTTTTGTGCCTTAGCCAGTCCTACTCTTGGCATAACTACTGTTTTCACTCTAAGTTTACTAGACAATTTTAGAAATGTCATCAGATGAGCATGAGAAGGCACAGTATATTTTATATGTAGCTATATTTATTGGAACTATCTGGGCAGTACAGATCTCTTTAATGTATAGGCTTCTCACCTAATTACTGTAATATTACTGTATTGTAAGTATGTGGGGAGGTATTTTGTCTTATTAGCTGGATGAGCTAATACTGTCTTGCCAGAAGTTGTAATTTTTAGAGAATTTCGAACAGTTTTCAAAGATGTAATCACTAAACAGTCTTTCAACTTTAACAAAATCGATTGAAATGTAATGGTTTAGTTTGCATTCTTTCTTTTCAAAGTGCTTTCATGTATCCTACACAAACTTATTCTAATTTTGGAGATATTATAGCACTTAGCAACATTTTCTGATAGGGTAGTGGCTGCTACAGAAGGCATTTTTAGTAGGAAAATAGACTTTGCAGGCTACTGTAGGTTGGTATAACTGACAGGAATAAACACAAGCCTCTTAAAATTTCTAACAGACAGCCATAGGTTAGAAACCGTTAAAATCAAAACAACTTCATTTATTTTAAAGGAATTCTTATAAAAAAAAAAAAAGATGTGATGTCAACAACTTCTTAAACTTTGATTGTGTTTGGCCTTCTTTTGCTTCATCCCATTATTGTGAAAAAAAGTTAAATACAATTAAGTCATTTTACTAGGATAGCCAAAAACAACTTAAGACAGCTATAATCTACTCCCAGACTGCCAATTTCTAGTATGCTCTCAGTGAGCAACTGAGTATCATTTTAAAAGTCCTTACAGCAAAAAATATAAAGCTGGAGTTGTCTGTCTCTACCTCCTGAAGCATCCAACATATTTTATCAAAGAATCATGTGACAAATGAAGGAGGAGACACAAGAGGTAATCAATTTGATGTTGTAGATTACTACAGTAGAGTAGAATTGAGTTTTGTAGAATAACTGGCTGGTTCTAATTACATTTATTTTTCATGACAAGTGTTTTTCAGAACTCTAACCTGTGTTGCACTCATGTAGTTAAATATCTAGGCCTGGACCTTGACATTAAACTCAGCTGTGGTTCCACCTGCTGTGAGCAGAAATCTTTATACTTTCTGTAATACAATTTTTTAAAACTTAAAATCAGACAATTCCACAGCAGCTTTTGAATCCGGACATCATTACAACTATCCAAACAAAGATATCTTTTTTTTTTTTAAAAAAAAACCTGTCCAGGTAGCTGTTGAAAGCACCAAGGGTAAGTTACTCGGTGCTGGATACATAACAAGCTGAAGATACGGATGCCATGCTTCTCACATAGCACAGACAATGAATTCAGAGCTTTGTGCAACTGTGGTTGATCTAAGCTGTGGCTACTGATAAATGGAAAAGCTTCTGGTAGGCAAGGTAACAGAAAGCACTTTGCCAGCTGCTCACAAACAAGTGCTCCACGGGGAAAATAATTCGATTCATGTAATCATCACTGGCTCATGAGTGGAAACAAAAGAAGAAAACAAAGAGGTGGTGAAAGTTAGAATTTGGAGGGACTGACAGGAGGTTGGATGGCTTTGCTAACACCCACAAGCATTGATGGCACTTGTACATTAGTCTTTTGCTTTATTCATAGTGTCGTTAATTTTTAAAGAACCATTAATATATTTCATTTATAACAGTGAATTGTGCTGTCATATTCACTCTGAATATGTTTCTGGTATTTTTTTTTTTTAGCTTTAACCTTGATCTGCATGTTCCCTACATACGGATATAAATTTTAAACTCATGAAATTGTTGTCTAAGAAAGATGAAAATGGCCCAAGAGTTTTTGAAACACCTTTGCTCATAAGAAATGCTGTTTGTCTACACCAGCAAAAAAAAATCAGAGAAGGTGTAGAAAGAGATGGATAAAGAAAGAAACTTGACATAAAAGAGCAAAACAGTGTAAACAAAGGTTATTGAAAGCCTGACAGCATAATAAAACAGATGAAACCTTTGAGAGTTCCCCACATACAATTTGGAAGACTGGGGCACATAGAGACAATCTTTCATATTTTCTATGTTCTTTATTTTGATGCACAGAATTCAGAATTTTCTTGACTCTTTAAAAGTTGCCTCCTTGACTGATTTTTTTCCTTTTTTTAATGACATTAAGGAAACAACAATACCTAAATTTGAATGAATGCCGTAATACTGCAGAATGACATGTTGTTATTGAATAGCTTGCACTCTTCTTGATGATGTATTACTTAGATATTGTTCCTAGTAATATCTAAGTAAACAAAAGAGCTAGTGGTGTTATGATACTTCAGTTATCAGCTTGAAGACGTTCTGTCAGCAAACTCTGAGCAGCAGTAAGTAGGTATAGGGTGGAACTGAGGTCTGAGAGCTTAGGATATATTAAGAAAGCTAAGACCAACAAAGAGTTCTACTTCCTTGTGTGTTGTGTAGTTATCAGTAATTGGGAACCATTATTCTGCATTGAAACAGGAGAGACAACATTGCTTTAGGCACACCATCTTGCCTTTTGTTAAGTGGTAATATCTCTGAGTTCATGTTTGGTTTTCCAACGTAGACAACTTCTAGTCTAGGAACAAATAATCCACTGCTCCTGAAAGACAATGATACCTGAAGTGAAATGTGTAGAACTTGTGGTCCTAGGACAGACTCTGGTTAGCCTCTCAAGGGGAGTTGACATCAGGTAAAATTCGTCAGGATAGTGAGTAAGTGCTTAGTTGCTTATTTAATTTACCTTCACCCATTTTAGTTGCATACATTTTTTACTCTTCTGCTTTTTTCTCCTCTTTAAATTCTTTTGATGTACTGGAAAATAGTTTGCATTATTTCTTATGAATATCTGTGCAACAAGTGAGTGAGGAAAAAATTCCTTTTATTTAATCATACTCAAAGAAATAAATGGAACGGGCGATTGGTGGAATCAGTAACCGAAATCAAGGAGTTCAGATTCTTGAGAATGGACCTTCAAAGGAATCAACAGAAGACAAGAATGGAGACATTGCTGGGAGATGTTACTCCCAAGAGGGCACTGGGAGTTTAGCTCTTGTACTGAGGCCAGGGTGAGCACTAAGGAACAAAGATCTCAATCTACTTGATTGCCAACGATGTAGGTAGAGATGGGAAATGGCTGCAACTTGACCCTGGAAGAGAAGGTCGGTGTATCACAAACACAGTAGAAAACAGCACTGTAGTCAGAATTGTTGATCCACTATGCAATGTCAATACTGGACATGAAATTAATTTTGTTTTCCCTGTTCGGCTGTTTTTAGGGGATTGCATAATGGGATGGGTGGAAAAACACATTTTAAACATACATATGTATGTGTGTACATATAAGATTCCAGGTACCTGGGAGCTTTATTTTATAAAGCATCTTTTTTGACCTTAGCTGTTTAATTAGGAATAGTAGAGGTCAAAAATAAAGCCACTTGATTACCTTCCCTCTTCTTTAGTACTCTACAGCGTTCCCCAAGAGCCTGATGCAAAAGAAACCTCGAACAAAACAAATTAAAAAAGAATAAATCAAAACAACTTCAAAACAAATATTGTCCAGAATATTTCCCCACAGAATTTATGATGCTTCCCTTATTCTGACTGCAGATGTTGATGGAGTCTTCTAGTAGGAACAAAATATTAGAAGCAAATAATAGAAAAAGCTTTCTAATAGGAAGAAAATTCCTGGAACTTCCATGAAATATGAGCTGAATAAGAGTTTCAATAACATTTTACATTGTTTTTTTCACTGAAAAACTGAACATAGGAGGAAAAAAAATTCATTTATTTCAACATTTTGACAAATATATAAAAATATATAAAAAAAAACTTTACAAGAAAACAAAAAAGAAAGAACAGTTTACCTTTAGAAAAAACACTGCCTCTGTACTTTTTCTGTTTTGACATAAGAACTACCATCCAGAGTGGGAGAACTCTACATCCTACTTCTTTCTAAGGGTATTTCAACACCCAGCTTGCAATCTTCAGTTTCACATTAGGTTGACATTATGCTCTGAAATTATTCTTTGCTTAGCTAGTCTTGAAACTTTTCCATTTTGTATACATAAATTTGCTTTAATTAGCTTCTCTTCTCAGTCAATAGAATCACCACATTTCATATGTAATTATGACCTCTAAGCTCAGCCTCAAACCTCTTCAAGGAACAGTTGTACTCCAGAGGAGTCGGGTGAATCCTCCCACTTGCTGGGTGGTTGCACAGCGGTGCTGACTCATGATTTGCATCTGGCTGTCATTCAGGAGGTTATGTTTTGAGGAATCTGAACTCTTGCAACCTCATGAATCAGATAGATAAGTGATTGAGGTGGATAGACTCATTCACATAGGCTTCTTCAGCATTCAGCTGAGTGGGAACATCATGCCTTGGAGTTTTGCTTTTTGGGATAAATAGATTAGTTGGTTTGCAGCCAAGAGCTGTGACCTTGTGTAGTGTGTACAACCAAGATTTACCAAGATTTTTTTCTGATGAAATCTAGGTATTAACCCTGAAATACTGTATTTGGTATTTGAATTATTTCTCACGTCTTAGATACAAGATCTTAGAGTAAAAGGGATTTATGTTCTATTTGCTAGTCTACTGTTGCTGTTACATTAAATAGCTAAAGCTACGAATCTAATTCTTGCATAAGTGCTGAAAATGTGGCCTATTTACAGGGCTTTAGAGTGCATACATATTCCACTAAAGTCATCAGGGAACTGTTAGTGTTCAACACCTGAACTTGTGTCCATCTGCCTGTTGCTTGGAAGACATCGTTTGACACGTACCGTTGCAAAAACATTGTCTGAGATAACATGGTTGTTAGTATTGCTGGGATTATAAAATAAAGCTGTAAAAATGAAATATCCCATGTTTAGTTTCCTTTACTGATATTGATTAGTCTTTTTTTTCAGAGGCTCAGTGAGTTCTAACAGCTCTTTTGCTGATTACTCCAAAGGCAGATATTTCCCTGCATTCAGCCTCTACTTAGGACATCATATATGAGCATCTGCTTTTCAAGATAAACACGATGGCTGGGCTTGTATCTCTGTGAGTATACACACCAATTTTATAATACTTAGAAACAATTCCTGATTTTTCTTTTGTCTCTGAAACCAGTCTCTTACTTTGAATGGCAGTTTCTCATTCAGATAACCTTTAAAAGTAAGTAAACATTTCCTTTTGAGAGGAATTTTTTGCATATTTAGTGTATAAAGAGGAGAGATATTTAAAAATATTTTTGTTCTGAAAATTGTTTCACTGTTTTCTCAAAACAAAAAAACCACAATTGCTATTTGCTAGGAATTAAGAATTTGCTAAAGGACTCCTAATAAAGAGACCTTAAAGAACCAATTTAGAAAGTATGTTTCTGGCTTTTTTCCTCTTCTTACGTGGTAGCAAAACCATGCTTAAATAATGCAGTTTGTCACCTTCTTCCTTAATTTTGTTTGACCTTATACTGAGTTGAGTATCAGTTACAGCAACATCTATTTGGGGTTACCTATGGCAACAAATATAAGATTAAGAGCAGAGAAATGAGTCTCCACAGTTTGAACTAATCTAACACCTATAGTAAAGTTAAACTATTGTATCCATAAGTGATACATAATCAGAATGGTATAAATTTCACACTGTGGGTTATAAGAAAGTGGCTCTTTTTAATAAATGTGTGCAGTCAAACCAATATTTTACAGCCTGTTGTGCATGACTTGGAAAGGATATTAGCTAAAATAAATTTAAGAAGTTATAATTCCAGGGCATTTCTAAAGAGAAAGAAGGGCAACCGGCTGGATTCTATGCACAGCAATCTGTACAGCTTTCATTTGGCTTTTAGAGTTCCTAAGTGATTTCTGTGAATCTGTCTGCCAAAACCAAACCACTAGGGTGCAGATATGCAGCACAAACTGCAGTGGGGAATATGTGCAAATGTGTCTCACCACTTCAAAAGGTGTTTTTTATTTTAGGTGCTACTAACACTGACAGTATTTCAAACTCTGAAAGCATTTGTTAGTTCTCAGAAACCAAAACCTTCAGACTTCAATCCTGTAATTTAATATTTGAATAGCTTGCTGTTGTATTCTGTATTTGTTAACAAATATCTGGATACCTCTTATTAATGTAATGATGCTGAAAAGCTTTTAAACCATCCAGGCAAAGGCATGAAAGGCCCAGTGCATTGAATTCCACCTTGCAGGTAAATCTGTTGTGTTACAATTCTGGTGTTATAAAGTCATTCTTGAGGCAGGACTGTTGTGTATAACACCATGACAGGACAAGGGGGAATGACTTCAAAATAAGAGTAGGTTTAGATTGCGTATTAGTAAGAAATTCTTTACTGTGAAGGTAGTGAGGTGGTGGCACAGGTTTCCCAGAGAAGTTTTGGCTGCCACATCCCTCGCAATGTTCAAGGCCAGGTTGGATGGGGCTTGGGGCAACATGGTCTAGTGGAAGGTATCTGTGCCCATGGCAGGGGGTTTGGAATGAGATGATCTTTAAGGTCTTTTCCAATCCAAACCATTCTATGATTCCATAAGGGAGTGCTTTTGCAGCTTTACTGGTAAAAGCTGGGCTGAAGATTTGTAAAATGGTTATTCAAAGCAAGAACTGATAAGGGAACTTCCCACCTACATTCACAATTTTTCTTTGAATCACTGTCTCATACTTAGAACTTTTGCTTTTTTCTCATTAACACTAAAACAAAAGAACTTTCTTTACTGTAGTATTTTTAAGATGAGGACATTTTTATTTCTTGATAAAGAACCATTACTGGTGCTACAGAACATTAAATTGGACAGCCATTTTGTGTGTTGACAAGCCCACAGATAGCAAATATATTTTTGCCATTTGTAATTTTATTAGAGGTAATAAACACTGTCATTGGTGCCCAGCACTTCTTGTTTTCTTGCAAAAAAGGAAGGCAACAGCTCTAGTATAAATAGTGCAATTGGTTTGCACTGTGGATGTGAAATAAGATGTCTGGCCTCGAGATAAGAATACATGTGTTCCTCAAATACTAATCCTTTCCATCAGATTAGTATTGTCTTTTGCAATAAATTTTCTAAACTGCTCCATCTTCTTTTTTATCCTGCAACACATCAGTTGATAATTTAATGCATTCTTATTCCCTCTTTTTAAAACACTTTTCATTTCTACAGACCACATTTGCTGCAGTGCTCTTTTCAGCTCCAGCTCATGCACAGTGAACCCAAAAAAGCGCATGAGCACTGTTCCATAGACAGCCTGCCTTCACGGGACCTCTGGGCGCCATGCAGTCCTGCGTTTTCCCCTCACATGCTTTCTCTGAGGCTTTCTGCCACCTTGTCTTCATGTCTTTTTAATAATCCACAGTATTTGAAGCAGGAAAAACAAGAATTTTATACACTTTCCAAGACCTGGCAACACTGCACTTCAGCCAGCTGAAGAGAAACCCTGAAAATCCATGGCATCCCTTTGCATCCATTTCACCTGTTTCAGTCTCAGTGATTTGGAGATGCAGTTTCTCTAAGTTTTTCTTTACCATGTTTGCTAGTTGCTATTTATTTGTTCATTGACTGGTCTGCTCAGAAAACATACCTTTTCATCTCCTTTTTTGTGTCCTTGTGACCAGTCATCCGAAGGTTGTTTTTCAGCGGTAATGTCTGGGGGTTGTTGTCTGTTTGGTTTTTCATTTATTTGGTTTTTTGTTGGTTGGTTTTGTGGAGGATTATTTTCCTTCTTCTGGTAGTCGCGTGATCAGCAGGTTGTGGGATATGATTCTGCTTCTCTGCTCTGCTCTCCCAAAAGCACATGCTGAGAGGGTTGGGGTTGTTCAGTCTGAAGAAGAGTAGGTTCTGGGGAGACCTTAAAGCTCCTTCTAGTACCTAAAGGAAGCTAAAATAAAGCTGGAGAGGGAGTTCTGACAAGGGCATGTAGTGACAAGAGACAAGGGAGAGTGGCTTTAAACTGAATGAGAGTAGATTTAGATACTAGAAAGAAATTCTTTACAATGAGGGTGATGAGATATTGGAACATAGTACACAGAGAAATTGTGGATGCTCCATTCCTGGAAGTGTTCAAGGCCAGGATGGATGGGGCTCAGAGCAACCTGGTCTAGTGAGAGGTGTCCCTGCCCACAGCAGGAGGTTGGAACTAAATGAACTTTAAGGTCCCTTCCAACCCAAACCCTTCTGCAATTCTATGTTTATACGCTTCTCTCCTGAGGAATTCTGTTTACTCCAAATCCTGCTGAAAAGCTGAAGGAATCTCTTCTCACATAGGTTTGATCTTGGTGTCTATTTTTTGTTCTGAGTTGTTTGTATTTGAGTTATATCCAGTAAATTGAGTAGTATAGTATTGACAGTGTAAAACTGATCATATTTTGGAAATCACTGTTATACCATATCTATATATTAACAAAGTACTTGATTATGCATATTTGGACTGTCAAAAACAACTACCCAGCTGAAATTTTCTTTTCAAATGGCCAGGCAAACAGCATAAGCATTGTATCTGCTGGTGCCAAGGGAAAGATATTTTGGTATCAGAATGAGAGAAATGCCTGTTAATGCCTATGCAATTGCTCAATAATGAAACTAATGGAGTGATTAAGGGTTTAGGATGGGGCACTGCATTGTGCAGTCTTTCAGTATTTGCTTTGATTCAATGTCTATGTTCCCCTGTAGTTGGAAGGAAAATTGGAGTTCAAGATATTAATCCCCGTTGTTTCTCTCATCTGAATCTGTGACATCTCAGTCACTGTGCAATTAGTCCAGTGTTAGGACATAGTCTAAAAGGAGTCAAAGCTACCCCTAAAAGTAAGCTACTGTAAGTTTTCTGGAGGCAGTGAAACAACCAAAATTACAATCTAGACCTATAATAGCAAAGACTGGGAAAAGTCATTTAAGGGTATATAAAAAGTGTTGCGAAGTTTAAACTGATCCTTAAACTATTAGAGCCTTGAAGAATACTTTGTGGAGAAAATCACATTATTCTCTGCCTACTGCAAAGTATCTTTCAGTATAATAATCAGGTCCTGAAACCGAACAAAAAATCAGGTTATTTCATTACAATAATGTCCATGTTCCTAATATGTAAGCACTTTTATTCCTGTCTCCTTTTTTATTCTGATAACAAGTAGCAAGTTTTCCTCCAACTGTCATAATTATGTTTCCAATTAACATCCATTAAAATAAAAAACTTTGTTTTCACACTGTTCCTAATTTATACCTCTTGTTTTAAATTTTGTTAAAAATTAAAATAATAAATAATTTGTGGATATCCAAAAATATCAATCAGGTAACAGCTTTTCCAGTTAGAGTTTTTGTCCTGCTTTTTTTATACTTAGAGTCTTTATCTATAGAAATCCTTGGAATGCCTATATGAGAATCCAGTGTAAAAGAGTTATTCCTCTCCGACACCCTTTCATTGTCATGAATGGTCTATAAGGAAGATAAAAACATACTCAGCAATTGTATTGACATATGTAGAAATAATTAAATTTAGATTTTTTTATATTTCAAAATGTCTACATTTTAAAAAATTTTAAAATGAACATGACTAATTTTATTGTGATATTTCGATGTTCAATTTCCAACCTGTATAATGGATTTTCCGACACCTAAAGGGAAGAAGACATCTCATGGCCATGGATGAAACAAAACTAGCTACAATTCATTTTTGTGATAGGGGAATGCCTTATTTTATTAATTTTCCCTCACAACACTTCAGGATTTTTTTCCAAGCTATAAATTGGGATGTTCTCAGTAAATGATTTGGCACCGCTCTTTAGTGTAAGTTTGTTTGTTTGGTTTGTTATAGATTTTTTTTGTTCTCTTTCTCTCCATATAAATACATCTCCCTCACACTTTTTTTTTATTTTAATAGTATAAATTGCATTGATTTTTGTTATGAAATGCCTTGTGCAGCAATATCTTAGCAGGATATGTGACCTTCTGGTTTTTTGTGTTATTTAGATTTGCATATTGTTCTTTCTTGATCCTAAGTTAATTTCAAATTGTTTCTTTTCATTATTACTTTCATGTTGGTTTTTTTCTTGTATTTCCCTCTGATCATATTGCAGTTATATGTTACTTATTTATTTAATTATTTCCTAAATTAGAATTTTTCCCCTCTGTTCAGGATCTATCCCTATGTCACCAGTTAAAAGTAGCTATAGCTGCCTGACAGGGAAAGGACAAATGTTTCTTTGAATATTGAAAACAATGAAATCTATCTCAAGATTTCTTCCACTTGCTGTAGATTTTAGCTGAGTCATCTTAGAATTTAGAATTATTACAGTTTAAAGCATTCGCTGGTGTGTTTATAATCTCAGGCCATGTTTGTTGGGAAGACTCTGTAGTGCTTTTCTACTTTTCTTAAGCAAAACATGATTCAAATTCTGAGATTTTACCAGGATTATTTCTGTGGTAGTTGAGTTGTTTAGTTCATGTGTCAATACCATCAACAGAGAATTACACATTTCTCTCTTTTTTGCTACTTTTTTGCTTCTGCCTCTGCTAAGGGAATTACCTGGCAGAATTGACTGGACTTGAATTTCAACTTTTAAAAATAACCAAATCTCTAAATTCAACTTAAAACTGTTTTTTTTAATCTAGGTTATCCTTATTTGGTTGTCTAATTAAGGCTTTTACTTGCACAAAGAAAAAAACAATAAAATGTGTTCATGGCAGGTGAGCTGGAACTAGGTGATCTTCAAGGTCTCTTCCAATCTGAACTATTTTGATTCTATGATAATAGGCCAGTAGTGAGGATAAAAGAAGCAGAGGGAGGGTAAGTGCCCTTTTAAATGTGTCGCTTCAGAAGTGCCACTTTTAAAGCCTTTTTTTGTATTATTTTCTCTCCTTTATGTTTTAGACATATTATCAGATTTTAGTGGGTTGTCTTAGTGTAACGCTGTGACATTAAACTTCACCGTTGTGATTCATGTATTGAAAATTTGTTCCTGGTAGTCCTGTTCTGGAGTCTTTTTGTGTGCTTTTTATGTGCTACCATACTGTAGGTTAAGTGCAGATTCATCCTCACTCCATCAACAACTTCTCCCCCTCAAACCCAGGGACATTTGGGCAAGTAGCCACTGTGGGCATGAGACCCTTGAACAGGCAGCTCGTTCGTGTCTACAGCAGCAACGAGGGAGGGAACTGCAGCTCAGGCTGTCGCTCATCAGGTTTCCCACAGAAACACATTTACTGTAAACAGGCAGTTGACCTTTTCACCACTCAATAAAAAAGTGGTGAACACCAGACAGCCTCCAAAACCAATTTTTGGTTCAAATCCCTGCTCAAAGCAGAGACACCTTAGACCAGATTTCTTAGAGATCATGTGTTTGTGTATTTGCAGTCCTTTATCCTGATGCTTCTTCATCTTGCAACCGTCTGTTACTTGTGTGTTTCTTACATGCAACTACGTGTCCATCTCTGGTGGTCCCATTGCCCACATATTTTTGTAAAATGCTCATACATTTTATCTGTCTACTCCATCAGTGTTGCAGAATACTTGCATACTGTTATTTAGTATGTCTATATTTGGATTCAAGGCAAGATAATATTAGCTATATCCTGACAAATTTATAATTTATAGGAGTTGCAAGCCTCTGCTTTGGCTATAGGGCCTTTTTCAATCAAAAATCAAGTATCTCCAAGGATGGAGTTTCCATAACCTCTCCAGAAAACCTGTGCCACTGTTTGACCTCCCTCATGGTAAAAGGGTTTTTCTTAATACCTGTTCATTGCCTCTTGTCCTTTACTAGAAAGGGCTGCTAAAGTCCAAGATTACTCTAATCTTCTTGTATTCAAATTTAAATAAAACATGAAAAGAAAAAGCAAGAAAATGAGGCTTGTGTTTACAATGAAGGGACTCCATCATTGGATGTGATATCTTCTGTGTTGTATGTTTATTCGCATGTTTAGAAACAGTCTCCCCCAAAAAGGTGAACAATTTCTAAATGGTTTGCAGTTATTCAAGGCAGAACACAAATCCAGCAGTGAGGAGATGCAGCAGGATACTGAGTGGATGAGGCATAGGATGGAAATGAACTCTAGTGTTAGTAAACACAAAGTAATGCTTGTGGACAAAACTGCCCTGTTTGCTTTGATAGACTCCAAATTAGCCATTACCAGCCAGGAAAATTATCTCAGTCAGAGGTGATAAATTCTATGAAAACACTCAGCTAAGGGTAAGAAAAAAACCCCATCAAATAAATAGAGAAGAAAGGCAGAAAATAATGGAACACAGAATATGAACAGCAAACTGCCTGTCTGGAGGTCTATGCTACACCTGTGTTGTTGAGGTTGATGGCACTGCACTTAACACTCCTATGCTGATTTTGGGTGGGGTAGAGTTAATTTGCTTCACAATGGCTGGTGTGGGGCTGTGTTTGGAGTTTGTGCTGAACACAGGGTTGTTAACGTAGGGATATTTTTGTATTGATGATCAGGGCTTACACAGAGCCGGGGCCTTTTCTGCTTTTCATAGCACCACACTGGTGAGGATGCTGGGAGGAGATACAGCCAGGACAGGTGACCCCAACTGACCAAAGGGGTATTCCACACCATACGACATCATGCTCAGCAAAAAAAGCTGGGGGAAGAAGGAGGAAAGATGGGACCTTTGGAGTGATGGCATTTGCCTTCCAAAGTCACCATTACATGTTATGGGGCCCTGCTCTTCTGGGGATGGCTGAACACCTGCCTGCCCATGGGAAGGAGTGAATTAATTCCTTGTTTTGATTTGCTCATGAATGTGGCTTTTTCTTTTTTTATAAAACTGTCTTTATCCCAACCTACGAGTTTTCTTGCTTTTACCCTTCCAGTTCTCTCAATGATCAATGGTGGGGTAGTGAGGAAGCAGCTTTGTGGTGCTTGGTTGCTGGCTGGGTTTAAACTGTGACACCTCCTCCTTGGGGAAAAACAAACAAAACAAAACAAAACAAAACCTGTGCAGGGAAAGGATAAAAGGCAGAAGATAAATGTATAGAATGATTTCACTACCAATGGGATTAAGTAGATCATTATATTAAATAGACAGTAATACAAATCAATGGAGACTGTTCTTCCAGCACAGAAGACAGAGCAGTGAGAATGCTGTTAGGCTGAGAGCACACTAGCAGTCCCTAGCCTCACGTATTGCATGATTTTGCTTGTTTGGTTTTGCTTTTCCTTCAGTTTCTTTGTATCTTGTCTAATATCTTTTTCCCCTTTCCCCTTTCTTGATGAAAGCAAAGTGAGTTGAGAGTATATGAGGAAAGGTGTTCATATAAATAGAGAGGAGGCTCATTTCTCAGGAAGGAAGAAGGGAGGATACTCCTTTGGCTGGTCTGCATAAGGTGATAAGCTAAACTTGTGCTGAGTGTGCACATGGTAAGCATGGCCCTCTTATAATAGGGAAGTTTGAAGCAGGTGCAAATGGGGTACAGATGAGGGGAAAGCCAACCTTCAGAAGGCAGAGGTATAGACAGCAGCAAAGGTAGAAAAGATTCTGGTAAATACTGAGGGAAAAAGTTGGATAAGGAGGTGAAAACTCAGGAAGAATTCTGTAGTAAAAAGTAAAAAAGAGTAAAGTAGTTAAGACACAATGTTAAAATGTCTACCTGTTAAATGACTGGAGAAGAAAGGATGCCAAGTCAGCTTGCTAAATTAAGAGATGTGAGGATGCAGTCTAGTGAGAAAGGATGGCAGAGTAATAAAGAACTTGATGGTTCTTTTTCTTCCTGCTTTTCCTCTTCTTCTTTGGCATAGTAGATGATAACAATATTCACACAAGTGGTTCTTGTGGTATTGATTGCAAAACTAAGCTTTTTCCAGGAGCCACATTGCATAGCCCTTCCTGGGGAGCAGGAAGCAATGTCAAAAACCACTTGGTTGCCTCTTCTCAGGGATAAACTAAGTAGTTTTCTTCCTTGTTGCTCACTTTTGGTCGGGTAGGTAGACCTTCTGTTAGTCATCACACAAGGGTTTTATGTTGGTTAGCAAAGAGTTTGAAACGCAAGAGTGACTTCAGGACATTGAATAAAGAGATTAATCATGGCAATTTCCGTGTTTGAACTAGTCTGGCAAAATTAATGTAATACAAATAAAAGACAAATGCTTTTCTAGACCTGCCTTTGGCCTTTATGTTCATCATAGCCCGGGATCACCCTAAGTCAGCAAAAGCTATCATTCATGACAGTGGAAATTACATGACCAATGTAACTTTGCAAAAAGTTCTCCAATCTGCACACAGTATTGAGGGATCACTACATTCCTGTGACGTGACAAGATGGCAAGTTTTCCAAGTGTATTATATCATGAATTATTTTGTTACACAGAGAAAAAAGAATATCGGGAGTTGGTGTTATTGTTTCAGAGCATAATTGCAGGCTATGACTTGGGGTATGTTTTATTTATTTATTAAGGCATAGCCTTGTAAAAAGTGCAATTCAGACTTGATAGCATAGAAGAATAGTGCAATCAGGTAAGAGGATAGTTTTTTACAAAAGAAATTATTCTCCTAAGCTTAACCCCTCTTCCCTTAAAAACTAGTATTGTACACTCACACCCTTCCTCAAGAAAAAAGTCAGCATTTCTCTCCATATAATGCAAATAACTTTAAAAAAAATCTCTCCTTTCTTGTTCCCTTTTTCTCAATACTGTCAATCAGAAAATGAAATATAACAGAATCACTTATAAAAAACCCCACAAAGCTTAACCCTGATTTCCCTTAACACTTATGCGGATGTAAAACTAGTGTGATTTTGTAGCAGAATTCTTTATACTTGTTCACTGAAAAGTAGCTCAAAAACCTCTAAAGTCTTAAAGTAATTTCCAGCTTTTTAAAAGTAAACTTCAACCATTTGTAAGGGAAGGGAAAGTTGAAGGTAGACTTTTACGAAATACTTTATGACAGAACTTAGTGAAATCTGAATTACTCCTTAAAATCAGTATTGCTATTGAACTACTGGTCAAACGATAGCATTTTAACAGTTGATGATTGCTGTAATGGTCTTTTCACAGATTAAGCATTTTATTATGTTCTAATAGCTGATGAGGGTCTTAAAAATTGAAACAAAAAAAACCTAATAAAAGAGAATTTTTTACCATCTAAGTTCTTTGAAATATACGAGATTAATGATAATTCAAAACAAATACTAATTTTCTCATCTATTAGCAATTGTTCTATAAGTCCAGAATACTTCATATAGCCTTTAAACATTTGAGTGAATTTTTCATAGATTATTTGGTACTGATGTTCAGAAAATGTTTGAACTCAAAACCTCTATCAGAATATTGTCAAAGAAGGAGGTGTTTGTAAACAAGGGACTGTGATGGTTCTATTTTATTAGCTGAGAGAACACATTTCATCAATAATTCGCTTGACTATTATTTGCTATAGCTAAATGTCAGAATTTCACTTTATAAATTAGATTTTTAATAGAAGATTTTATTTTCTAGAATAAAGGCAGTAAATAAATATAATTAGTTCATAATTCTCTCTGTTACATGAAATCTAGCTGACTAAAAAAGTTATGGACAGCCTTTTCTAACTGAGGATCTATCTCCAGCAAGCAAAAAGTGTGTAATAACTTCTTTAAACCTGGTTTTGTATGGGTTTTTACATTGAAGCTGGTTGCCTGCAGTGCACATGAAGTGAGAGTTATTTGCTCCAAGACTTGTGAAGGAAGCAGCTCTGCTGTGGTTTGGTGTATATTTACTTATAAAATACAGAAATATGCATGTATGCATGTTTATTTCATCTAGGAATATTAAGCAAGCCAAAAATACTACAATTTTATACTATTTATGAGCCACAATCAGCAGTAAGAATTTGTGTTGATTTAACTTTGGTCTGTTTTTTGCGGTTTAATCTAGATCTGACTTTCATATGTCTTTTTTCTTCTCTCAGTCAATACTTTGGCATAGCGTTTTAATATTTTCATCTATGGGGCTGGGAATGGAGAACTGATAAATAATGGTGCTAGATGAGAAGGGAGACCATGATCCACAAAACTTGGGTCTTGAACTGGACCTAGAGCAAGGGCCTAGGACTTAGAAGGACAGGGGGCTAAACAGATTGCTTTCTCTTGTCAGTAAATATCAGTGAAATCTGCTGTCAAAATAAAGACTTCATTCCCCTTCAGTTGTAGTCCCTCTGGAAGATGCCAATTCATTGCTCCTGCAGGATCCTGGGGTGGCTTAAGGTGAAGTCTGCCTAGAACTTCACTGATGATCTGACAGGAGGCGCTGGAGTTTGCACGGCAGGTCTTCTGGGTTTGACTCAGTCTTTTTGTCTCCAATTTTGTTTTTCCTTAATCCCAGAAAATATAGTGAAGAAAGCTATGTGGTGGTGGATTTAAGGATCTGTAATAATATTTTGAAAAGGAAGCATAAATTAAGTTTGGAAAGGATTCATGGTACTACTATTTTAAAAAGTAATTTGTTATGTAACGCTTTTTCTTTTTAAAATGGGGCTTTTTATATTGCTTAAAAAGGTATGATGAACTCTGCATTTCATTAGTTGCCCTGGATACCTTAGTTTATATATAGGTTTTAAAGAGACACTAAACTAAAATGTTAATAAAAATGTTATGAAAAAAAGCAAGTTTTTCAGCAAACATTTTTTCTGTAATTTAGATAAGCTGAATTTTATAGTTATGTGTTGCTCTGAAACAAGTTAACTTTTCCCTAATCTTTTAATAAGGATCTCTCTTTAGTCTAATCTGCAAGAAATTTTACCTGAATAATTACAAGAGAATTTTCTATCAGCTAAAAGAGAGGATAATGGACTGGGATTGTGTATAAACAGTTCTAGCTTGAAGGTACAGTCCTTTTTTTCTGAATGTTTGCCCTTCATTTGATACTAAAAGCATATCACATCCCGGTTTGGGATGAAAACAGATCAGATAATGTCTAATGAAATCAAGAATTTTAGTTCTGCAATGGTCTGATTAGCATGCAGATAGAAAAACAAAAAAAATAAAACATCCCAACAACTCTCCTTTTCCTTGCAATTACCGTGCTCTGTTAGTGATGAAAACACCACAGTAGAATAATTAATGCCCACTTTCTCACCAGTAAACTGAACAAGCCTTTACATCTGAAGTTACTATAGATTTCTTCCCCAGATAATGAACGTGACTCACGTTCTGATTTACAGGGCATAAAAATAGTGCACCTTCAGGTATAAAAAGTAACATTCCCACTTTTTTCCTCTGGTAGTCTCATATATTTTCTTTAAAGTTTTTCATATTACGTATTTTTACTGTAGGTTCTTAAAAGACTAACCAGCTGAGACCAGGCCTCGAATCAAACAGATTTATTTAATCTTTGATACTTGCAAGTTATAATACCTAGAGACCTAATGCTGCTTTATTTGGCTTTATCATCTTAAAAATTAGACATGTTGATGATGACTAACAATTGCCACAACAGTCCATAACACATCAGGAGACCAAGGTATTAAATTATCATAGAATCATAGAGTCATTAAGGCTGGAAAAGAGTTTTAAGATTGAGTCCAACCATTTACTCAGCACTGTCATGTTCACCTAAACCATGTCCACAAGTTCAACATCTAGAAAATGTTTGAATACTTACAGGGATGGTGATTCCATCATTCCCCTGGGCACCTAATTCTAATGCCTGACCACTATTTCAGTGAAGGAATTTTCACTAGTATCCAATCTAAACCTTCTGTGGTGGTCCAAGCCATGAGCAGTTTCTCCAGAGAATGTTGTGGAAAAAGGGCTTTACTACGGTCCAGGTAAGACAACATCCACAACCTTTTTGTCATCCACTAGAGTGGTCACCTTGTCATAATAGGAGGTCAGGTTAGTCAGGCAGGACCTGCCTTGTTTTGTTCTATCTTCTCAGAATGGTTTTAAATAGTATCTAAAGATGGGGCAAAATAATTGGAAGGTAGCAATTTGCTGAATATTTAGATCTAGTATGGTAGATGTTTGGCCATATCTTACATGAAATGTGTGTAGAAATGAAGATGCATTTAAAATTAGGGGTTCAGCTATCTAGCTGTAGTTCATAATGGTTTTCCTCTTCTAGCTGTGAAGACCAAAATCTTTATGAAGTATTAGCATAACATACTCAGTTTATGACACTTTGTGTATATCAATTATTTTTACACATATGTTAATAACTAAATATGAATTATTTCATGTCTAGGATAGATGAATGATGAGTAGAAACATGTTAGTAAGAAGTTCCAGTTCTGTAATTCTTATTTAGGCAAAATGAGAAAATCTGAGGTAAGATTTTAGATATGCTGCTTAGTACACACGCTGTCCTTTTTACTTAATCATGGAACTAATATTTTCCTGACAAAGATCTTTTTGTGTGTGAGAGAGGTCATATTGGATCCCGTATTCCTTATTTTATAGGTGAGGACTGTTTAAATTACAAGTGTGAGTTGATGCACTATCCTGCTATTTTGTAAGCAAAATACAGATCTTAGACAGCTTCAAAAACTTGGAGAGAAACAGAAACAGCTGTCTTGCACAAATATGTGAGTGTGAGACAGTCACTGCTGACCCCATTGACTTCAGGCTGTCTTGTACTGTGGTAACTTCATCTTGTTTGAAACAGCGACTCCCAGGTCAAAAACAGTGCTTGAAGCAACTGTAGGAGCTGAGAGGAACAGCTGGCTAACCAGGGGCTTTCCTCTCCCTGAGGATCCCCCTCTCTTGGATCCCCCAAGTTCAAAACTCAACAGCAACTCTTACCTGACCACATGGATTAGTCTGAGATGTCCTTTTCTTTCAAATAAGAATCTCCCATTACATAATGGGAGACAGCCACGAG
This sequence comes from Manacus vitellinus, assembly GCF_001715985.3. Classification (NCBI taxonomy): domain Eukaryota; kingdom Metazoa; phylum Chordata; class Aves; order Passeriformes; family Pipridae; genus Manacus; species Manacus vitellinus. The sequence goes on from NW_021940488.1 coordinate 4,941,740, forward strand.
ACCCTTACATAAAATATCTTCCTTCAGGAGTGCTGGAAGTGTTGCCTTTTGCACTCCTAAGGACTCATGAACTTTCTGGGAGTTGGGGCAATCATGACTTACACAGGAGCAAGGCTACAGGCTGTCGCTGTGGAGGATGCCTGTTCAGGAATGGAGTAGGAGCAGCAGTTTTTCCAGGGTGAAACACCAATTTACAGCTCCATAATTGATGACTAGTGCATTTTCTTTGTGCAAAGCAATAATTTCCACAAGAGTTTGCTGCTCTATCATTTTAGTTTTCTTTTATCTCAAGCACAAAGCAATGTATTTGAATTTTCAGCTGTTTTATCAATAGGAATGTCATTAATAGACCTATGAAAACTTGACAGATTCAAGGAAACTGTCAACAACAAGGAATATCAAAAAAAGGGTGAAGTTACAAGTCTCACAAGACTAAGATTACCACTGACAAAACAAGAAAGTAATTGTATCAGAGGTAATGATATCCAACTCTTCTGCAAGCTCCATACTGGAATATAACATGTACTTACATGGAAGAAAGGCTGTGACATTCCTGAGCAAATCCAATTCACAGGCTAACCATAGCATAAAATTTTGCAGAAGTTCATTTGTATGAGGAGAAAAGGAGCTATGGGAAATAATTTTGCCACCTGAAGTATTTTTATCTGTTCTCCATGCTACATGTATCCCTCCTACCCATGACAAAACTATCACAAATGGCTATGAACAAGTAACTCTCTTACCAAAGCTCAAATCTCTGTGTATCTTGCCTTGGCAAGGATCAATTCTCAGGACCAACATAATGTCCTGTTGTATGTTCTTCAAGCACTTTTTACATCTAACCAATAGTTGTGATTTTTTTCTGTTCTGTCCAACAGAGTGGATGCTTTATTTTCACCCACCTTTTATAATGAGTAGCACTCCTGCCATTTAAGGCTCATTGGGAAATTTTATGCAGTTCTTTATATTTTTGTAAACAGGTGGTCAGATAGGAATTTTATCCAGTCATTATATATTTGAAATCATACGTATGATATATGTAAGGACAGCTTCCAACTGAAAACAAAACTCACAAAAACAAAAACATCAAGCCAAGAAATATAAAACCCCAAAAAACCCCAGCCAAATCCCCCCCCAAAACCCAACCCAAATCTGTTACCAGTCAGAGTAAAATGTTACTCGAACCTTCTTAATATGTGCACATAATTAGCATAAATTTCTCAATTGTATCCAAAAAATGTAGATCCAGGAGGAAAAGAAAGATACTGTCTGAGCATGCAGGATTGGGATTAGGAAAGCCAAGAACCATCTAGATTTGAATCTGAATGGAACAAGAAGAGCTTCCACAGGTACATCAGACATGGCTTTGTGTTCTGTGACTCTTTGTAGTACATGTTGTCATAGCAAGATAAACACTGTTTATCAATAAAATGTGCTTGAAATAACATCACACAAGGTATTAAAAACAAAGCTAATTTCACTCATCTGTGGCATGATTTTTGAAAGTAAAACATCTCAGAAAACCTGGGAGATTAACAGATTTGCAGAATCAATATTAACTTCCCCATTTTTTTTGTCATTGCTACAGTATTTCCAGTTATACAGATGAAGGAGTTTACCCCTTCCAGGTCCTCTCACATTGTAGCTTTGCGGTTTTAATTGCAACATTTCAGAAATTAGAAAGTTACATTTTTCTTGAGCTCTAAAGGAAATTATTACTACATAAGCCTTATTAGTAAGGTTGTAGAATGGATGGAGATAATGGAGTATTTTTCCTACTCAAAGGAATGCCCTGTTTTTTATTCCTTGACTCCTTGCAATGGCAATCCTATTGTAAGGAGGAACAGTATTCTGGGAACAGTGAACTAACAGAGCAGTGAAATTGAACAAATCATATTTTCCATTAACATAATGAGATTTAACATGTTGCTTAGGAACATAACCACTTTCAATGGTCCCTCCGATGTCCAGTTTGCATATGGTAATTTCCATTAATATGAAATATTTTGACACCTTGTTTGGAGCTTTTAGAGTTTATTGCACTAGATCCCTATAATCTTTCACAAAAGAATTTGTTTCCTTTTATAAACTTTTTAAAAGGACTTCCCATTTGGCAATACACTTGATGATAACCTTTTCAGTCTAAATTAAGATGAGTTCATTTTTATAATTTTTTATTTCACTGGTAATGTGCTGTTTAGTCACCAGATAATGGGACTTTTCATAGATGATGAGAACTCATTATCTCAATCTTCTAATAGAAATGCATCTTATCACAGGTGCGTGACTGCTATTCTTGATTTCATTTGAAATCATGTCTGAAAAAATACATAAAATATGGTGTCTTCATTGTCCATGAGGCTGCTTGTTAATAGGCAATGTTGAGATCATTCACTGTGAACTCCAGATGTGTCCTGTTTGTCCTCTACTGAGAACATAACTTTTAATTGTCTGAAACACAAGCTTAAATATCTAATAATAATGATGAAGAAATCAGAACTTATCCCTTACTCTGTGCTACTGCAACATCAGAAGACATTTTGTTGGAGGTTTATCTCTAAATGTGAATATTAAGTACCCATGGCTTTTGAGCTCTCTGGTTCTTACTCCAGTAATACAAGACAGAAAGATGCGTTTTAAACTTTGATTTGTTGCTGGAAGGACTTGAAGCCTTTCTAATTTCTAAAGAGGCTTTGTAGTATGTGAATACAGCTTAGGTGAAGAAGGTAGACTTGCTCTAAAATAAAGGTTGGGCTGAAATTAGATCCCTTTTTTTTTTCAGAATGGCTGTAGTTGCAGGTGACATGGCTCCTGACCTACTGGTATTGCTCAACATGCAATATTTGCCAATCTGGACCATCAAGAGTTCCTTGAGGACATTTTATATTTCCCGTTTATGAGGCTGTGGGAAGTAACAGTTGAGATCAGGAAAAAATAACAAATATTGTAAGTATGTTTATTCCAGTGAGTGCACATTGTGATTTCTACAATCTTATTTCAGTTTCTACAATCTTATTTCCTTTCATGGTATTTTCAAAACTTCAGGAAGATAATTTTTTAGAGCCAGCCTTTCTCCCTTATAGTTCTCTTAAGAGTTTCACCAGCTTGAATTTCAATCAAAATCTCATCCTTTACAAAGAATGATGAGCATACTGTTGTTACATATGTTGACTATTTCCAATGCCTTTAACTTTCAGCTGCTTCAGCTCTCTGGAGTATTGAGTTGGAAAATATTTCTGGTCTTCCATGCTTAAAATCAAGATCCTCATTTTTAACACATTTGATGGATAACAACTAGCAGACACTTATGAAGAACAAGCAAAAATATTGAGATAGTTAAGATATTTTAAATATATCAACTGAGTATACATATATTTAAGAAGCTTGTCAATATTTTTAACTCAGAAAATTGCTTAATCTAGAGCACTTACTAGTCTTTTAAGTAATGGCTGCCTGTTTTTTCTTTGCTACTATTTCTCAGTATGCTTTATTGCCTTTTTTTTCTGTTAACTGTTCCAAGAATAAAGAATCAGCTCTACTTTATCCTTGGTAGATCTGCATAATTTATATAGATATCCACTGCTTGCTAAGCACTCTGTCACAATAATTATGTAATAGGTGATGGACTATTTGTAGTATTTTTCAGACATTTGTCTTTATTTAAATATTCTTACTACATCCCTTTAGTCTTACAGAAAACGGTAAAAGATAAATGTTCTTACAGAAGGAATAAGTGAACTATGTTATAAAGCAAATCACAAGGAAGGGGCATGTATTGCTGCACTACAATATCTTTAATACCTCTTTCACTTGCTGGTGATCAAGCTGCCCCTGCCCTAAGCTGGCCCTGCTCTGAGCAAGGTTTTGGACCACATAATTCTAGAGGTCCTTTACAGCCTAAATTACTCTGTTTACTCTGAGGGTTGGGAGACACTGGAATAGGTTGCCCAGAGAAGTTGTGGATGCTCTGAATCTCTGGAAGTGTTCAAGGACAGGTTGGATGTGGCTCTGAGCAACTTGGTCAAATGGAAGGTGTCCCTGGTTATGGCAGGGGGTTTGGAACTAAATGATTCTCTAAAATCCCTTTCAACCCAAACCATTCTACAATTTTATGATCAGAAGTAGCCCTATGTAATACAGGGTACCAGGAAATACTCAAAAGCAAGACTCTGAATTTGTTCTTAAAGCAATTTCTCAATTGCCCTGTATGCCTTTCTCCAATAGCACAGCCAAATCCAAATTTGTACCTCTACTTTCTTGTTCTTATCTTGAACTCTCCCTATAGACTGGGTCCCAACCCCATGCCCACTTGCCACGCATACTCCTCACATCATCTTCCCCTGCCCTTTAGAGCAACCAGGAGCCTTCTCCAGTCTGGGCCAGTCGCTGTTTTGTCAAAACTTTGCCCTCTGCAACGAGTTCATTTGAGAGGTATAAACTCCCTCCCACATACTTTGGTGGTAAGTGTGGCGATGCATCCTCCTCCCCCATCCACCTCTTTGGGCCACACTGTAATCTCAGAAATGCTCGGTAGGCCTCAGCCTTGATGGACAGAGGTGGGCTCAGCTCTTCTAGAGCTTATCAGAAGCACCGACTGCTCCCAGGACTTAGTGCTATCTAACAAGCACCTGTTTTTTAACCAACAGCCTTGGAAACTTTTGGAAACAGTTTTCTTTCCTGAAGGACAACCCAAGTGGGGGGTTTTTTATCAAACCTTCAAAGAAAGATACCAACACAAATTGAGTCCAGGATGGAAAATTACTACAGCTAAAGCCAACTCTCTTGTGACCCTATGAACAGAGGTCCAAAGTGAGACCCTTTGAGTTCTCCTGCACCACAGAGGGCTGTGACCAGCAACCTTCCTCTGAGTGGGACACCTCCCAGGGTGGAAGAATTCTCAAGGTTGTTGTACTTGCACATGACAAACCAAAAGTTTTCTTTGCCCCAAGGAACTGAGAAGTTCAAATACACTGTTTACTGCTCCTTATACAGAAATAAAGATGATCTTGGCAATATACAGGTTAGATTCAAGATGAGCTTTCCCATCTGCCAGTTTTTCCATCTTTTTATGCTGAGAAAAGATGCACTTTTGTGCTCTATTGTGAAAAGGATCACTTTTCTGGGCCAATCATTGCATCAAGAGGCCATTTTCTCGCTCATGATCCTGCGCTAGTTGATGGTTTCTTTGTGTGCATGCAGGTATGTCTAAAAGATAGGATTTCATAAATCACACATGCTAGTTGCATTTAATGTAATTTATTTCAAGGGAGGGAATCCATTTACTTTCACTAAACTCAATTTTTAACTCCTTAGAGATTTAAGCTTTTTCACATTTCTGCAGTCTTTGCAAGTTTCTCATCATCTTTTTGGAACACAAATCTGCAGTGTTGATTTGGTGCTAATGGAAAGAATTATTATCTTTTTTCTGCATATAGTATGGTTTAATCCACTGAGACCCTAAGGCATTTTTAATAAATTGAGAAGACATTGATACCTTCCCACTAAAACTGAAATACTTTTACTGGCAATTTATGACTTAGTAAGGAGGACTCTGGTTAAGAAAAATTAGTGTTCCCTTAATGTAAGAACTGAAAATTTCTAAATGCATGTCTCTGTAATTAAAGTGTGTTTATTCTCTGAGGTATATAAGAGCTATAAATTTCCAGAATATTTTATGCAAATAGGAATTACCAGTGTAAACAGAAAACTTTGTGTGGTGTTTGACTAGGCAAGTGATTGTCCCTCACTTGATACTGGTGAGGCTGCACCTCGAATCCTGTGTCCAGTTCTGGGCCCTTTACTACAAGAAAGACATTGAGGTTCTGGATTGACTCCAGAGAAGGGCAACAGAACTGGGGAAGAGTCTGGAACTAAGTCCTGTGAGGAGTAGCTGAAGGAGTCGGGGTTGTTCAGCCTGAAGAAAATGAGGCTCAGGGGAGACCTTATCGCTCTCTACAACCACCTGAAAGGAAGGTGTAGCCAGGAAGGGGTCGGCCTGTTGTCCCAGGCAATTAGTGACAAGGACAGGAAAACAGAGCCTCAAGTTGTTCCAGGGGAGATTCAGGTTGGACATCAGGAAGAATTTCTTCAAGGAAAGGGTTGTTAAACATTGGAATGGGCTTCCCAGGGAGGTGGTGGAGTCACCATCCCTGCAGGTGTTCAAAAAATGACTGGATGTGGCACTCAGTGCTCCGGGCTGGGTGACAGGGTGGTGTTTGGTCAAAGGTTGAACTCTATGGTCTTGCAAGTTTTTCCAGTCTTAATGATACTGCGATTTTGTATATAAAAGCTAAAGTCTGTGTGTGAGCCAGCACAGGCAGGGTGCAGGAACAACAACAAAACCACAGATAAAATGCTAAAAATAAATTTATTTTCCTTACCTCGCTGACCAGGGGATCCCTGAAGCAGTTCCTGGGCTGTGACACACAAGTGTGTGTACACTCCAGTAGGCACCCCAGAGCTTGGTCCATGCTAGAGGATGACTGAACCTGCTGTGTACACCTGTGTATCACACTCATGCAAGTGTAATTTACCACTGTGCTTTGATCTCTCCCACAGCAGGGCACAAAGCTCAAGCATGTTTGACAGGGTGCCTCCAAGTCTATCACGGGCCTCTATTATTTAAAGAGAGATGTTCTGCTTGTCCTACACACAAGGCCAAACAACAATTAGTATGATCTATGTGCTTCTCTGCACCCCAGCTGTAAGTCACTCAAGCATGTTTACAGCACTCTTCACCAATATTCCATTATTTCCCCCACAGCTCTGTGACAAGAACTGTGTCATGTAATAGAGAACACATAAAAATGGTGTGTTTGATGCTATTAGTGGAGCACCCATAACTTTCCCTGACCACCTGTATATGCCGGAGCACCTTGCCAAAGGAATCTCATAAAGATAGGGAAATAATAACTTTAACTTAGGTGGAATATGTGTCTGTAGGAGACAAAAATAAACTGAAGAAGACCAACAGTTTTAGGGAAACACATTTTGTTCTTTCCCATCGGCATCTTGCTCACTTTTATATCAACAGATACTTTCAGCATTTTGCCCATTTAATTATAAACCTGCCTTCTAATTATAATCACCTTTTAATTCAGTGACAGTGCTTTAAAAATAAAAGATTAAAAACTCTAGCTTTGAAGTCTGTTGATTTTGTCTCCTTTTTGATCTAAAAATATATCAAATCTCCATAAATCATTTTGATTTTTTTAATAGAAAGATTTTTTTACTATGTAAAAGTGTCTTACAATCAGCGAGATTCTATCATACATCTGAACTGCAGTTGAAGAGGTAATAGCTAAATTAAAGGTCTTGTATTATCTCCATGTAGCTAGACATGAAAACATTTTAAAGATAATATGATATTTTTAACGGATTAATTAAAAACTTAATCCTAATATTTTAAGTCTCTATTTTCTTATTTCTTCTTGAATTCTATAAAACAAAAGTTTTCATAGAATTATGAATATACAGGTTTTTAAAAGTAGTAAATGCAGGTTTCTAAAAGTAGTAAAATACAGGTTTTTAGAAGTAATAAATACAGGGTTTTTAAAAGTAGTAAATTAATCCTTCAAATGTTTTAGCTATCGTTCTATCTAATCTCTGACTCCTAAGTTTCTATTTTGCTTTCTCTTTATCTTTAAGGTTTTCCAGAGCAGTTATGGAGTCTCCATCCTTGTAGGCATTCAAAAGCCATCTGTATACGGTCTGAGAAAACACACCTCTAGGTGGCTGTACTTAAACACGGTGCTGTGCCAGGTGATCTAAAGAACTGCCTTCCTAACTTGACTACTCTGCAATGGTTCACTGTTACAGTGTTTGGAGTGGTAAGGACTACTTATGCTTCTATTCTCTGACCATTTCCAAACCATTTTATCCATTGTTTCCATAGTAGAAATTTAGCAATGGATGTGTCCCTGCATTATTTTATATTTGTCTAGTTTTATTACCTGGTCTATCCATTTGATATTTTTTGGATTTCTCAGATGTTTGGTAAAATACATGTAGGTTTGTCTGAAGAACTGGTACTGTTAAATATGTTTCCGTAGTCCAAATATAGGTGAGGAACAGAAACAGGCTGCCCAGAGAAGCTGTGGATGTCCCATCCCTGGAAGTGTTCAAGGCCAGGTTGGATGGAGCTCTGAGCAACCTGGTCTAGTGGAAGGTGTCCCTGTCCATGGTAGGGGGATTAGAATGAGATGGTCTTTAATGTCCCTTCAGACTCAGGCCATTCTATCATTCATTCTGTGATTCAATGTTCACAACTTTAGTTCTGTCTCCTTATAGTTGCCCTTTGTGCCTTCTAAAAGTGCAAAAACAGGAAGAAAGTTTATTTTGAGCCTTCAGTATCTAGGTCTTTGCATTTCTGACTCCTAGTCCAAGACTTTACAAAATTTTTCCTTCAAGTCTTGTTCTTTCAGTGTAATCAACAAGTAAGAACTGTTGTATATTTTGCTTTTTATTATCAGTAAATAATACATTGGTTTTGGCTTGAGAGTGGACAAAATATGCTGGTTTAACACAGACATTCTTGTCTGTTGTATTGGGTGCAGGTGGCAAGGGGATTGTAGTTCCTCACTACCCAAATCTGTAATGGAATAATTATTTTTATTGGCAATAAGTTGATTTTCCACTAGTCAAGTCTGCTTTGTCTGCAATGGTAATTGGTAAGTGATCTCACTGTCTCTGTGCCATTCTTGGTCTTCCTATTTTCTCCCCACATGCCACTGAGGAGTAATGTGAGCGACTGCCTGAGTGGACATTTATCTGCTAGCTGAGGTTAACCCGCCACAGTCATTTACTTCATTTGTGTTCCACAGCCAGCTGTTATCCTCCATGCATTTTCTGCAAGAATAGCAAGATTTTTCAGGATGATACAGGTAAATAATGATTACAATTTTGCATTTCAATGTACCTTCCTAGGACTCTTCAAAGCATTGTATTTGTTCAATATATAATGTTTCTTCTCTGACACTTGTACATTCTTTTCTTACCTCCTCTTTTTCTCTTAGATTTCCTTTATTGTAATATAAATCTCCCATGAATATTTCCTGGAAGTGACACTAATGTTCTGCTGAGCTGCTTAATACATTTTGGCTCATCTTCCTTCTGTGGCACTGTGACAATTAAGGTTGATGTGTTTTTGTTTTCAAGGCATTATTGCAGATGCTCGGTCCTTTCTTTCGCATTCTGCAATCAGATTCTGCCTGATATTTTGCCTTGGCCATGAAGCTTCCTGTAGACTTTTTTTACCAACTTTGTTTCCTGTCTAGTGAAGGTCACAGCTAATTAGATAAGTTTGAGGCTTTTCTATGGGTATTTAAGTTTAACCCCAGGTTTTAGTCTATCCAGAGTGTCCTGGAAATGCTCTCACCATCTTTTTAGTTTATCCTCGTCAATTTTTAGCATAAGTCCTCCTTAATCCTCTCACACAAAGATTACTTGTCTAGGTTTCTTAAAAAGTTTTCGAGGATTTGGTAGATAGTTTTAAAATTGATTTTTCTTTTACATCTTCTTCTTTCTTGGCTTAATTGTCTTCACATATTCCTTCTCTATGTCTTCATTTTGTAATGAGGTCTTTCATATCCTTGACATTATGTTTATACAACAATAATTTCTGTTGAAAGCATGCAAAAGTTGTTGTAAGAAAATGAAGGACCAAACCAGGGCAATATGCTCCTAACAGTGACCAGTAAATATTTTCAGAAAAAAGTAGATAGAGGGATCTTCAGTACTGCAATTCAGCAATCAACAATTTGGGAATTAAGGAACAGGTGATCCAACTGCTACTGGTAGACTTAAAATGTATGAATTCACCTAAATCTGGTCTGAACATGCATATTCCTTTGGCCTCCATTAAATGTGGTGACAATGTTTTCTGCAGTTGAACTGCTCACTGCATAAGAAAGCATTTGGTGTTCAGATGCTGCCAGGCAATTTCACTGGTTGTCTCTGTGAAGCAATCACTTCCTCCCTATTCGTATTCCTGCCCTGGCTCTGGTGTAACTGGGCTTCCTGCCCCATTCCCGAAATGTCTATGTTTCCTGGATTGACCCAGGGTCTGACTTGTCACTTTGCCTTTGCCTGATAGTTGCTGGTCCCATGGCAGCCCCTGCCATGCTCTGCTGGTGCTGTGGGACTGTACCCTGTCAGTGAGGGCACTGCCACCACAGCTGCCATCAGATCCTTCCCTCAGGTGACACCCCGCTCTTGCTGTTCCCTGACAGTGAGTACAATTAAACGAGTTGCATTATATAATTCAATGTAATGGTCTGCACTATTTTGTGTTTGTTGACACTGAATATTTCTTTCTAAGTCGGGCTGCTCCACTCATTGTAATGGCAATTAAGAGGCTGCCTCTTGCTGATCATTATATTTAAATTGCTGTTTTAGAATAAGCTGTCCACAGGCATGTGGCAGGGTCTGGATTTGTGTATGAGGAAGGCAGCACTTTTGTGTGAGAACAAGGCTGCAGAAGCAGTCCTCTTTCTGAAGTACCAGGGGGGCTGAGTTATCAGATTTTAACTCAATTTTAATGTGAAGTCAGCTTTTCCTTCTCATCAACCTTAGCACTCCCCATTAAGAAAACACAGATAAAGACAAATACGTGTCTTTTTGAGATGGAACAGGAGAAAGGTAGTCAGACTTAACAGATATTGTTTTCTTAATTTAAAACGAATTTGTAAAAGTATATGAGGCACCATAGCAATAATAGTAAGTGATAATAAGGCCTAATGTGCCTTATGGCACATTGGGAATGGGAAGAACTAGATTATATATCCCCACGAAGCTCTTGGGGAAAAAACAGTTTTAGTGTTAGATAAGAAGCTGAGGAAATTAGGTGGTGCATGGCATAAAGGTGTGTAAATTCTTTAAATGGCTAGGAGACTTTCTCTAAAGTCCATCTATCTTAAAGACTATAGTACTGTCAGGATTCTAATGGGAAGCTGGGGGGGGAGCTTAAATTTCACAAAAGAAAGGAGCTTTAATTTTTAAACACCTGAACAGTAGTGGCATAAAAGAGACAGAAGAGCCAGCTGTGATTTCTGACTGTGACTCTTGCAAAATCAGAACAGAAACCAAACAGAAATTGCACACTACATTCCTTATTTTTATTTGTATTATGCTTTTTTTTTTTTGCCCCCACTTGCTCCACATATTTTTTCCTTCTACTCGTTTGGATAGTGACTAACTAGTGAAAGCCTTATATCTCTGTGGCAACTGTTCCCTGGTGTCTGTTCTCTAGCTCCTTGAATTCTTTATGTGACAACTGCAATCTGTCCACTTTAAATGGTTTAATTAGCACAACTCAAGCAACCATTTTTACCCCTTCCAAAAATATTAAATATGGATACAGATTTCATATTCAATATTGCATCCCAAATAACTAGACTAGGCTTAAATGGAAGCATGAGTGTTTATGTCCTAATACCAAATACCAAAGATTTGTCTGCGATGAGTATCCCTGGAATCATGATTATAACCTGACACTGTGAGCAGAGTTAGAGAGACACTCATTCTAAGTGGCCTTGTGCTGTCAGCTTGGGACATTTCAATGATCATAAGCCCAAAGCTGTCATTTCTCAAAGAAGCAGGAGAAAATGCAGTCTTTGAGGGATAAATGATAATACATTCATTCTGGTAAAGCAGTGGAACAAGGAAAACCCTCGAAATCTTACAGTATGTGCTTCTGGCTCTTAAGTTCTATTAGTTGATATTTAAGGAGTTAATAAGTCAAAGGCAATAGGCAAAAAAAGGTGAAAGTATAAAGAGGTAGTGAGCTAAAATTACAAGGTGAAGAAAAGAAGGAAATAACAAGTGTTAATATCTTCAAATCCTGCTGTCATTTTCTTTCCTTTACCAGGTTTGTTCACTGAGTGTTTAATGGCCATTCCCTTTTCATGCTCTCCAGACAAAATGACCATAGTGTGAGGGTTTGTTTGAGTACAAGCCACAGGACTACATTCCCTGTGTTCTGATCAAGAACTCAAGAAAATTTATTGCTCAAGAATATTTGTTTGTATTCCTCTGCTAGGTAGATTCTTTCCCTATCAGTAGTGTTCCAAACAGTCTTTCTTATTTAAAAAAAAAAAGAAATTTACTGAGATCAAGAAAGCGGGGATTAGTAAAAATAATACTAATTAAAGAAAAAAATAAGTGGCTGTAAAACTCAATCTGTCATCTGGATCTGTTATAAGCATCAATAGCTCTAGTGACATTAAAAGCCTTATTAACATACCTATTTTCCAAAAAGTTTGGTGATAGTTTCTAAAATGTTTGATAGGAAAAAGAAATTACTTTTTTTATTTAGCTTGGTCTTAGAAGATCTTAAAAAATTAGTTAAGTAAGTTCTCACTAATGGTAGCAAAATGTCAAGAGGTTAAACAAATCAATTGAGTGGTTTAATCTTTTTCAAGATAATATTTTATGATGCGGTTGGAGTAATCTGTGATCTCTTGGTCCTTCGTGTAACAGATTAGAAATGACTTTCAAATACAAGTAAGAACAGGGTGAGGAAATGTCTGTCTTGATACAGCAGTGCTGTTATCCTGGACACTGAACTGAACATTCAGTAGCCACTGTAGGTAGCAGTAATAATTTCAAGTATGAACTTCATAAATTTAAACTGTGTATAAATGGTGAATAAATACATCAGTAATGATAAAATAAGTTGGGCTTTACGGTCGTTTCAGGATCTGATATGGGTGTTCATGGCAGAATTAAGACAAATATTATTTACGTATTTGTGAAGTAGCAGATGTACTCTTTTACACTTTAAATACATAAACATCCTCTGTTTTGCTCCTGTTTTTAATGAGTGTCATATTTTATTTCCCATTCAGCAGGACTAAAAAGTAAATACTCTTTATGAATATATCTGTTTACAGTGACAGTTATAATTCACAGTTAAGTAAATAAACAGTCATGTGGGGAGTCCTCCTCAGAGCTTTAATATAACAAACATGAGGAAGGAAACTTTACTTTTCTTTTATAATGGGGAGACCAAAAATACAAAAAGTATGACTTCATAAACCTGAATTTGAAGCTTGGTACCAAAAAATGGTCAGAGATAGGAATGTAAACCAATCCTTCAGATAGGAAAAATAAAATTTTTCAGCCCATAACCACTCCATCTCTCTCAAGGCAGAACATACGATTCATAATCTCTGACTACATTTTCCTCAATTATATAAAAAACTCATTAAAGTCTTTTTCTTGCTGTAACAAATAGGGACACTCAGGAACATTCCCATCACAGTGGTGCTTCACAAGAATGCAGGTATATGTTAAAGTGAGGTATTTGAAACATCGAAAGAACTTTGGGATAAGGAAGAAAAGGATGAGGTCATGAGCCTTCATGCAGTAGCTCCAGACCCTATTTTGATGATCCTCTATAAACCTGATAAGGGCTACCATTGGATGGTAATTAAGTTAAAAGTTAGTTACATCCATTCCCACCTGTTAATGGGAGCAATTTACCCCACAGTGGGTCATAAACATTGTAGAATTTTGACCAGTTTTTAGATATGAAAACACTGCGTAGTTTTATGGTGTTTGTCATCGTCGAATGCTAAGAATAAAACAAGCTCAAAGTATACAAATTGCATATCAGTACATATGTCTCTAAGAGCAAGAATTTGTGTGAAATTTCAAAGCATAAAAACTGAGTTTATAATCTACTTATTGTTTTCTTGCAATAAGTTTTTCAATCTTCCTCTCCTCTTACCTTCTTATTTTCTAATTAGCTTCAGACAGTGCTTCTTTAACCTCTATCTTTATTTTTTTTATCAGATTTGGGTACTAAGAGGTAATTCAGGAGAGTCATGTCTAAGTGAAAGACATCTAATATGCTATTTATTGACCTCTTTTCCTGCGTGTCAGTTCCTTCAATCACTTCTGATAGCTTTTCTTTTCCACTTCTGCATCCTGAAAGAGCAAATCCCCTAACTAGTGGTACTTATCAGCACTAAGAACACCTGGATCATCTATCTCAGTTGTGATATTCCTTCTCTAATTCTGATTTTCATCAGAAACAGTCATACTCCTATCAAATTGACATGCGTGCTCTTCAAAATAAATGTGATGTTGGTATACAGGTCTTTCCATCAGCTATGGAGGGTCAAACTTGATAGTCTGTAAAAGCCTTTGGTCTCTGTGTTTATGAATAGGTTTCCTGCTCAATTCTCAACTTTATGGCTTAGAATCAGATCATTTATAAGGCTGGAGGACTGTAAAATTATCATCTCTGACCTCCAGTGATCCTGTTCCACAGACAGTAATTTTTGATGAAAAATAAAATTCAAGGAGTCCAAATACATTTTCAAAGTTAGAAAATAGCTGCAGACATCCTATTTTATGCAGATAAAATGTTCAATTAAAATATTTTTAAAGTATTTGGACTTTTTAATTTAAAAAATGAAAAAACCCAAACAAAATCAAAACCATTAATTAATAAAAAACAGAAGGAAAACTATAAATGAGTTTAAAAAATCCAAAATAATTTATAATGGTGTGAATTACACACTTTGGATTGTCTCAAATCTACATTTCTAAATGGGGAGGGGAGGAGGTAGAAGACAGGAAAACTGTCTAATTTCTATTGGAAACTCAAGTCAAATCACAGACAATTATACTTTACCTCATTTAATTTAGTTAACTGACAGATTAAAAGATGACCAGTGTTTAATTACTCTTCAGGGAGATGTCGTTTGCCTATTGCATATTTGAGGCATCAAAGGAGAGCATTCACAGCTTCCTTCTAGTTTATTACAGTGATTAATCAACCTCACCGAAGTAAAGTTTGTACCCAGCATGTTATTCTTGTTCATTTGAATGTGTGTGTGTGTCTATGTAACAAACTAAAATATAGTAACTCAATATGTTTAGTTAGTTTTTGAGATATCCTGTGCTGTTATACAGTCTCAAAACCTTTTACTAATCACAACAGCACCTTTATCTATTAGTTCTTTATTTGGTTTATACTCATCTCATCTTGGTATGCTTGTTGTCTGCTAGGAATAATTTCAAAGAGTTTACTCAGTGTTCCATTCTATTCCCTCTTTGTAGGTATAATTCCTATTTTGCCATAGCATGCATCTGTCCATAACAATAAAGCCTTTAAGGTTTTCTCTAGAAATATAACTGCTAGTTATATCTTACTTAAATCATAGCTCAGAAAGGTCTAATGTATACTTCATTTGATAATACTCAAAGTGATGAAAAACTGAGTTTGAATTCCATTTTCTCATTACCCCATCTTCTGACTCTTTGCCTTTTTTTCTTTATTTTTTTTTTTCCCATGGTAAGGTTAGCTCTTCAGACTTAGGTTATACACAGGTTATATGTACTCACTTTCTTTCTGCATCTAATGTTTAAAAATTTCCACTTATGACACAGTAGTTCACAGTTATCTATACTTTTTTACTCAGTTAAGATTTCTGGTACTCTATCTATGTCACATACTTTTGCACTCAGTGCTGTATAGTGGCAAGCTGAGCATTGCTTTGTCTTAAAGCTGACCTCCTGCCTCTGAAAGATGCCTCTCTTTAAAAAAGTGGTGTCTTGCAGCATTGGATGTGTTTGCAGATTTTCTGCGAGGTAATTGTGTCCCACCCTCCTCAGCTCCCAAACTGCAAAACCCCTCCCTTCCCATAGCCCCAAAACCAGGAAATAAACAGATGTGATGTAGTTCTGACTCCTGTGTTATTTGAGATGACACAAGGGATAGAAACAAACTGTGTTCAAGTGTTTCCTTTGGTTTGCAGACATATAATAAGTACTGTAGTCCCACAGGAACTTGACAGACTAAATATTTAATTTTTCTAGGTTACAGATTGGTGAAGTACATAAAATTGATATTTTCTTCCTTTCTTTTTACTTTACTTTTACACCAGCTGTTCTTGAAAGACTAAGCACTTGGCCCTCCAAACATGTCTCAGCTGCTTGTTTTTCTGGTTACACAGCTTTAGAGACAACTTTTATTTTTTTTTTTAAAGAGAGGAAACCCCTATCTGTATCAAAGTCTCCAGCTCTCAGATTGTCAGTCTGACTAAAATGTGGTCTGGGTTTATAGTATCATTGCTTTACAGGGCAGCTGTCATGGTTTAAAGCACGCAGGCAGCTCAGCCCCACCCAGCTACTCACTCACTCCTCCCGGTGGGATGGAAATGGGAGGGTAAAAGCTAGAAAACTTGTGGACTGTCATAAAGACAGTTTAATAGGGAAAGTAAAAACCATGCATGCAAGTAACACAAGGAATTCATTCACTGATTCCCAGGAGCAGGCAGGTGTTCAGCCATTCCCAAGAGAGCAGGGCCCCATTTTACAGAACAGTGATTCGGGAAGACAAACACCAATACGCCGAGCATTCCCCTTTCCTTCTTTTTTTCCGCAGCTCTTTATGTGGAGTATGATGTCATATGGTGTGGGATATCCCTTTGGTCAGTTGGGGTCAGCTGTCCTGGCTGTGTCCCCTCCCAAATCCCTGTGCACTCGCCCAGACCATTCACTGGCACAGTGGGATAACGGGCAGAAAAGGCCTTGGCTCTGTGCAAGCCCTGTTTAGCGATAACAAAAACATCCCTGTGTTATCACTGCTGTTTTCAGCATGAATCCAAAACACAGCCCCATACCATCTGCTATGAAGAAAATTATCTTTCCCAGTCAAAACCAGTATAAGAATGTACTACTAAATTCTAAAGGAACATAACTTTACTATTGTTCTGTCAACTAAGCACAGTTTTTCAATAATTGATGTGGAACTTTTAACTTTCTCCATTTTTTCTGTAAGTGTAATGTATCCAATTGTAGTTCCAATGTCCACACATTTTTTTCTTTGTTCAGTTAGTGATCCAGCAAGGATCTTTTTTGTCTTTCTCAGTAAGAAAAATAAAAGCTTTTGAGAGAAATTTTGAAGGGAAGTAGCAGCTGTAACAGCTACTTTATATATTCATATATGACAAAGAAGATTCTTTGCTTATTATTGAACAGAACATTCATACATGTAATTCACACATGCACATGCACAGACATAGAACTTTCAGTTAATTGTTAGCATAATTGTTAACATAATTCATTATTCTGCACTTCATTGCGTGAGTTCTGAATCTGTTGAGATCCATGCATAAAATTGAAAGCACCTAAGCTGATAAAGAAAGTGTAATACAGGGGAAACAGGCTATATTTACATTTTATGTACTACTATTGTTTTAATAGGCATGCCAATAATGAAAATTAGTAACACATTTTACCTTCTCTTTACAACTTTGCAAACATATGTGACACAGGTAAGAAAGAGAAAGCACTTGTCAGGTGGTGTGATTGGAAGAAGGCTAATGAAATCCCATTGTATTTTTTAGTTTTCATTCAATTATTTTTCTTGTCACTTTTATGGTCTTAATCATACTTTTGTCCTTTTGCTGGAGTGAAATTTTGTGATTTGTTCTTTCGTGCTGCAGTTCTTGAACACCTGCCCATCTGAACGAATTGTTTGCTTCCTCAAGCTGGTGAGTATTTTGGGAATCTGTGCTTTATCCCTTGGGATAACTGTGAGTAGTGGTATACTGACTGACAGCTGTCTTGACAATATATTTAACACTAGGAAAATAGAAAAAAAACAAACCAGAGAAAGAATAATTTTAAAATATCAATATTTATGAGTCTCTGTCTTACCTGAGGTGTTACGATTATAAGAATGAATCTGACAGTCTTAGCATTTTGTTCATGATCCCATGGGTTCCTGTGGCATGTGCTTTCTTTTCTTGCTGACATTCCTCAGGAAAATTTGTGGTTTTAATAGCTGTGTATGAATTTATTCACCTGCCTAGGAGTATTTTAATCCTGAACTTTTTCTGACTTCCTTCCTCCAGCATGCTGAGCTAGTTTTCAGACTACTTAGAAGAGCACAGTAAACCCATTAAATTCCTTTGTCTGGCAGTGTCCCAGAACTGTCCTAAAGTTTTGGCATCATCGACTGTCAGGAAACAAACCTGCTGCCTGTTAGGGATGTTGTTACCTCAGTGGATCCCAGCAGAGGTTCTGATAACTGCACTGAGTATATGTTAATAATTTTAAGCCTTCCTTGAGTGATATGTGAGTTACATGACTAGGATGAGTACCTGTGTTTTGCAATCAACGTAACTAAAAAGACCAGTAACAATATTAAAACGAACCTTGATTACACTGTCATGAGCAACTCATAGGTTTAGTTACTAGTGTTACAAAATAAAACAGGAATAAAAGTAACAGAAGGAAGCAGCACAAAGTGCCATTGCAGGTGGGAACTGTGCATTGTTCTCCTCTAAAACCTTTACGTGCCTACAGTCCTTTGTCTGAACCAGCAGACATTTGTCTCCACAGCTCCTTCAGATTTAATCCACAAATGATGATTTGAAGTCCTGCTTGAGTCATAGTGAATGTTCATAAAGTTTCCTTTTATTAGAGTGACGAGTAAAGCATTGCTGCTGTGCTATCTTATTTTCTTAGAAACAGAACAAGACACTGACATTGTTACTAACTATTTCAATGTTTTACCTTAACGACAAAAACCTAAAGGGAAGCTCAATGAGCCTCTATATTAGGATCCTGCACTATGATTTAATAAAGCAGCAAATATAAACCATAGGATGATGATAAATACTGAAATAATAATCTGGTTTTGTGTGAGAAACAGCTCACTACAGGGTGTAAGCCTCAGCCTGAAGTCTTTGCCTGAATAATGTGAATTGATAGTAAGGTGTTAATTGGCAGTAATCTGTAAACACATTCTCGCCTTATCTCTTGCAAGAAGTGATACCCACCTATAATTAAGATTACAATAGATTTGCATCATTAAGATAAATTTCCCTAAAGATTTTTTTCCAAATAGAACGAGGGGAGGTACTGGGGTCACTTTGGACAACTAGATAATCCCAGTTAGATAACATATATTATATATACACAAGAATTCAGCCTCTCATTTAGTTTTGAAAGCTGAGAATAGATTTCACCATGAAGTGTGACTGGACCAAAGGTCTCTAACTCCAAACTACTTAGAGAGAATGCTACAGAAAGCTATTGATCTTGTAATTTTTTACTGTATTGTTATTTTAGTCCAAAGTACTGAGTAAAGAAGAGGAAGTCAAGAAAGGAAGGAGTCTTGGGTGATTGATTCAACCGAGGAAATGGGAAGTTCACAGACAACTCTGAAGAAAACGTAGAACTCTATAGAGGATGTAAAAGCACTGTTTCACCACAAATGCCTTTTTACACATTGTAGGACATGAAATGAAAATGTGAAACCTAGAGAAGGAAGAATGAAACCCCAAACAAACAGGATCTGGTACATTTATAGTATTCAATATATAGGTTATGATAACCTGTTTGTTCTTCTTCATTTAAAAAATTACTTGGTGCAGAAGTAAATGTAACATACAACGGTCTGGCACAGACATTCTTAAATTTCTGTTTAATGCAGAAGATACAGAGATTTCAGTAAGGACTCTAAATATCATAAGAAAATGCTCATAGGAAAAATTTCATCTGAAAAGCCGACAATTACCTTTGTGTTCAGAAACTTGTTTGTTTTTCCTCCAACTGATCTTAAAAAAGATACTACACTGTATTACAAAAGTTATCTGTCTCATGTCCTCAGTACTGCTTGGAATCATAATGGGCTGGTACTGCAACGATATGGGAAAGATCTCATGGAACAGAGAGGAAAGAGGAGGAACAGCATGCTAAATGCAATCTCTTTTGGAAACAGGTATTTTTGCAGTACATTTCCTAAAGTACTTGAGGCTTAGAAAGCCAGTGACTAGGAGAAACTGGTGAGTAAAGTGAAACTGTCTCTCTGCGTTAGAAAGAAAGTAAGCTTTTAAAATTTCTTGCAAATTAGAAATTCTTGCAAGCCATGCTCATCAGAAGTAATTTATATATTTTCTCTCTGTAGACAAATATAGGTGTATTTGTGTTTGAAAAGACTATATATGGGGCATGGAAAGGGTTTTTGAGCAGGGAAGCCTGCATATGTGTGAAGTAAAAGTTCATGTATTTTAAATAAGTATTTCTGGAGAAATTTTCAATATGTGGATTAGCTATTTTGCAAAGGAAGTCTGGAAGAGCAACAAATAATGCACACAATGAGTAGGGGAATGCAGTAGGTAATGAAGAAGACTGAGGAAGAGATCAGTGAATCAGAGATACAAGTGTCTGCAAAGAAGAAAGGAGGGAAAGGGAAGGTAGTAAGACAACTGCAGACTAAGATAACTTTGGAAACAACCTAACAATTTTACGGCTCATTGATTAAGGATTAAGTGTTACTTCATGTGGTAGTACATAGCTTGGATAGTAAGTCTGATGTTTTGTCACTACTAACAGTTGGTCACTTGCTCACCAAATGCAAAGAGATGGTATTTCTACTTTTCAATTTGTGAAGTAAACACAGATATATTTTGTTTATTGTGATATAAAAATAACTCTGAGGAAATTTTTCCCGGGACAATTTCCCTTCTGAAAAACACAGTGACATTCTCAGGGAGTGCTCAGAAAGTAAATGAGAAAAAAAATTGTATAGATATATGTCTATATAATGAAATAAATATATAAGCCATTTTTGGTACACTATGCAAGTTATTTACATGACTGAAAATTGTAAGAATCACGATGAGCTTTCCCAAATTGTAAGGGCACCTCATACAAGAGTTTGCAAACCTGGGTAGCTCTAATAGAAAAACTGTACAGTAATTACAAAGTCAACACGTTTTGCATTATTAAAAGATCTGTTTTTAAAAACCAGAATGATAAGAACTGAAGTTGAAATGCAAATATA
The DNA here is from genome assembly GCF_001715985.3 of Manacus vitellinus. Lineage (NCBI taxonomy): Eukaryota > Metazoa > Chordata > Aves > Passeriformes > Pipridae > Manacus > Manacus vitellinus. The sequence goes on from NW_021940488.1 coordinate 4,962,549, forward strand.
TCTAGGTAGTCTACAACAGAAAATGTCTGTAAAAATAAACTTATATAAAATCTTATAATCTTGTATGATTTTTAGAGGATAGGTGTTCTAAGATACATATGTTAGAGAATCATAGAGTCATAGAATGGCTTGGGTTGGAAGAGACATTAAAGATCATCTCATTTCAACCCCTATGCCATAGGCAGAGATGCCTTCCACTATCCTAGGTTTCTCAGAGCTCCATCCAACCCAGCCTTGAACACTGGCAGGGATGGGGCATCCACAGCTTCTCTGAGAAACCTGTTCCAGTGCCTCAGCACTCTCACAGGGAAGAATTTCTTTCTAATATCTAATCTAAATTCTTTCAATTTGAAGCCATTCCCCCTTGTCCTGTTACTAGAGGCCCTTGTAAATAGTCTCTCTCCATCTTTTCTGTAGGCTCCCTTCAGTTACTGGAAGGCTGTAATTAGGTCACCCCAAAGCCTTCTCTTTTCCAGGCTGAACAATCCCAATTCTCTCAGCCTTTCCTCATAGCAGAGGTGCTCCAGCCCTCTCATCATCTTGGTGCCTCCTCTGGACTCACTCCAACAGGTCCATGTCCTTCCTGTGCTGGGGACCCCAGAGCTGGAGGCAGCACTGTAGGTGGGGTCTCACCAGAGCAGAGCAGAGGGGCAGAATCCCCTCCCTGCCCTGCTGCCCACACTGCTTTGGATGCAGCCCAGGACACGGGGGGTTTCTGGGCTCCCAGTGCACATGGCTGGGTCATGTCCAGCCCCTTTCTGAATGATCAACTGCTTTTAAAAAGAGAAATCCAAAAACCTGAAGAAAAAGAGAAATTTACAGAGCCATATGATAAGTGTTTATATGAGGCCACAATTTTTCACCTTAGCAAGAGAAGTACTGCTACACCTTCCATTTGTGCTATGATTTGCATTGGAACTGAAATAAAGACAATGTGATACCCTCGAGTATCACATTGAGTCATTGAGGAAGGATCAAAGAAGGTAACACTTAAATTTTACTATTTTTTTCCTCCATAATGTGATTTTTTAAAAAAATTTTTAAACAAAAATTAAAATGTGTCATTTTTGGTTTTGATTTTTTTAAAGAATAATAAATTTTATGAATCTGTATTTGAAGATAGAATATATGTAGTGCAGTAGTATGTTCTACTGGAGGGGCATGGCAGTCTTCCTTTGTTTTGGGTTCATTTCTTCCCTTTAAAATTAGAATGATTACCTGAGGAACCAACAAGAGACAGCCCAGCGAATCCTCCACCTTGACATTTCACGAATTAGAAACTATTTTACTTTCCAAAGCCTTTCAGCACTAGACAGTTAGAACATCAACAACACAAATTAAAATACATATATATATTTGCAGAGACTTTTCAGGACTATCAGTCATCTTAGCATTAATATTATCCATGTAAGGTGCAGAAGCACAGGCTATCAGGAAACAAAGTATAGAACTTGTTATTTTGAATACTATCCAGTAAAATGATGCAGTGGAAAAATGGGAGAAAAGGCTGTACAGAGCCTGTTTCCTTGCATTAAGTGCTGGGAAGATGTAACTCAGAAAATGTATTGCTTTCCCTGTAAAGCCATCTACAGGCATCTACATTTTTATTCAGGCTTGCTGGCACTGACAGAAAGGTCTATGGAATGAGCTGCTTTCTAAAGGATTTCAGTAGCTCAGGTTTATTAGCTGTTACTCTGGCCTTTGAAGAAGTTAATATTTGTCTATATCCTATACTGGAATTTCTGTCTGACCCCCAGACGTGTTGTCTCAACCTGTCTTCTCATCCTGATTGGATCCAACAATGCAAAATTGCAGATACTTTGAACAGAATGTAAAACCCACGTCAGACAAGCCAGTAATATTCTCTTGGCTGACAGCCTCCAGCTGGGGAGGTACCACTGGAGCAGAAAAATTCTGCTGTTGGAATGGTGGTCAGGAACTAGCAAGAGAGAGGATTTTAGGCAAGATTCTCACTGTCATGGATAAGGAAATTGGGGGGGGGGGGGGGAGAAAAAAAAAGGGAAAAAATACTGGGAACTTTTTTTTTTTATTTTATTTTTGAGAGAGACAACTCCTGGTTTTTGAGGGCCAAAATTGTCTCACCTGCACAAAGCATCAAAAAGAAGAGTACAATATTTACCTTTTATATTTGAGCCTCCTGTTGTTGATGAGAAATAAACCAGAAATTGAGTCAAAAGTGGGTAACCAGAGAACAGGACAACTTAGCATATATATGGATACATGTACTTACATCTTTTTAATATGACTTTCTGAAATCTGTTTGCAGGGACTCATTGCATCTTTCTCCTTTTTATGCAAATACAAAGCCTTCATTGCAGTCTGAAACCTGGAAGAGCTATGTGCAGAAAACCAGATTTTTTTACACATTTGGAACAAATGAAACACAAATTTAAAAATGTTTCCAAACATTTTGACGGAAATAAGTTAAAAAATTTCCAACACAGGATAATAATACATGTTGTTTTAAATACAGAGGTTTGAATAGCCTTACTGGCTCTTTTTACTCTTACATTGAGCACTCTATATATTTACCAAGATCAGATTTTCCTTCAGTGTTTGGACCTATTCAACAACTTATACTTGTCTTAGTCTTTGTACACTTAACATAAGACCCTGAAATGCCTCTGATTTTCAGAACATACACATTACTTGGCTTAAAGCAAAAGAGTAGTGCATGGTCCCTGCAACTAGTTAAAAATAAGCCACTATATCACTAGATTGAAAAGGAGAAAAAAATTCATATATCAGTCTTTCAGTAGAAAGGTCTGTGAATCTGAAAACCAAGTGAAGAATAAAATCATGTGAGAAAAGGATTAGTCATTCTGTGTGTCATCAGCTGGAGAAGAGCTGAGATGTGGGTAGTTTGATAACATAAAAACATGGAAGTAAGCAGGTTTGAGGGATGTTGGGTTTTTTTTGGTGTTTTTGTGGGGTTTTTTGTTTGTTTGTTTGTTTTTTACTTCTGATTTTGCATGGGTTGATAAATACCTGTCAGTTTTCTTGAACAGTTTTCTGAATGTCATTAAGAAAATAAATAAATAAATGAGCAAAAGTGGTGTTTCACCAAGAAAACTGGAAAACCGTGTATCTCCCTGTGTCAGGTCCTGAGCTGTGTCACAAAGGGAAAGGAGAACAGCAGAAATAGTGCAGAGAAGAGCTTTCAGCTGAATTACTAATGTGTTTCATTAAACACCTCAAATTTTAAACAGGATTTCTTTGTCACATGATGAACAAGTAATTTATATTGCCTTGAGCATAATTTTAATCATTTTTCATTTGTTCTATATTGTAGATTAAGGCAGGGAACTGGCTCACTTTTAATAGTACATTTGCAGCAATGGCATGAGTTATTGACTTTGCTTATTTATTTAGAACATTACGTTCCAGAAAAATCTCAGTGTAATAAATGTAAATCAATTCCATCACCAATGTGGGAGGTAACATAATCAGTAGGAGAAGAAAGAACATTACAGAACTTGTGGTTTACAAACAGAGCAATATATATTGATACATAGCTTAAAAAACATTCAATTTTCCATGGCAAAAAAGTGAAATACAAACAAATAAATCACATGTTAATAAACATGAACTGTTAAGAAAAAGCTACCTGTTTCAAAAATTATTTATGTCTACATTTTCAGTCTGACTACTGACTGACTTTTCTGAGTTTTGATTCAAAACCAGGATTTACTTAATTATGGGAAGTAACTGCTTTGCTGGCTTTTGTGGGGTGGCAGGGACTTTCTAAATGGACATTATCTTCTTTTTTCCACAAAGACACATGAGGTTGTTGTGAATGACAACTCTGTTATTTGGCACAGGTTACAGAAAAAGAGAGCTGGTTTGAAATTTTCTCACTTAAAGCATTTTCATTACATATAACGTAAGGAAAAAAAAATTTTGTTCCTTGTAAATATCACTTTTACAAACAGAACTTCAGAGAGAATTGCTTTTCAAGAAAAGAGAGAGAAAAGTCAGCTGGTCTCTTTAAAGATGGCAAGAGAGAGGAACTGTCCTAGGGTGTAAGAAACAAATCTGCTTCTCTGTATGCTAATTAAATAAACATAGGAAGAGAGAACTGAACTTTGGTATTAAACCTCTGATGCAGCTATTCATGTGTCTGAACTATGCAGTAAAAATATTTGTCTTAATTTATATGTACTTAATGAAATATATCAAATGTCACTAATTAAATTGTCTGAGTGGGACTCTTTCCAGTGGGAGAGAGAAAAAGATCTCTCTTTACTCTCTGCAGACTAGTAATTACCCAGTAGTTACTTATAGCTTATAAGTTGCTTAGAATATGAGAAAATATGTAGTTTAGTTCCTGCTGTGAAGACCAAAATTTGACTCCCACCCTGTTTCATCAGGACTCTGGCAGAACAAACAGAATAAGTAGCATAAAGTATCTTCCTTCCCTACCCCTCCTCTTTTTTTCCCTAAAAATTTGTTAAGAGCTCTTTCTTTCATCCCAGTGGAAACTGAATAAAATAATTTACAAAAAAGGTATAGTCTAAAGCATGAGAAAATTACTTCCACTGATCTGAGTGTCTTCCAAGCTCTTCAAAATGGGTGAAAATTGTTCCTCTACAACCTGAGTAGCATTTCCTTATTGTTCTTATGCCCACATATAAAAGTGGGAAGGATGACAATGGCCATTTTTAACAGCTTTGAGGTTGACAGGAAATAAGGAGGTCCATTTTGCTTCTCAATCTGTGTGGACGACAATATGAAAATCAATTCATCTGCTTGTTATCACAGCTTCATGAGCAACAAAATGAATCATTACCATCAGCTATAGAAAGCTCAAGAAAGGGCAGTGAACCAAAGGTGGAAACTAACACAATTAGAAAAAAACATTGACATAATTGTTGTTTTACTCAATCAGGCAAATGTGTTCAATTAAACAGTTAATTTAATGCAATCAGTTGTAAGCATCTCTGTTTAGGCAACCTTGGTAGCTGCTAATTTACTTTTGCTCTGGGGCATTTTTTTTATGAGGCATTAAGATTACGTAGGTATAGGAAGAGTTTTAAATTTTTTGTATACAACTGTGTATTTGAGACACCAGAGTTCATGCAAAAAGCCCTCATACTTTTACAGCACTCATCTGAGACAGATCAGATTGCTTGAGTGCTGACTACACCTGAGATGTTTGATGTTTCCAGTGCTACAGAAACAACATGGAGTTTCCATGTTGCCATATGTTTCAGAAGTCTTTTTAGCACTAGAAACACATGATTTTATATAAATCTTTTCAGTATTTTCAATCAGACCCATAGAACCAGAAATAATACTTCCCATGGAAGCAAAAGTCATGTTCTTTAGGTTTCCAAATATATTCCTATCCTTCAGCTATTCCTCCTTTTTCTTCCCTTGATTTGTTAAATATTTTTCATGTAGCAGATAGAAGCAGTAGGAATAAAACGCATGTCTCATAACTGACTAATATCACTATCAGATTTCCAAAGGGGTTTGTGGTAGAACAAATGCATAAATAGTCAGGAAAAGAGGTAAGTACCAAAGCGACAAAAATTGCTGATGATATTAAGTTACTGAAGAGTCTAAGGACAAGTGCTGACTATGAAAGATTGGCAAGACATCTTATAATACTGAGTGGCTGGGCAATAACTATCAGATGAAATTCTGTGCGTATAAATGTGATACACATGGGAAGACCAATCCTGATTTTACATATGAATGATATGAAAAGCTTTAAGCTGCCAGTTACTACTCAGAAGCAAGATCTGGATGTAGTGGAATAAAATTCTGTGAAAATGTCAGCTCTATGCATAGTAGCAGACAAAAGACAAAATCAAATATTATGACTTAGCAAGGCTTCACAAAAAGAAATACAGAGAATGTTATAATTACATTGTAGAATTCCTAGTTTGTCTACTAGGAACGTGTGTGAAAGTGTGGGAATTCTCCATATTCAGAATGCTTCACCTCAGGGAGAATAATTGAACTGAAAAATTCAGTTCAGAGAAAGCAGGCAAAGATACATGAACAAAGGTAAAGAATGTATGAGGAAAGACTGAGTAGGCATGGGCTATAAAAGAGAGGACTTGGTATTACAGTGGATAAGACAAAGGTCTACAAAATCATAAGTGGCATTAGAAAATGGGGATTAATTGTTCACATTCCCTTCAATGCAAGCAGTGAGACTCAAAAGAAAATAGAGCTGATTCAAAATATAAAAGAAGTTTTTCTCCATGTAGCAGAGAACAACTCTGTGCAACTCACTACAACAGCATAACATGGCTGCTTAAATTAATGAAAATTGCACATAAGACTGGACAAATGCATGTAATCCACAGAGACTTTCTAAGTGAGAAAGACTGCTCCTGGCCTGGGAGAACTTACTAAAATGAAAACAACTGGGGGTAGAGAACATTTTTAACAGAAATATCAGGTATCCCTGCCTCCACTTGTTCTTCCCTTGGCATTCCTTCTTAGGATTTACTGGGGAAACACACAGAACTGGATAGACCCTTTGTCTGACTCAGTGTCATTCTCAAGTTTTTTTAAGAACATTGCGGTGTATTGTTTCATAGTTGGTGCCATCCCTGAATTTTGAGTTCAGCCTAGTAGACAGGGTCTTTTAGGTAATTTTTGGCTGTAAATCTTTTCTCAGGTTCCAAAACTGTAATGGGGAGGTGCGTGGTGGTTACATGTAATGTTTAGGCTATTCAAGGTATCTAAATTTAACAGGATTTAGATGATCAAAGCTAAGCTGGCTGAACACTGTGTAACATACCCAGAAGCAGATAGTATTCTCTGTCTCTCTCAGCAGCGGGGTCTGGGAGTGTTCCTGATGGTAGGGCAGTTTCTCTGTAATTGAATCCTGACTCTGAACACATACAGTATTTTCCATGATCTTTTGATTTCTAAGGGAAGGAAACTGTGATCCTACAGATTAAATGGTCAGTAAAAGAGCATATCAGGAGTTACCTTGTCATACACCTACTGCACAATCAATGGATGGTTTTGGTCTCTGGTTTCTTTTTTCTGTAGATGTCTAGAAAGCTTCAGGACCATCAAAATCAGATTCTGTTCTTTTCTTGATTGGTTCCAATGAAATCATATTGATGTTTTCCATCCATCTAGCAAATATTTGCTATCAATGTCTGACAGCACTAGTCATTAAAGACTGAATTTCTAGGCCCCAAGACATTCATTTTGACAGAATGAGGGGAAAGAATTTATTTAGGTTATAGAAGTGTGAGTTATTGAGAGGAAGTCCTATTACACTGGGGGCACCTCATATTTGGCTTAGAAAACACATGAGTAGCTATGGCAAACACGAGGAGTTAGTACAACCTGCCTTATCTAGAATGTTTGCCTGGCTTTTTTTTTTTATGTTTAATATTTCTACTCCAGCATTTGTAAATCTTCTCAGAGTTCATTTCTTTGGCACAGTTGTGACGCACTTCTGCTCAGTGTTCCGTTCATAAAACTGCTTCTGCACTGGGCTGGTGATATAATGCCTGGGAGTTTACGTCTTGCCATCAGTTTTATGTTTTAGGCTACACAGTGCATCTATTAAATGACTTCTATACATTTTAAGGTAAGTAAAGATTCTGCTACTTTTTTGAAACGAGTTAAGTTTAATCCTATTTGTCTACATAGATTTAGAGGTGAAATAACAGGTTACACAGCCTTATCTTTAGTTTTATGTAACATATCACAGTTTAACAGTGTGGTTTTTTCAATTAGCTGGGCCAAAATCACAGCAATGCTTCATGAAGCTGGACCTTGGCTCCCAGGAAACTGGGCTATGCGTTGTCCTCATCCTGGGCGCGTGGTAAATGTGCCACTTCTTCCTGGGAACAGCTGTAATAATAAGCATTCAGAGTCATGACCTTCACAGAGATTAAATAAAATACATTGTACATACTGAAATACACTAAACCCAGACATATTCTCACCATATTAACTGTTGGGTGTAGACATTTCTTCTGTGACTGGATTTTTTGACTATTATCTTTCTTTGATTAATGATCATATCTCTTTAGTGGTGATATGCTATCAAGAAAGTATTATAAATCAGAATAAGGTAGGAACATTTTCTTGCGAGATTTTTTGTTAATTTAGCCCTGAAGATATTTACAAGTTCTGTAGACATGACACTTAGGGACATGGTTTTGTGGCAGACTTAGTGGTGCTGGGTTAACCATTGGACTTCATGAACATAAAGGTCTTTTCCAACCTAAAGGATTCTATGATTCAAATACAAGCCCAGAAATATATTTACTAAATACTCACATTTCATTTCACACAGTCCAAACCAGAGATTAACCAATACCACCCCATTAAGAAAAATCATTACAAGGAAGTTTCATTAAGATTTTCAATTTTTCATTTGCCTCAGATGCCAGGGAAAGCATGTATCTGTTCAATAAAAATGTTGGAAAATTTACGTGTTTTCTATATCTACATAAAAGACCAAACCTGTGAAGTCTGTATGAATACATCTTTTGACTCTATATCCTGCAATTATTAAGAAACATGAATTAATCATCTTTCATTATCAACTGAGTTAATACCTGGACATCTCATCATATCTGGGAGAACTGAAAAATGAGGATTTGAGTAAATTCTCTACTGATGATAGATGAGCCTATGACTGCAGAGTCCAGGCAACATCACAGTTTGACTTCAAGATTTGGGCACATCTTCTTTTTTTTGTAACATATCTGGACAATTTAATCCTGTACTAATTATAGAAACCTCTTGGGAAGTTTTTATCACACTGTCTGTCATCAGAAGCACATTAGCTAGGTGCACAACATCCCTATAGCTCCTGGCAATTTTCTAGTGGATATAAATAGTTCCATTTTGATCCTGAAGTTGATTTGGGAACTATCAGTATAAGAACCTGCTTTTACTTCCACTCCATTTTGTTGAAAAGGATGTTATAATAGAAGTTTGTATTGAATGGTGTTGTAATTAAGCCAGGGATGTTTATGGTGTTTACTATGAGTGTTCTGTAGTTTTGGAATTCAAGAGGATTATTTTTTGTCTAATAGTACACATCTTCAATATATACGACAAAACTTACAGTAGTGTGGCAAATAAGAATGACTAATGATAGTATTACAAGTGTTTTCTTAATTATTGTTTGTTTTAGGAAAATAGATGGGTCATTATATCCGTAAATTCTTGGCTGATTCTTCACTCCTAAAAGTCTGATTGAACAGGGAAATTATATTTTGTCATTTAAATGACTTTATATTTTTTGCTTGCTCTTCATATATTGCTATATTTTAATTCTTTGTAGCTTAGAAAGATGCATTTTATTTAAATGAATGTAGCTGAGATTATTAGTACACTTACTAACTTGAAGGATATCTCTTAAATTATTTTATAACCAATTATTGCATGGCTGCTGATAAGCAAATATTAATGGTATGAGTAAAAATGTACATAAAAATGTACATTTTAACTAAAATATAATTCATGTAAACTCAAACCTTCCAAGATAATTTTCTATACAATTAAAAAGAGAACAAAAATTTAATATAGAAAATTCATCTTTTACTTTGAAGTTTATCATGTTTTTCAGTTGAAGAGAAGGATAACTTAACTCTAGAAAAAGCTGATCTTATCATTTGTTCCACATCTCTGATCTATCATTGAAGAGAATTTCCTAATTAGCACTTTGACCTTTATGAAGATAATTTAGTGAATCTTTCATCAGTAGTAGACTAAGCAGGAGTCCTGGATTAAAACAGTATATTTTTCTGATGATACAAAACCTACATTAAATAGTTTTTGGAAGTTCTCATATTTGCTTAGTCTGGTGTTTGATTCACAGCAACCCATTTTAGGTCAAGCTAAACCATTTGATCACAGAATGCAAGTTAAGAGATCGTGGGCAAAATTTCAGCCTGATTCTTAGGGATAGTATTTCAAACCAGATTTCCTAGCTCAGCAGGACTGGCATTGATCCTTGTAATATTTTTTTAAAATTATTATTAAAATCAAGAGCATTAATAATTAATGACACGTGTCACCACATAACAGAAGCCCCTGGTCACTGTGCATGTGTCCCACTGAGGACCAAAAGAGTGGTGAGTTCATCTTTATATGTACTATACACAGTACAGAAAATGCCAGCTAATTATGTACAGAGGTTTCCTCCCCATCTTCATGTTCTGGACAAAAATGGACACGTGTCTGACCATTTCTCCTGATGAACAGTTTGTGCAAACTAATTGTTGTGATGCCAAGTTCTCAGAGGCTTTAACCTCACCGAGTACTCCTTTCCACAGGAACACTCTGACATTTGCTTGGAATGAGTTTTCTACAGGAATTTTGAGGTGCAGTAAATAATAGGCCATTTTGGGACACTGTAGGGGGTAATAACTCTTATTATAGTCACTGCTGGAACTTGGGGCTTGGTTGTTGTGCCAAGAGAATATAGAGCTAGTAGAGAGCTAGTAGAAGGTTCTAGAAGAACTAGTAGAGCTTCTTCTGCTCTTCTGCTTCTGGTAATACTTGTCTCTGCTCTTTTTTGGCAGTTTAAGCACATGCTCTATTCATGCCTATTCAATGAAGGGCATGGAAGTTTCTGCTTGGTTATGTTGAATGTAGAGGGATGTCTGTTTTTTTCAGTTGTGAAGATTTTTTTGGCAGTGTTCTTTTATTGCTGTAGGTTTAAGAGGCTCTTTGTGTAACTCTTGCCACTTCTGAGCTCTAAAGAGGGTCCTGGGAACCACAGAGCAGTGCGTCTGGCTTCTCTCACAGATGAGATGTGTCATATGAATTAAGAAAACAGAGTGCATGTAGACATGGTCTGTTGGGAAAATGACAATATGACTTCTGTAAAAGGAAATACTGGATCATCAGGACAGGGTAGGCACAGTGAAACCTCCAAAGAGGCAAGTCCCAGGAGTTTGCAAAGTCATGAGGCAGCGTATAAACTGGATATGAATTTCCTTTTCAAGACCCACAACAAAAAAACTAAGAAGCACTTGGTGAAACTATTGAGATTGATTTGAGACAGTTTACACAGCAGAAAATCAAGCTGTGAGACTTTCTGCCACAGGAAATTGTGTGGGGAGACATCATCAGTAGGTTCAAAGGATTACATTAATTCCTGGACAGTAGGTCCAGAAATGAATACTAACAGGATTAGGCAGAAACATGCCACAATTATGGTTACCAAGGGAGAATGAGGAGAATAGACAGCAGATGATGATTGTTTTTACACCCTCTGCATATTTCTAAATAGCATCTCCTAATGCCAGCTGAGGACAAAAAATATCTAGCCCATGGTTCTGATATATCAAGACTTATCTTACATTCATATTTTGCATGTAGCACTGCTCTGCATTTTCTCATTTGGTGTTCAGGTAGTTTGGAGTTCAATCTATTATTTCCTGAGTAACTCTGCTTTGCTGAAGGCCATTTCGTGCCACCTTCCAGTGAGAACTCATTACTCTAAGAAGCTTTGCTGATTTTGGCCTGTAAAAATTCCTTTGTTCTGATAGACTATGACACAGTGGAGTCCCAGGAGACTTTTTTTATTCACTTAAAATATAGAAAAACCTACTGAGTTAAAGGAAAAGCACTGTAAGTGTCAAGACATTTCCAATGCAATGTCCTTGACTTTATGTGCTTCTGGCTCTGTAGCCCTCAGGCAAGTGCAAGTCACTTATTTCAGCGATGGAACATGATCTGTAATGCACATAAGCTATAGATTTAGTTTCCTAATGTACAGAAAAAAAATCTGCATATTGACAAATCACACTGTGTTTTATTACACTGGAGCTGGGAGCTGTTAGTCATGAGTTAAGACGTTACTCAGAAGGCCTGTAGAGAGTGTGAGGTATGACTTACCTGGTGGGAAAACTGTGAGGAAAGGGTAGAATCTGTCATTTGTATGAAGCTGGCAACAAGTTCTACGAAAACTGAAACAACCCAGAGGATTTTTTAATGACCACAGTCATATTTCCCATGTAAACATTTGTAGCTCTATCACCCAGACACTCTTTTCAGGAAACAACCCAGCAGACACATTCTGACTACTGATACGTCACACAATGTGATAATGCTTGTTTATTTATTTTACAATTACACCTCAGGAAAGAACACTAATACCTCTGTAAGCAACCAAAGTACAGTATGCTGTGGGAACTGATGCATAGATTATCAAAGTGTATCATTACTGACTTGGTTGTGGCATGTATTTGCAATTTATCATGGACGGTAAGATCCTAAGAGAATGGCAGGTTAATTTTTCCTGACAGTTTGACTTGCAGCTAAAAATTACTTGTTTATGTCTTAATGAAAATACTTTATTAAAAATAACAGAAAAAGGTACCCCGAAAATGACAAAATGTAGGATCAAAAAAAAAAAAAAAGAATCGAAGAGCTCATGAAAAATGGTTTTCCTTTCTTCATTTTATGTTCTTTTGTGAATAAAAAAGGCTTGTGTTTGTGGAGATATCTGAGTTCTGATAGTGGTATTAAATTATCTGGTTAATGTTGGGAAAAATCTGGTATTCAATCAACTCTTTTGAATGTTTTTCACCCCCAGCTTTTTACCCATTCCTGCATTTTCTAATGGAGATTGGGCTTTTTAAGCTTATAAAGATAGGGTTCAGATAGTCTGCTTATTGCTTTCTTCCTCTCATACTTTCTCTTCCCTATTCTCTTTCCCATATCACCACATTACTCATATGGACAGAGTGACCAAACACAGGCATGATATCTTTATCATCCCAAAGTAATGGAAAAGGGGTTACAGAAAAGTTCCATAGTTCAAATAAACAGTAAATGAGTAAACTCTACTTTAACTCATGAGATCAATACAATAAAAATAATTAACAAGGGGATCCTAGAGTGTTTTCCTCATCAGTTTCTGCTGTAGTTTGGATTTATTTAGACTGCTAAGACCATTTCTTTTATCAGCAAGAAAGTGGAAGCGACAAAAAAGAATTTCATCTTAAACTCCAGGCTTGTAAAAACTTGTTCTTGCTGTAGAAATGCTACACAGAAGTAATGATATTTTTTCATTATACCTGATAGGGTGGTCCAAGCAGTAAGTCAAAGAGTAAAATTTCATAAAAATACATTTATATAGATATATGTGCATTTTAGATATGTCATTAAAAATACTAAAAAATAATTAATTGAGATTGATTTTGCAATATCTGCTTACACTTTCTTCTTTTGCAATGGTCTGTGAGTGGTTTCCTTTGCACCTGAAAGAACAGAATGAAAGGGACTCTGAGGAAAGGTTCTGCATTATTATCTCCCTGATAAATTCATAGGGGGAGGTAAAGCCTGCAAATATCATATGTTGTAATATATATCAATAATCCATTTTAGTGGAATCTCAAACCTGGGAGAAATACAGCAGGTTCTGGTAAACAAACTCCAGAAGTGGAGATAACAGAAAATGTGTAGAGAAATGGCACTCAAAGGGAATACCTCCAAAATATAATTAAAGGGGTAGAATGACTAAAACAAGATGAATGAGCCAGCATTTTAATTGCAGTTTTGAGACTGTTTTGATGTTTGGGGTTTTTGAGGATTAGAGGTTATGTATATTTCTCAAAATAAAATTCAACTGCTATTTTAGCACTAGCATTTAGATTCCAGATCTGTTGACACTTAAATGTTGCTGGTGTTACTCTGTAACAGGATTCCTACATCTTCCACTGTTTTATTTTATATGTTGATTAGGTAATACTGATTTGCATATGAACTCGTGCTCTCCCTGGTTACAATAGCAGAATGAGACTTCAAACTGTCGCATTGCATTGGAATTTTTTGACACTGCCAGCTGTGTATGATGAAGATTACTGAAATAAGATCTATTAATGACCTGCCATGGGGAGGGACAGCTTCCACTAGATCAAGTTGCTAAAAGATACTTCCAACATGGACTTGAACTATTCCAGAGATGGGGCATCCACAACTTCTCTCAACAACCTATACCAGTAACTGTCTACCCCACAGCGAAGAACTTCTTCCTGATATCTCATCTAAACCTACTGTCTTTCAGTTTGAAGCCATTTCCCCTTGTCCTGTCACTCCAGGCCCTTGTAAACAGTCTCTTTCCATCTTTCCTGTAGGTTTCCTTCAAGTACTGGAAGTCCACAATTAGGTCACCCTGAAGCTGCCTCTTCTCCAGGCTGAACAATCCCAATTCTCTCAGACTTTCCACACAGGGGAGGTGCTCTATCCTTTTGATCATCTTGGTGGCCTCCTCTGGATGATAAATCTAGCCATTCCTTTTAACCCTATATATTTGCTCCCCAGTGTGTATTTCCCACTTTTCAGCCCTTTTTGGTCACTGTGGAACTTGTAGCTACAGCACATGAAAACTTTACAGCTGAGCTAGGAAAAAAATAAATAGGCACATTCACGGATGTAGAACCCATTGAAGGTTATTAAACACAAAGATAGCACTCAGGAAGGGTCTAACCCTCAGGGTGGCTGAAGTCACATCTTACTGTGGCAAACACTGTCTCTTGTTTACACTCTTTTTAAGTGTATCTTGCAGACCACAGGATTAGACTTTTGACTTATATGTCTATTCTAAAAATAGACAAAAATCACTCCAAAATGTGTGCTCAGCTGACAAAAGTAGGGTGGAGTTACTGAGAGTGAACTTTGTACACCTGAGGGTTTACGAAGAGGCAGAATTGTTTTCTGTAATTTTCCTTCTGATTATGGTACTTCTGAATAAATAAAAATACAGTCTCTGTGACAAATAGCATTTTTTTTCCAGTGATCAACTCACTGTGATTTACCCATGTTGTAAGATCTTTCAATAGTAGTACCAATGTAAACAGTACAGAGGAAAAGCAATTTTATGAACTTTGAGACAATGTGAGCTACACTTTATTAGAATGAATCCTACCCCCCAAAAAAATAAATCTTTTATCCATAACTGTAACTTATTTCAGTTTATTTTAATAATCAGGTGAATATTAAGAAAATAGGAGTACTCCAAACCCTAATCAAAATAAAACCCAAAATACTCCCAAATAATAATTCAAAAAAGCAAAACAGTAGGTCCTAGCAAAACCTTAAACTTCATTCTGCAACGTTTGAATTTTCATTTTGATCTGCAGACTAAGCAGGATCACAGCTGTTTGGGAAGATAGGATCTATCAGCACAATCTCGCTAAATTAGATAAATGGATTGAATTCTGAAAAATGAGCAGACATGCAGAAGCAAGGGAGATGGTTTAAGTAATAGGTTAGCGTCAAATGCACAAAGGTAGAAGAGAGAAGTTATCTAGATAGTTGTATCACAGAGTAACATTCAGGGATTAAAATGAATGAAGAAGACATTTGTACAGATATACTGCATTAGGATTATCCCATTAGAAAGTGAAGGAAGATTGCTCTGATCTGTAACTGGATCTGCCAGAAGATGGGTATTTGATATATGTTTTCTGTTCAATACAGGTCAGAAGACACCAGAAGTCTTTTAAAATAAAATCATAGAATAGTTTGGGCAGGAAAGAACTTTTAAAGGTCATATAATCCAACCTTACTTGCAGTGAGCAGGGACATCTTCAACAGGTTGCTCAGTTACCCAGCCTGACCTTAAGCCATTTTTGTGATGGGTTTATGCCACAAAATAAACCCTAAATGTAAATCTATATTTAAATCAAGAATCTGAATTTATCTGTAGATTTCCACGTTTGTTTTGGTTTGATTGGTTTTTTTTTGGTTTGGTTTGGTTGTTTTTTGTTTTGTTTTGTTTTGTTTTGTTATCTCAAAATAGAAGATACTGACCTGTATTTACAAGTTAGGATTTAGTGCAGAGAAAACAAGGCAGTAAATGAAAAATCAAACTTTTCTCTTTTTCTTTTTTTTTTTTTTTAGTAGCAAATGCCTCCTATAATAAAAACAAAGTGTTTTGTATGTCCCAAAACAATGGCAGGTGAACAGTGAAATAAAACACTCTGAATGCAATAAAGAGTTCTTTTCCTATTAAAGATTACATAGATTTAAAAAAGGGGTGTGTGGGGGCACTCTGTGTGAGTTCAAATGGTATAGAAAGTGAATAGAGGGCTCTGATTTTGTTAAATAACTGATAGATCTGAAAATTTATGAAAATTACCTCTGGAAAAGTTAAGGGGTTTTTTGTGATGACTTTGAAAATAACAAAAATAGTACAATTCCCTCTTAATTTGGATTGCATATTTAACAAAAGCTAGCATGAGAGAAGGCCAATGAAATTGAGACAGTACTGTAGTCTTCTCCTTGATGCCTCATCTTCCATATCTCTTTGAACTAAATACTTTTCCTTTTGACAGTTTTTGAGCAAATAAAGCTTTTCTGTGGCCTGAACTCTCCAGGGGGAATAAATGAAAATTCAACATTCTGCTGGATTTCATAGATTATTTAAACAGACTTAATGATATTCTCTTATATAATCAAAAAAAAAAAAAGAAAAAATATAGAAATGAAATGTAATGAGGTGAAGATACTGTACAATATCATTAAATAGAAATAATATTTAATCAGAAAAATGACATTGTGGCTATTTGTTCTGATGGCTATTTGTTCTAAAATAATACACTCTGAAAACAAACAGGATACGGTGTATGAGCTACTGTCTGCAGCCTTTTGAGCAGTTTAGGAAATTCATATCTGAAATTCATTTGTACTGAAAGTGTACCCCCCAAGACTTCTCTGTCATGAAATATGCACTTTGTAAAGAGCAAGCACTTAACTAATAAGGTTCATGGTCTTTTGAAGCCAGCTTTATGACGTTCTTTCTCCAAAGAACAATTTAATTAGATATCAAAATATCACCCGCAGTGAATAAAATCCCTAAATACTGAAGTTAGAGCTGTGTGTTGCCTACAGAGCTGAGTCAGTGACACCTCTGTTTTACCTTGTTGCTTTAGAGACTGAGTGGAAGAGTCACAATACTTGTTTACCATCAGAAGAAAGTAACTGTCTAAGCTGAGTCATTATCCATTATTGGAACAATTTCCATGCACTCCACTGGGTTTTGTATGTAGTTCCAGGGTTTTTGTTTTGGCAGAAAATGTGGGATAATTTTTCAGCAATTAATGTATTAATGATTACTAATGGTGAATGCAGGGACTTATATAAGACTATACAAAAAATTTCTTTGAACATAAACAAGGCTATAATTTTTCAGTCAATACTGATAATCCCAGGAGGGGGAGGAGGCCACCTCTTCATCTGTCAACTCCTTCTCCTATCATTAGATTCTTAATTTTTAAATATATTACAGTAAATATTTGACATAAGGTTCCGTTACTTGACATTGCAAGAACTGCATGAAATCAAATGATCGTGGAGGATACTGGTGTCAAAGTTGTTCTACAGCAAACCAGCACAAAAAGCTGTTCAAGAAGTGGAAGTACTGAACTAACATGTTTTCTCTTATGCTTTAAAAAAAAAAAAAGAAAATTAAACTTGAAATTTTACTTATTCAGCTGAGGGAGTCGGGGGGAGTACAGATACCATTCCATCAAGGGAATTATTACTGGGTACTGTGAACAGCCAGTACATAAACCATATTATTCCTCCAGATTCTTTAATACAGAGAAGGCAAACGACTCTTCAGGTTTTTGAAAACTGCAAATTCTTTAGAAATAAGTAATTCAGTTTTTGCTCCTCATTCTTTAGACAAGCTCTCATGTCAAAACTTGCGAAATCAGGATGTCTTTCTCAATAGAGCCTCAAGATACATTTTAATAAAACAAATAGCTTTATAATAAAACAGAATAGGAATGTAATTTTAAATGCATGTTAAATTTTCTGCCACTTCAAAGAAATGCTGACATTTTTAATCTTATTCACATTTTCTGTGTATATTAATTACAGATGTAATTTAACAGGCACTAAATATAGAGTCCAATAGAATTTTGGTTGGCCTGTGAGTGCAGAATAGGTTTCACTGTTAGTTAGATGACTTAAAAGAAAATATTAACATTTTTTAAGATCCAGGATGTTTTTCTCCCTCTTGAGCAGTTCCAGCTTGTTTCAATGCCATTTGTTTTTCTTTATTGCAGCTGCTGTACGGATACACCTCCAGCAGATTTCTGGTGATCTCCCCATTTTTTGTTTTTCGTTTTTCTTCCAGTCTAGAAGTTGAACTTACATGTGGGTAGGCTTAAGTTGTGTTCCCAAATCCACTCTGTATTCTGTGTCAGCTGAAGCTGAACAAGCAAGAACAAGGACTGGTGTCCCCACAGCTTGTCCCTGATGTTCAACAACTTGAAATGCTGCCAGATCTGCTGACTTTCCCCTCCTCTCAGAAACCAGTGAACCACATTCCTGTGCTAATCATCTGCAAACTGCCAGTTGATTTCATTGGAGGTAGGACTGGACCCACAAATTTAAAATGGGGGTGGAGTATTCAGTGAAATTACCTGTCAAAATCTATTTGTAAACAATCATTCAGTCTGTAGGGTGACTTTGCAACCCTTAGGCATGATTAAGGAGATTGAGCTCTTCTCCTGAATTTTATGCTGCCTTTTAAAATTTTGCAGCAATCACTCGGTTTGGAGCTCGTGGCTTGACAAAAAGTTCCTTTTTATTCTGTCCTAAAACTAATTTAAAGCAAACACCACCTAAGCAGGGAGAAACTAAATTTTCTTTTTGATGGTTGACCCTTCACAACGAATTACAAAGTAAGTTAATAGTGTCAGAACATGTATGCAAAATCTCTAAAACAAACCCACCCAACTTGACTGTTTAGTTGATATTCTTTCCTCTCCATCAGCTTTGGGTATTTTTAATTTTTGATTCAAATCCTCTAATTGGCAATATTTTAATGAGGCTGTTTATGGCTAAAGGAAAGCACAGATTAGACCAGATACCACAGGGAGTTTGTAAGATGAAAGCATCTTACCCTTTCATAAGTCTAGTACTGCTAGGTTGTGCTGAAAACCAGACTTTCTGTTAAACAAAAATATTCACTTATCTTTAAGGCACAGTATTTCCTACCTGTTTTACATAAAACATTTAAGCATTTTCTTTAATGAATGTGCAAATATTGATTTCTTTAAGGGGTATCACGGACTCATTTTAGCAAAAACTTTTGTCTAGGCTTTTTTACTGACAAAGAGCTACCAACAGTCCCCAGGTTGAGAGTTCAGCATTTAAAAGTATGATGAACTGTGTATTTGCAGTAGTTTAATAGAGCTTTTTGGTATTTTCAGAAGCGAAATAGCAAATTAATTGCTTAGTTGCTTTCATGATTATTAGTGCCAATGTGTTTTTAGAAGGCTTGATCTGCATCTTCTTAAAAGTAACCTGACAAAGCCCTCGATTCTTACAATTAAATTTAAAAGCGCACAAATAAAATCATAGCAAGTCTTCTTGTAATAAGTTTGGTTTTCTTAAATGGATTTTCCCCACTGCATACTTTAAAATAGGAATTTGAAAAATTTGGATTAACTGTATAGGACCACGAAAAAGTAATTTGGCAAAGCGTAAAAAATTCTCAGAGCTACTCAGACTGTGAAATTCAAATGTGCTTTCATACTATAAAAGGCCATTATAATTTTAACAAAATCTGCTGTAAGGAAAAATATAAAAGAAATAATTACACGTTTTATGTATAGGGGACAAGCTGAAATAGTAATGCTGAAATGTGAGTGAAAAGCAATTGCATTATATCATTCAGTAGTACTGTAACAAAATGTGGAGACAGAATAGAGCGTATTCACAAAAGGAGAAGACATTGTAGAATAAATCCTCCTCACTCTTCTCTGTCATTTTGTAGTATATTTCTAACCCTTTTCCTACCTTTGTCTCCTTTATTTGAAACATATTAGATGTTTGTGTATATAAAATTAAACTTACAAGGTGAAACAGACTTTCTACAGGCAAGAAAAACTGACCATTCTCAGCGAATAAGTTAAATAAATATTTTGGAAAAGGAAATGCTTGTGGAAAACAATTCAAAATTCACAAAGCATATTTTGTAGAGCTTCAATGCCAATGTAGAAAAAAAAATAGATTCATTATCTTTTTTTCTTTACATTTTTTACCATTTCAAGATCTGAAGTAAGATAATCTTTTATTCCTTTTAATATAAAGAAGATTTTTAAATTCTTTGTTCGTGTTTGAAACCTATGAGAAATATTAAAGCTGTTGTCAATGTAACAACATTATGTTTTGCTTTTTTTTTAATTTTAATCGAAGTATTTATATCTATCTTAAGAGTGTTTTTTTCTAAAAGTACCCCAGATAATTACCGTAAAAATCATGAAACCAAGAGACTGACTAGGGAAATTAGCTAGACTTGATCTCAGAAGCTCCATTTCTCTATTAATTTTCTATAGGGATCCAGCAGGATTCTTCTCACCACAACAATTCTCAGTTCTACTTTGAAAGTAACACATTTACTTTATGGCTACTCTGCTACTGACTTTGACCAACAGCTGTGGCAGTACATTGATACGAAAATGGGCATTTGAACATTTAAAAATTATGGGTATATCCAACATATTTCATGCAGACTGTAAACTGGTGATAGCAATCTTTAAAACTCATTGAAGCTGCTTAAAATCAAACCACATGTGGGATGGAACTATGTGTAATTGAGGATATTGTTTTTCACTTGAGCTATCCAATTAACTGATGGAAGATTTTGACTATTCCCAAGAGTTTGTTTAGTCCAAGAACCCACTGATAAAAAGTGCATTCAATCACATATCAAATCAACATCAGTCTGTGGGACATTCCACTTTTTTTTTACTCTGTATTGAATGCTGTGCTGGTTTTGTCTGAGGTAGAGTCAATTTTCTTCATAGTAGTTGGTGTGGGGCTGTGTTTTGGACTTGTGCTGAACACAGTGTTATTATCATAGGGATGTTGTCATTACCACTGAGCAGTGTTTGCACAAAGTCAAGGCCTTTTCTGCCCCTCACACCACCCCACCAGTGAGTGGGCTGGAGGAGACAGAGCTGGGACAAGTGACCCCAGCTGCCCAGAGGGATATTCCAGGCCATATGACATCATGCTCAGCATATAAAGTTGGGGGAAGAAGGAAGAATTAGGAGACATCCAGAGCGATGGCATTTGTCTTCCCCAAGTCACTGTTACGTGTCATGGGGCCATGCTTTCTTGGGGATGGTTGAACATCTGCCTGCCCATAGGAAGTGGTGAATTAATTTTTACTTTGCTTGTGAGCAAGGATTTTGCTTTCCTATTAAAGTGTCTTCATGTCAACCCACGATTTTTCTCACCCTTACCCTTCTGGTTTTACCCCCATCCCACTGAGGGGAGCAAGTGTCTGTGTGGGACTTGGGTACTGCCTGGGGTTAAACCACAACAGATGGCTAAGGCAGAAGCCTTAGGATACCTTTTCAAAGCCAGAAACAAAGCTTATACATTTTTTTCTTCTTTGCCTTATTCATCACCACCAAATATTTCTCTAGTAAGAAGGGACAATTATCCTTTCAATTATCTACTCCTCCTTCAGTTTGTTGCAAATTCACTGTATGGGTAATCCATTCCTTCATTTGCTGGCTGATTTGGTTTTTTTTTCTTTTTGTAAGGTCATGTTTCATGTGAAATTGCTGAAGTCACTCGGCCAAATCAAATGTAGCTCTTACAGGCTGTTGGAGGATCAATGTTGTAAAGCACCTTGCCTGACAGCATTAATCCCTTACTCTGTAACACCAAGAGTTTGACTTCACAAATTCAAACTTACCAAAAATGACAAAATCTTTCAATCCTGTAAATCAGTAAAAGTGCACTGAGGACCTTTGCTCATAATGACTGTGACAAGAAAGTGAAAGGCCTTGGATGTTATAAAACACTTCATCTAATTCCAATCTGACTGTTTGGAATTAAAATTAGTTACCCTCTGCTTGCTTTTCTCAGACCTCAAGTCCTGTTCAAGCCCGTTGTGGGTGTGGGGCAAAGAGCTAAAACATTGATTTATGGCAGTAGCTGGCAGAACTGTGCAGAAGGAATAGAAGAGCTCTGTCTGTGTATCTGTGCATCTTGATGAAGCGATAAGTAAGGAGTATAAGTTTCCTGATAAATTGAGCTGTGCAGCTACTACAAAAATAGGGTTAAGTGAACATTTGTTTCAGCTCTGCACAGCTGTTTGTGCAGATCGAGTTCCTGCTCCTTAATATTCATTGCTAGCAAACACTCATGCAGAGAAGTTTTTGTTCAACATGAATATTTAGGAAATTACTGTTCAATGTATGAATATTTAGTTTTGCATGCAAAAACCCCAGCATTCATGAACAATTTTATGGGTCTGTTATTCATCATTTACTGTTCTTCTCATTCATAATTTTCGTTTCTTTAGTAAAAAAGACAATGAAACTATAACTCTTTGGCAATCACAAGGCAAAAAAAATGCAATAGGTTAATCTTTGTCTAATCTTTTCAAAACATTGTTTATAACAAACTTATTCACAGTCGTAAGATTTCTGTTTTTGAGAACTAATTGTTGAAAAATACAAAATTTCATTTCAGTAAATTCCATACATTCACTTTAGTACTGAATAACATACAGAAGGAATATATAAAAATAAGGAATTTTTTTGAGAGCTTTTAAGACCAAAGGTAAGCATAAAAGTGTTCAGTTAAGCTATTTAAACCTATTTAAACCTTTGAAAATCAGTGGTTTAAGATTAAGTGTGAAGAAATATCTCAAAGGTCAGATATTGATGGTAACTATCAATTAATAAAATTACCAGATTTTTTTGCCCTGGGAAGTGGGAATTTTAAGGAAAGAAAACAACCCATACCTGGGAAACACTGCAAAGAATTATTGTGACAATCAACATTAATATATAGAAAAAATTAACTTACTTCTTTCTTCACTGTTTAAAATATATAATGCAAAGATAATATTAGGAATGTCATTAGACTGAGCTATCAGACATCTAATACTCATAATTACAGCTGATTGATTTTCCTGGGTGACCTCCTCCAAGCTCAAGAACAGTCCATCCCCGTGTGCAAGAAGCCAAAGTTGGCAGGGAGGCCTTCAGAGATGAACAAGTAGTTCCTGACAAAACTCAAACATGGAAAGGAAGAATATAAGAAGTGGAAGCAGAGACAGGTGATCCAGGAGGAATATAGAGACACACCCCAACCATGCAGGGATGGGACTGGGAAAACTAAAGTCCTTACTGTGTATGTCACAGACTGCTACTGGAACCGATATTGTTTAATGTCTCAATTAATGACCTGCGTGATGGGACAGAGTCCACCTTCAGAGAGTTTGCAGAAAACTGCTTGGTAAACCAGAGTATTGGATTGTTTTTCACAGGAACATTGTGAGGCTGGAGAAATGGGCTGTCAGGAATCTCAGGAATTTCAACAAAGGGAATGCAAAGTCCCATACCTGGGCTCCTTGTGGACACCAAGTTGACTGTGATCCAGCAATGAGAGAAAAGGTCATCAGTCTTCCAGGTTCCATCTGACAGTGTTGCCAGCAGGTGAAGGGATATGATCCTTCCTCTGTACTCAGCCCTGGTGAAGCACATCTGGTGTGCCGGGTCCAGTGCTGGATTTCCTGTACAAGAGGCAGGGAGATACTGGGGTGATTCCAGTAAACAGATACCAGATCATTAAGGGCTTGGGGCACATGATACATGAAGAATACAGAAGACTTAGGGGAGATTTTGTCAATATGCACAGTCACCTGATAGGGGAAACACAGAAAATACACTGAAACACAGAAAAATCCATTTATACATAGGAAAACATTAACTGTGAGGATGATAGACCAATGGAGCACGTTCCTCAGAGAGGTAATGGAGTGTTTCTCCTTCCAGTCTCCCAACTGCAGTACCTACTCTGGCTCAGGCTGTTTTGAGGGGGGTGTTGTCTGGATGGTCTCCAGAAGTACTTTACAGCCTCAGCAATGCTGAGAGAGCAGTGTATTTTGCTCTTGTAAGAATCAATCATCACTTCAGTTTCTAAAACTTGTCGAGTTTAATGAGTCTAAGACACGATATATGATTTGAAGCTTTATCTATTCTTCATGCTAAAACTTCCATTAATGCAGATTTAGACTAATTTTGATAAAAGTAATTAGCTTCCCCTTTGAAATGGGGAAGATCCAGCACCAGTCGTGGTGACAGGACTGTGTGTCAGTGCAACTGTACCATGTATAGTGGATGTTCCTGCTATACTGGAGAGTGATGCTGGAAGTCCCTGTAACACCTCCTTTCTGGGCTTGTATTTCCCAACATTTCAGTGAGTTCAGCACTCTCTCCTCTTGTTTTTGTTTTGTAATCTCCTGAAACAGTGGTACAATGGTACTAATAACACAAAAAAGCAAACTACTCTGAGCCAACAACCAACTATCTATTTACTATTATTTTGCCAAATCAATTGTTTCTAACACCTTACTCGTATCAAATGCATTGAATGTTTCTGTTTGTCTACTGCTTTTTCCAAAGGGCTGCCCCTTCCAAAAGGTAGGAGAAGAGGATTAACAAGTTCTGGGCTCTGTGAACACTGTCACTTTCAGGATATTTCTCCTATATTTCAACCATAGGTAGTACCGGGGAATAAGAAAGCAGAAAGCTCTAATATGAGTTTCAAACTGTGCAGAAGTAGGGAACTTCCCTGATAGTGATGAGCTCTGGTAGATTCTGATAAAATGAACAAGATAGTAAAGTTTATCTACATGTCTTTTTTTTTAACAAATACTTTAAAAAGGTCTCAATTTCTCTCCCAGTTTTAGTTCATATAAGTTCAGTTAGAAAATGTTCATATTTGACATGTTAGGTACACATGAATTTATGGGCTATGGATATATGCACATCATGCATTTAATTCTCCAAAATTTTAAGAAAGAAAACCCTTACAATCCTTGCATTTTGAACTGTTGAAGATATACTATCACTGTATGAATATTTACCCAAGAGAGTAATACTATCAGTAATGTTAATTGTTTGATTTACTGGCCTTTCTGTTCCCTTTGCTTTGAACCACGATAGTCACTGTAGATTGGCCAGTGAATGAAACCAGGTGGCCACTGTTATTTTTCAGGAAATAGTAGCTTTGACATCCTGTTTTGATACACCACTCCAAAAGGAAGAAAATAAAAATATCCAGAAATGAGGTAATCCTAAAAATAGCTGATGAAACAAGAAAATAGAATGGCATAAATGTATCCTTCAGCTAAAAATAGAACTGAGACATAAGAATGAAACATAAGCAGTTCAATTTTACAACAGCTCTAGTTTTATAGATGTGTGTGATCTATTTTTTCCCCCTCTGGCTTACTGTTCCGTGTGAAAGCTAGACCCCACAGAACAGAGTATGCTACCTGCCCTATCACATTTATAAATAATGAAAAATAACATGACAAGGATTATTAAGCAGCATAAAGCAAGTAAAACAATAGAAGCAGAAATAACAAGGTTATCAACATTCTTTCTGAACAGTTATTTCTATGAATTATGCTGGTGTAGCTCAGTACATCCCCACTCAGTAACTGGCAGACACTAATAAAGTAGCTGTTTGAGCTTTCACTTTTGCTAAATGGTTTCTTGGACAGAAAAAGAGTGTCAAAATAATAATAATAATAATAATAATAATAATAATAATAGAAAATTCCCATATAATTTCTCTTTAAGCTGAAATTCTGCTCTTTTTATGACACTCCGAAATGTTTATTTAGCTGACTTCAATATATTATATGCAAATATATTTCAGAACACTACTTCAAATATTCAATTTATTTAAATAGTAGTTCAAATAAAAATGTTAATCAAGAGAGGATTGTAATCACTTCCAAAATCAAAGCTGTAGCAAAATTCTGGAAGAAAAAAAAAGTAATATTTTACCATCACCCCCTCCTAAAAAGCATGTGGAAAAATAAATTACATGCAGAAATGTTAAAGTGAATTCAAGAAAGACACTGACATGCTGGAACATGTCCAGGGATGGGCAGAGGAGTTGTGGAAGGTACTACAGAGTTCTATGAGGAAAGTCTGAGGGAGCTGAGGGTGTTTATCCTGGAGAAAAGGAGGCTCAGGTTGGACCTTATTGCTCTCTACAACCACCTGAAAGGAGGGTGTAGCCAAGTGGGGGTTGACCTCTCCCAGGCAACCAGCAATAGGAGAGGAGAACAGAGCCTCAAGATGTTCCAGGGCAGGTTCAGGCTGGGCATCAGGAGGAATTTCTTCACAGAAAGGATCAGAATCAACTGCCCAGGGAGGTGGTGGAGTCACCATCCCTGGAGGCGTTCCAGAAGTGACTGGATGTGGTACTCAGTGCTCTGGTTTAGTTGACAGGATGATGATCAGTCACAGGTTGGACTTGATGATCTTGGATGTCTTTTCTGACCTAAATGATTCTGTCATTCTGTGATTTGCCAGCTTTTAGTGGGAGAACTCTCCTGGACTATGCAATCCAGTTTCTTGTGCTGTTAACCCCTTCTTTTAGGCAGTTGTCTCACCTTATAGAGAGGTCCTCTCAACACTTAAGTCCTGATTTAGATGTTTCTATTCCATCTAATGTCCTATTTCTGTATGTCATATTCCATTACTCACTTTCCCACTACCTCCCTTTTTAGGCAGCTCTCACACTGACAGTCCAGTCCCTCTCTCTAGAGGTGTGCAGTCAGACTGTCTAGAAGGATGCTTCTAGTTCAATTTGCATAAAAATTAGCTGTAGTGAGTGGTCAGGCCCAGCACTTCAGAATTGTCACTGAAGGTTTACAAGCAGTACAAAAATAAGGACACCATGCACTCTTGTGTTAATACACAGTTAGAGAGGAGTTTGTGATTAGAAAGACTGTTAGAGAGTGTCCATGCTGGCCTTATGTCAGGTTAAAGGAGGAGGTTGGCATGTAGGCTTGGTAGGGTAAGGTCACTAAGGTAGGGACCAAAAGAACTGAATAGGCACTCAAAGCTAGCAAGGAATCACAGCAGCAGGACCAGGATGTCGGAGATGGATTTGTTCCACAAGTCAGCACGTTTGCTGCAGTTCACTCCATGTTGGGAGTGAACTCCTGAGAAGACTGGAAGGAATCCCACAGTAACAACTTTCTGTCCCAGCTTGCTGAGGTTCAGGGATCTGTATGAAGAGCATTCAACTCGACATAGCTTTCATACAACTTCATGATGATCTCTCATGGGAGGTTTATTACAACACATGTCATAAGTCCCACTACTAAGTCATGCTGTCATTAGCATCTGGGTCTCTGATTCCTTACAGCAACATCAGCTGATCACTGACACTAGCCAGGCTACATTTCCAGAATCCTAGGGAGATTAACCAACATTCTCTGCAAAAAGATGTAAGAATTAACGAAGTTTTTAGTGGTTGTATAAGTCTCTGGGCTACCTTCCTTGCTCATAGGACCATCAACTGGCATTACTATTTCAATTTCTATTATTTACATCTTGGCATTGTTGCTATGGGTTCTATAAATATTATCTAATTCCCTCTATGTGTATTTTTAGTTCCCAGGTTTCTGGAAAGTTTGTGTTTATTGCCACTCTCTTGGTGTTAGCCTTTCCTTCTAAGGTACAGGTGATGCACACAGAGGTGATGCATACAGTCTCAAAAATATTCCTCTTTACACTTGCCAGGGGTGCACTCACTTCTTTGCCCTTTGTCCCTTCTGTCATCAGACTGAGCAATCACATCCTTGCTTTCTAGTGGATGCAGACCAAAAGAATTACAGAAGAAGACTCTCCTGAGATTCAGATTCCCACAGCTGAAAAACCATGCCCTGTTTTCAGCTCTGGAATGTTTGACATTCTGGCAGCACTAGGGTGAACTTTTATGTCTGGTAGAATAAGTTTATTTTAATAAAATACAAAGATTGTGGAAAAGAAAAAAGCAATTGCTTTCTTCTGAGGTAGACGAGAAAAAATAAACCAAGTATATCATTCCTTCTTCAGCTCTCATTGTAACATGGTTTCATTTTGTTTTCTGTGTTCTCCCCTGCTAGTGGAATAACAAGTCACCTATCTCTAAAGTCAATTCAAACATCTCCCAGGAAATAAGCAGCAGTCTGTTAGATAAATTTCAGTCTTTTTGTGCTAAGGAGCATACTGCTCTAAGATGAAGTCTCTCATTATATCCTTTTTTCTTGGACGACTTCCTCTGAATGGAAGTTCAGCCCTGGGTGTTCCTGTAATCTCCAACGCCGAAAGTGATTTGATAGGGCATTATCTCTTCTCTCTCCTGCACTACTTTGCTGCAGTCACAGCTTCAGTCACTTGCCATCCTTAGAAAATTCATTCCTACCTGTAAAGAGCCAGGTAGGTTTAACCATTAATTGACTGCAAAGAGTGTACGTGAATTTCTTCCTGACAAAAAGATAAGGAACACTGCCAACATGTCTGAGTATAAACTAAGGTATATAAATTTTCAATAGTGGTAACTTCAGAACCCTTCCTTGATATAGGTCTTTGATATCATGAACAAAAATCCTTGAAAGTAATTGTGCTTGGAACACGTGGCTTCTAAAACAAAGATGCAGTAAGAGTGTTTGTTAGGATCTTTAAAATGGAAATAAGGGGGTTTAAAAATTTTTAAAACATTTGCATGAAGGCACAGGTGACAAACGTGCTTATGATTTTCTGAAGCTCTGGTTTTACCTGTATCCCTGATCATTCCCAGCATAAGCAAGTTCATGCTATTTCTTTACAACAGTACTACTAAAAGATTGACATCACTTTTCAAGGCATAGTCTCAGGGGCAAAAGAAGATGTACGGTATAAAAACTAGAAATTATCATAATGATATATTTATTTTACTACTCCCATCTAAAGCAGTCATAGGGAGCTCGTCTGTTTGCCACACTGAAAAATAGGATCTGCATATCTACTTATTTTTCATATATTTATCCCATTTAAAAATAATGCATACATGGGGTAAATTCTGTTAATCAAATAAATTATGGAAAATGGAATCCTTATTTCAGTGAAAGTCTCTACATGGAATGATCAGGCCAAAGCTAACTTGGATGGTTCTGGTGCACAATTTCAAATGCCTGTTGGCATTTTTTGGTTTGAATGTTTATGAATTTAATGCGAATACATTTCAGAGTTAAGAGCAGGACATTCCATCTCAGCTGAAAGTCCATAAAAATCTGTGATTTCACAGATTGTTCATAAAATTTAAAGAAGATGACAAAGTGACTTTACACCATTTTTCTCACTTAATTATGACATTTTTGGCACAATTACTCTTGTCAGAATCTAGGCAATGATCTGGCAGAATATCTGAGAGCAGCAAAGTTGCTTTTCTTTTCAGTGGTTAGAATATTCAGTCCTTCAGCAGATCTTGTTATGTTCACAGTTTATGGACCAGTAATTATCAGGACAATAAGGATGCCTTGTCCCTTTGATACTATTTCAGTTACAACTGCTTTTCCTACTCTATCCATAAAATATTCCAGATATACATGTTTCAAAGAAGGAAAAAAGATAACTTCTGATTATAAGACGGAGTATAGCAATGGGCATTAGAGTCCTGTCGGATGCAAATTGCTTGTTAATTAGAAAGACTTTGCAAACTCTCATAAAAAAAAAAAAAAAAAACTAAAAAAAGAGAGAGAATACCTACTAAATATTAAATAGGTACTTAACTCTGTCAGGTGTCAACCTAAGGTAAATACCCATAAACCCTACTGTGTCAGGACCCCAAAGCTCTGCCAGGTTCTGCATATCAACAGCAGAAATGACTGTAGTACAAAGGGAAAAGGAGGTTCTCCAGCTGTTACTGTGTCAATGGGAACAGCATGATGAAGATATCAACTAATTCAACTTATTCTCACAGAGGAGGGCTTTGATCTGCTGTCTCATATCCCAGACAAATAATATACTGTCTATAATGTCATGACTTACAGCATGACTGGGTAAGTGGATGGATTCTCTCTCTTTTTATTTTTTTAAATCTCAGTCTCTAGGAGCAATGGCATCCTTGTTTTCTTAGGTAATTGATTTCAGTACAGGTCAGAAATCCACACTGCATAGCAAGTAATAAGTGTTGTCAAGTAAATAGTGCTGGTGAGGAATGTAAACAATGGAATTTGCTATTTGACCTTAACAAGCCTACAGGGTCAATGAAAAATTGCTGAAAGATACATTATTTCTGATTTACCAGCTAGGAAAAAGAACTGCAACAAACCAAACCAAACCAAAGAATTAATGTAATAAAAATGAAAGAGGATACTTAAAATATTTTATAATTTATTCTTAAATTGATTTATTGTTTTCAGTCAGTGGTTGTAAATAAGAAGAAATAGATTCACAGTAATATTTAATTACCTTTGTTTTTTTCCCCTCAAAGTAATTTTGATTTTGGAGTACAAATTGATTTTATTTCATCTTGTTATTACATCTTCCCTCAAATTAAAAAATATTTCAGTAGCCAAATCCAAAGCAGAATAATCTGATTAGATGATTAAGCAAAAATACCAGACTTTGGTTCCATAATTATAAAAGTAAAATTTAGGAATATTAGAATATTTATTTCAATATCTTGCCTATCAAATCTGTGAAATCTGTGTAGTTAATATTTTACTGTGAGTTTATGCAGGTACACATTTGCAGAAACTGTATAGATGTGTATCTATTATTTACAGGAACATCTCCATTAAGAGAATACTGAAGTTGCAGTGCTGGGGGAACTTGAGAAAGCACATATGCTGATGGATTGTCATTTTATTAACACTATCAGTGTACTTGCCTGCATTTATTCACATGATAAAGTATGACCTGATGTGTGCACACAACTTGTACATCCTCACAGATGAAGGTGGGATAGGTAAAGCTTCCTACTGAAGTGGAAAAACAGTTAGATCTTCCTAGACAAGGCAGAGTCATACACTGAGACCATAATGATCTTTACCTAGAGGTTGGACAGGTGCCTTTGCCTGCAGGTTGAAAACATTTGCAAATGTGAAATACACACTAAGACCATTTTGTAGAGTTTTCAGATGCATCATACTGGACCTTGCAGCTACTATCTCTTTTTGTAGAGCCACCACACCCTAATTCCCACACAGTACTCTATTTTTCTTTCTCCCTTATTTAAATTATACTTCAGGAAAAAGAGTGCATAGCAATAAACAGTATGTCTTTCCAACTTTAAGGGGCAACTAGCACAGCTTTTTATTCAAGAAATTGTAGCCTATTGGGAGACAGAGAGACAGATCAGACAGCATGGTGGGATGCACTTGGCCCCTGCACCTCCTCGTGAGAAGTAACTTCAGCTCTGTTCATAAGGCTTCCTGCTGTGGTGGGATTTGCAATACTACACATCATGTAGAGAATAATGAAAGGAGAGAGAGCCAAACAAAACTAATCAAGTCACAAAAGATAAAAAAGAAAATAAGAAAATCCTACTCTGCAGAATCAGGACTGGACCAAATCATGACCCAAGAAATCTGGCCTACAAAAGTCTATGGAAAGTCCTTGGCAATAGGGGGAGATTTTAGCCAAATTTTTGCATCCCTGTTTCACAGAACATGTAAAGCATGTTGTAGGACTCTCCATCTGGGAAGATTTTTGCTGAGAGTCCCTTTCCTACCTATGACAGTGAAGGATACCTGATTCATGACAGAACCTCTAAATTACATCCTTATTTGAGCTGACTTGGTGATATCAATTTCTTTGACTTGGTGAAGGGGAAGGACAGGGGAAGTAAATTTATAATAAACTATAAATATAAGTAAAAAAATCAAAATATAAATGCAATAGGTAGTTATCTCTAAAATGTATTATTCACATAAATCAAGTTTACTCTGTATTTAGTTATTATAATAATTTATAAAATTATTATGATTTTTCACCTTTTTTCTTCCTTTTTCAATTTTTTTTAAATTATACACTCTGAAGCCATTTGTAGAGAAAGGGGATGTCTCTCCATTTTTTGTATTTGATAATATAGTTCAAATTATAAAGAAATTTGAAACCCTCTGAAGCATGCCAAAATAGACTAATATCAATTGCCACTTCTAATATCTACAGTACACATACCCAAAATCCTGAATACCAAACTAGGGCCCAAGTTATAAATAATGGTAATTGACTGAACATGTAATGACTTTGACTGGATTGGCTTTTGCTTTTTCCTTCCACCAAGACTCTTCTCTTTTTGAATTCTGATGTAATCTTTAATCTTTACTTCTTTTACCAGTGCAAGAATATCACTCCCATTTTAATCCTTCTACCAAAAAATCCTAGA
The DNA here is from genome assembly GCF_001715985.3 of Manacus vitellinus. Taxonomy (NCBI): domain Eukaryota; kingdom Metazoa; phylum Chordata; class Aves; order Passeriformes; family Pipridae; genus Manacus; species Manacus vitellinus. The sequence continues at coordinate 4,994,733 of NW_021940488.1, forward strand.
CTTTATATGAGTATCTCATTGTTTGAAAAAGCATTTAGAAACTTGGCAGCAGCAGAGGAAAGTTACCCAAAACAGTAATCAAGACAATTAATATTTTAGTTTTAGTGCTTAAAAATAATGGTTTTGTCTACATAGATCATCTCATGTGGCAGTTTTTATGCCATTTGGGTGAGCTGAGACTTGCTGCTAAGAATCAGCCACACTCTATGTGTGTGTGAGCTTTATTCTTCTATCTTCAGGAAAAGTTGCTCGAATTTAAAAAGAATTTAAAAAACTGAGAATGACTTGCCTTCAAGACTGAAATGCTTGAAATTTGTTTTGCAATCAATGCAGAACACAACTGGCCTACTGCAAGAAAATATCACCTTGATCATAATTAATATGTTGTGCTACTGTGGTTTTAGCTCACAGAGCTTCTGCACTTTACCAAAAAGAAATCCATGTATTCTTTCTCTAATCAATGCTTCTTTTGAAGTATTAATGTAATTTATCAGTTGGAAACTGCAGAGCAATATTATTAGGGAATTATAGAAATAACATTCTCAAGGGATTATTACTATGTTCTTACTCTGATTTATAATTAACACACCTACAAGTTTATAGAAATAATACTAAAAGTCACACTCAGACTATTTAAGTGAATATATTTATGAAATAAATATTTTTCAGAAACGGGGGGAAGCTGTGTAACTGCTGATTTGTGTTTCCAAAGAGTCAAGAAGTGGTTTATATCCATTTAGAAGTCTTATATGGTATAGGAGTGTACATGTTCATATATACTTATTCATAGAATACAGATATTAATGGATAGCAAAAAATGTTTTATTTTGAAAATGAGTAGCTGGGAAAAACCTTATCCAACCACATAATCTTTTAAAAAGCACTATAATCAATCTACACTTATAAACACAAGATATTTAAAATATGATTTGCAGAAATAGTTCACAGCTTCAAAACATTTCTAATAGCTTACCAGAAAGCTTGTTTTCTGTGAAGTAGTTTTAGGTTTGGCAAAGGAATACATAGGGATTACATACATATATATATATATATATATATGTTTAGCAGTAACAACTGATTGAAGTGAAAATGTTCTGATCATCCTTAGTTGTGCTTTTTCTGAGGTTTAACATCTGAGTACTACTGTTTAAACATGGTTAAATTACATTAACACCAACTTAATATGGAGGTGCTGACCTTGCTAGTAGTAATTTGGTAGCATACACTGATTATATAATAGTACATGATGTTCTAAGAACTCTGAGGAATATTTTTGACATGATTGTGCACGTGGTTAAGTAGCCTGTAAAATATTTTTTTTCTGGGGTCTTCATTTTTTAATGCTCTTAAAAATTTCTAATAATTATTTTTTCATTATTTCTTAAAATATTTTTTGAAGAGTATGTATGGTGTCAATGACTTGTGTTTCTCTTCATCCTTACTAAAGCCAGTGACTCACCATGGTAAGTCACAGTCTCAAATCAATAATGCCATATTGATCTTACATATACTGCATTATGGAATGATATTATGATTTTATATTTGAAAGATGAACTACATGCTAAATTATATGTAAATTGTAAATTAGGGTGATGTGGGGTTTTTTTGTATTTTGAAGAAAATGGGTTCTGTAATATTGTGAGGTTTGAAAAAAAGATCAAAATTGTGCAACTCCAGCTCTATTCACCCACTGACAAAATTTGAAGCTTAGCTAAAACTCTATAAATTACTGCGTGATCTTCTTGAAAGGGAACATTCAAATAATTTGGCAAGAAAAGTAGCCTATATGAATTCAGAGTTAGTTAGGATTCCACTTTAAAAACAACTTCTTGGTATTTATCACCATCAGATTCGTGTGATCTTAATACAGATGAAAGACCATATTTTCTTTCCCAAAGAGACAGCAGTTTTTGTGATGACTGTTGAAACTGCTGCTTTGCAAAGAGGGAAAATAGCTTTAAACTGAAAGAGAGAAGGTTCAGATTAGGAAGAAATTCTTTACTGTAAAAGCAGTGAGGCACTGGCACATGTTGCCCAGAGGAGTTGTGGCTGCCCCATCCCTGGAAGTATTCAAGGCCAACAGATGAAGCTTTGAGCAACCTGGTCTAGTGGAAGGTGTCCCTGCCCATGGCAGCGAGGTTGGAACAGGATGATCTTTAGGGCCCCTTCCAACTCAAACCATTCTGTGACTGTATGAAAAAATAGGAAAGATAAGTTGGTCTGGGTAGAAGTAAAAGAGATGTTACTGTATAATGAGTGCCTTTTGTTTGAGCTTTGCATTGAGGAGATCAAGTTTCTATTTTCTGTACCAAAGCTGTTTATGTGGGTCACTTTAAGCAATCATTACACAAACTACAAAATCCGAAGCCCAAACAAAACCATGGTTCTTAAAGGAACACTTAATTTTCTCCGTGTAAGACTAAGCTTTCTGTTCTATTGTGCTCTCAGTTCAGCCAGATTCAAATGTCTCACCCAAACTAAGAAAATGTCCATGTCAAAACCTGCCCTTTTAGTTGATGCTGAAAGATTGAAGGTTAATTATGGAAACAGTGCAATAAAAGCTAAATGAAGGTGTCAGTCACCAAGGATGGGGTTTGAGAGGAAGAACAGCAATCATAGCAGTTGTGGTGAAAGATCTCTTTATGTTTGTCTTTTAATAAAAATATTCAAACCATTTATGAGATTAGTTGATTTTTGACAGCTCTTGCAACTTTATTTTCAAATAGAAAAGAGATCTTTCAAAGTGATCTCTAAAAATATTCCATTTGATGTCTTTAGAATTAAAATGTTTGTTTCTGAACCAATAAAGGGTTTGTTTTAATTTCAGAATGTGTAGAAGAAAATTGAATTTGCAACTCCAAAATAATTGGAACATGGTAATAACGTATGTGGTTATAGACCTGTAAATACAAGGCCTAACCAGGTAGTTAGCTAGACTTTTTTTTTAAATTCAGTTAGTTGCCAAATCAAGCAAAGTATGCAATCAAAAATAAGTCAGAGACTTTATCTATGAATTCACCATTGTGATGTATGTAGTCAGTAGTTTCCTGTACTTTTAGCAGCTGGATGAGAGATGACATGTTGATTAATCAAGGTATGTTGCTTATCCTTTCATGTTATCATTTTGATTAATTTTTAATTATCCAACTCTTTTCTACCTTTATTTCCTTCTTCTTGTGTACTGTGGGGTTTGGAAAACTTTTGAACTATGTGACTTTTCTCCTCAAACCACATTCTGATGCTTTCTCAAACACTTTATCTCATGGCATTACACACTTCAATATGCTTGAGAACTTTATGAGAACAGACAACTGGATTTAAAGTATATTAACTTTATATATATGCATTAAATGTATAACTGTTTACTTATAATTAATGTTCAAACTCATCAACTTTAGCTTATGAGTTGCAGCATGTCAAGAGTTGCTAAAGAGAGATTTTGAAGAAATAAGAGAAAAAGCAATATATCTTTCATATTTTTTAAAAGACTGGGATTAAAAAGTTATAGTCACCTTAAATGAACATTTTCTAAAAACTTGTGAGGTATAGATTATTATAAAAAAAAAGCTAGAAATACTTTTAATAGTTATTTAAGTTTTATAATACATCATATGGTGCTTATTCTAGGATAATTCAAAAATTATTTATATATTAAATATAATTACAATTTTCAGTCTCTTTTTCTAAGAAAGAAGTAAGAATTATTGAAGTCAATCCCTTTGGTAAAATAATGAAATAAGTTTGGCTCCACTGTGTCTGATTTCAAAATGTCAGGTGAATGAAAATAAACTCCTATATTACATGGATAGGTTCATATGAAAATTGAATAGGATCCCTTACAATAAATGAATGAAAAAGAAAATGCTTTTGCTTATTTGTGAACTTTTTTTCCTGACTGTAAATTCACTACAGCACAAATTCAGAACAGGAAGAGTTTTTTCATGTATCTGCTTTTTAAAGGACAAAATATGTAACACTACAATTTAAACTTGACTTTTGTATTGCTGTTACATTATCAACAGTAGATTTTGCATGGGGTAATTTTGGAACATCTGGGTTAAGAAACAAATAAACCATGAGTGGAACCATTTAGAAGTAAGAGGTTGTGTGTTAAATGTTTAAATGAAAATTCATGAACATTTCTTGAAAGTCAGTAAACTGCAGAAAAAAAAATAATAGTTTGCAACTCAGATCTGAAAAGATGAGACAATTCTTGATGGCTTTTAAGTCCTTTTGTGCCTTTGTAGATCTATAAACAGGTAACAAACCTCTTAGAATGACTAGGAGGAAATTCACTTTCCTTGAATAGTTCAGTGACAAACCCTGCAGCTATCATTAGTAAAAACCACACCCTAACACAACCAACAGTCTTCTTTATTTTCTCTCATTTTATTTAAAAAAAACACCCTCAAACTAACATCCCCTAATTTTGAATACAGACTTAGATAACTTATAATTGTTAAGTGCATCCTGAATCAGGTGTTTTACTGAGTCAGTTTTCAGTAGAATAGTTAAAAGACACAGTAATAATACCTAGGATTATAGAGTCTTATGATTTATACATATTAAAGGACTTTATAAAGCAGTAAATCTTTTCTTTTTTTCCCTTCCTCTTTTCAGGTAGGAAAATGGATGCAGAATGAACAGAGACCTCTTCAAGTTCATCTAGAAAACCTTGAAAAATTTGAAGCTGAACCCTTACCCCTGATTCTTTGTTGAGGCTCAACCTGTTATAACACAAGGAACCAGAAAGAGCTGAAACTGTGCAGTGCTTGAAGTCCTGATAAAGAAAGGTCAGAGGCAACAGCAGCTTGTGAATGCTACTCTGGTCCTGATTCAAGCTTACCCAGTGGGAGGAAGGCTGGGTCACTGTGGACATGGCTTGAGGAAATCTAGGGGGAAGCTCGAACAAATCGTTTCTGATCTATGAATGAAAACATGGAAGTTCAGTATCTTTTCTTCTGCTCTGCTGCTCCCTATTCAGTTGCAAATAAAGGCACTTCTTTCACCACGTTAGTTAATAAAGAGGATGGATAAAACCATTTTCTAGACACCAGCTCAGAGGATTTGATGGCAACAAATGTTCACACGATTTAACCTACTTAGAGAGAGGCCCAGGAATAGCTATATTATCTGTAATGAGCTCATTAATGCCTGTAGGTCACGCATACACATTTTAAAAACTCCCCAAATAGATATAACAGTTAATCAATATCACAAATATGATACTATTTTTAAGGAAAATATGTCTAAACTGCGCTTATTCAAATTAATTCAAAATGTCTGTAAACTTATGCTCCAATCATCTTTCATTTCAGTCTTATGTCATCCTTACATATACATCAAAGGTATTTCTCTTTAAAATTATCTTGTTTTGACTCCACATTTTTTTTGCTTTACTGGAGACAGTTCATCCGCTGTTAGAGCTGATTTCATAAGCTATAATAATAAAAAGAAATGCTTTGTTAGCCTAACTTTTGACAAGAACCTTATCGAGTAATTAAAAAAAAAGTAAGAGAAAAAAAAAGTAAAAAAAAAAGTATTGCACTAAACCCTATCAAGAGTTAACTTTAAAGACATTCCTCTATGTTTTATTCTGCAAATTTGCCTCTCATATATTGTCAAATAAATGCAATTTGGTAAAAATCTAGTGCTGAAAATCAAGTTAGCCTTCAGTTCAGAATCAGTGACTCACAAAAGGTGCTTGGTTAGTTAATACTTCAGAAGTTGAAATTTAATTAATACAACACAGTTCAAACCGTTCGTCCATGCATGAATTTTGCAAAATAGCAGCTGACAAACAGAATATTGGGAAAATAAAGCAAAAGAGAAATAAAGAAACAGGGTGGTTCAGAGGGTAAATCACTCACTTTTATCTCTCCCTTGATTCTGTGTTCAATCGCCCTCTGAGGACACAGTCTAGATCACAAACCCACACCTAATTTATCAGCATGGGCATGATCTTCACCTCTTCTCACAAAGTTCCTGACTAATCTATCATGGAGTTTTAACAGCCTCTAACAGAAGAAGGGCTTCTGGCAGGTCAGCTTCATGGTCACTATACAATAAAATCCATGGTCTACAGTCAGAAATATTTTCACCTTTACACCTCCCTGGTACATATGGTTTTGAACAATTTTCAAGTGAGTACATTCTCAACCTCAGTTCACAGATCTTAATAATATTCTTCACCTTATTCATCTCTTTTTCAGAGAAAAGGTTCTGAAATTTGGCTCAGAAAGTCCCAAAAATTTTCACTTTTCTTCATGATACTTCAAATCTCTGTTTTCCCTTTTAACATAATTAAAAAGGTAATTATTAGAAACTTCACTGATAGAGTGTTCATTCTCTCTTATGTCTTCCACCTGAGTGACATCAAAGTATCCTCTTCACACTGCTGACAGGTGAATAGAGTTCAAGACATCACATCTGAAGAGAAGCAAAATGTTCCTTTTTGTTCACAGGTACCTTATTTACTAGCAAATACATACCATGTAGCCTGTAATCCATGCTATTTTCTGCAAAGAGCACAGGTGAGCTCTGGCCCTATAAATGTGGTTTTGTCACTGCCAGGGACACACATTGGACTGTGTCTCAGGAGGTGTCTGGGCTGCCCTTGGCCTGAGCTGGGTTCCTGTTGCCCAGTCTGTCTGAGCTCAGCTCTGGGAATGCTGCCAGGGAAGGGGGTGGCAGATCCAGGCAGCCCCAGATGGACAAGCAGCCTCTGGGGTACAGAGGAGTTGTGGGGAAGCATTCACCTCTTTCCTGAAAGCAGGGGAAAGGGAGCAGGTGGGGATGGGAAAACATTAAAAATAATCAAAGAGAAGCCCATCACTGATGAGGAAAAATATCTTACCATCAACACCACACTCCTCTCAGTGAAGACCTAAGGATACTCCTAGCTCATCATAAACATCCTCAGTCTTCAAGAAGACTGAAACTGTCAACCTTGGAACACATGGGAACCTTGATGGCATAACTCCAGAGAAAGGGAGCGGATACTAGAAACACTCAGACACCAATTTTGATATTTTATTAATAAGGCTTTTTCCTTTTACTTGCATGATTTGGACTGTTAGAGCACTACAGCATTAATTGTGCTAATACACTTTTAGTTCTGGGAATATCAGATGTTCACTTTCACCCATAATGAGATTTTGTTTGTAACAGACCAAACAAATAGATCCTGCAGGAACACTGAAGTGCAGAATTAGCCACTAAGGCTAGTTCTTTTCTCTGCTTCACTCATTTCCTCATACCAGCAGCTTATCCTAGTAAAAGAAGACATGATTAGTCAGTGGAAAGTCAGGATGTAATCAATCTGTATGGTTTGTTTCTTTCTCAAGATTTCTTGTTAACAAGGTTAGGAATCCTCTTCCAACAGAGAGAGAAATGGTGCTATGGCAGTACCAGTACAACACAGTGACCGTAACAGCTTGAATTCATTGTCATTAACTCTTCACATTAGCTAATGTCAATGGACTAATTAGCACTACTGCTGTACTTTTGAAGTTAATGTCCTGGTCATTCCTACATTACAGTTATAACATCATGGAGTCATTCAATTGGGAAGGGACTTTGGGAGATCTGTAGTCACACCTCCTGCTCAAACAAGAGGGCAAGCTCTGCTCTCGGACCAGGCTGCTTAGGGCTTTCTCCAAGCAGATCTTGACAACCTTCAAGGATGAAGTTCACACAGTCTCATTAAACAATTAACTCCCATGCTTCACTGTCCTTGAGAGGAAAAAAAAACACAAACTTGTTCTTATCCCTAGCCTTAAGCATCTTGTTTCAATTGATACCTTTTTTTTTTTGTCCCACCCCGCTACCTGCAGCCATCTCTTCTCCAGGATGAAGCTCAGCTCCCTGAGCCCCTCCTCACATGGCAAGTGCTCCAGCATTGATTCATTTGACGTCTCCTCTTACCTTGCTACAGTTTACAGATCCCTTGGACTTGGTGGTCCAAGCATCTCAATGCGATCTAATGAGTGACGAATAGAAGATGCACACTTCCTTGAGCCTCCTGTCTGTGTCTCTGTACATATTAGCTATCTCTGCTGGCAGGACAGGCTGCTGCCTCATGCTCATCTTGCTTCCAGCTGTGTAGAAAGATGAAGGCCCTGGGCTGAGCTTCAATAGAGCTCCCAGGTCCTCTGGTGTGGGTGAAGGTCCCAAACGAGGCTGGTCAGGTTTAGTACCACTCAGAGCCCTGCTGCCCTGCTGCTCTGCTTTGTTTGGTAAAGTAGAAATAGCCTCTCTGCTCAGAGAACCTCACAGTTCAAACACTTTCGAGGACTTGACACCTGACCATTCCTAAGTATCCTGTTATAGAACATACTGAGAAGGAGCAAATAGTAAGAACATTCTTGAATAAGTTGTTACTTCCTAATATATTACTTGAGTTGGTCAGTATTATAAAGTGTGTGCTTAAAAAGGCACCTGCTATTGTTAATGTGGCCCAGGAAATATTTATGATATTATAAGCAAACAGTGTGGCCAAAGGTTTCATTAAGTGCCATCATTTAGTGTATTTGTTTAGATCATCTGCCAATAAATTGCATAAAGTGTTGAAAGATAGATAATTAGATAATTATATTTGTATTAAGAAAGGCAAAATGGAAATGAATATAGTAAGAAGCAGGTCTTTCCTTTTGAGAGTGGTGTGGGAAAGCAGAAACAAAACCATACTATTCTGTTTATTGTGACAATAACTCCATTTAAAACTGGACTAAGTATGCAATATACTTAATTACTTATAAAGATGTAGTTTCCAAGAAAAATGCTCAATATACATCCCTGAAAACTTCATTCTTCTCTTTAGTCCAAAACCTACTTTCAACATGAGGAAGAGCAGTAAAAATTTCTCATCCTGTGGCATGTTTCCGACAAGAAACAGTAAGAGTTGTAGCTTTCAGACCATTCAGTGCCAGGTAAGTGTGCTGGTACTCTCTGCTAGTGTGCTAATTACCCTCCACCATGAGGCCATGGTTTTATTGATCTGGGCCCTTGGCTTCTGGCAATTGGATGGAGGTCACAAAACTCATTTCATGTAGTTCTTGAACTCTAAATTAAAGGTGTGTGTGTGCAAGTGTTATTTGTAACTCGTTACTCTGCTAAAACTGCACTAAGTCAGTGCAGTATTAAGACAATTTAATGCCACTGCCTGTGTGCAAACCATTCTCTTAACCTGTGTGTATTAATCCTTGAAATCTGGAGGAGTGCCCTGTCACTGCCTCACTATGGAAGCAGCACCTTAAAAAGGTGTTATTTCTGAGAATGACATCTTGGTGTCAGCAAAATACTGGAGTTACATGCTGTGTCATTTCTAAAAGTATAGTCTTCAAAGAAAGGTCTTTCAGGAAATCAATGTAAGGCCATAAATAAAAACTCTGATGTTGTTTAGGTAGGCCGGTATCTATAGGGACCACAGTTTGCAGCTGGGAAATTGGTCATACTGTCATTTTCCCCTGATCTCACTTTCCTAGTCATCATTAACTACAGTTAAGTTTATTGTTCTACATATGTCTATTAATATCTGTTTTGTACTTTTTTTATCACTTAATATATCCTTCTTCACTGCTTATTTCCCATCCTTGCTTTACATCCTGTTTAATGGAATCCTGTTTTGTTTTCTTTTGTTGTTTCCCTGTGACCTCTTGTCCTTCACTGTTTTCTGTTATTTATTATCCTGTTTTCCCATTTCTCTTTATCCAGTGCTTTTGTCCAAGTATTATCTATTCATTTACATCTCTGTAGGAACACGGACAAGAGGCTGTGCTCATACCTGTGCTAGTCTGGGGAAACCCTGTTTCCACATTTATATGGACAGCTAGTCTTCTTTTCTCTGCTCTTTTCAGCTGCAGTTACTGCTTACCCCGAGATGTCAGACTGACTGGGATGGGCCAGAGGAGATCTGACACTGTTAGGACTTTCTGGAGCATTTTTTGGAAACTCTGAGGAAAGCAGAACTCACAAAATTAAGCTAAAATTCAAGTGTGAGTAGAATGTGATGGGTCTAAAAAGCCCTTAGTTGCTTTTATTTTTTGTTGCCATAGAAATGAAGCATACTTTAAATGCATGGAATCATGTTGAGCCCTTTGAAGTAATGCATGTATTTCTTACAATCTGTGAGATCTTCTAAATTTTCAACATGGATAGAGCTGAATACCATAAAATTTAAATAATAAAAGAGCTTTAAAATTAATAAGGGGAATAAGGGACTTCAAGGGAAAAACTTGGGAACAAATGTACAGAAACAAACATTTGAAACAAAATTTGATTTATACTTACAACTTGTGTAGAGGATGCACAGGAAAATAGGACTATATAAGTAAAAACCATGGAATTTTTAGTTAAGAAAATATTTCTTTTGTTTGGAAAATTTGACTTATAAAATGGGATTTTAATTAATTTGTCTTTAAATGTCTACAATACCATTATAAATCGATCATTTAGATTCTTGTATGGTCAATAGTGAGAGATATATTTCCAATGCATTTCATCACTTTTGTCTTATGTGTTTTAGGATAAGAATAATGGTATTCTAGAATTGTTTTTCTCCCACTGACTGTAAAGCTACCCTAAAAGACTTTCTCAGGTGCAGATATTGTACATTTACTCTTAAAACAAGAATGTTATCAATAAATAAATAAATATTTTACAGTGATGCCCTAAACCAGACATTTCTAAGTGTTCTCAAGCTATCATATTTTGATATTGGTGACTGTAAGCATGAAACTCTTGAAATCCTGACAGTAACCTAAATTCTTAAAATGTTATGGTCATATCAGTGAACCTGGAATAACAAAAAATGTCTCCCAAGCTGCCTGTAAAATTGATTGTCCCATCTTTGACTTGCTGAAAGCCAAAAGTCTTTAGCTGCTTTTCAGGAAAAGAGCCTGGCATCTGCTGGTGAAAGTTCAGCATGCCTGGATTGTGATTACATAATTAGTTCTGTCAAAAAGCTACTGGCGAGGGCAACCCATAAGATGCTGCTTTCCTTCACTATGCTGCCCTCGTGCTGGCCCTGCATTCCAGAGCCCGCGAGGAGAGATCCCAGAGTACAAAGCTTTGTGCAGAACAAATTATAAAATGCTGCTAAACCAGAGTTAGTTAAGCTTCTTTTTCTTAAAGGCTGTAGAAATAATAAGAGCATATAAATAGCATGAGCTCCGGTGTCTTATAAAACACAGAGCGTCCTGCACTCCTCAGGATTGTTCTGTAATGATACTCTGTAATGATGCCATTACACTCTTGCTCTGTATCATTACAGTATGTGAAAAAAATTAATTTAAATGAAAATTTAATCATTTTTTTTTCTTCCTTGTGAAAATTTGACTGTGGAATTCCCATCTTTCACTGGGATTAGTCTATCCTCATCTATGTGTAAGTTTATCTCTTTACTCCTGCTGACGTTATGATGAGGAATAGTGTATCCCTGCTCTTCAGGAATTGGTCACAAGCATAACACATTTTGTAATGAAGTAAGTGAAGTGTGCCAAGCATACACGCTTCTGAAACAAATGGCAGCTATTATTATCATCTTCACAACTTCTCTGTCTTGACAAGAACAAAAAGAAACGTCATAGAATCACAGAATCATAGAATCAACCGGGTTGGAAGGGTCCTCTGAGATCATCAAGTGCAACCCTTGATCCAACACTGCTGTGATTACTAGACCATGGCACTAAGTGCCACATCCAGTCTCATCTTAAAAACCTCCGGGGATGGAGAATCCACCACTTCCCTGGGCAGCCCATTCCAGTGCCTGATTACCCTCTCTGTAAAGAATTTCCTCCTAATATCCAACCTAAACCTCCCCTGGCAGAACTTAAGACCATGCCCTCTTGTCTTACTGATAGCTGCTTGGGAGAAGAGATCAGCCCTCACCTGACTACAACCATACATGTCGTATGCCAAAATCCTTATAAAGAAGAAAATAGCTCTTCATGATAAAACAAACACACAAACTAAAACCTACAATGTATCATTTCTGGCCTTGAAGTGCCCATGATGCCCATTAGTACACTATATCCAAAATAATTTTCACAGTATTATTCAAATGGCTTATTCTGCTGATTTAGTGTCTCACTTCTATCAATCTTATACTGCAGCATCACCAGAGTTATAACATCAGCCATTAACTGTGTAATCTCATGAAAAGGACAACCTAACTTCACTGACATGGTGGCAAAATAACTAATAACTGAGAGTAAAAACCCCCTCTTATGTATTTTACAAGGGTTTCAAAACCAATCCATGTTTGTCTTAAAAGGATAAATCTCATTACTAAAAACTGATATGTCTTGTCTTATGACTTCACGTGCTTATTTACAAGGGTTCGTGTATCTCCTACATCATGTACTTCAATGCATCAGTTATTATGCAAGTAACAAAATTTTAATCATGGAAATCAAAATCTCAGTAGTTTCCTTTACTTATTTTTATTAAGGTATATTTCTAAGAGTTTTAATAAGCAGCAAACACCATAATATAATCAATAACCATTACTCCTAAAAGTAGGGCTGATCTCTCTATTTCAATACTTGCTGACTTTATGAATAATGCTATTGTGGTCTGGAGGATTATCCATATGCATGAGTTAAGTATGTACAAGAACATCAACAAGATCAAGGTCGTAACTTATTGAATGAGCTCTGCAGTTATTTCTGGATCAAAAGCACATTTTGCTAAAGCTTGAGTTGTGTCTGCTGTATTTGCTGATGGCCTCCAAGCCAAATTTTCCTATACCTCCAAAACAGGCTTACGTTGGCCTTGTACATTTAGCTGGGAGAAAGTCTGCAATGATTCTTAGTTTATCTGAATAGACTGTCTGTCCTTAATACAGGGATTAAAGTAACATGCTTTATTGCACAATTTGCAATGTTATGTTTGAAATCTCTGCAGGATCACCCAACCTGCTGAGCATAATTTCAGAACCTAGTTGTATCATTAAAAATAAATGTTCTATTGACTATTCTACCAAGTTGCCATTACCAAAAATGACAAGTATCATCCCTCAGGGCTACCCTAAAGTGTCTGGTTTCTGTACCACTGTACAAAACATTGATTCTATGCTAAGTTGTCTGATGTTCGAAGAATGCGAAAAAATACCCCACCTCCCTGACTTTCTGCATTTAAGCCTTTGAAATGAATTCTCAGGCAGTGAAAAGAAAATATGCCCCTATGCTTTGCTTTATCAAGTCATATTACTTCTCCCCTTAGCAACACTAATAAAACAATGCAACCATGATAACCTAGAGAGAGCTCTTGTGTTAAATGTATGTCTGAGGCTTTCTCACGATATGATTTCTTGACCTTCTTCCAGGTCTCTCTTATATGATGTGTCACTAATTATTTGCATCTTTTCCAGACTGTCTCTTCCACAGACTATCAAGTTAGTGAAGTGTTTATTTTTGTTCACTATATGAGCCATTGATATATGGGATTGGTAGCTAGTAATATATAAATGCCTGGAGTTCAAATTCATTTTTGTATTTGACCTTCATAATGTGAAACAAGTAGATATAGTTAAAGTTGATGAACTATACTGAATGAATTATATTTGGACAAGTAACTAGGTCTAGGAAACGCTTCATTTTCCTTGGATTTTATGACTATAGTTCTGTGCTCTTTATGCTTATAATTCTCAGCAGTTTGGAGAACTAAGTGTATGTACAGCCATATTTTTGAATTATGCAACTCATCTAACTGAGGGCAGAAATACATGAGGGCCTAAAAGGCAGGAAGGATTTTTCTGCAGTAGTGTTCTCCATAGCACAATGATAGCCCACTGAAATCCTCATTTTGTTTTTCCCTCCTCTCTTTATGTTACAGACAGGAGAGTGCAGCTATGCTGGGAGAAGGATTGGTAACATTGTCTTACGACTAGTGCTTCCAGGAGGACTTGTGCTAAATTTGCAGAAGATACCTGTGGCTCACATTCTCAGAGGAACTTCAGGGAGATCTGTTCTGAGAGATTTCCACTTAGAAGAATATTACTCAAGAGGGCAGGATATTTACACTTCAGGAAATTACTGTTTAGAGATAAGTTAAGGTGGCACTTCAAATCCTTCCTTAACATAGATGAGGGAAGCCCCTCATTGCTACATTTTTGTGATTGCCATTATTCTCCAGTGCCTTAGGCAATCTTTGGGCAGACTCTGGGTATTTAAGCTCAAAATCTGGATTCTTAGCATTGCCAGATTCTCACAACTCTCCTGAAGAGCTGAACTTTGGTAATTCTATTTCAGCATCTCAACTTCCCTTTTTTTTTTTTTTTTTGAACATGTGTGGTAGAGCCCCAGTGTTGAAATAACAGTTCCTTGCCCTCAGCATGCCAAGCCTCGTGGTTTGAGCAAAGGGAAGACTCAGTCACCAAGCCACCAGCTTGACTGAGTGTAGGGCTCAGCCATGCCCTGACTTTAGTCAGTTGGAGCTGTCTGGAAGTGTCTGTGCCTGGCACAGGGCAGCCCCAGCCACTCCTCACAGAGGCCACGCAACAGCCCTAAATATTTTTAAAATATACTTTGATGAAAAGGAAGTATTTTATTACTAATGTAAGACATAGCAAAACCAATTTGGTTATATTTCTTGAGGCTTTTTATCCTGATATAATGTCTTCATTCATTATCAACCTTTCATTTGAAGAGGCTCTGGGATGCAAAACCAACACCAAGTCTTCAGTTATGCAGTGAAATTGCCCATTATTCCATCATTTTGTTGTATGGCTGAAAAGTTGATTGTGATTTTACAATTCTGGATTGGTTGTTTCCCTTGTAAACTCTTTTTGGTTTTCAGAAGTCATATTAATCATTTTATCCTTGCCAGTGACAAATAAATGCATATTTAATCTTCATGTATAAATAATGTGCTCTTCTGAATGTGCCAAACAAAATGTGATAAATGGTAGGGCCATTTTCAGTCTCTCCTTTAGAGTTCCTTGTGATGTCAGTAGACAGAAGGAGAATTGAGTCTCAGTCTCGAGGGACGTGTTACCGTTGTAATGGAATTAATAGAGCTGATAAAATGAATAATTCATGATGCAGTATTTGTTGACAAAGCTTCTTAAAAGTCCAGTATAGACCAGCTAACTTGTGGTTAGAAAGTAAAAATCACTGCTCCACCTCCTATTTTTTTTGTTGTTGTTTTTCCCCTCTGTTTAACTGCTGTTATTAATCATATAATAATGAATAATAACTGTCCTTCTATGTCCTGCCCTCTAAAAAAATATAACTGAGGAGAGATTGTGGAGTAAAAATAAACAAACAAAAGAAGATACACAGGAAAAATGTTTCATAAGAAAAGCACCATATGATTCTAATTGAACAGAGGGAATTAACTTTTCCCAGTAAGCTGGTATACTCATATGTATGTTACATACTCTGGGAACTTCACATTTAGAGACCATTAGTAATACCTGAATGCATTTTTAACTGTTCCACCCCTATCTGCTCACAGCACTTTGAATACAAACTACTTATCCACAACTCAGATGTGTTTCAACCACAAAATTAATTACCAGCCCACTTGGGTTCCCCAGGGTTGCAATTTCCATGTGGTTCTGGGTAGATGAAAAATCCTCTATGTTTCTCAAAAAATTTGCACCTCCCGTAGAACCAAGAAAACTAACCATGCAGACTGAGGAAAAGGCAAGCCACTGCTTCTTAAGGTGGAGATGCTCATCCCTATCTCAGTTCAACAATGTTTGTCACTTCATATTATCTACTCCATATTACCTACTAACATTCTCCTCCCGGAGAACTAAGGAATGAGTCAGTGAAAACACAAAATGAGGTAAAACTGTGTTTTAAGAAATGATCATACAGGAATTGAAACTGTCATAAGCAGGATGGAGCACATACCAGAATTATCATCTGCAGTTAAAAGGGCCCAACTCTATTATAATTGCATTGCTGATTTTACTTTGACTTTCTGTGGTAGCCTGCTGGTCATCAATCAAAGGGAAAGTTGACTTCCAGATACCATTATAGATGAAATGACGCTAAATGAGATAATCTTGGTTTTAAGTTGGTTTAATTTAAAAATCCTTTGAAGACAACAGAACCCCAGAGATAATAAAGAAACCTTATTTAAATTATGCAGCATTTTAGATTAAATGCATTAGATGCATTAAATTATTCTGAGTTGCATCATTTAGTTAATATCTGAATGGGAGGACTATACAATACTGGACCACTTCATCTGATTAGAAAAATTTACATTATACACAGCAGAGCTAATGAGAGACATGAAGGTGGAGTTATATCTCCCTTAAGCCATCTGGCCAATCTACGTGTGTTCTTAACATTTACTCTTCTGCTAGTTTATCCAAAGGAAGGTTAAAAAGGTAATTTAGCAGAATCCTCAGTAATTTAAAAGATTTCTAATGGAACAGGACACTTGAATTTACTAGACTAAAGAAGTGCAAAGAAGTTTAGTGCCTAAAATTCAAACCTATATAAATTAAGACTGGGAAAAGGACATACGTTATAAACCATGAAGAGAAGAAACAACTGGAAGAGTTTGTAGGGATATGATGGTCACTTCTACTCTTTGTGCTAGGATTGTATGCTTTTCTGCAATAAATGCTTTGGCTCATGATTGTTAATTAATTCTCAGAAAAGCAAAAGTTGTGACAGATTTGTTCTATACAGGATATATGCAGTTTTATTAAAAATGTAAAAATTCAAATACCGTGAAATATTAGTTATAAGAAATAAGTTATTTCTAAATAGAAGTGGTGCAAAATATTGTAGCAAAATAGCAAATATATTTACCAACAATATTACTAACATGTAGCCTTCTACCTCTCCTCCAGTGCTCGAGAGACTGTTTGTATCTAGATCTGCTGCATTACCCTCCTGCTGTCCACCTCCGTGTAGTCACAGCTGGGATCAAGTTCCTGCAAAGCCTGATAATCAGGAATTTATTCCCTCTTCCCACTCTTGGAAACAAGTTTGATCTAATTTAGCTATGTTTTTGCTGACAGTCACATGGATCCTTGGGCATGATGGAGGTGAGTCATTAATTAAAATGAATTCAGTGTAGGTACAGTCACACAAGTACTTCTGTTGGTTCATATGTTATTTCTGTATCTCTCCTGACACACAGTGACCAAAACAGGGGATATGAGACCACATGGGTTTAATTTTTTTCCCTAGAGATTAGATAAGTATTAAAAAGTATAGAACTGCTGATATAAATTGTGTGAAAAACACGAAGTATGGCTGTATTTTTACTGGTGTATCATCCCAGCAGTGATATTGAACATTTTCTGCCCCTGTGTACATTCTGAAGCACTATAATATTCATAGATTTTATCTTTTAAATGCAATTTTATAACTCCTTGCAAACAGTATGTAGTAATTTTTTATTTTTTTTTTTTGCAAAATAATGTTCTTGTAGCTTCAGTGGTTTACTTTATTGGTTTTTAAGAATGATGTTTCTAGATGAAAACTTCTGATGTTAACATTATTGCTCCATTGATAAAAGTGGTAACACATAAATAAACACTGGCAGAATTAAGGCACAAATCTTAAAATGGATATTAAGGTCTCAGTCCTGAACATGATGAGAAACATAGTCATTGATAATTGCCCAATCTCTACTGTTTTCAAGTGCATAAAAGCTCATGATCAATAAGGGAAAAAAAAAGAAAAACTAATTTTTTAAAACCAGATCTGCACTATTATACAAATTAATTGCCGTTTTGTGGAAGTACCACAGCAGAATTCAGTTTCAAGATTACGTTCTATTTCCTTTCTATATTTTTGTATTTTAATTGTGAACTTGATTGAAATTCCTTATTAGGTTGTAAGCTCTTTGGATTTAGAACAGCAGTGAACCAATGATCATCATTAAGTGATACCATCTAGTTGTCATCATCAGATAATCATGTAATATAATGGTATTGCCATTCAAGGAACTCTGTTCTGTAAAAATGACACTATGCAGGATAAAAAGGAAAGTACAGCCTATGATGCAAACAGCTGTTAAAATGATATTGCACATGAAAAGAAAATACCCATGAAATCTTATCATCATGCAATATTTCTTTATTGAAAGGGTTGTCAAGAATTGAAATGGACTGTCCAGGGAAGTGGTGGAGTCACCATCCCTGGAAGTGTTCAGGAAGTGACTGGATGTGGCACTTAGTGCTGTGGTTTAGTTAAAAAGGTGGTGGTCAGTCAAAGGTTGGACTCGATGACCTTGGAGGTCTTTTCCAACCTTAATGATTCTGTGATTCTATGAATATTTAGCATGACCTGCAACTCTGTCATTCAACCTGTTTTTATAGGTCTCCCAGCAATGGAGAGTCTACCTTACACTGTAATGGCTGCATTTGGTATCATCAATTTGAAACTTTTCCTTTCAAAGTCACGTTCAACCTAAATCTCTCTTGATACTTCCACAGCCAGAACTTCTTGCCCTATCTTCTGCAGACTTGAAAAAAGATTTATTCTTTTCCTTTCTTCACTAGTTTTTAAAATATTTGAACAGTGTTTGCCTCATCATCCTCTTCTGAAGATTAAGGAATCCAAATTTTCTCAACATTTCTGAGTGGGTTTCTGTAATTTGCATGAATATTCTGAGTAACAAACTGCCTTCACACCCCTTGTGATTCTTGCCAAAAACCTTATGCTTACCAAAGGAGATTTCTTTCCAGTGTTGTGGAATCTGTCTTTAAACTAGCTCTTGCAACTTGGTGGAAAGCACATTCTCCAGCTCTGAATCCTATTTTTGGTTATAGCCACTATAATTCATCATCCATTGCTCTGGTAGGAACAACATCACCAACCTTTCTCAAATACCTTTGAGACCAGGATAATGATATGACTTTTAAAAGAAGTGGTAGGTTGAGTTCATTTGATTAAGTATTTTGTAAACTGAGGAACAACAAGCAACACAATGTATTATCAGTAAAGTCCTGGAGCTTATCTCTGTCAGCAGATGTTACTGGAGAACCTCAACAATTACTGCTGCCCCCAGATGAGTGCCTTATAGAATTCTCAGCCTGAGACACTGCCTCTGCTCTGCATGTAGGCTCTCATTTTTACTCCTGAGATACCTGGTGAGTATAGCAGCAATACTTTTCTGAACAGTTTCATCACTCTTATGAAAAAAATGTCTTTTTATCAAAATATATTGTATATCATGTTTATTTGCAAGACAAACATAAAAAGAAACATTGGTTTTTAGGACAAACTTACAGAATACTTTTTGTTCATAACTGTCCTTGTGCAGTGAAGAGCCAAAACCTGACTTTTTTAAAGTACAGGAATATTATTTAATTCTATTATAATGCGTGGGACTAGAAGTTGTCTTGCTCTTGGGCTGTTCATCTGGCAAAGCTCCCCTTTCACCACCCTTTCTCCTCATGACAGAGCTGTGTCACTTGTCATCTCTCCTCAAATGGCACAAGTGAACCTCCTAACAGGGGATGTGAGATAGTGGATTATCCATCACCTTTTGTGGCAGAGCCAAAGTAGAAGATTCAGGGCTCAGTATCGAGTGAAGAACAGTAGACAAGGTAACAGTGACAGCCGTGATTTGGGTGTGTGAGAAGTGACACTCAGGAGCACAAAAAGCATTGACAACCTGTGAGGCTCTCTGCAGGAGCCCACCACTTCCCTGCAGCACGGCAGGAGATGCTGTCAGTCAAGCTATCTGAAAATCTTATCCCTCTTAGATCCTGAACATCGCCAAAGCTGGATTTTCTTAGTGTAATCTATATCAGAGGGCAGGACCTGAAATGATGATAGCCATTCCTGGCGGGGTGTCCTTCTTGGACACAATAGATTCTATGGGCATAGGAGAATTAAGCTTTTTTGCTTGAGGATAGCAAGCAAATCAAATCTGGTAGGTTTAAATTTAAGCTTAAAATTCATATTTAAGATACCAGATGCCCTATCTGAGTTTAAAGGTCTCTTTGGACTAAGTATATAAAACCCCATCATCTGCTGTTTTGGCACTGACGAACCAAACTTTAAATTTAATTTTTTTTCCTTTAAGTTTATTGTTTGTCCTTTGCCCTGGAGATCACAGATGTATGAGGTATTTTATCTGAGGAATCACCCTGAAATATTTAAAAATCTTTACTTCCTCTCCCAAAAACCGATGCTACTGTAAGAACATTTCTTGTTAGACTATTGCTTTAGGCTTTTAGCTTATTTTTAGGAAGATATTATACGGCTATTACTCACTCACTGTTTCTCAATTAGGTGCAACCTAAAAGACATGTCTTTTTAAGAGCTTTTTTAGCTTTTGTTGATGTGCAGAATATACATAATTGCAATAAAAATAATGACTGTGTTCATAATTTGTACTAATAATTGACAACGGTTGAGACATTTGACTGTAAGAACTCTCCTTCTGGAGACAGAGAAAAACTATTTGGACATTTGTTTAATAGACTAAGATACAATTAGACTACCATTTCCGTATATCTAAGGTTTATATTTTGATTTTGCTTATCTCTTTCTTTTCTGCAATGGTTAGACTTCCTCATCAAGTCCTGTCGTAGGGCATAGTGGGAACAATGAGAAGAAGTAAGCAAGATGGCAACTTTAATAATATTTGTGTCATATTTTCTAAAGCTCCCAGTCTCAAAAGCTTGGGCAGTCATCCTCAAATTGTTTTTGCCAGCCTGCAAGCACAAATGATGAAAAATGTAACAATTTTACTCTAAATTGCTACTTTAAAATCAGGTCATCTCAACGATGTGTACAAATTGATATTTGATACCATTCTTAACAAGTCTGATAAATAAGTAAATACCATTCCCGTCATTAAATTATACATTTAGAATCCTGGTCCTTCCTTAGGGAAGTTGCTGTTTTCTTGTGACTCCTCACCACAAAAAAAAAAAAAAAAAAGAAAAAAGAAAAAAGAAAAAAAAATCTCTTTTATTAACACAACGTTTTTCTTCAGTCTTATTCTAGCCCTGAAATCCTTATTCAGGTACATTCCAATGGCATCTAAAGGAAATTGTGTATTCCCATGAAGGAAGTGTTGCTTTCATGGTATCTATTTGAGGAAAATGAGACTTTCTGTACAACCCAACTTGTCTAATGAAATACCTGAACATCTTTGTTCAACTTTAGTTTGGATTCTGGCCAGCATGATTCCTGGAAAATGTTCATGGAATAACAGTGTTGCCCCTTAGGGTCCAAGGTGTATAGCCAAATTATTTATTTTATAAGAGAACAGTGTGTTCTCTTCTTTGACAAATTATAGAATTGTAGAATGTCCTGGGTTGGAAGGAACCTTAAAGATCATCTCGTTCCAACCTCCCTGCCATGGACAGGGACACCTTCCACTAGACCAGGTTGCTCAGAGCTCCATCCAACTTGGCCTTGAACACTTCCAGGGGTGGGGCATCCACAGCTTTTCTGGGCAACCTGTGCCAGTACTTCACCACCCTCATAGTAAAGAATTATTTCCAAATACCTAATTTAAACTTACTCTCTTTCAATTTGACATACTAGGACATCATATGAGACTACCTGCATTCTGAAAAAATGACTCATGAACAACACACATTCAACCTGCCCAGACTATGTTGTGGTTTACACTGAGCAATTGAATTTTGAAAAAACTCAGAACACAATTCTAATCAAAGTTTCTGTGATAGCATTTCTGACCTATTTTTCCATGTTTTCATTTAACTTAAATAATTAATATAGTAAAAAAAAGAATAATAGAAAGAGACCCAAAACAATCAGCCTTTTAAATGCTTGGCTTGTGTCTGCTCTCTTGCTCTAGGCATCAGCTGAAAAATTAAAGCACAGGGTCTTCTGAGGAATCTGGGTTTGTAATGATTTCTGTGCATAGTTAATGTGAGTTTACAGAGGATATTGAAATCCCTTCAGAACCTGGACAGCTAAAACAAAGGTAGAAAAAATTAGGAATTTTTACCAGTTAGAGGCCTACTAAAAAGAGTGTGTTTTCTTCTCTAAAAGAATATGAAAACTACTTTGAAATATTCTAAATTTAACTAAATGATGATGGTGGTGATTTTTTTGGGATTTTTTTTATGTGTTTGTTTTTTGTTTTGTTCTCTACATTTGCATTAGTCTGTGCCAGTAACTCTGCAACTAAGTTTAGTTTTCATAATGAATGTAAGCTTTTGAATGAACATTAATTTGAATGAACCTTTTGAACATATGAATGTATCTTTTGAAGACCGTTATATTTTAGAAGCGCAGAAATTGTGGATGGTGAAAAACAAGGCTTAAGGGAAAAGAATAGCCACTTACCATTTTTCACTTGAATGACAACATCAGGATGGATCCCTCTGTATTAACCTTCTTTCTCCATAGTTCAAGTCCCTCTGAAATTTATTACAGAAACTACAATTTTTGCAGGTATTTAAAGATCCATAATGTAAAATCACAAAATGCTGTGGTGTACTTTTTAAGGATATGTATTTCGTGCTGGCCAAATATTCCTCAGAGAAGTACATTGCTGAATTTAAGAAAAAGTATGAGTTTGGCTCAAGTTGTTTTGTTAACCAGGTTTTTTACTTTCTGGATCATCTGTTGCCCTTTGTGTGACATAAGATTCTCTTAACTGATCAGTGTTTATGTGTAGCTGTTGCTCAGCAGATGTCTTGGACTCTAAGATCCCCCCTGAGTACAGTATTTGTTTGCATGTGTAACCATTCCCCATTGCAGAAGTAAACTTGCTCTGAAATATGAGGCAAATTAACACAAACTCCACCTGTGTTTACTAAAAAGAACTTTACACTTGTTCTGTATGAAACATTAAAATCAAACAAAAGACACAAAGAAAGATGAGTGACAAATATGATTATTTTTCTGGTCAATATTTCAGAAGGCTACATCTATAAAGAATAAGAAATTAGATGTCTTTCTCAATTTTAAGGTCTTCTATATTTTTTTTATTAGAAAAAAAGCTACACCCATGAAAGAAGAAGCCAACAACATGAGCATGAGTCTTGTGAGTAGAGGTTTTACACAACAAAAGATCTTCAGTTCTTCACTTCTGCAAGTCCCAGAGAAATATGTACTAACTCAAAATCTCATTAGGGGATTTAATTCTGTGTTTCTTCAGCATTTATCAGCCTACAGAAAGAAATTAATTATTTGAGATATTATTTTTGCATCCAAGTTAAAAGAAAACGACATATCTTCTTCCACTAAATGAAAGAAATGCAGAACGACAACTAATTCACTGTATTGTAATTGATTTATGAGGATCTAATTTCATGTAAACACAAAATATCAAAAGGTGAGAAACCTATGTAGTTTTCCAGCTGTTATTCATCCAGTTAAACTAATTGACCATGAATTTGTTGGTAGTTGAGCTTTGAAGTGGTACAAAACCAGAGCACAGGTACATACTATTTTAATGAACAGTGATGTGCAAAACAAATCATATCCTTGTGAACAAGATAATAGTGAATTATGTCCCAGTCATGCTTAAGAGAAACTATAGAAAACACATTGGATGTAGTTTTCAAAAGCTGCTAAGGGTTTGTCAGTTTGATAATTCTACGTGAAAACTGTAAAATGAAGAAATTCTACAAGATCTCATTAATCAGGCATAACAAGTACAGTTTCAACACAACATTTATGCACTCTTTTGTGAACACAGGGCAAGCCTTTGATTGACTTTTGCTTCTTTTCAATAATTGTATCAACCAATTCCTTCTCCAATATATATTTATACAAATAAAATTTTTTTGAATATACGGAAACGGGATAGAAATATCTAAATGAAAAATGAGGAACATTGTAGCCTTACTTGGAGATTTTAAAAAAATATTTCTTATTAATCCTGGTAATTTCTTTTGGGGATGTTCAGTATTAAAACATAAAACTTTTGCTTTACATTCATAGAATCATAAAGTTATAGAATCATAGACTATTCTGACTTGTAATGGTCTCTCAAGGATCAATGGGTCCAGCTCCTGGCCCTGCACAGAACAGCCCCAAGAATCAGACCATTTGCACTCCTTGCTGCCAGGGCACAATCCTGTCTCATTTTTAAAAATGTTACCTGAAAATAGTTAAAATTCAGGAATAAAGATCAGAGACACTCAATTGACTCATTTTTGTTAGATATTAGTTTGGCTCTTTACTCAGTTTGTTCAGTGAGGTAGTGCCTTCAGACTTTAAACTGGCAACCTTCCTCTTTAAAATTATACTTCTGAAAACACTCCTGATCATATTCATTCTGTAATGCTTTGTAAAAGAGCGCAGATTTAGACAAGCTTTTGAAAGCAGAAAGAGGAAAAGCTCCCCTCCTGTCTATGCCCAGGGAAAGACTGCATACTTAGCTTATCTATTGACAGGCATGATAAACAAATCTCTCCCCAACTGTTCTATGTGAAACTCTGTTTTATTCTTGGAAAATTAATTATGTTAGATATAGAGAACATCAACCTTTAAATAAAATATTAGGTATAGGCAGCTTATTGGAACATACTTGGCTACAAGTGGATTTTTATGAATGCTTAGAATTGATATATATTAATTTCTTCTACTGTCACACCCTCTTAAAATGATTATTTTCAAGCATTCACTCTTATGCTAGCCATGACCTACTTTCTGTTAAGATGATTACTTTGGGTATAAATATCTGGTGCCTATTTCACAAGTCTTATTCGCATAGAATAATAGATGTTATCTAGATACTTTCGGTAAAGCTTTTCTACTTTACTTTGCTCTCCCTAGGTGAATAAAAGATTTTATTATATATTTCAGAGAGACAAGAGAGAGTGGGGAGGAAGGATTTGTTAAGGAATTCAAACTGTTCTTTGATGAGATAATTATTCTCTACAATTCTTCACTGGTTTTCTTCATTGGATCATTAAATATCTTCTGTGCAGCAGTGGAATAAAAGAAACAGTAACAGAATTATCAGTGTTCTGCACAGAGTATGAATGAGAAAGTAAATAATAAAACTTTAGCAACTGCTACCATGTGGATGTGAAACACATGGAGGAACTTGCAACTTCTCTTGTTAGTAAGGAAATACAGAAGTCTTGCCATTTGTTTATATGTCATATCCACGTACACTTTCCAAGACAGAGGTGTGAAGGGTTGAGCTCATGATGGACAGAGACATAATCACTAAGAATAGTACAGAGGGTTGGCACTTTGTTCTGTCAGTTGCTGTTTAAATATCCAGCATATTTATTGTCCCGAAGACCTGCTGGCCCACTCTAGCCTGGGCAAAAGTTTTCAGTTAACCAAGCTGAGAATAGGATTTGATGGACATAGATAAGTGGAATTTCCATATAGAAATTTCTCTCAGCAGGTTTGAGAGAAATCAAACAGGCATTCTGGAGCTGTGCCATTTTTTAATTTCTGAATTTTCCGGTTTTGCTTTCCTCTTCTCTGGCCTGGCTTCTCTCCTTCTCAGAGACTCCCCTGGCTGCCTTTGTTCACACTCTGGCGCCACTTCCATTTTACACCTCTGCTGAAAGTGCATTTCTACTTCTTGAGTGTGCTTGGTATCAGCTACAGATTCTCCTCTCCTGCCTGATGCCTTCAGACACTGTCTCCTCTCACACTCTCTTCTTGGATGCTTTTTCTGGGCTTGGAGCACAGCCACAAATCAAGCTGAAAGCAAGGTAGTGGCCGTGAATAATAAAGGAGGTTGCAGCATGACTTAAAGCATATTGAATGATATTTTTGGATCAGAAGTTCCTCCTGGATTACAACTGCTTTAACAGCAGACTGATTTTCTGAATAAGCAGGAACTGCCTTTAGCAAGACCCAATACTGGGTAAATAGCAACTGTAATTTTGTCTGGATTTTTATCAGGTGAATGTTAATTTAGTTTCATTAGCTTTTTCTAGTCCTCAAAGCACCAATCAATGATGATTTAGAAACACTACGGTGAATATAAATGAGGAAAAAAAAAGGGCATATAATAACAAAACCATGCATTGGCCCAATTCAAACTAGTTTATGTTTTTCAGTGTGTAGGGACTGCTGGTTACAGAGTTGTTTGGAGAAGTGCTACTTTTTTTGGTTCACAGCAAAAGAAAGTACTGTGAGAGCTGTGACTTCTAAGAAAGAAGATTTAAGAAACATACAGAGAGTGGCACATTTGATCTATTCACCAAAACTGCAAACACACAAATCTCTTGGCACATATTTTCCAGAGGGTTTTTTTGATTGAGGCAGTTATGTAATTTCAAATAGAGATGAGAGAATTTCTGAACTGCAAGAAAGCTTTATTTCTGTATTATTTTAAATCCACGGATGATCTGTGAGAATAAAAGGAAATGTACTCTTCAAAAGAGTATCTATTTGATGAATTTGAGACTGAAAAGGAAGAAAACTTTTTTTAATACCATTTGATATTATAGCAGAATAACCTGTAGACAAATTTTCTGTTTCCTTAATTGGTGACAGCTATGATTTTTTTATTTCCATTTTTTTTATTTTATTTGAAATGAGGAGTGGATCTGTGAAACTACTGATCTTGAAACCTTAACTTAGCTTGCAGTAGTTGTGTTAGTGAGATACTAGGCAAAGATCACAAGGAAATCTGTTCCTTTAAACAGTGGCACAAAAGGTTATAAAGAAATTACAAGCAACTTTGAAGCTTTTTGGCATATAGTCCTGTGCTTCTTTCTTTCAGTGAGGTCTAATATTAGATAGTATATTGTTCTTCACTTGCCATTTTTATATCCCTTCTCACTGTACTTTTTTCCTGATGACTTAAGGCCCACTTTTGTGCATCTTCAAATGGAGACAACTAAAACACAGGACACAAATGTTTCTTGTACTTTTCTCTGATTTCAGAGTACATGAAATACAGTGAGCTTTGTTCTCTCCCTCCCTCTCTTTCGAACTACTACAATTTCAGCAGTTAAGGAAAAATACTTATAAGTAAAATCTCTTCGCCACTCATTCCATGACAATAGTGGAACTGTGTGGGCTTAGCTCAGAGTGCACCATACATGTAATATATTTCTTGTCCCCCTGTTTCTGGTGAGTAGCAGTCAGAAGAGCACATGAGAAAGACATTCAAAACATGGGGCACTAGAAGTGTCTGAGAGTCCTAGTGCAAGGGAAATGAAGTGCAGCAGACCCATTGCTTTCATTCTCACAGTCCTTTGTACAGGGGTTAGCTTAAAAAGAGAAACATAAATATATAAGGTAGTGCTGGATCAAGTGAAGATAACTCAGAATTAATTTTTACAGCCCTTCTAGTATGAAGCATGGATTTAAGGAATACATTGTGTCATGAAATTTTTATTCCTGGGTGTTTGAGAAGGCCTACATTTTATGACGGAAAAGGACATAGACATCTGTGTAGGACAAAGAAGTTCTCTAGAAGGAGACACTTCAGCAGGACAGAGGATGCTTCAACAAAGAGTTTCAGGGGCAGCTGAACTGAAGAGGGGTGTTTTTCATCCAGGAGACAGACTCTACTAAGAAAGGATGAGTGATTTACTGAAAATCAGTTTTTATGTAGCAACAGAACAGTGAAGCAGTTATGGGCCTAGTGTGACTGCAGAGGCTGAGTAGCTATTGATTTAAGCTTAGCATAAGGTCAAGGTCTGCATAGAGGAAGAATGTGTTTTGGTGAATGTGTGACTTTGTGAATCAGTAAAACTAGAGGAGCAAAGAAGTAGGGGAAAAATGCTTCTTTATCATAAAATATACAGTAATTGGTTGCAGGAGTAAGGAGGTACAAGTACACTATGAACTCCTTCACATCACTGAAGCTTTCTGCGGTTACTGTAGGGACTTTGTGGTAGAAGAATTGAACTTTGCATCAGCTGTATTTCAATCCTAATCACCTTTTAATAGAAAATAAAAGAAATTAGAATGATATCAGAGAACTTAGAATAAAATTCTGGTGAATCAACATAAACCACTAATAGTGAATTTGCTTCAAGAAATTCCCAAAATACTTTTGCTGTTTTCCACAGGTCCATTTCTTTTGTCCCTACAGAAATGAAAAATAGACTCACCTTGTCAGAAACATGGCTGTGGAATTCATAAAAATAAAAAATCCAACAATGTTTTATGTTGAAGTAGGTATTTAACACACTGAAGTGGTGTCTCAGCTAAAAATAATGTGGAAATGAAATAGATCAACTATGGAAATATTCAGTTAGCTTTGGATACAGTTAAATTACAGTATGAGAACCATTACTGGTTATATCTGAGCAGTACTGACAGTAAATCACTTAGGACACAACAAGCAAAATGGCAGTGTAATTTTCTAACATGCTTAAGTCTGCACAATAACTGATGCAAATTATGCAGGACTCCACATTGCCCAAATAGAAGGATCTTTTGAAATAACATTACAGAGAGCTCGTTTTACAGAGCAAGGACTTTGCTTTTATTCTCAAAAGAAATATTCGAGAATTTCCTTGACAGTAGTAGGGGAAGACTTTGGGCCTTACAGACAATTTTATCGAAAAAGACTTGCAAATGGAGACTTGGAAATATATTCTTCTTTCCTTAAATCAGGCAGATGGATTTTATTGTCATATATAAAAGCAGGAGCAAACATTCATATTTTAGTTCAGCTTTTCTTTCAGCTTTATAATGCCATTTAAATGAGATATATAATTGATTTTTCATTGTTTACTTAATGTTAAATCAAATTAAAAGTAAACAGACTAGTGTATAATACCAGGTTTACATAAGAACAACCTGAAAACAGTCTCGTAGCTATACGAGATCCCAGGCAGAACAACAGTATTTGTGCATTGCAGACGTATCTCTGTTCCTTCCTGAAGACACAGTCAATATACCCATCATTTTAGTGATCACCAGGCCACATTCCACTTTATCTGAGATCTCATCTTTAGCAGATCACTGTACTTGTTTTGACAAATTCTGATTCCCAGCTGAATCAATTAGCACTGTCAGTAATTACTTTAATTTGTTCTATTTTTATTTGATTACAACTATCTAAAATTTCCTTTTAATCTTTATGATTTATCTTTTGCTTTGACTTCTGTTTTTATTTTCTTTTTCTTTGATGATACACCCACCATTCAAAGTATCTTCTCTTCCCTTGCCATTTTTCTAATGCTAGAGCAACACTGCTTCAGTCTTTTCTGACATTTCCAGTTATTTCATTGTACCTAGATGAATTAGCTGGATATTTCCTGCTGACATTACCAGCCAGCATGGCTGCACAGCTTACTCAGTGTTCAGTGCTGAACTACCTTCAATGTGTAAAAATTCTTATATTTAATCAGAATTTCCCACATCTCAAGTTGTGTCCATTGCACAATTTCTTCCTTCAATATGCACCTCTGAGAAAAGTCTGGCACCATCTTTTCCATATTCTCCTGCTGGATAACTGAAGAGATATTTGATCAAAATTAACCAATGCCTGTAGCAATGGATATTTTCAAAGAACTACTCGTGAACAATTTGCAGAAGTGCTTTGGGGAATATTTTTAGCAATAAAATATATATATATAGAAGTAATCTTACCATTTTTTGAATGTCTTTTTCCCCCTAATGTTTGAGAAATATATTGAATGTTTTGTTTAACTGACTTGGTCTATGCATTTGTAGGCACTTCTGTAGGACTGCTGCTTTTACAGCAGGAAGAGATCATATGTTAACAGCTTGCAGCTGCTGAATGAGCTAGTGCTCATCCTAAACACAATATTAGAATTTCAACATTGAAATGAAAACAAAGTTTAAGAAGTGACATGTGAGTGATAAGCAGTCCTTTAGATATGCGTATCACAACTTGAACAGCTTGTAATACTCAGCTTTGAAACAGAACGGATTGCAAGCTTGTTTTACACCATTTCTGGCCTCTCTCCTCTGATGTGTCCAGAGAAGGGCAATGGAGCAGGGGAAGGACCTAGAGGGTTAGTCCTGTGAGGAGAGGCTGAAGGAGCTGGGGGTGTTTAGCCTGGAGAAAAGGAGGCTCAGGGAAGACCTACTGCTCTCTGCAACTACCTAACAGAAGGTTGTACCATGGAGGGGGTTGGTCTCTTCTCTCAGGCAACCAGTGCCAGGATGGGAGGACATGGTCTCAAGCTGTGCCGGGGGAGCTTCAGGTTGCACATCAGCAAGAATTTCCTCATAGAAAGAATTGTAAGAATTTTAAGAATTGGAACAAACTGTCCAGGGAGGTGATGCAGTCGCCATCCCTGGTGGTGTTCACAAAACAGCTGGGTCAAAGGTTGGACTCGATGATCTTTGAGATCATTTGCAACCCAAAATAAATCTGTGACTCTGTGATTCTGCTACTGTAGTCCATAGTTTCCCAATTTCATCAAGGTGAACACTGCACTAGAGCCTCCAGGATTGTTTCTCCCTAGTTCAGTTGTGAGATAACTGCCCTGTGAATTTTAGAGCTTATCTACCTTTCTTTCCTTTCTACCTGAAAGGGAAGAAAATGAACAACCAACATCATGTTACTTCATTTAATTCAGGGTGTCTGAAGCTTGCATGCTGCTCTCTCTCCTTTCCTGAGTGAGTGTAGAAATGAATGTCAAATATCTTTTGATGGCAATTCACAGCTTTGGATTACACTTGCTTGTGAATGGTGGAGTTTCTTCAGCTTTAGGAACTGAACTAAGCTGAAGTTTGTCTCAGTAACGTATACAAAATTCTAAAATGTATTTTCAGTTATGAGGAACATGATATAAAGAAATGATGTATGTGATTTCCTTGATCATTCACCATATGAAGAAATTTGTGTACATATATATGTTGAATATAATATCCAGTAGGTTTGTATTTTTAGTTTTGCTCAAGGAAAATTATAAAATACAGATGAGCATACTTCAAAGAAAAGTTTTGGTTCATATTTAGCTCCATAATCTTGTCATTTGCTTTTTCTTGATATTTTCTATACTGTGGTCATTAATTTCAGCAATTCTACTTTGAAGAGAAATTAATTTTCCTTTTGTTTCACACACACAGAGGTTAACATCAGACTGTGCTAATATCACAGAGCTTAGCAACTTTTAAATAAATGCATGATGTCACACTATCTACACTTTTAGATTACTGCGAGACAGGTCTCGGTCTTTCCCAGTGTATTTTTTCCTTCCTCTACCTTTACTTCTCTTAAATATTTATATGGCCCTTATTATAGGAATATTTATGCATGAATTCATATAACTTTTTCAATTTTGTAGTTTTTTTCTCTAGCTTCATAATTTTAGGGCTTCCAATTTGTTCAATTGCCCACCACAGTATAAGTTATACTGAGCAATGGAAGCCATCTCAGACATAAAAGATCTCATGTAAACAATCTTGCAAAATAAGTGATTTTGCTTAAAATGCAATAGATAAAATAGGTTTGTTTACCAAGTAGAAACTTGGTTAAGTAAGAATTGACCCTACTTTCTCAACTAGTGGGAAGAGAATGTAGCTTAAGGCAGCTGGGAAAAAGAAATCTGACAGTGCAAAGGTTACTATAGTACAAGATATCATTCCCCTCCACTAGGAAATTCAGTGCACTCTCTGAGGAGCTTCTGGTCTGGCTAGGAAAACTGTGCCAAGGAATATTTCATTTTACTTCAGAATTTATGTTGTCATGATCTAAAGTTTAAACAATATGTAGTCCTAGATGTGACAGCTTTTTCCTAGGGTGCAAGTGCTATCATTGAGGAAAGAGAGGAACAGCTATGTCTCCTTGAAGGTTTATCACAGAATGCTGGAGGTTGAAAGGGACCTCTGGAGGTCCAATCCCACTGCTCAAGCAGGGCCACCAGGAGTCAGTTGCCCAGGACAGTGTCCAGGGAGTTTTTGAGTGTCTCTGAGAACAACTTCTGTGGGCGACCCGTGCCAGTGCAGAATAAAAGTTTCCTGATGTTTAGAGGGAACCTTCTGTGGTTCAGTCTGTGCCCATTGCCTCTTGTCTTGCCACTGAGAAGCACTAAATAAAGGCTGGCTCCATCCTCTTTGCACTCTCCCTTCAGGTATTTATATACATTTATAGGATCCCCCTTCAACCTACATTTATAGGATCCCCCTTCAACCTTCTCTACTTAATTTTTTCTCCTGGTTCTAGTTAGCAGACATATTAAAAAACTGGCTACATTAACTGCAGTAGTTTTATTATCTTTCTTTTATTTTTCAAGTTCAGCTTAATAATTCTGTGTTAGTCACTACATGACTGAAGGCTGACAGAGGAAAGTGTAATACTTCAGAGTGACTATTAGATGACTGATATCTATGTCTTCTGCTGTTTATCTGAAGATGCTAATGATGATTGAACATCAGTGCCATGCTGAAGTTTGTATGTGAACTCCTAAATGCTCAGCAGGTAGGTTGTACGGCATTTTTATAATAAATGTTGGAAAAATGTTAGTAATTATCAAAATAATGCAAAGTTGATTGATAACAGTACTAGGCAGAATGGGTTCATGAGTTCTACATGGATATTAAATTTTCTTTTAAGTGGAAGTTTCATTGATGACAGCAATTTGCCACTTCCCTTTCTGTAAACTGTTTTGGTTTGCTGTAACATGATATTTTGATTAAGAAGCCAGATGATACAAAATCAATAGAAGAGTTCATATTGATTAAACACTACCTTTCTTACTGATATTTGCGAGGTCTTTCAGAAACAGTTCTTGACCTTTTGCTGTTTAATGTTGTTATCAATGACTTGAAGGAAAACAGAAGTCTTATTCATTGAATTTATAGTAAATGCACACACACATAGAGGAATGTAAAAAAAATATTCAGCTGGGAAATGTAGGTGATTTGGTAAGAGTAGTATAAGTATACAGTTTGCAACTCACCATAGCCAAGTCACATTTTGGTTTAGTGAAGTGTGAACAGAAGTCACACTTTGCGGCTACAACTGTTGTCTTGAAGAGCAGCTGCTCTTAAAGAGGTGCAAGAAGTCACACCAAGCATGAACACTCAATAGAATTCCACATGAAAAAGGCAAACATGAGACATAAACATGAGAATATTGAGTAGAAATGGATTATACTAGCTCTGTACTCCTCCTCAGGTGACTGTTTCTTCTGTTCTGAAATCCAGAGTTCAGAAATGGCATTGATAAATTGGAGAGGATTTATTAAAGGGATTCAAGGAGCTCAAATTATGAATTTAGCAAAGGAAAGGTTAGGAATTGTGTCTACAACACTCATAGGTCTTCACAGCTGGATGGTCATCAGAATAGACCTTTGTGCTCTCAAGCTTTCCTTGCTCTGTGAAAGGATGTCCCACCATTTCTCTGTCCTTTCTAAAAGGCCTGGTACAAGCACTGGTGTCCCTTTCCAGATATGGCATCTCATAGCTGCCCTTGGTTCCAGGATCATCCCTGACAACCTTACCTATACCTTTTCCTGTAACCCTGGCTTTGAAGTAACCAAACAGGCTTGCAGAGGTTTGGGGCAGTCATTTGTTAGTTCTTGTAGAAAAATTAAAAATTGGAGGTGTGTTTTTTGTTGTTGTGATTATTGTTGTTGTGGTGGTGGTTGGGTTTGTTGTTTTTTTTTTTTTTTCATCTCCTTTCTCAGAGTTCACAAGGAGTGGTGCAGTGTACCTGGAATTTATTTTGAGCAGGTTGTCCTTCCAACAGTGCATGTAGGAATAAGACACCTCCACAGTGAGAATCCTATCTTTAAAAAATTACTTTTCAAATTGACTGACTGACTAGATCATCAGCCATTTTGGACTATTGGATCTGTTGTTAATTTTACAGTCTGCACAGATAGATTTCTCTTAGTTTTTGCTCCATTAGTTTGTTAGTTTTAGTTCTGTGTCCTTTCATCAGAATTCCTCCTCAAAACTCAGACATAAAATTAGTAAGAAAAGCAGGAAAGCCCAACAGTGAGGTGAAATTCTTCCATATGTAAAGATGCCACAGCAAGAATCAGAATTTATGAACTCCACATTTATTCCTCCACTTGTTAAGTGTGACTTGATTGCAGTCTATAGGAAATCATATAATGAATAAAAAAAATATTGAGAGGATTTTTAAATATAGCAGGAAATTGTACAATGAATTATGGCATATGGAAATTGCAGATAGATATATTCCGATTAGGAATAATTCACATTTAAAAATATTAGAACAACTTATATTTCAGTTGAGTAACTGAATCAAAAAGTTGTATGGCCTATGTAATAGAAGCAGGCAGATGATGTGATTATAATGGTCCCCCTCTGCCCTGAGAAGTCCATGAATCTATTAAATAAATGCAAGAGATATTGGAATTTTTTTGTCATATTCCCTATTTCATCAATAATGTCAGGTACAATTTTTCACAATTGATGTCTTACTAACTGTAATGTCAGCAGAAATGAACTATCACCACAGTTATCTGTCCATTGCTTTCCCTCCCTCTCCAATCTTCATTCAAATCCCTGAGATCTGTAAATGGAACATTATGTTTGAAAACATAATGAGATTAAATCACCCACATGTATTCAATGTAAGTTTAATTTTTAAAAGTAAAATAACTTTGCTTTGGTATTTAAGAAGTAATTGTAAGTATTTTAGAATAATTTGTACTGGGTTTCAGCTTATTTCACACCTCTAAAACTTTGAAGTTGGTATTTGCCCAATTCACTGCATTCTTTGTGCTCCCCAACCTCATGTCAGAAACATCAACAGCAGGAAGGAGAGTCATCCTTTGACCATATATTTTCTTGATTTTTATTATTCTGTAGCTTTTCTTTCGCCAAAAGCAGTAGCCACTCATGCATGTCTTTGATACAAGATCCAGGAAGTGAGGAGAGGCTGCAGTAGCCCTCCAGGAATAAATGTTGCTCCAGAAAGCAAGTGCCAAACGGGGGTCTGCTAAAGAAATCTCATGGACAAAGTAAGAGAACTGACAAATTTCCCTCCTGCCTTACAGAGCTTTTAGTTCTGCTTGTCTTGAGCTACTGAGTGATTGGCAACAGCTCCTTTGCTGTTTTAGAACTTTGCTCTTTCATCTGTCAGCTCTAAGTGATCACAGCCCTCCAATAGATGTTCCTTTCCCTAACCTGTTTCCATGGAAAACTATGTTTTGGGGATAGAATCAGCAAAGTGTCTAGAGTTCCTTTAATAAAATGCTTAAATAAATGCTTAACACCTGCTGTATGTTTTAGTTACAGGTAAAAATGCATCTTCAAATTAAATTCTACAGCTTGATGAAGGGTTATACAGTGAATTCAGATTTTTTTTCACAATTATTTAATTTTATTGAAAAATTAACCTAATAATCATATAAAGGAAGTGCATAGTAAAACCAAAGCATTAAAAAAATGAAGAACCAAAACATACAAAAATGAAGAACCTCATCTTACTAAGTTAAAATAAATACAAGGATTTTTTTCGTTAATTTTTAAATTTCCAGAAGGTGTAATCTAATCTAATTCAACTCAATGCCTAAATTCTCATTGCTGACAATATACTTTTATTTTGTAAAGGTATTCCAGAAATTGTGTAGA
Source organism: Manacus vitellinus (assembly GCF_001715985.3). Lineage (NCBI taxonomy): Eukaryota > Metazoa > Chordata > Aves > Passeriformes > Pipridae > Manacus > Manacus vitellinus. The sequence goes on from NW_021940488.1 coordinate 5,030,120, forward strand.
AGTCAGAGACTTCCTACCACTTTTAATTTTATTTTCATGCTATAAAATAAAGTATCCAACCTTTTCTAATTTTCAACCCACTTGCAGGGCACACATTGATTTAGGCCTGTGTTCTGGCTGCTCTTGCTTTTCAAATCTCAGTGGGAATCCTTTCAATCTATTGTTAAGAATGATTAAATCAAGGAATCTTAGCATACTGAAATGTGTTAAATTAGCAAGAAGAATAAAGCTGTCGTTGTTAAACAGATAACCTGTGAGCTCTGTGGCACTCTTTTATTTATGAACTTTGTTACTCGCAGTATGACTCTGTACAACACAAAGAGGGTTTTCTCTAAAGACTAAATTTCAAAGACTTATGTATCTGTGACTGAAGAAAAGCATTTCTTCTCTCCAGGTACACATTCCTGAGAAAGATTAATAAAGCAGGAGAAAAGATTCTATTCATAAGAAATCACACTCTAGGTGTCCTACATATGCATCACAATGTTGTGCATCAGAGGAATGGGAAGGAAATAAAATCCTGTCCCTGGAAATCGATGTATAAGCAGTAACTGTCCAGAGTCTGGAGAAGCATAAATAAATGTGCTTATCTTTGCTGGAGTTAGTGGCACTGTGCCAGGTTAGGCTCAGTGTAGATGAGATCCCATAGTGTTGAAATATTGCAGCTCCAGTTACTGAAGTAAAGAAAAATCTAAAGAACCATCCACAGGAAAAAAAATTCCTTTAGTCTCTTCATGTATCTCTCATTAATGTCTTTTGCAGCTCTGCAAAAGTTGTTTATGATGTTTGAACACACTGATTTTTGAAAGAATATATTTAGCATTATTTTTCCATGTGTCAGAGTCAAAACTCATTTGACACATCAGGTAACAAAACCTCAACATTAAATAAGAAACCCTGTGATAGAAGTGCCAGGAGATAGGTGGTTTGTATGTGAGTTGATGCTTCTAACCTCATAACATTTCACTGAGAAAATCTTTTAAATATGCCTTTATGCTTCTTTTTTTTTTTAAGTTTTTTTACTATTTGGTAGCATTCCACATGAATAGTCTCCTGGAATGCTGTATCTTTTGTATATATATATATATGCTTTTGAAAAAGACAAGATTCATAGAAAAACCTCAATTTTAGGCTTAGACCAAGAAGCAAATATTTGTTTGGGTTTTGTTTTCAATTGCTTGTTTTCTTTACAGAAACAATGTCACTGAGTAAGCATCCTAGTTGTTAGGATTTTTTTTTTAAAAACCCAATAAAGCAAATCTTAAAAAAAAAAATGTCTATGACTGTAAAGAAATGAAATTTCTCTAAAAATATGTTTAGGAAAAATACACTGATGTAAACTTTTGAGCCTACTCTTCTTCATGTGCCATCTAATTGTGAAGCTCCATGGATCCCACGGATTCCTTTTTGTTCACTGCTCCAGAGATGACCAATCATATCACTTTTATGACTACAATTGATGGGAAACTTAAGGCAGAGGAAATATTTTGTGTGTGTGTTCACTTTGTGTGGATATTGCTGAATCTGCCACACTCCTGGAAATGTGCATGACAAAGGAAAAACAAGGAAAGAATGAAAAGGGAACTTTATTGCAAATTGCAGCGCTGACCTAAGGGAGGTCTCAGTCATCCTGAAGAGTTTCATCCAAAGAAAACTCAGTGTAAAATAAAAATCACTGGGAATAGAACCAAGAGTCATATCCCTCTTTGTGCATTTTTTTTTTTTACTGCCTTGGAAAATTTTAATTTTTTTGGAACTAGATGATCTTCAATTTCTCTTCCAACCCAAACCATTCTATGATTCTATGATTCTAAATACCTTTCCACACCGAGGTGATGCTTTTGAACAAAGAAGTCTGTGCTTCCCTCTACTCTTTGGCTTTGCAGGTTCTGAGTCCCTCATTTCAGAACCATTTCTGATAACGACGGATCTTGATAAGAAGTGGGTGATGTTGCACAAACAAAAACTTTTGGCTTTTTAAGTCATATGAAAAACAGTTGAAGGACCTGAGGCTGTATAACCTGGAGAAAACTCTCTACAAGCACTTGAAAGGAGATTGTAGCCGGATGGGGCTTGGTCTCTTCTCCCTTGCAACTAATGACAGGATGAGAGGACACAGCCTCAAGCTGTGCCACGGGTGGTTCAGGTTGGACATCAAGAAGAATTTCTTCATGGAAAGGGTTGTCAAGCATTGGAATGGACTGCCCAGGGAGGTGGTGGAGTCACCATCCCTGAAGGTGCTCCAGAAATGCCTGGATATGGCATTGAGTCCTGTGGTCTAGTTGACAGGGTGGTGACTGGTCAGAGGTTGGACTCAAATGTCTTGGAGGTCTTTTCAAACCTGAATGATTCTGTGATTCTTTTCTGTGAACCCATGGTATTCAGTGGCAGGGGGCAGGGTGGTAATGTTCAGGGGACAGTTGTATATTCAGTAGTCCTAGCTGTTCTCAGCTTTAAACAGAGGTGATCTATTTTGCACTCACTTTATGACATTTCAACTGTGGTTGCAGAAATGTCTAACTACGAGAAGTAATAAGGTGCCAGGGATGCTAATTTCTTAAATGACTAAAACTATGTGTGGAAAAGTGCCTTTGATAACATCCCTATGGTCCAATGAGGAAATCAGGGAAAGTGATCAAAAGATGAATCAACTGATACTTACTTCAAACACACACAATCCCCAACTGGCAACATTCACAGCTGCAATTTCTTCACTTTGACTATGCCAGTTGCACCTGTACTGTGAAAAGACAGAATAACATAAAGCTGATGTAATACGCATCCTGAGTCATTATATTGAATATTTTTAAAACTAATTTACAACCTGACAATAGATTTTTGTGGTAGTATTTTGTCATTTATGCCATTTATACTAAAAGGACAACAATGCTCGCACAGCTTTTCCTTGCTTTCGCTTTTCCTGTCCTTCTTACTTTGAAGTAATTACTGTTTTCCGCCTGACCACTGATCTCTTCATCCACATCGACACATCAGCTGCTGTGCAGGCACAGGAGCAGCTGAAATCAGATCAGGCTGTGTGCAATATGCCTGCTCCCACACGCAGACTGCTTACAGGGCCAGCTCTCAGGCTGTTTCAAGGCAGCCCAGCCAGGCTCACCTGGTAGGACAGGCAGCCTCACAGAGTGCTGTGACTGGCCCCAATTTGCTGCATGGGCAGCTGCTCTGATCTTGAGACATGGAGGCATTTCTCCTGTATAGTGGTGTTGTATCATCCAACACGAGTGTGGTGATCTGATACGCAACAAACATCTACAGTGCAGTTTGTGAGGAAAGCAGTGGGAGTTGTCAATCCACCTGAACTGAAAACACACCAAAGCAGCGAAGGTGACCTCAGCAGCAAGTCAAATACTGGTAATTTTCTAGGTTTTGTCACTTTCTGTCATTTCATTCTGTCACTCTCCAGTAAACCTTGCATGTGCAGCAGAGTACTGCAGCAGGACACTAGTTCAACAACGTGTTTGAGGTATAATTAGCACTGACTGGAATCACTCGAACTAAAGAGTATATTTGAAGGTAAGGAAGTGCTTTGCCTCAAAACCTAAATATTTGGTGTGTCACTTGGCAGGTACACATATTCTTTTTTGGTCATCTGCTTTTTTGGACCTAAACTAAATCTCTTTGAACCTAAACTAAATCTAGACCCTCCACTAATTGTGTGGGGTCTAGAGGGGAAGCCATATGAGGAGCAGCTGAGGTCACTTGGTCTGTTCAGCCTGGAGGAGACTGAGGCAAGACCTCATTGCAGCTACAACTTCCTTATGAGGGAAAGAGGAGTGACAGGCACTGATCTCTTCTCTGGGGTGACCAGTGACAGGACCTGAGGGAATGGTCTGAAGCTGAGTCAGGGGAGGTTTAGGTTGGATATTAGAAAAAGATTCTTCACCCAGAGGATAGTCAGGCACTTGAACAGGATTTCCAGGGAAGTGGTCACAGCACCAAGCCTGACAGAGTTCAAGAAGCATTTGGACAATGCTCTCAGGCACATTGTGAGACTCTTGGTGTCCTGTTCAGGGCCAGGGGCTGGACTTTGATGATCCTTGTGGGTTCCTTCCAACTCAGCATGCTCTATGATTCTACGATTTACAGAGAGATTCAAAGATGACCCATTGCAGACTCCTTTAGGCCAAAGGTTTTCAAGAGGTGTATCAGTAAAGGATAGATAATCTTTTACTGCCTTTCTACATCATGGTGAGATTCAGACATGTTCAGCAAAGCTTAGAGGAGGAGAGTCTGTTTAAATAAAAGCACTTGATTGCAGAGGCACTGTTAGTCTATCATCGAAGCCACAGGAGAACAGTCTCTTTCTGCATGGTAGGAAGAGAATGGAAAGATCACCATATAAATACTGTACCATTATCTGATGCTATTATCCAGATCCTCCTGTCCTGTGGTGCTCTCCCTAGGTGTCAGGTCAGCTTACATGATCTGAATGTATTTAGACCTTTTAGAAGTGTTATCAGAGTTCTCTTTGGAATTGTGCTCTTGTATCTGACCATAAAAACTCATTCCGAAAATTCATGAAGTGTTGATAAGCACCGAAGTTCACAAAAATGAAAGAACACTTTTTTCTGAAATTATTTCTCATAATTTCTCAGTATTTGTCAACCAGAACTGTTACAGTTTTGCTCCTTAGTACGGTTTATTAAATCCGACTTAAGAATCTTTTTGTTCTATTTTTTCCTCAAAGATTATTACATGAAGGATGATAAATAGTCATATGGAGTGAGTAGGGGAAGAACTTGTCTCAAATTAATTTACCAGGACAGGTAATTACGGTATGAATTTCACCAGGATGGCCAGGTTTTTCTGCAATATTCAGGCAGAGCCTGTTTAAAAATTACTGCCCAAATTAACGACCAATGAAGAAAAAATGCAACAACACTAGAGTAGCTCAGAAGACAGATGAGATGTTATATCTAAGGTTATCTAAGATAAGGTGTTTTATTTCTTATGTCTTGCTTAAGTCATGGTCCTGCCCAAGGTAAATTTCTCAACTAACAAAATTAAGGTGCTTGAATCTCAGAGTGGCTAAACATTCACATAGACAGCATCCATTTTGGCTGGGAGAGTGGATGTACAATACTTATTGTGCAATATAAACTCATCTAATATCAGTAACATTTGGATTTCATTATTGCTTGATGGCAATGCGATGGCTTATTGTATATGTTATTGTCTAGGTATCAAAAGTTCAGCCACGTACCTGTTTGCTCTTTTAGTGAAGAAATTAAATAATTGAATGGATGATTTCAGAGATTAAACTTTTTTTCTTCTTACAGTTGCATTCTCCAGGTCAACAGCAATTAAATCTGGCAGAGCTACTTTATTAGGTTTTCATGACAGGTTTTAGTAGCAGGGACACTGCAGGGGTGAGTGCTGTGAGAAAGCATCAGGAGCTCCCCAATGTCAAGGTAGTTCCAGGCAGCTCTGAGGCAGACCAACTGCTGGCCAAAGATGGGCCCAACAATGATAGAGGAGTTTCTGACAATAACCTCCATTCTCATCCCCCTGTGCCACCTGGGGCAATAGGTGGAAGTAGATCTGGGAAGCAGTAGGGATTGGAAGGAAGATGTGTTAAGTTTTGGGTTTGTTTCTCACTCTATTTGATTCCTGCTTTGGTTTTTTTCCTGCTTTGTTTTCTATTCAGTTTTCAAGTGGCATTAAATTAATTTCCCCGATTCAAGTCTGATTTTCTTGTGACAATAACTAGTGAGTAACCTCCCTCTCCTTATCTTTCCTGAGAGCTTTTTCATTGTGTTTTCTCCCCTGGTCCTGGTGAGAGAACCTGAGGAAGGGTGAGATAGTGGCTTGGTGGGCACCTGGCAGCCTGCAGAGCTTAACTCATAACCAATACCAGGAATTTTGCCTATATTCTAAATTTTAAATTTTTAAATAGTAGATGCTGCACTTCAGTCACCTATCACAGGTTTATGCACACACACAAATATATATGTATGTGCTTGTGGATATATAAAGTGCCAGACAGTGATATAAACCCAGCAATTTCAAAAGGTCAGAAATATTTCAGTGCAATTACATGAAACTAATATACCCCAGGATGACAGAAAAATTCCTGACAGTGTATTGCGCCTCACTATTCAAACACTATGTCAAGTCCCACAGGGCGTACAGAGGACTGTAACACCTTCTGGTTAATGTGTCAAGACTTGTGTCAACACATGCCATGTTATTTCCTAATGCAATGAACTTTTTAAAAAGAAAAAGATATCACTATGCTGTGACAAGTTTGAGTCTTTGCTAATGCTCCTTCAGTGACCTCTGAATTACTGCAGAATGAATTGTACTGAGTATTGGAAATATCCCTTGTTCAGTTCCATTCAGCAGTGTTTTTAACATCAAAACAGTTTTATTTTGAGGCGTCAGATATTTCTGCAGCTGGTTGAAAGGGGAAATGGAGATTTTGACATGAAGGAAGTTGTGAGAAGTAGTTTGTGATTTTGAAGTGCAGATGGAAATGGGATATTTAGCAATGGGGACAAAAACAAACTCTAACACCATTGACATTGGCAAAGCTGAAAAAGAAATTTAAGTATTTGAGTCAAGCTAAATTTCTTCCTTCTATATCATGGGTTACAAAATTGCAGCTGTGCTGTCCACCACTACCTTAATATGAGCAGCTGGATAGTTCTACAAAAGGAGACATAAATAATTAGTGATTATCCCAACTTTTATAGCACGGAAATTCTGATTTTTTTTAACACTCTTGTGCTATTATCTCTTGATTTTCTAAATTTGTTCCATTTATGCTTTTAGTAACTAAAGCACAATAACGTTTTAGCAAAAGAAAACAGAAGCATATGCTGGTACTCTCATTTGACTTTGGAAATTCTTCGATCTTTAGAAATAATCACATGATGGATTCATATGGAATGAATTCCCAGGAAGAATTTCTTCACTGAGAGGGTTGTCAAGCGTTGGAACGGACTTCCCAGGAAGGTGGTGGGGTCACCATCCCTGGAGGTGTTCAAGAAATTACTAGACAGTGTAATTAGTACTGTGGTTGGTGGTGATTGGTCAAAGATTGGACTTGCTGATCTTGAAGGACTTTCCCAACCTTACTGATTCTGTGATTTTCTTTACTGCCTCTGAAAAATGGTAGGGATAACAATTTGTCTTTTTTTCTTTCACTGCATTTATCTAAATGAATTTTCTGTGGCTGAAAGACACAGGTTTATCCTTCTTTGCTCCAAGACAGTGCTTTTCCTGTCATATATGCACAAAGAAAGGTACAGGGGGGTTTTTAACATTGGCCAGTGCCATATTCTAGTCACCTCCATCTGCCTAAATGACTGATGTGTGTTGATCCCAGAGCAACCTATACCAAACCAATTTTATTCTCCTTCAGTTTGCTGTTAAGATCTCCTAGTCAAAACAAAACATCTCATTTTCGGGTTATCCCTCTAAGAGTCCTTGCTGCTTCCATCAGTAATGGCCTCAGCCAGATACCTCTATCACAGATCATTTATACACAGTAAATAGGTACTTTTTTTTCCCCTGCTGTTCCTTAAAAGCCACTAACTAGCAAAGCTACCCAAACGTTGTCTGTGGTCTTTTCTAAGTAAATCACCTTGCTTTTCTCTGTAGTCCACAGTGAGGATTAGACTTTTCTTGAAACCAGTTAATCCAAACTGTCTTGGACACTTGTCTTAGACAAGGACAACTCTCCCCTTTGCTTCTCCGTTGGTTATATGGATACTTAGTTGTATATACTTTAATTATCTTGAGTTCAGCGTCAGGGATCTTGCCTTAAACAAGAAAAAAACCAGTGCAAGCTGTTAAAGAAGTTACCCTGGCACAGTCTGTTCCATCAGTATATTCCCTGTCAGCAATTTTCTTAGCAAAACAATTTCTAGATTAATTTCTAAATTCTTATTCTTTGGAATAATCAACATTCCATAACTATGAAGATTGTGTATACGTGTGATTCTATAATTTGCTTTCCTTTTCTTATAATTGTGCACACTTAAGAAAAAGACCAGTTTACTTGTTACAAAGAGACACTTAACATAATCACATTTTTATCACAGTAATCAGTAAACATATTGAAAACCATCATGTCTGGATGTTTAAATGAACTGATTATTTAATGTGGTAGTGCTCTGAGTGGGAAGAGTGCATTGTGCCTGCTCAGTCTCACTTGTTTAGTCTTTAGTTGTAAGTGATCTCAGTGAAGTACCCTCCTGAAATTTAATGAGACAAAGGTGATCAGATAAAGGGGGTTACTTTTGTTATTTTCTATTTACCTGCTTCAGTGAAAATGTCACCTTGTGCTTAATTATATTTTCATTTCTTCAAAAGTTCTCTTCTTAAAAATTCATGATGGAAGAAATTAGATGCTCTCTTCAGTCCTGAGGATGACAAGCATTTTTTTTTCCAGTTTTATAATTTATTGTTATCTCTTTCAGAGGGGCTTTGTAAGGCTAGGATTAACGTGCTCTTTCCCCAAGGAAGTTATCCGTTGTCATTTGCTACCATGCCTGTACCAGGCTCAAGGAGATGGTGGGGGCAATTCTTGCACTAGTAAGTGAAACAGTGGCAGAAGTGTTTGGCAGAAATGATGCACAATAAAATACAGTATGATTTCTAGTATTTTCCCTCTTTTTAACTAACCTAAGAACAAAACCAGCCTCATGTTTAGCCTGTCTTTTGCTCTATTTCAATCTATTGTTCTTCATACAGGCGAAGTGGGTACTCTGCTCCCAAGAAGTCTCCTGAAGGGGAGAGAGGAAGCAGCAAATGAGCTGGTACCAACAGCAGCTGGCTGGGTGATGAATGGGAGTTTCCTGTCTTTTATCAAAGGCATTGGTAGGCATTCATTCTGATCCAGATTTCAAAAATGCTGTGAATAACACTCAGTAGCTTCCTACAGATGTCTGGGAACAACCTTTCACAGACACACACACATATACACACACGCAGAGCATGTCATAGCTAGTGGGCCAACGATTCACTGTAACTGGGTTTGCACAGTTCTCAATTTTCGTGGAATTCAAAATATAATTTATTAATTTTAGTTTAAGAGGGATGTTTTGAGGAGCTCTCCTAACTCAAGAACAGCCACGTGTCCTGGCTGTTTAAAACCAGTATTCACTGCTGAAGGGTGGCTGCTGCTTGTCTAATTACAGATTATTCCTCTCTTACCTACAAATGAGTAAGTTCTTGAGCTACGTGTGAGCAGACCTCATGCTGTCCCATACACTGACAGACATTACTGGTCAGCAAAGCTCCTGATTGGCTTTGATTGCTGTACAAAATGGGAACAGGATGTGTTAGGTGGTGCAATGGAGAGGAGCTGCTCTGCTGGGATTAGAGAACATGTGATTAGAGCTAATTATGTCGTTGGCTTTGAGTAGTTTTCCCTTTGCCAATGATAGTGAACAAGATAAACCAGATGATTTGGGAAATGTGGTTGACTTCTGATAGGAAAACAAACCTGCTTTTACAGCTAAATTGTGAGTGCAGCATTATCATCAAGAGAAGGGGAAAGTAGACTCATGATTCTACCATGTGTTTTCCTCCCAGCAACATGGTGACTCTGAAATGTTGGTACTAATCATGAACTGTGATCAGTGGTTTACATTTTGTTTTGTCTAATTCTGGAATGTGTTTTTCACATTTAGTTGATGTTATTGTAATGGCTCTAAACAAACCAAGAACCTGTGAAAAAGCTTCATGCTTTTCTATGCTATGAAATTAAACCATGAAGATACAGTTCCTAAATTATACCTCTCTATATTTGCAAATTTTCTCTAAGACAGCTGTTTTGCATCAGAATTCTTGGAAAAACGTTATGTTCCATTCATCACTTGATGAGAAATACATCTTCAGTTGATAAATTAGTTCATCCAAAGGTCTGTAACCTGTGAATAAAGAATACTATATAAATCTCACACATTACCCTCATTATAGATTTAGGTACATGATTTAAATGGATGCAATGGCAATTTGTTTTAAAAAGAGACAGCTTCCACAAACTCACTGCCTAGCTGGGATTCACTCATGAAACTTGTCAGTCTCCCCATAACTCCTTCTGTTAGTGTATGTTTTTATAAATGGCCAAAAGCTCAGTGTAGGTTCATGTTAAGAACCCTACATAAGATTAATGGTAGTGCTACTCAGTCTATTTATTAAATGTCACTTGTATATATTTTTACATCACCTATGCCTTTAAAACAAATTCATTTAAAGGTTCCTGAATTTGCAGAGCATTACTAACTTTCCTCCACATGGGTAAAGTTTATTCCTGTTCTAGGCTTTGGTCATTCTAAGATGCACTTTGTTTGATGTTATGGGAACAAGTGTTTTAGAAATGCTTACAGATATTAGATTACTTAAGCAATAGCTGAAACTCTCTATGATTCTATTTCTCACCTTTCTTCTTCATCAGCCTTTATTGACTTTGAAAAACAAGTATCTGAGGCTCCTTTTTTTCAAATAGTTGTATACACTTCTCTTACATATTGAATTGTTAAAGTGGGAAAAAGTGTTGTGGGGGTTTTTTTCTACAAAATTAGAGCTATCAGCCTTTTTTGCCCAATGGAATGAAATCATGTTAAATGCATAAGCACAATTCTCACTTTTTTTTCATTGGTTAATTTTAAAATGGCCATGATGCAATATTTACAACATAAATGCAGAAAATTTATTCCTTCACTGTTTATTTCCCTCCCCCCCCTAATATTTCTATTTCTTGCCTGTGGTGCATGGCACACCTAGTCATCCAGCATTCACATTCGTAAGAATTCCTTTAAGTGAGTGTTAAAAATCTGTGGCAAATAGAAAAAGACAGTCAAGATCATGCATATACTGGTAATTAAGTCTCCCAGTCCTCTTTTCAGTCCATGGATCAATCCATTTGGACACATACCCCTGCCTTAACTAAATGTAGGGCACTGGTCACTTAAGTGCTATTTCATACTTGTAAACAGGACAAGTTCTGGACCAAAATTTTGCTGCTGTTTTCATTACATAGAATCTTAAACTTTTGTCCCACACAAATGTTATGAACTTTGGTAAACATGAAACAGCCGACCTGCACATGATAAAAGGTTTTTGCCAAAATAGGAAAAATGTAATTCACAAGCATGAAAATCTGCAATTTGAAAAACTGACTAATGTAACATATTTCTTAGCATGAAAGGTACGTATTTGGGAACTTAAGGGAGTGGAAGGTGAAAGGTATTTTCACTAAGATACTCAGCTGACAGCCAAACGCACATGGAATAATCTCTTTCCTCTAGGAAGCCGAGGGGAAAAGTTAATTCAGGACAGCTGCGTGCATGATTTTACATTTATCCATATTTCTGAATATTTTTTGGATGCTTTCATTAGTATTTTTCTATGTTTCTATTATATATATGACAACAGATTATGATTGTAACTGTATTCATGAAAAGATGCCAGGATTGTGCTGTGGAGTGCATGAGTCATATGCTCACTTTACAGTTTGTGCATTGATTTGAGAAAGAAAAGTTATTTTAAAAAAATAAATAAAAAGGTGCTTAGAAAGCAAACTCTTTATCCTAGAGAGCAAGGACTCCATGAAAAGGCCCCTCCTGTTTTGCTCTTTTTTCATGTGGCTGAGTCTAAACTCTGTGGCAGTGAAAACTTCACATCAAGGATTGTTTTGAATTACTGTGCCACAGAAATGATTTCATAACAAGGCATGAGGGCTTGCAGCCTCTGGCTACAAGTGTACTACACAGGAAAGAACACAATTGTCAACTGAGCTAGTGGCTTGTTTTCTTCTTAAACTCTGTGAGCACTCCTTGGTCCAACTCAGGCTAAATGGACCCCTGCAAGACATTTTTTGTTTCAGCTATGCAAGTACATTTGAGGATGTCCAGAGTTAATAATCCCTGCAGTCGCACTGTACACATGTACATCTTCTCAAACAGTCACTTTAACAAAATTGATGTGAAAATTTGTTTCCTACTCTCCATACCAGCTGAAACATAGTTGGGCATTCCCAAAGAGTGAGATTTTTTTATTTTTGAAAACAGAGATGACGGTCTTTAAAAAGGATTAGAGAGAAAAAAATCCTCAATTTTCCGAAAACAGGAAAAGAATCTCCAAACTGCAGACTCTGGCTACCATTACTGTCACTGGCAACTGCTACAAGTGTCACACTGAAAAGGAACCTTCCTACTTTCAGCAGTGAATATAGTGTGTAGGAACCCAGAAGATAAGGGGTTAATGTGTATGTCTCAAACAGCAATGGCCAGAGAGCTGTGGAGCCAAGCGAGGGGTGTTGGTAACAACAGCCAAGGATTATTGGTAATAATATACTGTGAGAAAAAAACTGGATGTGATTGGAGAAGGGGCCATACAAAGGCAGGACAACACTCTTCTGGGACAAGCATCCTTGTTCTCACTCCTGGAGATAAGCACAGCACAAAACAAGCCCAGGAATGAGGTTGAGAAGCGGGCATGGACTGTAGGGGGGCAAGCAATACCACCTGAGAACCCTGAATCCAGAAAGGGAAGAGCAATGTCAATAAGGTAATAATGTTTCAGGATGACATCATTGTACTCGCTATTTTAAAAGAAACACTTTGTAACTTGTTGCCAAACTGAACACAGAAAAACCCAGTAATAATGTTAGGAAGCAGTAGAGTGTTTGTTGTCCCTTTGTTGTTGTTTTGTTGTAACATCAGGTAGCAGTGACTACTGTCATGATAGAATTTGTCTTTGAGAGGACAGAGATGGACAAAGGCATTCAATATGTGTATGACATGGGTCTCTTAAAAACTAACTTGTGTTTTTATGTGGAGAATTGCAGCTGAATTATCTAGCCAAGTAGGATTTGGGCAGTATTGTCTCAGAGTTTCTATTTCCCACAGCAGAGAAGAAAGCTTACTTATGATTCTGAGATTATGTATTTTGTCATAAAGCAATCACTATAGAGATTCTGTGCCTCATCCAAAATTAATACTGAACATTGTATATAAATATTATCAGACAAAATATTGCACTGTTATTATCTGGCTGAAGTGCACTTTGTTCTCCTGCCTTCTAAAAGTGTTAAAATGAGGATTAAGACTATCACAATTTATAAATACTTCTCTCTTTCCCTGGATAAATCTATTTCATTTTGAGAACTTTCAATTTGAGATAAATGCACTGATTACAATTTAAATGCCAATTATAAGGAGTCTTGTAGACATAATAAAGCAAACATTTACCCTATGTTAGACACACATTGCCAGTAGAATTGAACACTATTACAAATTAAATCAGTGACCTTCCTCCAATATATAATAAAGAAATAAAAAGTGCTTTCAGCCTCAAATGGTCAAAAGAAAATCAACAAGCAATTACTGCGAACATCCAGGTCATTGCATGACTCAGTGATTCATTCAGATTCAGGCCAAGGAGACACGCAATAAAACCCATCTGCTCCAAAATATCTTGTAGATCAAATTTAAATTACAATTTTGCATCTATAGGAAGCAGCTTTCTCTGATGCTCTGTAGATGACAGTATGAAATGATACTGAGAGTCATGAAAAGGAGATTAAGATATGGAAAATTTAAGATAAGGAAATGCAACTATTTAGTTACATATATTTGCAAGACCATATTGTAAAATGAGATTCACAGTTAAAAAAAAAAAAAACAAGATATGAAAGGAAAATTGCTAAAATTATATTTGAAGGTAACAGAAAATGAAATTAAATGACTGCATTGAGGACTGCAGAGGTAAATAGAATTGAGAAAGTTCAAAGTGGTTGATTCAGTGGTAAATTTAACAATCTACCTAAAAGGAATTTTGTGAAACTAAGTTTTGAAACAGATGAAGCTGCAGCTGTATCTAAACTATAACTAAATGATAAAGGAAGTATAAGAGAGATAAAAAGTTGTTCTCTGCAAGTTTTAATTCCAGGCATAGGCATTCAATTTCTATACCAGATTCCAGACTCTTATTCATGCCTGACTTTGCTTTTGACATTCCACTCTTTGTGTTGCAATTAATGATATTTTGTTTTGTTTTGTTTTGTTTTGTTTTTTTTTTTAATTTGAGTACCACCTTCCTTTCAGTCTCCTTATATCACAAACTTTATACTCATCTTCTTGGTTTTGATCCAAATTGACACTTTGGTTACACAGGGGTTTTTTGAATAGTCTTTATTTATAGAGTTAATTAGCTGCTTTTAATTGTCATTATTGCTGACATATTATGTCTTGTACATGTGTGGTGTCTTCGTTCTTTTTTAATTTGGTGCACTTGATGGTCTGCCATCTGGAATTCAAATAGTCAACACTAACCTTTAATTTATTTATGCATTTACCTGCCATTGGATTCTAATATGACTTAGAATGTTAGCATATTTGTCATTCTTTGTAAAAAACAATTGCAATAGCTACTAGAACTGACACATAAAGATGAAACTGAATGTAGTGAATTCTTACTCTAAAGAGTAAAATCATGTAATGCATACTACATATTCCTTTTTTAAAAAAATGCATTTTTTAATTGATAGAGCTTGTTATCTGTTTTGGAAGCTTTAAAAGACCATCTTGTGTTTCCAGAGAGTTTATTCATCCTTATGGATCAAGGTCATTATGCAATGTCATGTATTATTCTTGTGGGTTTTTGTGGGCTTTGGTTTCCTGATGTTTTTTTGGTTGGTTGGTTTGGGTTTTTAATAGTCCTTTTGCTTGTTTTGTGACTGTGAAGTGAAAGACTAAAGTGAAGGTATTTTCATGATTCTATTTCATAGAATCACAGAAAGGTTTGGGTTGAATGGGACCTTAAAACTCATCTTGTTACAACCCCCTGCCATGGACAGGGACATCTTCCACTAGACCAGGTTGCTCAGAGCCCCATCCAACCTGGCCTTGAACACTGCCAGAGATGGGGCATCCACAGTTTCCCTGGGCAATCTGGTCCAGTGCCTCACTACAGTCACAGAAAAGGATTTCTTCCCAACATCTAATCTAAATTTCCCCTCTATTAGAATCATGGAATGATTTGGGTTGGAAGGGACCTTAAGGAACATCTTTCTTGTAATTTCTCTCCGTCGTTTTGTATTCTAAATTTATGCTTCCTTCTTGGCCTACAGTGAGGGGGAAGATGAATGTAAGATGAGGTCTAAGTTCTACTCCATATAATTTATATCATTTATAGCATTTACCAGCCCTGACAACAAGAGAAATTGCAAACTGTCAGGTTAATTGTAAAAGGCACAAAGGAAAGCCATATTCTCTCTTGTCTACAGCATATAACAATCAAAAGTTATTATAAAGTTGTAGGATACAGCATATTAAAATAACAAGGAGTTAATTCAATGCATTCAACATCTGTGAAATTCTCTTTAATTCCTGGCCTGTGGTTCCTTCCAAACTCTTTCCAATTGCATCCATTGAATTTAATTAGCTGGTGGGAGATATGGCACAAAGACATGGTGACTGGGAGACTGGAAGATGAGAGATGATGATTCACCTTTTGGAGTGATTATTCTCCTTCCTCTCCAGTGTCCTGGCCTCCACCTGACTTCATGTCACCTGATGAACTCAGGGGCAATTGCTACACCTATTCCTACTCCTACACAGCTCACAGAAAGTGATGCAGACCTTGTCCCTCCCTTGTTTGACTGAGATGTCACTGAAGACAAAATCTGCCTCCCAGCCTGCACTTGTGTGTATTTTTGCATATTAACTGAAGACAAAGGCTTTTGTGTCCTGGATATCAGCCCAGACACAAAACCTGGCAGTTTAATCATAGATACTCTCTTGGGTAAAGTCTGCTACAAGAAACAACTTTTTTTTTAATTCCTTATCTATATTTATCAATCTTCTACCAGAAGCCAGCCTTTTCTTGGGAAAGACCTCTCAAACATTCATCTCTCTTCTCTCTAATGCATGTATTGTTCTAGTGTGCAAGTGAATATATTTATTTCTTTTGAGTTATCAGTATTGCTTATTTCTGCTTTGAGTTACATAGAATGACTGTTTACTCATGAAGAGGTAGGAATAAGAGAGCAGAAAACTCTGTTGTGTTGTGTTTGCCAAAGCATTATAAAATAAAACCAAGCACTGATCTCTAGGGACATTTTTACAAGTGTAATTGGAGCTACTGATCACAGGTAAGAGGAACTCAACACAATATTTATTTAAGTCTGTAGAAATAAAACTCACAGAATTGTATTTCAAACTGCTTAACCAACAAGTTACATTTTCAAAGATGTTTTCTAAGCGATCTTGTCTCAGTTCTTTTCTCTAGTCTGAGCTTCTTCCAACAAGATCAGACTTAACCCTACAGGTATTTTACCTGAGAGTATCTAGGGAATGGGTTGACACCCATAGCATGCACCCTCTTATCTCACTGGCTTCAGCTCTCTATATTTTTAATCAGGCTGATTTACATTAGCAGGCATATTTTCAAATATTCCATGAATTTCTAGGAAGCTATAAAATAATTTATGCTACTGCGTTCTGTCTATCTGATAGGGACTTCCTCATCTTAACGGCACTTTTTGCCACTATCAATCACTATGAACTCTGCCAAGCCTCTGAAATATATTATAGATTTAAAATTTCTGACTTTCTCCACTTGTGAAGTAATTCAGTGTCAATACTACCTAACAAACCATTTCAAAAATCAAAGGCACTTTGGCATATGTTCTGTTATTGTTTTTAAAATTGAATTTAGCTGAATCCAAAACTGTGGCTAGATTTAAAACAATCCATAAAGATCAAAGGAAGAGATTTTCTCAGACTTGAATTGTGCCTGGAGTGAGTTTTAAATGCTTGTGTTACATGTGTGCATCCTGTTAATATAACATAGACAGGAATGGTAGGAAACAAAGTAAAGACACGTTTATATAGTGATGGGGGCTTGAGAAATAAATATTAACTATTACATTATTGATTAATTTGAAATGGATCCAGTTCTACTGTGGTCATTATTTCATTTAATTACTCTAAGACTGGGAAAATAACAAAATAAATAATATCTAATATAAAATCAGTGCATTCTGTGGTAGGATAGAAGTATACTGACCTCCAAATCACTTCCCATGGTGTGCAGAGCTTGGTTTTACCACGATAAGTATTCAATCAGAGATTCTTGCTACTCTTTATAGAGACTTTTTTTTTTTTTTACTGGTGAGAGTCCAGGTAACAAACACTGCCTTGCACAACTACTGCTCTGGATAATTCTTATCCAGGTGAACATAATTCTGGAATTGTTGTATAGACTGTGATTATATATCCCTAAGGTTTGATTTCTACAGTTCAGAAAGTGAAGCATCATGCAATTCCTCTGTTGAAACCTTTCCTTTGTGGCAAATTAGACCTGACAACAGCCCCTGAAACAGCTGAAGATTTGTAATGTTTGCAGGTAATGTTGTGGGGCACTCAACTTGAGCTGCTGTATGCTGGTTGGCAGGTTGTTGTCTCCCTTATGTGGTAAAAGTTGAAACTAAGACCTTGTGATCTGAAGTGAAGAAAATATTCGGGGTGATTGCTGTAAGCAGAGATGCATCCTGCAGGCTGAAGTGCAGTGTCAGGAGGAAGTAGAGTCCCTAAAGTGCAATATAACCAAGGGAAGTATATTAAGTTCCTTCTGCCAGGCAACTGCAACTTCTTCCTCTTTGAATGAGCCAAACAATTTCTTTGGAGCAGTTCAATCAAAGATCCTCCTGAATCTTTCAGGAGGGGGCTATAGTGTAGCTCACTGCTTTTACACAGTGTCTTTGGAAGCTGGAATCAAAAACCTGAGATACCCAAGATACCCTGAAAGGGATATTTAAGGAGGCAAAACTCCAGATGTTTTGGTTGTTACTGAATATGTGTGGTGGCATATATGTTGCACATTAATATTGGCTCATTGTACATGTGAATTTACAAAGATTATATATATATATGCATATACGTAACTATGTATGTGTATGTGTATATGTAACTCTGTGTATGTCTATGTATCAGTTAGAAAATTAAGATTATTTTTATGGAGTGTTTGAAAAACTAATGAATTAGGCCAATTCCAGCAAATCAACAGTTGATTGACAGTCATTAATGTCACACACTAATGGTTAGCTCTTAATCACTTCCAGTTGTCACCAAAAGGTGTTCAAGGCAGTCAGTCCTTAACTCACGCTGAGTGGGCTCTGAATATTCAATACCAGGGAGCTGACATTGAGTTCTTGGTCATTGTTGCCTTGGTCATTGAGCTCCTCTCCTTGCTGATGCTTTGTGCTCCTCATGCCCTCCCCAGGAGAAAAGGGGATGATCTCATCTGCTCTTGACATAGTACATCTTATTTTTTTGTCCAGGGCTTGCTCTTGTTTTGCTAGACATCTTTCTTGAGTATTCTCTAGGATCATTCTTGTTCCATCAGACATCTGCTCATTCTGCACAACCATTTTGGTTTCATTACACATCTTTATTGACTGCTGTAAAGCCTGAGCTGTTACCTTGCAGATTTTACTGCTTGAACGTATTTTCCTGCACCTCAGTTGTGCAGTTATACCACAGATCTCCTTTGCCCTTTCGTGGCTATATATGGTTTATATATTTATGTTCAGTTGTATGAACAAAATTCTGTTGGCACTCTTGCAATGTTACAGAATTCTTATATACAGCCACAGATTACCCTGCTTTTATGTGTTTGTGTTCAAGACAAATGTGCTTAGTATACCTTACTGGGTTTCAAACTTCAAGGGTGCCACAGGTGCTTCTTCTACATTGTCTTAGAAGAAACTCTGCTTTATGTGAAATTTGGGATTTTGTCTCAGAGATGTAGTGAGCCCTGCAGGGTTTGCTGGACAAGATGTTTGTGTGTAACTGGTTTTAAATGTCAATAAACAAGGCCTTGTCTGTTTTGTCTTAATTTAACCTTTACTTTACAGTACTGTGAGACTAAACATAATTGTATTTATTAGCAGACAGAAATTCCTAAATAAAAACAGTTATACATGGGTGATATTTACTTTTGTGGCTTCAGGGCTTTGGCCTGAATGCGGGCCAAGATGTAGACAATATAAGTTCTGATAAGTTAATTAAGTTAAAGGACTTGTAAATAAATATGTACAGTAAAATCTACTGCACATCCAAAGTAACAGCAAAAAAAATTACTTGTTTGCAATCCATTTTTTTTTGACAAAATAGTTAAACAAAATTATATTCAGGTTTGCAGGTAGATACCTGAAGCGCATGAGAAATGTGGGAAGTTATTTGGTATTACTTCTCAGTGCATTAAGGCCAAAACCAAAATAAACTTAAATACTTACATACTTTACATAACACAAAATTGGTTGTTCATGTCCTGAAACAGAATTTCTTGTGACAAATTAGGTACTTTCACTTTTTATAAAGTGAGTAAGGAGAGTCAGTCACCCAAGAAAGTGATATATGGTACCAATATAGAGGACAAGAACCAACAAACCAAGAAGGGAGAGAAAAGTGATGCTGCCTGGCCTAAAGCACTGAACTGGAGCCTGACTTGGCTTTTCTTGCTTCCCAAGCTAAGGTGTCTAAGGAAAGAGTGATGTGGACAGCCCTTGGTTTTTGGCAAGAAGCCTGGACAGGAAGTTATGACTGGGTGGAAAGGGAAAAAAATGATGAATGGAAAAAATTTCTCCACTGTTGTCAAGGTAAGGAGGTGTGCTGAGGTCTGGACCAAGGATCTAGATGATGGATGAGATAAAGATGTTTTTGGCTCCTCAACCCAGTACCTAAACTACTTAAGGTTTAGAGGAAAGACCTAGGATAGCTTCTGTTGTTTTCTAGATTGCTACTTCATAGAATTACTTCTGGTCTATATCTAAATATATTAATATGTGCAATACACAAATAATTCAGGTAAACAAGGACTCCTGAAGTTTAGTGGAGGGGTGTTATACCTGGGAACATAAGAAGACCAAATAATAGCCTAACAATCTGCAGTATCTAAAGCCAAAAAGTTTACGGTAAAAAACAAACCAAACAAATAAATAGGAGTAATTCAGCATGAGTGGTGCTTTTCTGTGAGTACATTTTAGCCTCAGATAAAAGATAAACACGTAGCCATGTAGACGACCCTATTCTGAGTGCTGAAGAGGTCATATAGTTATGTTATGACACTGCTGTGATTAAGATAATAGGCCCTGATGTGAAGTGGCATATTTGAAATTAAGCACAGTGCCTCACGAGTGTCACTTCAGAGCACAGAGTGATGATGGCTACCCTTCAGTGGCTGAAGAACTCAGAGTACAGACATGACAACTTCTGCTCTCTCTTCAGCAGACCCAGAAACAGTATTGAACCTGCTTCAATTTGTTCCTGTTCATATGCCACTGTACACTTCCACCATGATGGAAACTCAGTTTTGGTGCGGATGATTAGAGAGATTCTCTCTTACAAATTCTTGCTATGAAACTCTCTGGGTTTCAGGGTAAGAGAAATCAGTAAGAGTGGCAGAAATCCCAAGTGCTCTTTTTTACCTCCTCAGATGTCTGCTGTGAATGGAATCTGGGGAGGGAATGGTTTAAAAGAGTTAATTACTAAAACAATGTGGAGACAGTTTTTGACCTGAAGCAAGTATTATGTCAGCATACTTAGCCCAGAGTGTTTTCCACAAAAGGAGTATAATGTTTAAACAGAAAAGAAAAATTCTATGTCTTTTCCCTGATGTGGCTTTGCCTTCATTCATATTCTGCACTTGAGAAACTTGCTTGTGCTTTTCAAATCCTCACAGTTTAACTAAAGGCTCAAGAGAGAAAGTTCAGCAACTCTGTTCAGCTCAGATAAGCACTGTAGAGCCTAACTTCCTGTGTAAACCTGATTAAGATGTTTCAGGCATTTGGAAATCCACTCTGTGCCTTTGTCACCTCGTGATTCTTTGTTCTTCCTGACACCTGAGCAACCTTCTGGCACAATGCAGCCCTCCCTCTGTCCCATCCCTCCAGCATTCATTGCATACAATCCCAGCAGCCTGCAGACATTCCCTGCTGAGGACAGACCATTCTCCAAATAATTTTCATTTGTAGAAAAGTTTTCGAGTCTCATTGGTTATAACAACTTCAACACTGGTCCTACATGTTTACTTTTAGATTTGCTTGATGACTGAAAGTTCTCCTAACTTTAGTGCATCAAACTATCATGTTTAACCCTGAATGGAAGATGCCATTCACATGTGTGTCTGATATTTTTCTCTTTTGAGATTACAGTTCAGCCACTCTCTCTCAAAGTCGGCAATTAGGCTAAAAGAAGTCTTTCCAAAATGTGTCACAATGCCTGTGTTTGCCTTGAGTACTGTTTGTGGTTATTGATTATTTCATCAGTTAAGTCCTGTCTGACTGTTTCACAGTTTTATCTGTTTAGCTGTTTTAGCTTACATAAAGAACACCACTAAAGAAGGTTTCATTCTGCCTCTTTACCCCATGTTACAATTTGTTGGTTAATTTACCGATAAGAGCTGAGTCCTCTTTGGACCAATTGGACTGACAGCTTCTTTCCAGCTCACTTCTCTGTTGGTTGATCTGTTTCTTGCCTTACTGAACACATGAAAAGGGTGAAATCATCTTAGTCCTTTATCAAGCACCTCAACTTTTTGATGCCCTTCTACAGAAGAACTCCCTTGTCACATCATGTTGCAAAGGGATCATCTGTCAGAAAACAGGACAGTACTGTGTGTACACACCACATTATGAATATCTTACTGTGATCAGCTACTGGCCTGCAGTTCTAATCTATAAGAAACTGTCATATTTGTTATCAGAAAAATATGCTTATGGTTAAAAAAAAAATATCCATGAATTTAAGGTCAGGGTTTTTGTTGTATTTCTAAACAAACAGAATCCAGGTTGCATATTTAAAGACCGGACTGAATGCGAAAGTTAATCCTTTGCTGTTGTTCATGGGCTAAATACGTGGATATATAACAGAATCTGCTAATAATGACTTAAAAAAAACATACTCAGCATGACAAAGAGGTACCAGAGTATGAAAAACATACCTGTCAAATCTATTATCGTATTTGGATTTGATATTAGTCTTGCATAAAATAATTTCTGATTGATAGGGCTATTTAGAAATACAGTAAAGACTAACATAATATTCAGTATCTTTTATTAATTGTCATGCACTTGTCACCCTGTTTATATCTTTTGCTTTGTATTTCTTTTATTTCTAGATTTTAAATGATAATAAGACTGAAATGAAGGCATTAAAATGACAGTGCCTTCAAAGGACTCTATTTTTCTCTTCTTATTCATAACAATTAATAACTTATCCCATGAATAATCCATTTACTTTAAATAGTGGTTATCAAGAAGTTAAAGGCTGTGCAGAAAGTATAATCAGGGAAAAAAAATGGATACAAATTTAAAGGAACTCAGTCAAAGCAAAAAAATATGAGTATTATTTCAATAGAAAAACGCAAATATAAGTCTAAATCTATGCAAAACTTTGTCTGTTTTCCCCACTGCATAATCAAAATTTAACATTTCAGTGATAGAAAATGCCCACTATATTTTTGGCATATTTCCTAGTCTGACTTTTGTTTCTGCAGGAATGGCAATATTCCTTATGAGTACAGCATCATTTGGTTCAAGCACCCTTGCCCAATTTACATCTAGTTATTTTATTTCCACTGGGTAAATATGACCCTGGTCAAAAATCTTCTGTTGTCTTAAAATTAAAAAAAAGGTGATTTCTAGCTGAAAAAGGATATTAGTAATACTGTGAGTCTTGGGACTGAGTCTGTTTTAAAACATTGTAAAAAAAAAGACTAAATGAGTTACAATGTGAAAGCATTAGAGGAAAGTGATCTGGAATGAAAATTAAGGTTTCTCTCAATTTTGAGATTAATCTGTCTGTGAAAGATGGTTTTGGTTAAGACTTTTTTTTCCCTTGTTACAATTGCTCTGGAGAAATTGAGGTGGTTACTCACCTTGACTGTAGAAACCTTAAGATATATAGATTCAAAGAGTCCTTTGTCATTTTTTTTATGAGTGTAATTTTTTTAATAGTATAATTTTTAACAGGAGATCCATGTGGTCTCTATTTCACAGCATCTATGTGCTACTTGCATGAATGTAAGAGGAATGAGTGACTGCCTACTGTTTTTCCTTTTTTCACGGGAAATAGAACTTCATCCTTAAACAAACAACTCCTGCTCACTTTTCAAACATAGGTACGTTTCCTTGGGGAAAAGTGAGAAATACTGTGAAAATCAAGCAGCTAGTGACTCATAGAATGTAACTGCAGAGCCTATTTCATTTTGTGTACTTCCTCTATTACAAAATATTTAATTGGAGATGTGAAGATGGACCTAATTCAAAATGGGACACTAACCTGTCCATGATTACTTTGGGTTCTAGACCTGGTGAAAAGACTCTTGGGACTGTCTTGGAGACAAGAATTTACCCCCTAGCCTGCTGAAATCAAAGAGTATGAGACAATATGTACCAAACAGACATCTTGTGCATTTTGTAGCATCTATTGAGTAAGATGTCCACATTCATTTTCATAGTTGTTACTGAAGGTCAGGTAAAGGTTTGTGGAGACCTTCCCACTATTCTGGCCAAGAGTTCCTCTCATATGAAATCAAAAGGTTACACCATCCAGTCTCAACTTGGGAAAATATAAAGAAAGTTCTTTAACAGACAATGTGTTGATTTATAGCAAGGAAATGAGGTAGCTGAAGGTGAGGGAGGGAAGGGACAGGGATGGGAATGGGAGGGATGACAGTGAACTGTCCCTTGTTTTTACATACTACGGATTACAGAGATCCCTAAACTAGATAATCTGGGAACAAACTCCTCTTTTGGTATTTGCATTCCTTGAACTGAAGCAGTGATAGGAATACAAAACACAAACACATTAACAAATTTTTTAAGATTTCCAGCAGAGCAGCAAAAATGCATTTCCGGCTGAAATGAACCAGCCAGTCAGGTGGAAAAGGCTTTGGGGTAGAAACAGACAGAAATGTCAGAAACCTGTTAGTTTATTTGCCTTCTAACTCTTCCTCCATGAGTTGATAATGATGACTGAAAGAAAGTAAAGATGACAGGAAGTGAAGTTCCAGGGGTGGTGACTTTGCTTTTTGTCTGATGGTATATGTTGGCCGCTTGGGGTAGAATAATTTATATTTAAAACAGTGTAGATTAATCTGTCTTAAAAATGAGGAGAGTGAGAAAACTGGAGGAACTGGTAGAGTAGCAAAAAAGACAAGCAAAACCAGTCATCAGACTTGATCAGAGTGGTATTTTGCACCTTTTTGTTTTGGAATGGTGGTGCTGCTTTGGGAATTGTAGGCTCCAGCAGCACCTCTGGCCATCTGGAATTCACCAAGACCAGCAAAACTAAACTACAGCTTACTTAATGTATAACTCTAATATTTGTAACTGTTCTTCCTGAGATATCTGTCAGCTCTCAGACTCTCTGATTTTTCTGTATTTTTTTAAACAAAATTCTTATTGTTTAGAAAAAAGCAATAAATATTAAGCTCAAGGAACACATGGCATCATGTAAGACCTAAACTTAAGTGCTTCACAACCACGGTTCCAATCAGGATACAGTGTAGCAATTCCTTTCATGACATAAAAATAGAACCTCTGATAGTGATGTACACAGGCAAGTTGTCTGTAATCATAATCTGCATACTTTGTTTGTATGTCTTTGTCAGAAACAATTTCCTATAGTCCTATATGAGGCAGTAGATTTTTGACAGATCAGTATCTACACTAATATTCCTTCAGCATAACTCAAAGACAAAAATGGTGAATAGTTTGTGCCAGAAACACGAGAGACTTTAAGAGATAAAATATGTACCTGCTTCTCTTCAGTATCTTTAAGACTGCACTGAGAGAAAGAATGCCATACCATGGGATTAGATGTCAAGAGTTACCTTCTTGAAAAGTAATTTTTAGATTCCATTCCCTCATTCATCTGCCATTACTGCTCGTAAAGTGCAGAAGCCAGC
This sequence comes from Manacus vitellinus, assembly GCF_001715985.3. Classification (NCBI taxonomy): domain Eukaryota; kingdom Metazoa; phylum Chordata; class Aves; order Passeriformes; family Pipridae; genus Manacus; species Manacus vitellinus. The sequence continues at coordinate 5,055,071 of NW_021940488.1, forward strand.
AGGAGTCCTGATCAAGCCTTGGAAAACTGTATGTGAAGTAGCCATCATCTTCCAAAGAAGATGTCTAGCTCTACTCACGAGCATGAACAGATCTTTAGGATCTCTTTTAACTCTTTATTCAACCTTTCAATTATTCGAAACCCTGCTGGCTTCTTCTACCTTTCTTGGCACCTAACAATGCTTTCCAGACATGTTTTGTTTTGATTACTAAAATATTGCTTATGAAAATGATTCTGAATATGAAGTAGAAGTTTTACTTTGTACCCAGTGAAGCTCTGTGCCTTCTCAAGAGGCTGCAAACACAGTTGTGAGAAGGAGGTTAAACCATTCACTGACATCCAGCCAGTTTTCAAGATGAACTAAGGGAAACAAGAACAGAGAAGTTCCATTAATGATGCAAAAGCCAGTGAGAGACTTATTAATGGAAGCTGTTTCTGTGAGGAGTGGGAAGTTTGGGTAATCTCTTGTACATGAATTCAAAATATCTCCATATTCTACTCATGTCAGTGCTAAAAAAAAAAAAAAAGGTAACTCCCCCACATATGCATTCCTGTTAAAAGAAATTCCAGATGGTGTATCCCAAAGACACAGAGAATCCTCTTTGCAGTTCTGCTTGAAATATAAAAGTTCCAGTTCCCATGCAGCTTTTAAAATTATAGATTTAAAAGATCTCCTTTACTATTTGTCCTGCCTTTCACTGGCTACCTACACAGCATGTTGAAACTGCTGCATGCAACGTCAGGACAAGAGTGTTTTCTATATGCCCCATAAAAATGGCTAGGGGCCTAACCAAGGCTCTGAGAGCATGTACTTTGAAGGTAGCTGACCAAAAGTTGTACGCTCCAGTGCTTATGTACCTTGAGGTTTAAGGCACAGAGTAGCATATCATTCTGAGATCTGTTCTTGACCAAGGTTATAATCAACCGCCTGGTTTGGGAGAACATGTTGTTTTACTTTATAGGGTTTTAGTGATATTTGCTGGTTGGTTTTTTTGTTTGTTTGTTTTGTTCAGTTCTGGGTTTATTATTGTTCAGTACAACTCTGATCTTTATTAGACCATTCTGTTAAATTGTCTTTCTGAATTCCCCAGTTCTTAACAAACAACTGCCCTTCTTAAAATATTTTTCCAGTGCTGTGGATATTGCATCTTCTCCCTGCTGTGCTGTATTGAATTGCTTTTTTGATTTACTAATGGTCTACATTAATTCAAAAACTCCCTTTGGTGTTAGTGACTGGAATGAAGCAGCACACCAGCTGAGATATATCACTGTATATATGCATACATATATATATATATATGTTTGAAATTCACACTTCAAATCAATAAGGAGGCAGTAGAACTAAAGATGATGATTATATAACTCAGTGCTACACCATTAGAAAAATAATAGCTTTAAAATACTTTTTCCAATGCCAATCTACGATCTGAAGATGACTGTTTATTAGTAACAGCATCTGATTACTCACTGTGAAGGAAGTACTTAAACATATGGGGCTTACTGGTATGAACAGGCAGAATTTGTCTCAAAGTGAGAAGTTTAGCCTGTAATTACCCCTAATTCACATCTGAAAACAACTCTGATATCAGTGTCTTAGAAAGGGGCAGAGAGGCTGTTACTTCCCCTTTCTTCTCATGGCTCCAAGTTGAAAATAAAATGTTGGTTGTTTATACAGACCTGAACCATTTACTGTACACATTAGTACCTGGAAATCTCACAGTAGGACTGTACCCTGGGCCCTTTTTTCAGGTATATGCATAGGCATAGCATCTTCCTTCATGGAAAGACCCACAGGGTACAGAAGTAGTCTGTTTTGAGGGGCAGGAAACCTATAAGCCTGGTAAAAATCTGTCTTGGTTCACTATGAACCTCCTGACTCTGCTCATAAACAAAAAGAGAGTACAGAAAAGATGAAAGGCAGGAGAAGATATCCAGAAAGAAAACAGTTGTGTTGCCAGGGTATGCAGCTATGGGATTGTGAAAAACACAGCTCAACTGGGCATGAGCACCTCTCTCATGAGGAAAGACTGAGAGAATTGGAATTGTTCAGCCTGGAGAAAAGAAGGCTTCAGAGTGACCTAATTGTGGCCTTCCAGTACCTGAAGGGAATTTACAGGAAAGATTTGGCAAGACTATTTACAAGGGCATGTAGTGACAGGACACAAGGGAATGGGTTCGAATTGAAAGATAATAGGTTTAGATTAGATATTAGGAAGAAATTCTTTCCTGTGAGGGTTGTGAGGCACTGGAACAGGTTCCCCACATTACCCAGAGAAGCTGTGGCTGCCCCATCCCTGGAACTGTTCAAGGACAACTTGGATGAGGCTTTGAGCAACCTGGTCTAGCTGAAGGTATCCCTGCCCATGGCAGAGGAGTTGGAACTGAATGTTCTTTGAGGACCCTTCCATCCTAAACCTTTCTATGATTTGATGATTCAATAACAGTTCAGCTTTAATTGATATGTGTGGGCGTACTGAAGAATGAGGAAACCAAAAATTTTAAAGTGTCTTTTTTCCTTTCTCTTTACAGTCTGGGTTTGCTGTCAAGCTCCCTGGTCCCTGTGCTTAGGGAGGGAGCCTCGGGAATGAAGCTCCTCCCGTGCTATTGAGATTGATTAGGGACCACATGGGCATGTCTGTTATAGGGCACCGGGTGGGAGGCATTGAAGGGTGCAGAGGGAGCTTGCCAACAACATTGCGAGGTCTTCCTCTGCCAACTTTGAAAAGAAGTGGCAAATCACCATGGATTTATCAAAGACAAATCGTGCATGACTAACATGATAATCACTTGTGATGAAATTAGTAGTTAGATACAAAAGAGTACTGGGTGTCATTTTGCCTAACTTCAGTAAGTGGTGTTTGACACCATCTCCCATATCATCCTTGTAGCCAAGTCTTCATCTGTGAAGGAACCCCATGCACTCATAAAGGCTCATGGGCAAAAGGCTAGAAGGCAATTTTGCAGTAAAGGATCTGGGTGTCTTGGTGTATGGCAAGGTGAATACGAACAAGAAAATTACTAATCCTGTCTCCGTTGCACTTTTTGCATCCTACCCAGTTCAGATTCCCCCAGGGCAGAGGAGAGGGTGACATTCTTGAGCATGTCCAGTAGAAGGCCATAGAGATGTTCAGGGGATGGAGCACATGGGGTTTAAAGGAACTTCTAGACAGCTGGACTTGTTCAGACCACAGAAAAGATGGTTGAGAAGGATCTCACTGCTGCCTTATCTGCCTGGTGGGTTGTGGGTTGTTACATCAAGGATGAAGCCAGAAACATTCAGAAAAACAAAACATCATTTAAAGAGTAAGTCATATGAGGAGTGGCTGAGAGAGTTGGGGTAGTTTAGCTTGGAAATAAGGAGGCTCAGGAGAGATCTTATCACTATTTACAACCACCTGAAAGGAAGTTGTAACCAGGTGGGACTCGGCCTCTTCTCCCAGGCAACAAGCAACAGGACAAGAGGACATGGTCTCAAGCTACACCAGGGGAGGTTCAGGCTGGACATCTGGAAGAATTTCTTCACAGAAAATGGTACTAAGTATTGGAACAGACTTCCAACAAGGAGGTGGTGGAGTCACAATCCCTGCAGGTTTTCAAGAAACAACTGGACATGGCACTTAGTGCCATGATCTAATTGAAAAGGTGGTGATCAGTCACAGGCTGGACTCGATGATCTCAGAGATCTTCATCAGAGGTTCACAGAAGTTCAGAAAAGCTGAGAGGTACAAGATAAACATGGGAAATTTCAGGTGGGTAGACACCTTTTTTTTCACTGAGGCACAGGTACCCAGAAATACTATGAGGTCTCTGTCACTGAATAGCCTGGATTCAGCTGGACAAGATGACCTAGAGCAACCTGCTCTCAGTTTGTAGTTGCTCCTGCTTTGAGAAGAAGGTAGGAGAAAATAACCTTCAGAGGTCCCCTGCAACCTAAATTTAAGATGTCATCTTTTATGCTCACTTTTACTGAATGACTCTCCTGAGAATGCTTTCTCCTTTTATAAAAATCTGGCAAATATAATAGGAGACATTACTGAAATGGATTTATGGCTTGAAGGGTTCCAGGCACAGGATTTTCACTATCCATGCAAGAATCCTGGTTTCTGGCTGATCTGAAGCAACATTTCATCAATCATTTTCAAAGTGAAAAAGTTTTCAGGCAAGTATTAAAGTTTTATTGGCTTGTAGATAGGATCAGAATCATTTAGGAGACATGAGACCAACCTCTTTGTCAAGAACTGCTTTTGCATCTTAAATTAGCATCAAAAATTGTTATGAAGTAAAAGCTTTGCTGCAATTGTGACTGGCAAAATGTAACAGGGTCTAAAGTCACAATGCATAAATGTGCTCTTGTCTTTTTAGGTACATATCTTTCTTTGCTATTTTCTTTTGCTAGTTCTAGATCTCTGCTTGTTCCTATTTTGGTTTCTCTCTGGTCCATTTCAGAGAGCCCAACTCTACCCAGACCTTACACTCACTGGAATAGCTTGACCTCAAGTTCTGGATCTGCTGCAAAAGTGAGACTCCTTGAAAATCCAAAATAAGTCAGAAGCCTATGTAATCCTGAGTCTTATAATATTTTAGAGGTAATTGCATAGAATGTTTAATGGTTTGTGTTTGAAGAGACCTTAAAGATCATCTACGTCCTTTTCATTCCATTAGCCCAACTTCTGACAGCATCCACATACAAAGTTCAAAAAGTGAACCCAAAAAGTGAATAAAATGTCGGGTTTGATATATTTAAAAAGAAAAGCTTCATTTCTTTTTAAGCCAGTTGACAGTAAACACCCACAATATAAACCCACAAGCAGAGCTAAATGCATGAAACTGATACAGTAACGTGGCTGCTTCACACCAGGCTGAGATGGACACCAGAGTCTGACGCAGGCTGTTGTACTGAATTTACTCCTGGTAGGCTTGCTTAGTTACAAGGGTTACGGCTGATTTTTTGGAAGAAATTCATTGCATCATGATCCTCCGCATTTGTTACAATAAATAAAACACTGTCCGGGTGTCACCTTGGGGGGTTCCCTTGGGGGGTTCACACCTTGCGGGGCCCCCGTCGGGGCGTCCCGGGGCCGCTTCGGTGGGGTGGGGAAAAACCCGGACTGGATTTCTGCTGGAGTTCGGAATGGGGGAAAACCCGGACTGGATTTCTGCTGGAGTTCGGAATGGGGGAAAACCCGGACTGGATTTCTGCTGGCGTTCGGAATGGGGGAAAACCCGGACTGGATTTCTGCTGGCGTTCGGAATGGGGGAAAACCCGGACTGGATTTCTGCTGGAGTTCGGAATGGGGGAAAACCCGGACTGGATTTCTGCTGGAGTTCGGACTGGGGGAAAACCCGGACTGGATTTCTGCTGGAGTTCGGAATGGGGGAAAACCCGGACTGGGGGAAAACCCGGACTGGATTTCTGCTGGAGTTCGGAATGGGGGAAACCCCGGACTGGATTTCTACTGGAGTTCGGAATGGGGGAAAACCCGGACTGGGGGAAAACCCGGACTGGATTTCTGCTGGAGTTCGGACTGGGGGAAAACCCGGACTGGGGGAAAACCCGGACTGGATTTCTGCTGGAGTTCGGACTGGGGGAAAACCCAGACTGGATTTCTGCTGGCGTTCGGAATGGGGGAAAACCCGGACTGGGGGAAAACCCGGACTGGATTTCTGCTGGCTTTCGGAATGGGGGAAAACCTGGACTGGGGGAAAACCCGGACTGGATTTCTGCTGGCGTTCGGAATGGGGGAAAACCCGGACTGGATTTCTGCTGGCGTTCGGAATGGGGGAAAACCTGGACTGGATTTCTGCTGGCGTTCGGAATGGGGGAAAACCCGGACTGGGGGAAAACCCGGACTGGATTTCTGCTGGAGTTCGGACTGGGGGAAAACCCGTACTGGATTTCTGCTGGAGTTTGGAATGAGGGAGAACCCTGAGTTTATTTCAGATGATGTATGGAATGGGAAGAACATGGACTGGATTTCAGACAGAGTACGGAATGGAGGAAAACTCAGACTGGATTTTTCTGGATTACAGCATGGGGGAAAACCCGACCTGGATTTTTCCAGAGTGCAGAATGGGGGAAAACCCGGACAGGAGTTTTTCAGAGTACGGAATGGGGGAAAAACCCAGACTGAATTTAAAAAAAAAAAACAAAAAAAAAACATATATATATATGAAGGGTTGGACATGATGATCTCAGAGGTCTTTTCCAACCTGGCTGATTCTACGATTCTATGATCCAGTTCCAACCCTCCTGCTGGTCCTGAAGGACCAGGACACCTTCTACTAGACCAGGTTGCTCAGAGCTCCATGCAACCTGACCTTGAACACTGCCAGGGATGGGGCAGCCCCAGCTTCCCTGGGCAACCTGTGTCAGGGCCTCACCACCCTCATAGGAAAGAAATATGGGAATGTAACAGCTGAGTTTCCATTCAATCTTCAGTGAATGAATGAATTTTATAATGATACATTTGACATTACTTTGTGACTTTTTCCCCCCAAACAGATCGAATGATTGCTTTACAAAAATGACAAAAGTCAGTGAAATTCATGGTTTTGAGTTTTTTTGGTGCAGATTTAAAGAACTTTTGATGCAATTTTTTCCTTTCTATGAAACTGCAGGTGAGAATGTAAAATGTAAGGTCAATTTATATTTTTAATTATGAAAGTAGAGAAATCTGACCCTCATAAAAGGTTAGAACCTGCTATATTAACCTATGTTTTAGTCAACTGTGTTAATAAAGATGACTTGTTCAAATAAAAATACTCTTTTATTATGGATGGGATGCAATATAGTCCTGAAAGATATTTCAACATGCTTTAACCTTGAAGATTTTGAAGAGATGATTTAGTAGGAAAGCACTGAAAAAAATTTAACCTTGCTATTGCAACAGCATTGGGTCTATATGATGTGAATTAGAACATTCTGGTACACTGTGGCTCCACTACAGTGTAAGAAAAATACATAAATATATAGCAAAATTGTTTCATTAAAACCACTGATTGTATAATGGTACAGTACATCATAATAGACTTTTTTTCCTTTATGCTTGAATAAATACAAATTAGATGATAACACTTTATTTTAATGATACACTGATTAATACTGAGTTACAATAAAACTTCTATGAAAGTGCATATGACATTTCCATTAATAGCAATTGAATTTGTTATTATTACTGTTATTATAATGAACAGCAAATCAAATTACTGGTGATAGAACACAAATTATATCACTTCTGTTGCTGGAAAAAACATAATTTTAGCTCTCAGAACTTACCCTATTCATACCCCGTGAACCATTGCTGTATGAATTATGATGTTTAAATAACCAGAAATATTAAACCCAGTATGTTATATGATCATGATATCATTTAATTCTTGTTTTTAAGAAGTCACATAATTTTATCAGCACAATTTCATCTTACTAATTGTTGAATGCAGAGACATGATAAAGTCTATAACATACTTCAGTAAAATGTAACTTTTGAGTGAGACAGCTGAACTGATCACATCACTAGTTAAACTTTCTACCACTCAAGCACAGAGAAAACTGAATTTTTGAGTTTAGTTTACTGACACATTTTTTTTTTCACTTGCTAAACATACAAATGATTTAACCTTACCATTTTGAAGCTAAATTGAAAACTATCATGGAGAAGCTAAAATAGAGTTCTCAAATATATCTTCTAGAAAAAAAAACTAAAAATTTACCCATACATTCCTAAATCAAATAATAAGAAGACATCACATTCATTCGCAGAAGAAACAACAACACACTGTTTATCCCCAGTCCTTCAGAGAGAGGACTGTTGCATATTTATAGCACACTTCCAGCTTACAATTAGCACTTGCTCAGTGACTGAACGTGAGCTTGCAAGATTATGAAGTGATCCAAATGAAAGTGAAATGTTTATATAAAACATTTATTTTAAACATACAATTTTAAAGGATGTTTCAAGGAATTGTATACTTGCCTTTCTGCTGATTTCTGTCTCTTCAGGCCATCCTCGTCACACTTTTCCCATTTATTAAAGATTTGCACACCTTTCGACCAACTGTTGCAGTTTAACAATGAAAGATTCTTTTTAAGTCTTGAGAATCGTTGTGTATTATTGCTGATAGTTGTTTAGAACACATAAGACTGGTTCCAGTCATGGATGATTTTGTTATATACACTTTTTTCATTTATATTAACTATCTTCTGGCTCTTTATTAAATTTATACGTTGAAAGAATTCTTGCCAGTAATAACATAGACCTAATGAAGGAAGTATATCCCAGGCTTCCATAAAAAATCTATGATAACAGTGGATAGATTTTATTTTACAGGTATTTGAGTTACCAGCAGAGCAATTAACAGAATCTTACAGCTGATTAAAAAATCTACATGTGGAAATGTGACATCAAAAGTGGAGGTTTATTAAACAGTATGAGGCCAAATATGACGAGCTATTGTCACTATTTACATCTGAAATTCATGACTGCTATTTCAAATACTATTATTTTATTGTTCATCAATTGCAATCAGTGAATCCAAGCCACTAAGACAAGACATTACAATACATAAGGGTATGTATTTCAAGTGTAAGATAGTCACTTTCAAAGTCCTTTACTGTAGACTCTGAAAAGACAATTTAAAAATACCACTTGTGCATATCATTGTGTAGCATACATCAGTTTGTTTCCTTCATTCTTTTTCAGAAAACCCTTAAAAATATCTTCTTAACTCTATAGCTCTTGAATTAAAAGGGACAATTATCTATGAAAAATTTTACCAAGTGTATCATAAAGAGTTCTCCAAGGAAACCACAAAACCAAATGATAAGGAGAAGAAGATAAGCCTCTGCATTAGTAGGAAAAAAAGCATAGAAAAAATTGAGATTCTTTTGCAAACCTCCAAACTGAAATTAAAAACTTAAGAAATCACTTATTATTGCAAGGCAAGATCAACTCTAATTCTTCAGTTACTTCTTCAGCTTCCAAGAGGAAAAATACTAAAATTTTCCTCAAAGCTCATTCCTGTGCTTCCGTACTGTAGAAGGCTTGCACTTATAATGCAAACAAAATATCTCGAAATGTGATGCCCACACAGGCTGATCTACTTAAATGTTTACCAAAGACAGATTTTCTTTCCACTGTATTTTTATGAGACTTTTATTATATGTTTAACTATAAGTGCATATTCACTCTGTCCCTCTTTAACTTGTCTTCCTAAGTCAGTTCTTCACAAGTCTAATAATTTCTATTATTCCTCGCTGAATCCTGTCCATCTCAGTTACATCCCTCTTGAATTGTGTCAAATTCAGCTTGGCAGAGTTCAAGGTGGTGCTGAATAGAATCAAACAAGCCTCATGGACATCAACCCAGTTTACATATTCCAGAACGTGTTTCTCTTTATGGTAATTATGTGACTCTGTTGATTCATGTTCAGTTTGTGATCCTTTAAATGCCTGGGTTCTTTTTAACAGTGATGAGGTCTAATCACTTGTTTCTCATCTTGTATTTATGGCAGTTGATTATTTCTGCTGAGTGCGGAGCTAATCATTTGTCCTTATTGAAGTGCATTTTTGCTCTCCAAATTGTTTCTTCAGTTGACTGTGATCATGTCAAATTCTAAGCCTGGCCTCTGTCATGCTTGTAAATACTCCCAGACCAGTATCAATCATAAATTTCATGCTCTGTCTCCATTTTTTATCAAAATTATAAAAGATAAAAATAATGATTAAAACTAGAGTCAGTGTAGAACTTTACTCAAACAGATTTTTATTTCATAGGGAAAAAAGAATCATGCTTTAATTATCATTTTCCCATCAGTTAGGCATTCAGCAGACATTCTGTCTTGACCATGTTTCCTTAGCACTTTACTGGAGACAATGTTAGAAGTTTTAACCATGCCAAAGTATTTACAAATTCTCTGCAACTCCAAGACCAGTTTGCCTGTTGTAAAAGCAATTAACTTATCTTCATGAGCCCAGATCATGACAAATCCATACTGGATTATGTTGATCTCCTTGTTATCTTCTAGTTGGTTTTAAAGCATTTGGTTTGCTCCAGCATCTTTCTGGTAATAGAAAGAAAGCTGACTGGACAATAATTTCCCTTTTATTCCTTCTTTCCCTCTTCTTCCCCTCCCACTTTGACAGTGGGCACTATCTTTACCTTTCTGGTTTTTCTATAAGCTCTCAAAGACAAGGCCAAATGGTTCTGGGGCTACTCCAGCCAATTCTGAGACTGTGATATAGTGAATTTCATCACACCCAGCCAACTTGAAAACATCTGTCTTATCTACTCTTTAATACACTCTATTTCTACCAAAAGGAAAATCTTTGTCATTGCGATGTATTGTTTTAAGTGTCTGATGACAATGAACCTAAAAGCAGAAAAGGCTTTAATCACTTCTGTCTCCTTGGGATCAACAACTTTCATCACGGAGCGGGAGATGAAGTCCTTTGTCTTCCTTTTAAAAGCCTTTCTTTTATTAGCTAAGTAATTAGAGACAATGCTTTTAATAAGACCTAATTTATGGTATTCATATATACATTGAATATAAATCTGATTAATCTATAGGTTTTGGTCATCTGGGCTCCATCTGCAGTAAGGAGAAAAGGATAATTGTCTCATCATAAGAAATGTGAGCGGAGTTAATTTTTGGAGGTGTTCCTCCTTAGCCTCCTCATTGTCATCTAGCTCTGATTAGACTTTTTCATCTCTGATAGCTAATATTAAGTAGGATTTATCCTACACAAAATGTTTTGTATATCTTTTCCCCTTGCATCTTTCTTTGGGCTTTGAGTAAACTGATTTTTGTCCCTCTAGGTTTGTGCTAATATCAGAAACCTACTATTCTAATTTTATGTGTGTTTCTTCAATTTTTGAGGGAATTCAAATATTCATAATTATGATTAAATAATTTCTCATCATAATTTGTCTTATTATGGTCTTATCATCATGACATGGTTTCTTATCTTCTATTTTATAGTTTTGAAATAGGATAATCTGCTTTTCTGCTGATACAATTCTCTGAATTCCATTTTTGTAGTCTGCTCACTAATCCTTCTGAGCTCATTAATACCTTTTTTTAAAATGTTGCCTCATTTCCTTCCTTTCTTCCTTTTCCCTTTCCTGTCTTCTCTCCTTACTTCATCCTTCTCTCTCTCCATCTTACTCTTCATTTCCTCATCCTTCACTGTCTTCTTTTCTTCTGTACAGTTTTTCTTGGTTCTCTTTCTTAATTAAACTGTCCCAAGTTCCTTTCCACCATATTCTTAAACATTTTCAAGCTGCTGCTAATTGAAATTCGTAGCAACTTCACCTATCTAATTGTTTTTGTAACACCTCTGTTCCTAGTACTTTCCTAGGATGGGTTCTCCTCTTTTCTTTTTTTTTTTCCTCTGGAAAAAAATTCTTTTCCATTACTTGCTGCGTTTAGTATCGCACAAGTGATCAGAGTTGCTTCAAGTCAATATTTCTCCAGAACCTTCTCACAGTATTGAAGGTTTTGTTTCTGTGGCTTTGATTCTCACTTAAAGAAAATCAACTACTGAACTAAATGTTAAATACAAATACCAATATCTTCAAACTGGTGAACGTGCTTGGCTCCTGCTATAGAGTCACTAATAGACTTTTAGAACTGGATTCTCCTTCACTTCCTAAATCTCTATTTTTTTGTAGTTAATTGGATATCCCAAGTGAAAAGAAAAACAAACAAACAAACAAACAAAAAACGATCCCAAACCACCAACCAAAACAAGACAACAAACTTTTCCAAAGCAGACACATTCTTAGAAAAAGAATTAGCATAGAGCAGGAACTGTGGAAGCTCTTCAAGAATTTTAATGGCACAGAAGGTTAGTCAAATTGTAATTAGCTATAATTGGCTCCCACACAAGTTGTGACATCGTTGCCTAGAGCTAAGTGGCAGTAAGTGTGTGTTTGCCTTCTCCTGCAATCGGTCAAAACAGAATCAAAGGAATTGATTCTAAACTGATATTTACAGGGTGAAATTACCAAAAGGACAATCCAATGAACATGCTGATTGAGGAGTAAATATTTTTCTGTTAGTTTAACAGGGATTTTGGAACAGGAATCTACTTAATTTGATAGTAGTTATAAACAAAGTGCCCAACAATGACTGCGCAAGAGAACGAGCTCCCATTTACTGCAGAGTTCTTCATGAAGAGTTGATAGCTGTGAAAAGAAGCTTTTGTCAAAAGCGATTAGAGGAATCCTTTCCACACTGTTTTATCAGCCTTTCATGAACTTGTAAAACATCTTAAAAACCTTTTGAAACTATAATTCCAAATAATTCCAAAACTATAATTCTGAATACTTCCAAAATCACTCATTTAAAAAAAAATAAAAATTGTGTTTTCTATCAACATCTTTATTGTATAAACTGATACAACACAAATTGCTGTGGTTTTTTTAAAAGCATGCTTCTTGAGTTAATTTGCTGCAATATTATTCATAGCCACAAATAAGGCTTTGATCTTAGCTAATTAAATAGTAAAGTTTTTTAAATTATTGTTTAGAAAAGAAAACTGCTTAAAAGTTAAGCTTGGCTCAGATCAAAAATATACTTTTACTCCTTTCCAAAACACTAAGTGGATCCACAATTATAAGAAGAAAGTAAAAAAATACAAGTTAAAATGTCAAGCAAAAGGTTGTAACTTTTGTCACTTTTAGAATACAACTGAAATAAACATCTAAAATAAATGTTTGTAAGTAAACTCATAACTAAACCACCCAAATTTCTCAAAATTTTTACCTTCTTTATGAGTATTTTTTAAGTTTTTTTGCCTTGCAATAGTGTAAGATGTCAAAGTTAATACACATTTTCTGCAGATTTTTGTTGATGATAACAATACGTTTTCTTTTTCAGGAATCCAAACTTCATGATAAAACTTTGGGCCACATGAAGTGTTCACATCAGTGTTTACGAGGAGTTCCTGTTTCCTGCCCGTCCTCCTTGCAGTGCTTGACCCAGGAGTTAAGCTGCTGAAACCCCAGGCCCAGATAAGGCAGATATAGCCCAGTCCAGTTATTTATGCCTCACTCCTGGACGGAAACCTCAGCTGTGCCAGTCTTAGATCCGGTTTCTTCTTTGATTCGGATCAAAGACTTCACCTGTGCTCTTCCCCTGCCTTACTGGAGTACCTTAACCTGTGGAATGTCAGGTATCCTGAGATGGAGAGCGCTCAGTCCTGGGTGGTGAAGCGTTCCAGTTTGTACCTGTAAGCAGAGATTGATGCTGCACTGCTCTAGTTCTGTACTTCTCCGAGGTGAAAAAAAAGCTTCTGGTCTGAATTTGGCAGAAGATTTCAGTTCTTCTACCTGTACTGCAGCATTGGATAAAGGCAAAGAAAATGTTATAATTTAAGGGGAAGGAGGGGGAGTTTCTTTGTTTCATTTTTCTTCTTACTTTTCTTTCCTGAGAAAGGCTGACTTGGCTGATGCATATTGTTTGGTCCATGACTGGCATTCTGACTGTGATGCTTGCATGGATATATATATATATATATATATTTAACTTGATCTCTGAGTGCCTGAGGGCAAGGAGACAGGGAGATTTGGTTTAAGGTGTGCCCTTAAAAAGCAACATTTTTTCAATGAGATCAAAATTCCTGTTAATCCTGTTTGGAGGGGCTTCTGCTCCTTATAACAGTAGGCAGGGGGTGAAATGGGAATAATACAAGGATGGGAAATTTCATCAGTGCCAGGATGTGAAAAAGCTGGTTACTACAGTGTTAATTCCCTCCTTGATAACTGTTCAGCTGCAGGCATCTCTATTTGTCAGACTGTAACCTGTATGTGTATTTATGTGTATGTGGTTTCTCAAGCAAACTGCTGAGAAACATTTTCAGTGGTGGGTTTTTTTGTTTTTCGTATTTGTCCTGTTGTTTTTTTTTTTTTTTTTTTTTTTTTTTTTTTTTTTTTTTTTTTTTTTTTTTTTTTTTTTTGTTGTTTTTTTGTTTTGTTTTTGTTTTTGTTTTTTTTTACAGTAATATAACAAATATTTTTTCAACAGTTGTTATTGCATTTGCGTTATCATTAGCCACCTGAAATCCACTAATAGCCAAAGTTCTTCTGGACCAAAAAGGGCTTCATAGACAATGTTTAAGTTATCATCATTCTGCAGGCAGTTTTGACAAAAATTAGGTTTTTTCCACTTTAGGCACTTACAGAAATGTGCAGTGCCAAACTCATTCATGCAGAGCAAGCCTTTCTGAAATGTTCTTTACCTTTCTTTATTTCAGTAGTTATCATCCTTTTGTTTCAAGATGGTTTTTGAAGTGACTCTTTCAGGATGTTTTCAAACATTTTCTTGACCCTTAGCTGGATGTCTCTGAACCACGAAGAAAGTTTTCAATGAAAAAGTTGTCATAACTGAGAAATATGATTGTACTGGAGGGATGAAAGTAGAAAGGAAAAGAATGAGACCAAATGGATTTTGGGTTCTGAACATTATTGTACAATACCCTTTAGTCAAAAGTAGCTATTTTGGATTAATGATGTTCTTAAATTTTCCTGTACAACACAGTCAGTCTCTGTTTAACATTGTTGAACTTTAAAACAGTTATTTCACAAAATCCATTTGCTTCTGACAACTTCATTCCTCTCAGTCCTGTCCTTTCTCTTTTTTTTATAATAGAAAAGAGAAGGAATAGATGATGGGAGGGGAAATATGAACATAGTAGAGGGAAAAGGCAGAAATAAAAAACTGGAGATATAACAAGGAAGGAAGCAGATGGAAGAGGAAAATTGCTAGTTTTTTACAAGACATTGCACGCAGTCATTATACGCTTCTTTAGGCAAGTGATGTAAAAGCAACAAGAGATAGAAAGACATTTTCTTGGTCAACTTCTAATGATGAGAACAATGTTTTGGAAATTGATTTTAAAGTTTAATTATCTACCCTTTCACTAAGTGATCGTGGTCAGCATTAATGTCAATACTATTCAGCAAATTATTATGAAGAGGCCAATTCCACTTACCACCAACTATAAGAAACAGCAGAGGATAATAGGCAAACACAGCAGTCCACAATGTAAGAGTAAGAGGGCAAGCTCTACTATTTCCAAGGATAAACTTTATGTGAACTGCAACCCTTTAGCTCATTTTTTCCAGACAAAAATTCAAACTCTGTGTCATCACTAAACACTGATGAGAACAGAAACATCACTGGTTAGTGGTGACAAAAATGGTTCTTTATTAAAACACCAAAAGTGTTTTAACTGAACAAGACAGAAGACAGGTGATGGCTGATTTAAATGTAAAAATAAATAAAAACGAATATTGTTCTTCAGATACTTTCTTTGTGCTGTCTGGAAATCATTTGTGATGGGGAACAGACCGTGGATATCGGGAAAAATTTAATAGATTCTGCACTGGCATTGTACACATACTGTTTGTCTCATAAACAGGGAAATATGTCAGATATAAAAGGAAAAAATATTTAAACATCAGTTCACCAACAACACGAAACAGCAGTTTGGAGGTAAAAGTAGAATATAAAAATATGGTATGGAAATGTACAATTTGCACTGGAACAAGAGCACGTGGTGTTTTAGACTTCCAGTACAACAAAGTAATGTAATAATATGGGGATACTGCCAGAATACAACTGGGAAGCAGAATTTATAGCTCTTTATTCTTATACTCTTTTAGTATCACCTCTAGTGATGGCACTGAGTTCCTTCAGTGGAAATTATTTTCAATCAAAATGGAATTTTAGGGTTTTTTTTAGGAAATGGAGTATTAAGATGTACTTTAAAAAACAAGACAGATTTGCTGCTGGGTCAGCCTCGGGTTTTGTATATGATGAAGGAATTGAGGGTTGAAACCAAAGTGATTGAGAATACGCTTTACAAGGATAAATAGAAGTAAAAGACAAAGGACAGAAAATGATAAAGGATTGAATAACAGAGTGTGACAGAGCAAAGCAAAAAATCAAAACAACACAGAGAAAGAAAGATAAACCAGGTGCTTCAAACTCCTGTAGGCAATTTCATTGTAGCATGTTTTTTCCAATTCTAATATCTAAGTTTATGAATGTCTGCAAGGGTTCAAATTTCAATAAAATTCCCTCCCCAGTATGTTCGAGTCATGTTTTCTGCATGCTAAAAGTCTTCTACAAAGTTGAAACTGAAATGTCTTGCTGTCAGCAACTGCATATATTCTCTTTCATACACACTTATGCCTCACTGCTCTTACTTTCTGTTTTCTTTCTTTTGCTTGCTTAGATATCGAGCAGTAAGAAAATATTCTGTTTACTCTATTAAAGTAAGGCAGGAAAGAGGGGCTAGAATTCCCATTTTGTCTCCAAGCTATCAGAAGATAACCGGTGGCTTGCTCTGATCCCTTTAACTCCTGTTATTCATAACTGCGGTATTCCAACAACCTATGGTTGTAGCAGCGAAAGAAAAGATGAACAGAACTCTCTTTGGCTGAAGCTTTGTGTTGGGTAGTGATAGAAAACCAAGCATAGACCTTCCCTTTTAAAAACAAGCCAGAGAAAGTGAATCAAGAGCTCTCCAGAATTCAATTCTCTCACCTGAGTGAACAGACAGCTGCTACCACACCATGCTGAACCGGCAAGCACTTTCTTAATTACTCAGCCCTTCCAGAAGGCAACACTTCAGTGGTGATGAAGAGGCACAATTTTCAGAGCTTCAGTGGGAATTGTTTCTTCATCTCCTCAGAAGATTTATCAGAAGTGTTCTGCTAACATTAGACTATATATAAGGCATTTTCCTGTCTGAATGCATGTTGAACCGTTAAAAAGTTAACCTCCCTGCTTTCATCTCACTGTTGCTACAAATAGTTCCTCTCAGAAGGGTATGGAGCACATGGAATAATGTATACTGCTAGTCCTTTTGCAGATTCCTGTTTCACAAACTTTAACCTACAAACAGAAGGTTGATTTCTCTTGATTACCTTGTATAAAAGATGCCTGAAGGCTTTAAGCTACTTGAAGCTCATGGGATGGAGAGTGAGATGAATCTCCATTGTTTCAATAAACCCCCTGAAAGGATGTTTTTATTCAGATTCAGACAGTTTTGTGTGCAGAACTTAGTTATTCTTTGATGCAATTAAGCAGTCCTCTCGATGGAGACCTTTAAGGGCAAGGATAAGAAGACACCAGCTCTTCCCCTTACACCTGGCAAATGACCACAATAAAATCTGTTTCCAATTGCATCTTCTCTGAGGAAGTTTGGGAATTTACTTCTAATTTCCAATGTTCAGCATCTCAGTATTTAGGTATTCTCACTCACAGTGGTTTTTTTAGATCTGATGTCTGTAAAGGTGTCTATAAGTACTAGCAAAAATGAAAAAAACAGAACTTTTGATGTAAGGAGAGCAACAGATTTTCCTCATTTTTTTAGGTGGCTGTTAAAGAGCAAGTGTTGGAATAAGTTTCTATCTTAAATTTTAAAGACACACATTTCTTATCCATACTGCTATGCATTAGTATATGCCAATTTGCTAACCCAGTCCACTGTTGTTTTTATCTCTCCAAGTAATTGAAAAAAAAAAGAGTAAGTCTTCTGTTGTGGAAGTGGGTATCTCTTTGTTCTCCCTGTACAAAGAATTTCTTAAAACTTAATTTTAGGAAAACAATTGGGAAAAAAAAAATCTACATTTCCTGAAATTCAGTGAAGAATCTTCTTTCTCTTTTGTTTGTTTGGGATTTTGTTTTTTGGTTTTGTTCTTTTGTTTTCATTTTATGGTGAGGCCAGATCTAGTCTACTTGGAAGGTAATTTCCATAATATATATCTCTTTTACTTTTGTTTATTTTTATGATTTATTTCTATTCATCACTTAGACAAGAGAAATACAGACGTGTACTTTCCTTTCTAAAGAATTCATCACCAATTTTCATTCTTCTTCTTCCTTCTGTATCTTATTCTCACTAGTAATAAATCTTACTTTTCAATTGGACTAGTGATTGCATATCATCAGCTGATAATTATTTCTATGCTTTTAAGATTTGGAATGGAAGGAAGCCAGTGTCCAAGGACTTCTGTGAGTCATGTGTTAATTATCCATATGACAAATTTCCTATAACTATGTGTATAATTTAGTGTTGGTTCTACAGTAAGAAAACTGCAGGAATATCGACTCATACCTCAGCTTGTGAAACAAAGCAAACCGTGTAGAAGTGGAATTACATAAATTGAGTTTTGTTGCCTCCCTTTATTGATAAGAAAGTGCCTGATAAGACTGAGTGAAAGATTTTGGTGTTTGTTACATTATTCTGAATGAGAGTTTAAGTATGGCTGAAATAAATAGCTTTTGACTACTGGGGATAAAGTTGGTTGGGAAAACAAAAGACAAAAGTAGGCCAAGTTTGCAGAAACTAAACTTAAAATATTTTAGCAATATCTATTAAAAATTTTATTTAACCAAGAAAAGAAGAGACTGATTAATCACCTAATTCACTTTATGTTATTTGCTTTTTAGGCTCAGTGTTCTGATTTCAGTTTTTCTTCACCTTATTTTGTTCTTTCAGTTGTGTGGATACTGCTTTGTAGATACAAATGTGTTTATAGTGAAATCTTACCTATCCCCATCTCTTTCTCTGTTCTCTAACATGGAATGATTGCTCAAATCTTTTCATGCTCTACCTGAAGACTATGTATCCCACTTATATGCTCCAAAAATGAATCCCACTCAGCCACTTCATTTATTTTCATTGCTTTCCTTCATTCATTCTGTCTGCGGTCCTGATATATGATATATTCCATTTTTATGCTACAGCAACACTGGTAAAACAATGATTCATTTCTTTTTTGAAGATTTTCTCTTTTCTAACACAAGAAAGATAAGCTACTGTAGCTACTTGTCACTTAAATATCTTAGAATAACATCAGTTGCTAACAAATGAACAAAGCACATTACTATACTGTTTTTCCTTTATTGTACTGTTTAAATTTGAAATGTCAATTAGTGTGGTCCATTCTAAAATAAACTACAGCAGAACACTGCTCTTTGTTGATTTTTTAAAATTATTATTATTATTTTTAGATATATAAGAATATATCAGAACCGTCTTCTACCAAGAAGAAAGAATAAATAATATAGAACTCTATTAATGATTTCTGCTTTTATTTAAAGACTTACATGGTTGCAACAGTGCTACAGTGTTAAAGGGATACAGTGTTGGTGACTAGGGGAAGAACGACTGACATTGTCTACCTGTACTTGTGAAATGCATGTGGCACTGTCCCACATGACGTCCTTGTCTCTAAACTGGAGAGACATGGATTTCATGGACGGACCATTCCATGGACAAGGCATTGGCTGGAGAGTTGCAGTCAGTGTGACACTGAGCTCACTATTCTACTAGCAGGGTTATACAGCTAAATACATCTGCCTATTGTTTTACAGTGCAGGGAAAGCACATGAAAGAACCTAAAGCAAGCTGTGAAGACATGGCCTAAATCTGCAGTCTCTACATTGTGAGTAACATACTGAAGGAGTAAAAGGAAAGTTCAAAATGTCTAAATGCCTGGGGAAATAGATATTTGATAACTCAGTTGATGACTCATCATCCAACTCCATCTAAAACTCAAACAATCCATAATAGCTGATGACTTCAGGGGTGGGAAGAAGATGTAAGTTCCAATAAATGTGATGGGAGTTGAAACCCAAATATTGTCACAGCCTACAGGTATTTTCTGGTTAAGTCAACTAATAAAAGAGGTGCTGAGAGTAAAGGAATTCTACAGAATTATCTACCCTCAAGGTCTTTTGTGATTGTAGAGTGTTCCCACTGGAAAAAAAAAATCCCTTGAATGCTATATGAGATGAAACATATAGATGAAGCATTGTCGAAGGGAAGAGTTTGATGCATCAACTGATGACATAAAATGAACTGATTCGGACATAACCAGCGGCTTAGGCTGCTTCTTAGGCTTTTTAGAGATAGGACCATACACTGTACATTGTCTTTTCTGCAATTAAAATTGCCAAGGAATCACAATGGCCTGATGGAACCTTTTCAGTCAGTTTCAAGCTCAAGACAAGGTGAGGAGCACTTACAATGAGCCTTTTTACTACAGTTGGATCCCTTTATGTTGGATAAAGGGAAATAGGTGTATCAGAAAAGATTTTAGCTTGATATTTTTCATGCTGAAAAAGAAAATAATGCCAAACTTCTGACACAATTTGCGTATGATGTCTTAGGGGAAATGAATAATACTAGAAAAATCTCTTCATATATTGTCTGACTTTCAAGAAG
This sequence comes from Manacus vitellinus, assembly GCF_001715985.3. Taxonomy (NCBI): domain Eukaryota; kingdom Metazoa; phylum Chordata; class Aves; order Passeriformes; family Pipridae; genus Manacus; species Manacus vitellinus. Next base: position 5,075,312 of record NW_021940488.1, read on the forward strand.
AAAAAAGTCAATTTATTATTTGAATTTTTCTTCAGAGGAAAAAATGACTTCAAAAGGAATTTAATGCAGGTCTTTTTGTTTTTAGTAATTACATAGCAACTCTATCACTTAAAAGGTTAAAGCTGCAAAAAATTTCAGTGAAGTACCGATTTCCCAGGGCCTATTTTCTCAAAAATAATACAATACATAATGAAAAGACAGATCCAAAACTCCCTGCTGTGTATCACATGTGATTCACAATTATTAATAATCTGCTATTGCAACAGGAGCTGTTTCTCTTGCTTAAAATGTGGGAAATATTTGTCTGAGTAACATATTTTCACAAGCTTAAGCTATATCTGGTTTTAGCCCACTGTAGTCAACCTGTTGTTTGTTAGAAGGCATTATACAGGCAATAAAGAGAATTCCAGATATTCACTTTCAGTGGAATAATATAGACATGAGAGCTGACAACAAGGAAAGGGATGAGAGCATCTCAAAAGGAAATACTAAACATAAATTTTGTGGTTTGTGGATATTTGACTTGCTTGTTTGCTTTCTAAGATGAAATAATAATACCTGTGGATGAGGGGAGAGTAGTGACTATTGCCTGTCTTTATTTGAGAAGGCTTTTGGTGTGATCTTTTCCATCATCCTTGTTGAATGCAGCCTGGCACATTGAGGTCTAGCCAGGTGATGTACTAGATGGATGAGAAACAAGTTGGGTCCTTTAGTCAGCCTGTTTAGTGATTATTCCTCTGGCTCAAGGTCAGTAGCAGGAGGAGTTTCTTCAGGATGTGCACTGGGACTGGACTATTTAACATCTTCATTAATGACCTAGAGGAAAAAAAGGATGTATACTCTCATTTGGTTTATGAATGATTTTTCTTCTTTAAACAGACCATGTATGAATTACTGTGTCCAGTTCAGGCCTCTCCGGTACAGGAGGGACACTGCCAAACTGGAGCAAGTTCAGCAGAGGATCACCAAGCTGGTCAGGGGCTGAGGAACATGCCCTACAATAAGGGGGTGGGGAAGATGGATTTGTTCAGCCTGGATTAGAGACAGCTGCCTGTAGGGCGGTCATGAATAGACAGGGCTAGGCTCTTCACTAAGGAATGTGTCACGTGGATCTGAGACAATGGACATGATCTGAAAAAAAGATATTATATCTGAAAACAGAAAACTCCTTTTTCCCTTTGAACACAGTCAAGGAGAGAAGACAGTTGCCAGAGAGGTTGCGCAGTGTTCATATTTGGAAGTTTAAAAACCCGTCTGGACAAAGACCTGAATGACCTGGTCTGATCCCAGACCTGACCCTTTTTTGGGCGGGAGGCTGGATGAGATTACCTCTTGAGATTCCTTCCAACTGGAATTATTCGATGATTCCAAAGGCGATTAACAAAGGCAATTGTTCCGGGTTGACCTTGACCAGCAGCTAAACACCCACACAGCTGGTAGTTCAGAGGCTGTGCAGTGAATGCTCAGCAACAGTCAAAACATCAGTGTGTTACCAACACTGTTTTAGTCATAAGTCTAAATCACAGCACAATACAGGATGCTGTGAAAAAAATTATCATTATCCCAGCCAGACTCAGTACAAATACCTGCAAAAAATCACAGCAAAATGCTGAGGCAACCCGTAATCTTAGTGTGCATCATAATTATGAACACCCCTGAGAACTGTGTGTTATTAGTATCTTGTCCAACATATCACTATTACTTCCACCAAATAAAGTCTGTTGCAACGTGTGTGAAAATTCACGTAAAAACTGTTGTCACATCACACAATCCCTAAAGTCTGCAAGGTATTTTCTGCCCAAAAAGTAAGTTTATGGAAGTTAATCATATGGAGAAAGAGCAGTAATTTTGTGGGTCAAGAATTGCTCCTTTTTCTTTTTAGATTTCTTACTTTAAAAAAATATCAGTGTGCCTAAACTAAAAGAAACCTCTGACTTCTACATTGGAATCATTAATATCTCATTGGAAAGCAATTTACAACTATTGGCTTCAAATATTACCCTAAAAAAAAAAGAATTTAATGACATTGACTGTCTGAGAGTGGACAATTTCCTTCTTTTCCATTACTCTGTTTAGTTAAAAAGAATCACCAGACATGCAAACCAAGATTTCTCATGAAACTTGCCAATATAACCAATGTTATAAGTAAGTAAGTGGACTGAAGTATAACCAATAAAGCTGGAAAATTTAACACAGACCAAGTTGCTATAGGCAAGTGTACTAAACATGATGAAATCTTGTAGTACTGAGTGAAATACATGTTACTGCAGTGGGTGGGCTGATTTATTGACCAAAAGCATTTATGTTTTGCAAAGGAAATATAAGAACAGAGTAAGGATTTGCTCTGGTTGCAGGTCTGTAGGAGGAACTAAAAAGGTTAAAGAGCAATGGAGAGCCTGAGAGAGAGAGAGGCTGGTGGACCATGGTCTGGGCTGCCTGAGACAGGAACAGAGACAGGCACAAGAAAAAACACATTAAGGAGATCCTTACCATCCTCCCACCAGGCAGAAGACAATAGCTTAGAGGAATGGAGTGAATGGAGGCAAGTCCATGCTCAGGGCAGCAGACAAACCCTCTCCTTGTCCACCTCACCTTCCCAGCTGCATCGGTAGAGCAGGTATGAGGATGTGGAAGGTCAGTCAATGGATGATATTGATGACAGTCCATCTGCACTAGAGGCATTGCCAAAATCAGAAAGGCCCATCCCTTGTATCACAACCACCTCTATAAAGAAAAAAACATGGTTTATAGTTGTATGTGACTCCCTTCTGGGGGGAGCAGAGCATCCAATATTCCAGAGAGACCCTCCTGCTAGGGAGTTTTGTTACCTCCATGGGGCCTGGGTTAAGGACATCACTAGGTAATTCCCTTTCCTGGAACAGGCTTGGAATATCGCCCAGCACTGCTTTTCCATATGGGTGGCAATGAAGCTGCAATGTGTGGTCCAAGGACAATCAAAAGAGGCTTCAGGTCTTGGGATTGTTAGTAATGGAATACACAGCACAGGTGATTTTTTTCCTCTATCCTTCCAGTTGTGGAACAGCAACACTGAAAGACACAGGTGGACCCAGTCTATTAATACATGACTTTGTGGCTGATCTTACTGCTGTAATTTTATTTTTTATTTTTTTTTTTTGATAATGAAATGGTCTGCATGGCACCAGGCCTACTGGTGTCAGATGGGATTCACCTTTCTCAAAGAGGGAAGGGAGTCTTTGCTCACAGGTTAGTGGGGTTAACTGACAGACTTTTAAATTAGACTTGAGGGAGGAGGGGGATAATATCAGGCTTGTCCATGGTAAGCTGTGAGATGACACACCAAGGCTAGAGGGACAGAGTGCTAGTGAGGCCCCTCCACCTGTTTGTCTGAGATGTGCTGGGGGCACTGCAGAACACTGGAAGTCTTATGGTGAAGGGCTGGAGGCTCCCAAGGTAATAGGAGCCAATGGAGGAACACAAGTGAATTACCTCAAAGGAATTCAGGTCTGTTCCCCTAAGAAGGTGACAATGCCCAGCTGAAATGGCTCCACACCAGTGCATTCAGCCACTGCCCTACTGGAAAGCTACAACCTACTTGGTGAGACACATCTCGTGGTTGGAGTGTGGCTATCGATGACCACAGGTTGTTCAGGAGGGTTGGAGGGGTTGCCCTCTACATCAAGAATTGTGAACTGCTGCCTCTGAAGGATAACTGTGAGCAGGTTGAAAGCTTGAGGGCAAGAATCAGAGACCAAGGCACCAGGCAGGGGGTGCTGAACTACGTGATCTTTGCAGGACCCTCCTAACCCAAACTATTCTATGATTCTATGATTGTAGCGAAGGAGAGTGCTTATTGGCTATTCTTATAAATGTGAAGTTCAGCGGTATCAAGGCTGTAAGAAATAGATGAAGATAATTTAAGTTTTTTAAAACCAAAAGCCATAATTAGAAATGTACTTTTGACTGAAATAGATCGATGAGCATTTAATGCCTGAATAATAGCCTGTACAGAAAGATCTAATGTACTTCCTTTATGGTTACCTTTAATTGTTTCACCTTATCTTTCTGAAAGATTCTTGTGATGTCTAATTTTTCTACTATTTTAGGTTCTACCTTACAGAATCTGTATGGCAATATAAAGTCAAGAGTAATTCACATACAAATAAGACCATAATGGATTGCATTTTTTTGTTTGTTTGTTTTTTTTGTTAAAATCCATTCTGTAATAAAAAAATCCTGTTAGAATGTAGTATGAGCTGCAAACAGCTGATACAGGATTTTTTTCTTGTGAAAGAAAATACTTCATAGCAAGCACAATACCTATGCTTTATAAGTTGGTGAAGGAGCAAAGTTTACATTTGGGAAGATATTTCAAACACAGTCCTGTGTGTTTTAATGGTCACTTACACATGGCAAAAGAGTTTAGCATACTTTGTAAAATAAATTATAAAAATAAAATAACATCATATGTCAACGTGTTAGTCTGAGCATTTTTTTAAACACAGTTTAGCTTTAAAGTAAGGAGAGAAAGTTATGAGAATTCATTTGAGTATGAGATTCAGCCGTGAGATTCTGGCTTTTGAAAAATCAAGAGTCTCAGTTACATCCTCTGAAGAACTGAGAAGAAAATAGCAGGGCAATTGAGGGACTTCAGAGTAATTCTCTCTTAGTAATTTTTTTTGAAGTTTTTGATTGGTATTGTTGCTTTTATTTTCTGGTTTTATTTTCTCGGGGTTTTTTTGTTTGTTTTTTTTGTGTGTGTTTTTTGTTTGTTTTGTTTTTATTGTTGTTGTTGCCTTTTTTGTTTGTTTGGTTTGGTTTTGGTGGGTGGGTTGGTTGGTTGGTTGGTTGTTGTTGTATTTTTGTGATTGTTGAGGGTTTCCCCCTCCCACCCTCCCAAGTTTCTTTTATGTAATACTATAAAGGAAAACGTATCAGTTTTAAGCTGATTTTTTCTGGTTACTGTTTCTGGTTACTGCACAGTGTGTTTTGCATATTGTCAGATTCTTACCAGTGAAGGATTACTGAAGTATGGACATGGACATATAAGTGCAATACTGTGCTGTTCTCTCATTTGGAACTCAAACCTAAAGCTTCTCCACATGCTCTCTCTTATATCGGGATCAGAGGATTTCACCATGCAAATGCTAGCCTAACTTTCAATATAAACAAGAGGTCCATGATTCTATAGTGAGTGTTTCGGACAGTTCAGAGATTTTCAGACTGCCTACTGTGCCTTTTTTCATAGTTCCCAGAAGATGTAATCTGCTTTTAGAGAAAAAACCTTAGCAGACACTAAATTGACCATCCAACCACTGTGACACTGTTTCTTACTGCTTAAAACAGAGATATAGGTATAATCATCAATCCATTCTATCTTGCAGCGAGAATTTGATAGCTAGTTACATTTAATTTCCCCTCATTGGAACTCTAACTGTTTGAGAATCTGGCTCTTAACATCCAGAATAAAATCTCACCAAATTATAGGCACATTCAGCAATTTGAACACGATAAAAAAAAAAAAATAAGTAGTGAGAAATTGTAGATAATATGACGGCTGCATTGAAGGCTGGAAGGCTGACACAGCTGTTTGTGTCACTGTTTATCTACCTCAAATGGTACAGTTAATCTCTGACCCTGCAAAGTGGTCCATCTGGCTGGAAGGCACAGTGCCCTTGCAGAGCCCTGCTGAAGTCAATGGGGTCCACATGCCAGGAGCAGCTTGCAGGGTAGGGCTAATTCTATCAATTAATAACTGGGTTCCACTACTCAAACATCTGTGTCAGGTTTCCCCGAAGAAGTCCAACACGGCCCCATTATTGTTTTATAATTAAAAGACCTTTTTTTCCAGCTGTAACAATTTGCACAAATCTCAGAGTAGCACTTTCTGCACAGATCTGCAGAGCACGACACTCAGAGCTTCTCCAAAGTGCTTGGCATATGTAATAAGCATATGGCACAGTTCTATAATTGTCTTATGTAGCAGGAACCTTGGAAATTTTAAAAGATCAAGAACTAGGGAAAGGAATAACTTGAACATTGCAAACCCTTTAATAGGTAAGTGATGTGCTTTCAGAAAGACAGTTGTAAAATTAATAAAAATGAATGTCAATGCAATGTAACAGGGAAGATGAAGTAATCCTGGGCAACTGATCTTGAGATAACTATTTTTCCTAATTTAAAGAAATGCATTCTATAGCATTTTATTCATATTTCCATTTCTCAGCATAGTGTTTTATGGCAGGTTTTCCAGCTTAAGACAATTTCAATCAATAGAAAGTTCCTATATTTAAATGCATTGTTAAGTATTAACATCATTTGTGTTACTGAAAATGCTTTACAGACCCAAGAGAAATTGGAAAAACATTATTTTTTCACAGATAGAAAGAATACTTGGGCTAGAGTTCAGTTGAACTAATGATAGTAGAAGATGCTTTTCAACTGTGATTCAACTGTGTTGTCATCTACAACCTCAAGGTGAATCAGCCTAAATAAGTTGAGTCTATATCTGTGGGCTTTCAAGTGACCCTTTTCCTTCATGTTCACCTGCATATTCATGAAATATATATATTTTTTCACAAAAAAAACCAAGTAGGTAAATACTTTTTCATTGCAAAGAACCCCTGGGACTGTAGTATCAGAGGAAAGGAACAGCTGCATCCACAAGTGCTGACAGACAAGGAACTGCTTTGCATCTCATGAGGGTAAAGCTGTGGTACTCAGAAAACCAATTAAATGGCATCTCTCTCCAATGCTAAATACTGAAAGAATTATGCAGACCTTCCACGTGTGCTCCAAGTATGACATAAAGAGTTCCATGTAGTTTACCATCACTGACAATAAGGAGCTGGAGAAGAAAGGTGAAAAAAAAACCAACCAAAGAACAGAGCTTTTGTGATAACAAACACACTAAGTATCAACTCTTGCTAAAAGTACAGTATTTTCTGACAGTACCATGGTATCAAGGTGATAAAATGAAGATAAGGTGTGAAGGTGGAACTTGCAACAGTGACTTGTAGATAAAACATTTGATAATATTTAATACAGAGAAACGTAGCGCTGCACACAGATTTTTGGGGGAACAAAGGTCCTGATGTAAAGTGTGTGTGTTCTAATGGGTACTAACATTAAGAAAAAATACATTGCAATCATACAAGCTAATTCTATGTAAATGCTGGCTCCACAGAAATTAGGAAAACAATTCAAATGGTAAAGCTGCTACCAATGAGACAGTTAATGCCACTATGCCACTGAAGAGATCCAGGATGTACTTGGATCTTGAATTCCTGTGAATAGTTTTGCTCTTTGTGTCCCCACGAAGTGCATGGAGATCCTTGTCTCAAACTATGTTATAGCTGGATTAAAGCATCCTCCCTTGCAACTGTAATTACCACAGCACCTCCAGCCTACAGAGGAATGGATGCCTTGTAGGAAGCTACAGGAAAAACCAGTACAGCCATAAACTGCTCTACTCATTTAAAAAAAAAATCTTTATGACTGTAATGAGGCACAAAGCATGTTAGAGCCTTTAAGAATATTTTAGCCATTATGTTATATTGCCAAAAAAAATAAAAATTACCCAGGTCCTAAATGGTACATCATGAGTAAAAGAATGAACAATCTCATCTGCTTTCAGATCCAGGGGGACAAACTTAAACATATATTAATCACAACAGCAAATGTGGTTTCTGTTTATTAACGTGCAAGCAGCAGTTGCTGTTTGCATCTAGAAGTCATTTAAAGACGAATATTTTCTAGTACAATTTAAACCGACTCACCTCACAAAACTATTTCTGTAGTGCTTTTTCGAAGATTATCATAGCAGCCAGCATAGTTAGATATTGACTAAAAGCAATTTGCTGCTATTTAGGTGTAAGTTGCAAATTATAGTTGTTTAATAAGTCACAAAACTGTTTTCTCCAGTCACCAAGACATATATTCCTTTAGACAGAATATATAACAAGATTTTTAAGCTTCACCCCCATTTTTGAATTCAGTTTTAAACATTTTTTTCCAGTATACTGTCTCTCAGTTTCTTGACTGAAAAAAAAGCCCAAAACCTCTAACTTCTCAGCATGTTAATTTTCACAGAAACTTTTCAGATGTAAGAAATTGTATGCAATTGTAGTAATCTTGATTCCGTGTAATTGCAATCAGCAGAAGTGGGTTTGGCACTGACGTTTGCAATATTCTGTCTTAAACATTTTTTTTCAGAATTCCTGCATTATGACTCTCTGCTCTTTACAGTCCACAATTTTATTCTGTGGCTTTTGCAGGTTGGTAATTTTATGTTCTATTTGTTTCCACAATATCTCATTCTAACTTCATCTTGTCCTACTCAAGCATTCTTTCTGTTTAAAAAGTTTTTAATGGATTTAAACCATACTGCTGAAAGTATTTAAACTTCACTAAAGGTTGGACTTGTGTTTTCACAATTGTTTCCACTAAAACAATTATAAAATGTGGGGTAGTATTTCAAGTAAGTATTCCAGAAAGAGAGGAGTTTCAGGTTAGTAAAACTTTGACAGCAAATTGTGTATAATATTTGGCACCTTAGAAACAGAAATAGTAGTTTGTATACCTAATCTTAGAAAAAAAAATCATATGGTCCATGAGGAAAACCAAGAAAGCTGCAGTAAATGACACTGTATAATCAACTAATGACATATTTCTTCCTAAGTCAATATTGTTTCAGAGTTAGAAGAATTCTTCTGCTAGAAAATAAGGGTGAAATTAATTGCTAATCTGAACAAAGTAAATTACTACATGCAGAAAATTAAACAGAGGAGAGATTTGATCCAAAACTAAAGATGCAGCATGTCTTCTGCAATTAAATATATTTCATATTTTAGCACCTTTAAGTTGTTGCAAAACCTATTTTACATCATTAGATTTTTCCTGCCTTTATCCAAAATTTCAGTAGTAACATGGGGACACATTCTAAAGCAAAATCACTAGAGTTTATATGAATGACATCACTGATAGGTCCATTAACTGTGGACTAATGACTGTAACTACACCTCAGTTAATGTGTCATGTGATATATTTCCCTTTCTTTACCCTATTTCAGGCACAATCACGTGCATGTACTCACACATATTTTATATATCTGAGAAGAAACATGTGAGTAACTGTAGGAACTGCTTATTTAACAATATAATTATAATAAATGGCATATAAACCCACCTGTGACTTCTCTGTGTAAAAATATTAATATTGTTAACAGGAAAACATGCTTTGCTCTGAAGTACCTCTTCCTTCTGTATTTGTCAAAGGGATTATCTATACCTCTTAAACACCAAACAGAAAGAAAGCTTGTAAAAATGCATAAAAATGTGATTTCTAACAACACTTTGATAAAGTAAACAAATAGATATTTCATCTCCTTACAGAATAAAACATAAATTTAATTTACCTCCTTCCAGGTTAGCATATATATTCTGTGATAAAATTATGCCACAGCTCCTGCCTGGAAAGGACTGATATAAATGTAGCATTCGATACTCTATTTGTGATAAGAGTCAGCTATTATATGATGAATCCATATAGTAGGTTTTCAACATTAACAATAATAATCAATGCTCCAAAAATGTCATTATATTCATTTGTAGCACAGTTTTTCAGTTGACATCTTCCATAATTAATAAAAGGATTTGCAGTTCCACTACCGTTCTTGGTGTTTAATCCTGTGTATGGAAAGTCATTGTTTACAGTGCAGATGCTTGTAAACCATGTAAGAGGAGGGGAAATTTTTCTTTCACCTCTTGGAACAAGTAGAATAACAATTTGGTTACTGACTAAAATATAAAATAGCTATAATTATGGTACAAACATAGTGCTAGATTGATGTTAACTAACTAGAAACCATATCCTTCTTATATTGCCATATCTCTTGAAACAAGTTTTTAAATACAGTCAGTCTCATAAAATTGTTTTTTTCAACTCATTAGCTTTCTTTTTAAGATTCCGTCTTTAACAGACAGATCTTAACAATTTCAGTGAAAGTCATGAAAGCATTTCATTGGATCCTACATATTTTAGCAACACCACCACCATCCTCCCAAACAAAAGGTGGAATCCAGCTGTTTAGACAGAGGATTCTGATAACTATTAACATTTAAAAGGATAAACAAAGGGCATGAAGCAAATGGCTTAGTGTTGTTTGGTGTCAATTTTTGATGATTTCAGCATATTCTGATGACATATAAATTATGTTCTGGCTCTCTACTGCCAGACAAAAATTTATTTGATTTTGGATTTTACAATGCTAACAATGTTGGCATAATATGCCTCTTGCAGATTTTGTATTTCGCCTTAAAATTTGGAAAAATATAGAATATTTCACATAAAAGTAAAAGAATTCTGAAACATCAATTTCACAGTTGATTTTTTTTCCTTTCCCAGTACTTACAACACTTTCATTTTCCGACCTAATCTTTTTTCTTACTTTTTGAAAAACATTTTTCCCTACTTTCTTTGCTTACTTTTTACACCAACTCAGTCCATTTTCAAAATCTTCTCTACTTTTCCATCATTTCTATATTTGATTTTCTCTCTTTAATTCTTCTTTCATAGAATCATAGAACAGTTTGGGTTGGAAGGGACCTTAAAGATCATCTCATTCCAACCTCCTGCCGTGGACAGGGACACCTTCCACTAGACCAGGTTGCTCAAAGCTCCATCCAACCTGACTTTGAGCAACTCCAATGGTGGGGTATCCACAAGTTATCTGAGCAACTTGTTCTGGTGTCTCACCACCCTCAGAATATTTTTTTTCTTATATCTAATTTAATTTAAATTTACACTCTTTCAGTTTAAAACCATTACCCTGTAACTACAGGACCTGTTAAAGCCTCTCTCCATCTTTCTTGTAAGACCCTTTTGGTCAGTGCAAGGCCACAAAAAATTCTCCCCAGAGCTTTCTCTTCTCCAGGCCTCTGATCATTTATGTGATCCCCCTTCTAGACCACTCTAGCAAGTTACTGTCCTTCCTCTGCTGGGAGCTTCTGATTCCAACACAGCAGTCCAGGTGGGATCTCACAAGAGCACATATTGCTCTTTACGTCATCAAGACCCTCCCAAAGGCATTTTGAAGGCCTTAACCAGCTTGAAGAGAAGCCACATCAGTGTCTTAAAGCACTACTGAGGTCTAAAATGAACTTGACCATCAACAATGTCCCTCTCCATACAGCAACAAAGAGGATGGATTCTCCTTCCAGATTTCATGGAACCTTCAACACTGACAGAGTCACTGGCCCAGAAAGTCAATCAAGTGTCATCTCTTGTACAACACATGGAATTCCAGAAGTGAATATTCCAATACTGGTGGTCACTTCATATTGCTACTTACCTTTATTTAGGATGCATATGATTACAGCATGACTCTGAAAATGTAGACAGGTCTAAATAAAACAAAAGGTATGTTTACAGAAATCAAACCCAAACAAAGCCTTCCTTCCATACTCACTTTTCCACCCACACTTCTTCCTCCAGTACCACTTTTAGTTTAGTCTGGGGGTGTCTGTGGACACCAGATAAAGACAGATATTTATCAACATATCATCTAACAAAATTACTAAAGGAAAGAAAATACCGTCTGACACTGCTTTCATTTTGCAACTATTTATTTCAAAATGCTCCTTCAAAGATTGATTATGTACAAAACTTATTAATTCTGTGACAATATGTACGAAGTAGACAGATCAGCAAAACCTAGGTGCATTCTTAGATTTTCCCCATCAACAAGTACTGTAAAAACAATGAATTACCTATTAAAGAGTTATTGCATTAGGCATATGAAAGAATCTGTACTACAACATATACTGCTGAACTTTTTTTCTGTTTGAACATGGTGCCATATGACAATATTTTCATAGCTACTGGTAGATGGGGGTAAGTTGCAGTTCCCACTTTAAATGATTCTGTTATAAATCCTATTTTACAAGTGAATTAACTATGGCAGGCCACTTTATTAAGCATCAGACTGAATCTATGGGTCCTACTCATTTCAGTCACACAGCATGTAACTCATGTTCCCATTTCCTTTGAATAATAAAGCTACATAATCCAGCTATGCGTTAGAGTACACAAGCGTGGTAGTCTCCCATCTAGATAATTATGTGCAACTCAAATTACATTCCATTAACATGTTGGCTGGCTGATCACAGAGAACAGGATGTATTCAGCCATAAAAGGTTGGAGCAGTCCAAATGAACCACTTTAATATATTCAAAGTAAAGCCAAGGCACCGAGACTGGCATTTTAAAGGGAGCAACTTATAGTGCAAAACCACAACTTTCTCCAGAAGTAACTTACTTGACATCCCTACTGCTTTCAAGGGCGGATGCAGCTGAAGTTCAAAAAGTTACTTGTGACTAAATTCAAACCTGTCAGGAGGTTGCAGACACCTGCTAGTGGCAGCACAGTCCAAGCCAGGGAAGGGGTGGGAGTTCTCAAACCAGTGTATCTTCACTCAAGTCATAATGTTGAGATGCAAAACTTATTTCTTCAAGCATTTGTCATAAAAACTGAGCAACTTGTGTAGTTTCCTCTCTTCATGAATATATTACTTTTGCATTACAAAGATCACTGATACACATAAACATTGTGACAATTACAATGGAGTCTTTAAACCTCCAGTTAATTTCAAATAGAAGAAAAAATAGAAGTTGGAAAGGAGTCCTACGGAGCAGCTTTTAGAAGAAGAACATCTGTGAGAAAATTTCAATGAAGTTATTTTATTCTATTGTTCTTAGCTACCACTGAAGTTTTATTCTGCAGGGAAAGAGGTGTACAGATAATAACTCAGTGTGTGTTTTGCTTGGTGTGAACAGATCTCTCTGTTCCTATGCAGTTATGTAAATGTATCACTATATGCATTATAATCTCTGCTTGAAAGCCAAACTCTTCTTTTCCAGCTACTTTAGCTCATGGAAGTTGATATACACTTTTAGGCATTATTACACCATCTGTGAAAGACTCAAAATTCCATTCCCATTTTGCAAGGTTACTGAGCTTTGAAATAGGTGGCAGCCAAACACTGCTTCTCTAAGAAGGCCTTCACTACAGACAGTACTTAGGGATAGACAAAATATGTTTAAGATGGAGTCCAATCATCTGCAACCATTTCCAAATTAACACAAACATCACCATAAACAGCACATTTTAATACAGCCATCACAACTCTTTTGTGAAAACTGGATACAAATCTAGGAAGCAACAGCTCTTAGAAATGAATATGTGCACATTTAAACTCTCAAAGGTAAAGAGAAAGGGCTTGAGAAAATTGAAACTGTTTTGAGACACTGCACAGTGGAAAATAAGGTAATTATATAGGTGAAACAAAGGGATTCCAAAAGGAGGACAACAAACTAAGCAATGAAAATACAGTTTTGAGAGGAGTAAGAATCATGTCAATAATCACCACATTAAATAAGGATGTAGTTTTCATTAACATTTAATGCTGCAAGGATTAAAACATGTCAAAATAACACTGTGCCCCAAACCCAAAATATTTTTATAAATGTCATTTGAGACCGTACTTCCTCTTGTATAAAATTCTCTTTGATGTGTCATTGCAATACTACCAGTAAATGGGGTCTCTACAGATTTCTCTTGATTCCTCTTTTCCATCTGTCTTGACCTTGTTTTCCTGTGTATTCTATTCACATCTGCTGCAGACAAAAAAAAATCTGAATGAAAACAATCATTATACATGCTCAGTTTATAACTTCTATTGCACTGTATTTGAAAGGACTTCTGCCTTCAGAGAGGGATGATGAATTGGGGAATATTATACAATTGTATAGTATGCAATAAAGCAGACAAAAACTTTGTGGAGGTTTTGGGGTTTTTTTTTTTTTTTTTTTTTTAGTAGGAAGTTGTATTACTTGCAGTCACAAAGAAAACACACCTATACAGAAAGCCAGAAATTTTTAGCCAGAACTGATAATAAATTTGTGCAAGAACAGACAAAAGGGAGAAAAGCAAGAACACAACTAATCAGGTAGGCTGATGGGTAGCTTATGACCCCAAATCAGCTGAAGTTTCATTGAGGCTCTCCTAGACCACAAACAAGGCTTGATAACAAGCTGTAAGTAGGATTTTTACTGAAGTAAATACTTACTAGAAGCAGCTAGTCAGACAGGTGATACATCATTGTAAAAATTAAGAGAATGTTTTAAATGGATATTATTATTATTATTATTATTATTATTATTATTATTATTATTAGTGGTGGTGGTGGTTTTACTATTACTACTAAATTTTTTGAAGGTCTAGTTTGCTTTTATATGCAATCATGTTAATCTTTTTTTTCCTTGTTTCTGTTCAGTATGGCAATATTCTGCTAAATCATATGATTTAGAGAGGTGTAGCTCATTGAACACTTAGTCTAATTTAAATTTCCTTAGTTTCTGCTTTGTTTTCTTTCTGTTTTTTACTTGACCTTTCTGTATTTATGAATTACAAAACTAGGTCCCAGCTCTATTGCACCAAACCAAGGGATATGTAAGAATTCTCTATCCAAAGAAACTAATTCCAGTGACATTTTGAATTTTCTTTTTATATAGTTTGTAAACGTACAACAACTTGAGTAGGTTTTTGTCTTAGTGATGTCATAATTTCATTGTAGTCCCAGCAATTCCTCTTAGGGTCACTCCACGTGAAGCTTGAAGGGTAAAATCTTGGATCCACAAAAATATTTTCAAAATTCTTTTTATTTTAATCTGAAAATTTTTTTCAAAATTCTAAGTAATTTAACTGTTCACTGCAGTTAACACAACAGTATCACTTTTGCAGTTGTTTTAAAGGTGACAATTTTAAAGGTGACACCTTTAAAACAACAGTTGTTTTAAAGGTAAACTTTATTTGCAAAATACTTTTGTTGTTATTTGCAGGACATAAAAACTATTAGCAAAGAACACATAGATTCTTATATTAAATTTCACTATCCATACAAAAATAACCATAAAGAGAACCTTAGATGTAGGTTTAAACAAAAAGGGAATGTAATTAATTCCAATGTATAGCTGACAATGAGAAGAAAATATAAGAAGAAAGAAATTAACAGATACTTGGATAGGATACAAAAGCTTATTTTGCAGATATTCTATGAAAAATCTAGTTCTGAATATGTCATGACATCACCATCGTCATCAACATCTATGGAAACCCCAGTCCAGAAAGTCTCCCGTTGGACATCCACAGTATTGTTAAATAAGTATTGTCTGTCTGGACATCAGTACATGAGACCCTTAAAAAACACTGTATAAAGTGTCTCTGATATGAAGACCAGAGATGAAAGAAGGTTATGACAATGAACGTGTATGAGTGTACAAAGAACACAAGAAACAAAGTGATCAGAGAAGGACGAGACATAACAAGATCGAAGAAAACAGAGCTAGGAGAAGTAAAACTGATGTAAATGAGCACTGCAAACTAACAACCTAAGCTGCTATCTACAGGGCAAGAAAAAATACAGGTGTCTGCCCCCACAGTGCAACATGATAGGGGCTGATACAGCTTAGCTCCAGAAAAAGAGAATTTCCTGTGGTGGAAGGAAATTTATTGCCTCTGTAGCAGGAGGCAAGACTGGTGAGACACTGTTGGGTGGACCCTCTTGTGAGACTGATCACAGACAGTGAGAAGAATAACTTTCACTGCAAGGATGATGAAAATGACAGAAAAGACATGAATAACAGGTTGAAAGGAAGGGACTGTGTTTTCCTGGACAGAATTCTTGGATTTGATGTGGTCTCAAACTTGTGTAAATAAGATCTTTGATAATGCTACCTAGTGTAATAAGGACTGATAGTCAAATATATATTTGATAATGAAATATATAATTTGTTTTACCCAATCTTTTAAAAAATAAATTCCAGAATTCGAGGGAAGAAAGTTGGGGGAAGAAAGAATGGTGCACCTGAATTAATGGCACACTCCATACTTGTTAATTAGATTGTAAATTGCAGAAAGCTCAGGCAAAATGTAAAAATAAAATCCAGAAGAACTTGCCTAGGAAATACTGAAAGATAAGTTGAAATCATAACTCAGATGTACATAAAAGGTGAGAAGATTTTTCATTTGAGAACAGTTTTGTCAAAATCAGCATGTTTAAAAGGGATGTGCCAATTTGACAAAATGCTGGAGAAAAACTCCAACCATTTCAGATTTATCATTTCATCTTTATAAATGAAAAGTACTATTCTGGTTTTTTTTCAATATTGTTATGTTCATTTTGTCCTGAATATTAAAACATTATTTTCTTCTTTTTATAACCATTATTCTGGATGCCCAATGAACTGGGTATGTAAATTATCAGACCTCCAAATCCTGGCAGAATGTAGGAAAGGAAAGAGCCCTTTGCCCTCACCCAGCGCCCCCTGGTATCTTGCCCTCCTTTTTCAGGTCAGATTGCTCTCATTTCGTTTAAGTTGCCTAAAATAAGTTGTTAAGCCTGCGTCCATCTTCTGTGGTCAACAGGCTTCTCCAGTAAAAATCATTTCAGTTATTTTAATGTTGGTTAAAGTATATCCCTCTCTGAGGTTATTTGTTTAATACTGTAGAGCTACATCTACTTTACAATTTCCTTTCTTGGACCAATACAAACTCCATGTGCTACAATCCCAAACAGTAAAACACATTGTTTGGGCATGTTGTGTTAAAACTACCCATATGAATTCTAAATTTCTTTTCAGCCCTCCAGTGAAAAGACAAGTAAAACCATTTAACAAAGGAATTTCTTATGTACACAGTAAGTAATTTTAATCATAAAAATATTGGAGAATTACTGATCTAGGCAACATAATGTATTAAAACTTTCTGAACATTATACTTCTAGTTTGAACTTCCACTTTGATGCTTAGAGGCATTTAATCCCCTTTTCAAGTGTTTTTCTTTTTTTCCCTTGTTTTTTTTTTTTAATTTCTTTTATGTAAGCAGTATTTCTCTTTTATTTTTTTTTTCTCTGAGCTAATTTCCAGTGTATGAGACCTACTAGATTTTATCCAAATAGGATGGACACGTGAGAATAGGAGACAAATATTTCATACAGAGGAAAGAGACATTCAACACTGAAAACCTGAGGGCACTCTGTATCCATATGGTATTACCGTAAAAAATCCACTGGATTGCTTCACAGCACCAATTTAAAAGACTGGGATAATATAAGGTAATAGTGTAATTTGAGGTAATCACCTATAAACTCTATACCTTCCTCTTTACAACCTTGTCAATAGAGAACAACTTTTCCCTTGGCTTATTACATGTGGCAAAACCATACAGGGGTTTAAAGGTTCAGAAGTGAATTTCAGTGCAGAACAGAATTACCCTGACCTCTAATGAGAAAAATCCTGGATGCAACAGCCATAAAAACTGACATCTTGACTTTATATTTAGCAGTTCTCATCCAATTTCTGCCCATGTCTGAGCAAGCAAACAAACAGACTTATTTTCTGTGTATAACATAGATGGTGTTACCTGAGAGACTTTCAATTCCTTTAATCTTTATAAACCATTTTTATTATGATATTGAGGATAGTAACAATTCTGCGTGGCTTCACAAAGGTCTGGCACTTTATATTTTGTGGCAGAGGTGTAAGGAAAGTGTAGGATGTCAGATAAAAATGGGCTTTCTACAAGTTTAAGGTTCTATAGAGTTGTCAGTTTTCCAAAGGAAGAGTTCTGCTTCAGAGAGCTCAAGAGATGAGCATTATTTTGAATCAACCTATAAAATTTCTAAAGATTGTGTGCCTGATTGGTTCTGATTCAACCTTTTTGCTGTCTGTAAGTCAAATAATAAATGCACTTGTCACCAGAGAAACTAAGGTAAATGGTGAATGCATTCCTGTCTAGATATCTGGAAACTCTAAATCTTCCAATTTCAGTGATAAATTAGGTCACAGAGGGAGTAAAACATCTATTTATCAAAAATCCTATTCACTTAATAATCCTCAAACAGTTACAAGTGGATTTATATTCAATAAAATGCTAGATTTTAAAGAAATGGTGGGACAGAGATCAAATGCAATAGAAAAGGTTTCTCTTTCAAAGGCTTGATGTAGTTGTTTGTTTATACCCCAAAAACCTCTAGAGAAGTTTTAAAGTTTTAAATGCTAAGTGTAGTCAAGCATATCTCTGTGCATGTGCAGTATTCTGCAGTTTTCTTGCTGGAGAAAAAAAATAATATAAAACCAAAATGATTTCACAGTATTTTTTTAGTATTGACAAGAAACAGTAAACAACAAATTTAATCTATTATGGTAAATTCTGAAATGCCTGTGTTATATTTTATGTATGTGGTAAGAATCTCTTGGAGCTAGGTACAGTGATTTAACTATTTTATTCAGATAACACTACAATTGGGACTACAATTGAGACAATGTAGAAGAAACTCAAGTCAATCTTTCATAATGCAGCTACTCAAACCAGCAAAGACAATAATGCCTCCATCACCAGTGAGGATAAACCTTATTTGTCTTGTTTCATCCAGGTTGTAATGGGACCAAAAGAGATCTAAAAATTCTCCCACGTCTGGTGAGAGAAGAGGTTTGAAGGAGCAGGAAGAGCCTGCCCAGTTTGTGTCTGCACAAAACTGTCAGACAGGAACAAATACACAGAGGGAGGAAGACAAAAGGACAACGAGGCGTTCTGCAGCTTTTTCTCTGACTGATTTTTTCTTTTCTCTATCAGACAGATGAAGCTAGCTAGCTAGCATCAAGAATTTCCAGAGGTGTAGCCAACACCCTGCACCCAGACTTTGCATTTTTTAGTCCATATTCCTAAATACTTTGAGCCTTTGAGTATTGAATAAATAATGGTTTGTTTTGAAATACTGTCTCAATGTCAGAAAAAGGAGCTAATTTTTATTCTGCTGCACTAAAGGAAATATGAGATAGGAGGTAACTGTAATTCAGACAAAATTACCATATGGAAATACCTTTTAGAATCATTCAAGATTAGCTAAAACCAGATTTAAAATAATAGCAGTTGGTTTTCCGTAAATTTTCCCTGCATATTTTCTCTGAGATAGTTGCAAAGATAGAGTGAACCTATTTGATGGGATTTCAGTTTATTAGAACAGCCAAAATAAAGTTGTATTTGCATTCCTTTTATGTCATTATGCTTTGCTGAATGAAGATTTCATGGTCTCTTAGGACCAGTTATGAATCAGTCTTAAGCACCAAGTCCTTATCACAAACTTTGACTTCAATTTATACTTGAATTACAATTAAAAAAAAAAAAAAGAGTCTCAGAACCAGATTTATTTTGCCCCTGACATAGATCAGAACATCTGGTCTGTCATCTCTCTGGGGCTGAAGGCCCTTTCCTCTCTGATCCTGTCTCATCTCCTCAGAGCAGCAGGACTGCTCCTTATTGCAGTTATCTTTTTCTGTTGGCTGTATCAGGTATGTTGGCTACATCTGAGTTTCCTCTGGTCTTCCTGACTTACAACCTCAGGACCCAGAGGGACACTGGAAGAGTAGGCAGAATATCAGAATAAAAGAGTAGATGTTAGCAGGTTTAAATGCATAATTATTTATTTTAGAGTTGTGAATATTTTTTTCCTGTATCAATTTTTCTTGTAAGCATTAATATTATTGTAAATTGGCTGATAGTTTCACTATTAGACTAAAAACAGTCATTGGACTGAAACTAACCTGTGACTTTACACATATAGTTTGTTCTTTTTTGGCCATAACATTATTTTGAGTATTCAGAGCATGGCATGATCATTTGTTTTCTTATATCAACTATTCTGACACTAGGGAGTCTGCAGAATTTACTATTACAAATTCAATCTCACAGATTCTTGTAGGAAAAACCTCCACAATTTTACATCAGAGTAAAAGCTAGCTTTGTTCATTTTTTGGTTTCTTCTGTTGTTATTATCAAATAAGAGGCTGAAGAATTGTGAGCAGCAGAAGTCTAGGCCCAGAGCATGGCTCACTGTCAAATCTTTGGCAATATAAAACAAATCATCAGGCAGAGGTTTGCAATAACAGCCAGAAACTTCAACTTCTAAGGAAAATTTAGAGGTGCTGCCAGTGTATCCCAGTGACAAATGTAACCATGCCCATGACCATCCTGGAAAGGCCTGTTTGGGCATCAGCTGCTAATAAAGTTACTTTGTTCTCTTAAGGAAAATTCAGCAGTCCTCTCAGTGTTGATCTGTACTGCTCTACCAAACTGCTCCCAATGTAATTAACCTCTAAATGGTGAGAGTATGTCTGGGGGTTTGCTCTGGCCAACAACTGAACACCTGCACAGTAGCTCATCTCTCTCCCTTCTTTTGCAGACTGGGGAGAAAGGGAAAGACAAAGGAGACTTGTGGGTCAAGATGAAGATAGTTTAATAAATGAAGCAAAAAGAGGAATTCATCACTATTTCCCATTGGCAGGCAAGTGAGCAGCCACTTCCTAGAAAACATGACCTCAGCACATCTTACAGACAACCACCATTTACAAGAACATCCCCCTTCCTTTTCCTTTTTCTAGCTATGTATGATGCCTCATGGTATGGGATATCTCTTTGAGTCAGCTGTCCTACCTGTGTCCCCTCCCAGTCTCTTGCCCATCCCCAGAAAACTTGTGCAGGCAGAGTGGGAAAAAAAAGAAGGCGCTGACATTTCTCAGCAATAGCCAAAATCATAGAATCATAGAATGGCCTGGGTTGGACAGGACCTTAAAGATCATCCAGTTCCAAATTTCCTGCCACAGGCAGGGACACCTTCCGCTAGACCAGGTTCTCAAAACCCCATCGAACCTGTCCTTGAACACTTCCAGGCATGGGGCATCCATAACTTCTTTGGAAAATCTATTTCAGTGTGTCACCACTCTCACAGTAAAGAATTTTTTCCTAATATCTAACCTAAACCTACTTTCTTTCAGTTTGAAGCCATTCCCCCTTCTCCTGTCACTACAGGCCCTTGTAAATAGTCTTTCTCCATGTTTCTTGTAGGTTCCCTTCAGGTACTGAAAGGCCACAGTTCTGTCACCCCAAAACCTAAAATGTTAGTTAGATTGTTTTATCTGCAAATACAAAGCACAACACCACACAGGATGCTGTGAAGAATGTTAGTTACAACTCAGCCAGACCCAGTGCACAACATCAGTTTTTAAAAGAAAATGAACGTTGCATTGCTCACGACTGCCCATGACACTCCTGGATCCATGAAAAGCTGAGAAAGTCAATGCATTTCCTGGTTCAGGTATTGCTCTTTCACACCAAGTAGTCTCCTGGTACCATGTAAATTTATAGTAATGTCAAATGTTCACTTTAAAATCTTCATTGCTTTTCAGTAATAAACTAAATGTTTGAGCTACTGGTATACACTGTAATAGTTATAACTAGGAAACCTACTTGGAAAAACTTATGTCCTCCTCAACTCTGTAATGAGGATATTAGCTTTACAGTGATTATGACTTCTGGTAATGCAATTTCTCTAAATGCTTGAAAGTATCTTTCATGCTAAGTTTATTAACTCTTATATAAGTTTCATTTTGATGTTTAGTTTTATTGCAAGTTCACCAATGGACTGTACAGCATTTAAGTGTGCTGCAGGCTGGTGTTCTGTCCTTTACAACATCGACAAAACTGATTTTGTTTCCCTGAAACATTCAAAATACCAGATACGTAATGTGTACACCAAAAAATGAGGATGGATTTCAGGAATGATCTTTGAGCAAATCCAAATCTGTCTCAGAATTTAATACCACGGTTACAATTATTTAGGTCCAAACAGCTTACCAGAACTAGACCGTTGTTGTGGTTGTTTCAGGGTTTGTTTGGGGTTTTTTGCTAGTTATGCTTTCTCACACGCATAACAGTTTTCACTGAAGTGGAAAGTACTCCTAAGTGACTTGTGAGATGGACAGTTGTTATGCCTTCAAGCTGGGTAAACTGGTATAACATTAAACTTTGGAAGCATTGTGTGCTTATCTGAAAAATTCACTGTGTGTCATCCCTAGACACTTCATCATCACTCACTCCACTGCTCATGCCCTGTAAGCAGAGGATAATAACCACAAGTCTTTTCTACTGACTTTGCTATCCAAAGGCAACAGATTTTATTGTAATATAATTTTTAGAAGCTCCCAAAATCACCACACAGAAAATTCAGATTTCTGTGGACCTAATTGTTCAGAAAAACTGATCATCTCAAATAAAATTAAAATAACTTTTCCTCAGCCACCAACCTCAGTCACTTAAAGACTTAACACCAAAATGCTTTCAACTGTACCATAAATTAAATAATCATATAAGTAGTGCCCTTTAAAATGGTTATGAGCATATGGATTCAAAAGTTCTGAGAGATATACTGGGCTTTGTCCACTGCAGAATGTCTTTAAATTAGGGTACAGAAACTTTAAAATAATGCAGAATTTTATTGAGAGCAAGTGTAAGGATTAAAAAACAGAGAAGTGTTTCTGGATAATTAAGAATATCTGAGAATAGACTCAACTTTGTTGAGTAAAAATTATGTTTTGAGGAAGCTCTAATTAAAAAGTTCCACAGGTAAAAAGGGGAAAAAATTAAGCCAGAAACCAATTGAAAACCATATATGCTAACTGTGGGACACTCTGGTTATTTAATGTCATTTGTTTAAAAAAAAAAAGAAAAACAAGGGGGAAAAAAAGAACAAGAAAGGAACCCTTCCCTTCATCAATCAAACCTGTAATCAGTAGACAAGACAACTATGCAAAAAGCTGTAGGCTGTTCCATGACACAATAAAAGGAAGAGCATCCTGGCAGGGGTTCTCTTGCTTAGAAATGACTCATCAAACACTGAGGTTTCTGTGTTGGTAACAGTCATCTGTGTAATTGAATATACATTTAAGGGAGAAACCAATTACCCTTTATGATCCCTCTTCTTGCTCTCCCCAGGAAGTTTAAAGCAGAACATGTTGATCCAGTTGGAGGAAAGGCTTCCAGCACAAGCTCTTGCTGTCAGTCCATGGCTGAACAAGAGGAGCTATACCATTCATTTCCCACTGACTCCTGCAAAGCTGTGCTGGAGAACTCAAGGACACCTTTAGCAAATGAACAAATCCATACAAATAGGAATTATACTCCACATAGCAAATGCAAAATCAGGATTCTCATCAAAATTGCAGAATATGTATATGGGAAGGTAAATATAGATGTTGAGTTGGATTTTGAGTAATCAGAGGCTGTGGGTCTTAAGAATTGTATTATGTGCAATATTATGCAATTATTGTATCATGGATAATGCAAATGGTTGCATCACTTTAAAATGGTTTTATATTTATGGAACATATCTGTATATTCCAGCAATATTATTTGTGACTAATAATTAAAAAAAAAATAAAAAAAGGATACCTGACATCACAAGCATAGAGCATTTCAAAATACACTACTTTATCAGGGAGCTAGAGGTGATATGAGATGAGGCAGATTTAGGAGTGTACAGCTTGGTTGGTTGGACTCATAATATGACAATAATGTGAACAGATTATGTGGAAAAAGAGATTGAATGCTCTGAAGCAATTTTGATAATGTACCAATGATGATGTCATAACTAAAATGTTTTAATACAAGCAAATACCTATATATGCATCTTCTCATGGATCAATATTTTTTTCCAGTGAAATGCTCCAGGATCCTACAAGTGTGGGTGCTATTGGGCTTTTTGAGTAAAATATTTATTGCTAGATAACTGCAGCTTAAAGACTATACAATGAGAACAGGCAATTTGAACTGGGACCACCAAAAGTGCAGGCATGAGAAGAAAACTGATGTCTTGAAAGTCTAAGCATGGAATGATACCACTCTCCCCAAGATTGTAAACAGAAATCAATAAAAGTTTATTAATCATTAAAACTCACTGCTGATCACTGTGGGAATACAACCCTGACAGCTTGGTAGAACAAATTTCAGAGTATTAATTTAATGTGCGTAGAACTGTGTGTGATAGACAGCATGGGGAGAGATGTCTTCATGTTATATACAAGATCACAATGAAAACAAGGAGCTACTTCAGGTATGGGAGTGTGGAACAGGCCACTGTTCAGATCTCTAGATATGCTGAACTATATACATGTGTACACATATTGTGTTGTTAAAGGGAGATATATATTCATTACTTGTGTTTAACATTGTTTGTTGCATGTGATCTTGCATACCATCCTTGAAGCTTGGTTGTATGGTTTCACATTTCTACATGGATGCATGAACATATATACAGCCTAGATGCCATAGGTTTCCAGGCTAGGATAGAGGGGAAAGGAAAGAAAGAGATCTATAGGACAGTAATTTGTAGCATTAACTACATCCCATTGGGCACACAAGAGCCCAGTAAAATTCTTCACTGCTTTTTTCTCCATTTTTTCTCCTTTTCCCCAAATGCCTTTTTCCTCTTTCAGGTCTGAAATTTCCCTCAGTTCTTTCCAAGAGGTCTAAGAAGGATGCAGTGTCTGTTATGCCAGCGTGAATTATCTGGACAAGGTTCAAGCTTAGGCTGTAGCTGATTTTGTACTTGCAATTTTCCCCAGCTGACTGGGGGAAAGTATAATTTTTTTTCCTTATCCAAAAAAAGTCTATTTTCACTGCACCACCCTCACAGGTGTAATTCAACACTTTTTCTCATGCGAGTCCAGACTTGTCTCTCACACTTGGGTGTCCATGAGGCCATTTGGAGAGGAGGATGAACAACACAGCCTGTAGGCTTTGTCAGGGACTGAGATTGCAAGGAGCTGGCTCTGGTGGCCTTTGGAGCACTGAAATGTCAGAAGAATGTTGTCTCAAGTGAAACATATGAGTTAAACAGTGAGGGGGAAAAGGATTACATGGAACAACAGGAAGGTTAATATTCAGAAATGTTTAGTGCAGGGAGTCTTGCACAGGATTAGATGAAAGTTATTACATCAGGAAAGTTCATAGATGACCTATCCAGACACTACAAGCAGAGATACTTAAGAAGACAGGAAAGGTGACTGTCTCAAAGTAGACAGAAGTGGACAAGGAATGTAAAACCTCTGACACACTATTTTATTAAAGACATGTGCTTAGCCTTTAAGTTTTGTAACTGTGGATGTATATTATTGCAAAAGCTGTGTTAAAGTGTCAAGGATAATGCTTGTGGAGTTAAATTATCTATACTCCCAAAGTACAGGACTTGGCCCTTTGTGCATTAGCAAGAAATTCTGGTGAAGAAATCCACAAAGAAATCTGCTCTATAGATCCCATGCTCAGAAAAGAATGCAAAGGAAAAAAAATGTTAGCAATAGGGTATAAGACTTGCTCAGCAAGTTCCTAGAGCCAATTAGCAAGATTTCCATTATATTGGGATGTAGTTTAATTAAATTATGCAACAAGAACAACCAGCTGTCCCCAAGAATTAATAGATCACTTTTGCTCACTCTTTCAAATTGTATCCAGTGTTATCCCCAGATGCATATGTAGCTATTGCAATGCCATTCTAGGAATAGCACTTTTTCATGCTTAGCTCATAAATCACAGAAAACTCCTGATAACTCCACCTACAGTACTTACTTCTTTGCACAGAAAGTTAATTAAAGAAGTCCATTCAAAACGTTTAATTGTTTAAATATAAATTACATTTTGTGCACTATACCCATTGTAAGTCTTCTACTCCATCTGTTCTTTCCTCTTAGTTTTTGCTTAATATGAGAAATATGCTGACACACTCCTTTTCACAAAGCATCTGCCTTTATCCTTCCAGTGAAATGGTCCTCAAATATTTGCTGAGCTAACTGTAGCTTGACAAAAGCACAGATACATCAGAATTGGAAGCTTTTACTGTATTTTATGCACTAGGCTGGTGCACAGAATATAATTTGTTGGTTTGACAAAGACCTTTTTTTTTTTTGTAACTTTGGTAAACCGTAATTTCCCAGAGCATCGATTCCTTCCTTATAGAATTAAACTAATATATTCCTTTCTCTTCCCAGTTTGCTGTAATAGAAGTATTACTAGAAACTGTTTCTTAGTGTTCTCATACAAATGTAGTACATATTGGCCTTTCTCAGACCTCTCAGTGCTATTGCATTCAGAAAACAGTGTGACCTGCTATTTGAATGTCAAAGTTAATTTAATTCGATATTGCTTTTTATATAGCAAAGTAGTGAATAAAATGTTTTACAAACATATTAGCTTAAACTGTTCAACATAAGAAGAGAGAGTGCTAGAGATTATTTAAAAAAAAATTACTCATATTTTGTCATTCACAGCTAAAGCTGTAGTGTGGAGATGTCTAATTTAATTGCCATGTTTTATCATGTTTGAGTTTGAAGGGGAAAGGAAAAGAGGGAAGAAATCTCCAAGTGATGTTGGGTGAGTACATTCATATGTTTTAAAGAAAATACTCTATCTGGGAAGTATAAACCACATAAACAAAAAACCCTTGATATTTATGTACTGGGGATTTTTTTCTTTTTTACGACTAAGTATTTTAAACTTTAATTTTTGAAATGACAGTTTTGCGTCAAAAATTAGTCCCAAAACTTCTGATACCAGAAATTAGTTAAGAAAATAACTGTTTACAGAGATCCATCACTCAAAACCAATAAAAAAACCCCTCAAATATATTTTTTTCAAAAATACTGTGAAATCCAGGACCTTAATGACAGCTCTTAGCTGTTAATAATTATATGTACTTATTCTGAACTCTAACACTGTAGAATGTTCATTCAAAATACAGGGGGAAGTGGATAATAGAGTGCAGTTTAAAAAAAATTCCACCTTCAGGAATTTGTACAGCAAATTAACCTTGGAGTGATCTTTGTTTCAGGATACCAGGCCATATAAAACATCAGTTTGAGTCTCATATATTTCACACTGCCTTTTTGATAGACATGTATTTATTGGTACACAAGATGTGTTCTGTTCAACTGTAATTTTTAAAAGCATTCAACACTGGCTTTTATCAGTTCTAAAAGGTCACTTCTATAAGTACACACAGCCTAATTTCAAAGTAACCAATGTTTTTTTGCATTCACTATTCTCTTCAATGTCTAGTTCCACCTGTTATAGGTAATTAGTTTTATTAAAGCAAACAAACTACGTCAAAAAGGTTAACATATCTGAGTTTCTTTTTTTTGTTGTTTTGGTTTTGGTTTTGGTTTTTTGTTGTTTATGTTTTATTATGTCAGTAAAGTTTCTGGTAAAATAACAGACATTGATTAACATGAAACATTCACCATATGCAGATGTTTAGGTCCAACTGGGAATCTCTTCATTATTCTGATTCAACAAATTTCTAAACCACATGACAGAATGTGGTCTTGTCAAAGAATATCTATCAAAGTCCCATTAATAGAGCAATGCTGGACTGAACTCCAGTCAGGTTCAAATTTCTAAGTGTTTATCTAATTCTTCTCTATTATGTCTGGAAATGTTTTGTAGAACCTATTGGCATGAGCTACATTAAGGAGTTTCTTTACTAGTCTTACTTGAAATATTCACCATTAACTTAATGAAATAATTCTCAGGCATAAATTGCAAGTATTAGTTTCAGAGTTTTTTTTAACAGAAAGAGCATTCAAATGAATAATAATAGAACGTAGAAACCCAGCCTCTCCATCTCTCATTTGGTTCTTTTTGAAGAGAATAATTTATATGACAGCAGTTCAGTTGTATATTAGGGGAGTAAAGAAAACTGTAACTGAAGATGTACATAAAAACTATGTGTACATAAGGCAGAGAAATCTAGAGTCAGAAAGAGATGAGGGCAACTGATGTCAGCCTACTTCCTAACCATACCAAATTATTTTAATGATTCTTTATTGGAATTTCACAGCATATCTTTTAAAGAAAAAAGATTAATACCATTTCATTTTCAAACAAAAATGCCACTCCATGTCAACACTGCTGCTCCAGTTGAGCCATGGGATGACCCACAGCAGCAGAGAGCTGCTCTGATCTCGTGACCTCGTTCAGTTCTGGCAGAAGGGTCTATTTTGCAGTCCAGCTGCAGAATGCACTAATGAAAGAAGAGGTAAGGACAGCTGAACCTTAAGCTCAGAATCACCAGTGGAAACTTTTGTGCTGGTCCGTGGGGGTTGTAAAGTGGATTTTTAGATACAGACAGTGTTTTATTATAGCTCTAACATTACAAGACAGAGTTATCTTGTTACTCTTTCCAAACTGACCTTCCAGACATGCAGAATGTGATTTTCATCAATCTTTTTGGGCTCACCTTAACCTTTCTAAAAAGCACTTTTTCTGCTGCCCAATAATATGAATTAACAACCTGCACAAAGCTGGAACATGGCCTAAAGACATTATAAATTTAACCAGCTTCTTTTAAGTCACTCCATCACCTCTACTTGACATAATCCCAAAAGTCATCTTTCTTTCAGCTCCCACATCTCCCTTCATAGACACACACGTTCATGTCACTGTACAGAAAGAGGCAGTAAGCAGAAGCTTATTCTAAATACAAAATTAGAGCTTCACCCTGGCAGAGATGGATGATTGCCCTTGCCATCTGATATGAACAAGGAATAGGTTTGTTTCTTTGGCTGGTATCTGCCTCAGTAACCTGATTAAATGACTGCTGACGAGTAGCAATGGTTTCTGAGTTTTGATTAGATTTCGGGCTAGGGTTAGGAATTTGATGGGGTTTTTGGTTGAGTAGGTGGATGAGTGGGGCTTTTCATGTGTTTGGGGTTTTTTTATTTCATTTTTTTTCATATTTTTGTTTGGTCAGGCACTAATGTGCTGAATTTAAATTTGATGCTTAGGAGTTCACAGATTTTAATGGTTTAACATTTGAGCTTGGCCAAACTGTTAAGTAATTGCTATTGCAGGATCAAGTCCAGCACTAGAAGTTGGAATTCATAACGTTCCCGAGGTGAGAGCCGTCTGGGAGAGCTTCCCAGGCTGTCGGTACAGGTTGGTGCTTGGAAAACACTGTCACCGGTATATGGTGTGTATTGGTAAAGCCTAGGAAGATAGGATCATAAAGTAGTTTTAAAACAGGAGAGAAAAAGTCTATTTAGATTCTTCAAACAGATTAAGTTACAGTTGATATTTTCAAGGAGAGATGACTTTGAAAACATCGGAAGTTCTTTGGTTAAAAACTCTACTTTGAAACCATTGTCTGGTGTAAATTGGGTTAGAGACCAGAGTTCCAGCATTGTCCCATTTGTAAGCAACAGAATTACACCACAGTTTATTATTTTAATGAGATCATCTGTAGTTTCTGCCTGAAAATCTTTGCACAATTCAGAAAAAAATAAAACAGAAAAGTACATAAAAACTCGTGTGCGGATATACACATACTTAATTCTGTACAATAAGCCTGACTTAGGTTTTCATATAAATAAAAATAGGAAGCCTGAAAACCTGAAGTCTTTTGAAGGGTTTGATACACCATCTCAATCTGGGTAACTGATGGACAATAAGGATACAGGAAAATAAATTAAGAGAGGAGAGGAAAGCACACCAATAGAAAGAAGAAAAGTGCCGTGTTGGAACCTGATTAATGGGAATCTTCCCAGTATCTCCCTCTGCAATTGAAAGAGCAATGTTGCATTACACCCTGAGTGCCTCTTTGGCTGCTCAGCATGAGAGTCTAACAGCAAAACATAAGTCAGTTCACAAAGGACAAATTAGAGCACCAATCAGGCCTGGTACAATTCCTCCTGTACTTATCATTTCAAAACACAAAGGGGTTATAGAGATCAACCAATCCACTCCCAGCAATCTGATGCTGTGGAGACAAAGATGTCATTTTCACCATAAAAATTCCAGAAGGGAAATTAGTATCTCATATCTTTAGCCAATTGAAGCACAATCCATACTTTCTGAATCAAGATATGATTGAATAATTCACAAGAAAAACGTGAGTTATGAAAAAGCATTAACCTCAGTGCCTGCTGCATATTTTCTTACAGCATAGAACAAGGACCTTTGGGACATAAAACTGATGATTAAAAGGTCTTGTTGTTTGGGCTACAGAGAGGTAGATATATTTTTAAGATAAACTTTTTAAACAAATAACTTCCACAATAAAGCACTGCAAGAAGTTAGGTCAAGTTCTGAGGATCTGAATGTAAAACACAAAAAAGTTCAGCATAGTTTTGAAATAGCAGCAGACTTCCCCAGTACTGACCCTTAGTCTGTTTTAGTTTTCATCAATCGACTTTTGAAAAAAAACCCCACAACTTTGGACTAAAAGTATATTTGTTGTAGAAAGATCATAAGCTTTTATGTAATTTGAATTATTTTTATGCAGCTAGCTTTAAGGAACTTCTCTTTTTGTCTGTTATAGAATCACAGAATACACTGAGTTAGAAGGGACCCATCAGGATCATCAAGTCCAACTCCTGAACCTACACAGGACATCTCAAGAATCACACCATAAAGGGACATTTTTATTCTTTCTTTATTTTCAGTAGCTTTACTGTGTTTTAAGTGTTATCATTTCAAGAGGCTGTACTAGCTAACCTCTTTATATTACAGGGACTCATTCTATCAGAATACTTTTGGGACAAGACTAGCAAAACCAGATGAGATTTAACGAATTGACAAAATTTCTGTGATAGAAGAACAAAGTTGGACAGGTTCCTTTGGAAATGTCCACCTTTATGTACAACATTAAGGATGCTAAAGCATAGGTTTATGTCGGGGAAAAAGAAAATATTTTCTTCAGCTGGGTCAAGTTTTCATTACAGTTTTTAGCTTAATAAATAAGAACTTCTTGATAAAAAATGATTCAAGAGGTAGTATTTTCTCAGCTCGTTATTGCTATCATAAGTGAAAACAAATTATATTGTTGTAATTATATTTAGTAATAAGGTACTGTAAGCTAAGAAGCACAATAATATAGACATGAAATTTCACTTCTACAATCAACCTGTAGGTGTCTGTTACACAAATTTACTCTGATAGAAAATGTAGAACTTCAAAAATGGGAAGTCTTGCACAGTATTTCTTGCATGGTATGGAAATTTCAGCCCACTGAACCCTGCAACAACAGTAGGGTCAGGTGAACCCACAGTATGGCAGCTTAAATTGTGCAACACAGATTCAGCACCTTAAAAAACCTGTATTTTACATAAGGTGGAATACAACTGCAGTGTGGAGATGTCAGAAAACTAATAGGCCAGAGTATTAAGACATTAGGCCGCTTAATAAGGGTTGTCTTTCTCAATTCTCCCTTTCCTGTTAGAAACAGTTATTACTGAAATGGGATTCACTTTCAGATGTTTCTGGTTATGCTCAGTATTATGTTCCCTGTTAACTCACACTGATCTGATGTGAAATGATGTTCCCTGCAGGAGTTCTCAGGTTTTCTAAGCCACAGTTCTGTGGTATTTTTCTGTCCCTATAATACTGTAATTTTGCTTTATTTTAAAATGAGCTCTATATGTACTGATCTTGGATGAGGAGTCAATGCTTTATTCTAAAAGCATTTTGTCTTCATCAAGCCCCATAGAACTGTTTTCTTCTGCAATTTAAGATTTGTCTATGTGTTCCGGAACTAGGTATGGAATACAATAGACAATAATAGGGTTTCATTTGCACTGGAAACAGTATAATATATTTTACTTTAAAAAACTCCCCCTACACAAAGCTGGGTACATTCTTTAGATGTACAATAAGTTGCACAAAAGGAATGTGGTTTGAGATGCCTCCTTTCCACTCCTTTTCCCCTGAGGGATGGAAGAGTGAAATCTCAGCACATGTACTTTTCACAGTTTTAAAAGTAATGGAGTTGCACCTCTTCTGCAGCCTCCTTTTGACTGAAAAATGAAGTGTTATCAGTCTCTGGCAGTCAGATCAGGACTTATTGCTTGAACAACCTGTCCTGTTCACTGCTGAAAAGGCTCTGGGTTGGAGTGGAGTGTTCTAGTGTATGAGCAGTCATGGATCTGTGCCAAACAACATGGCAAAATATGCCCTAGGATCTGCATTCTTACCATGGAAATATTTTTTTTTCAGTTTTGAGCAGCTGTTAATGTGTGTTGTGTCACTGGAAGAATCTATATTGAAGGACAAAGGGATGGTTTTCAGATTTTTTTGTCTTGGAACTGCAGTATCCATTGTCCATCACATCTTTACACAGGGTGTAAATCCAGCAGAACAGAGAGGAAAGAGCTACAGTTTTTCCAAGAGGTTACCTGAACTGAAAAATCTGGGACTGTGGGGCATGAATAGAGATTGCCATCTCCATAATAAAACCATGAATATCTGTGGATAGAAATCTAAGATAGGAGGATGAGGTTCCTGGTGGTCCAGACACTCAGAGAGTATTGATTTTATTGGGAACTTTATGCATGAAAGATCTGAATCTGGGAAATGACAAGCACTTACAACTCAATGTGAAGCCAATAAGGGTTGTGAATGCTCAGTTGGCATTTCAGACTATTCATTTCAGCTGCTCAGCAGTGTAAGGTGAAAACGTGATCCAGAAAGTCTGTACACTAATGTGACTTTATTGATTGAAAGCAACTGCTCTGAGTGAGACAAATAGGATTTGTCTTTTAGTTCTTAATTTCACACTGTATACAGCACAATATTCTGCAAAACTAATCTTTGTAACATGTCTGCCTTTCTGATCCTCTTATCCTACCATTTCTGGTTTCCAGTCAACAAAAGAAATATCAAAACTACTCTTTTCTATGCCTTTTTGATGCTTAGATGGTTCATCATTTCCATCCAAGTAACCATAAAGACAGAATACACATTAAGCATTTTCCTTCAGCTGATGTTTGACCATCATAGGTTTCCAGAATGGACTTACTGAACTGACTATTAAAACCAGTTTCCTCTTTTAAAAAGGAGAAATGCTGTCTCTGTGGATGGAAACCCCAAGAAATGTTAGTTTTTCCAATGGTAAAATGCAATCCACGAGTCTCTGTAGTAACATAAAATTCCTTTGTTTGTGAAGTGCAACACCACTGAAGTACTTTAGAACCTAATCCTTCTGCAATATCAGATGTTTGTTACCTCTGGATATGCGTAGGAAGATTTCTTTTAGAGTACTTTTAGCTTAAAAGTAATCTTAAAAAAATATCTGCTGAAGAGTGAAATAAATTTCATCAGTTTTAAATACAGAACTTAGAGATTATATTTTTCAGATTCATCAGGGCAATTAAGATGGTAGTAATGTTTCCAGGAGCTATAATATGAGTGGCACTTTCTCATATATACCAAGTGAATTAAATTGACATTTATTCCCACTGAAATGGCTGACAATATCAATTGCTATGCCTCATACATATGCAACGGTGATTAGAAAATTAACATCATTATGCTATTTCTAGTGAAGCTCTACCTCAAAAAAGGATCTATATGGAGCTTTTTTGCTTTCCAGAAGACTGTTCTAAAGCTTTACAAATTGAAATTGGATACATGTTTGTCAAATGTTTTAGTCTTTGTGTTACCCTCAGACATAGCCAAGACAGATTGCAATTTAAAAGTCGGTCTAAAAATATTCACCTCCAAAATGTGGTGCAATGAAAAAGCAGCTAATATTGTACCCACTCAGTGCAATACCATAACACTAAGATCCCTCACTGGTTGGAAATTACCTGTTCTAAAATGTCCTAGTTAGGACAGCTGAGATCAGTTCATCATGGTGGGTGTAACCCAAAACTGTATTCTATAGCCTTCCATGTCATTTCCCAGAAACTAGACTATTGTTGTCAATAGACTATTCGCACCCTCTGCCCATAGAGCCTGACTCCTCAGGCTATAAACTAGGTGTTAAGAGGCCTGTGAGATAGGAGGATGTTTCTGTCCTCACACCCTTTGTGGAACTCCCCGCCCTGAGGGGAGCACTGAACATTCCTGCCTGAACTGGAGGATATATAATCTTGGAGTTTTGGAACATTTTTCAACCCACTCGTGGGATCCAGAGGACGGCTGCATCTCATCGCTCTCAACCAGACTTAGACCACCACTGGACTGCGATCACCAGTTCTGGCCAGACTACAGCAGCTCTCCCACCAGCAGGTTCTTCCCCTCTCCCTTTACTTTGGACTCAAACAGGGCCCAAGGAACACCACTTTGTTCAGGCCCCAGGGCACTGGGTTATACATTTGGGTTTTTGTGGGTTGAGACCAATTGTTTGTTTGTATTATTGTACTTACTGTATTATTTTAATAAATTGTTATTCTGACTTATAATCTCTCCTTTGAGTTGGGTTCATTCCCCCTGCTGGTTAACTTTTAAACCAGCACATAAAAAAACCCAAAGACTAACAAACCAATGAACCAAAATATATAATGATATCTTGGAAAACTATCTATGAGGCCAGCCCAGCTTCCACAGTCTTTAATGAGTTTTGAAAAAAAAATCATGTAGCAAGACATTTAAACACTAAGAATTTGGAGAAATCAAAATTTTGTGTGTGCATTTTAAAGATTTAATAGATATTGTATTATGTGACTTGAGTTTCTCTTTACTTACAGTAACAGCAGGGAGAATGCCAAAGAGTGGCAGGTAAGGCAGTTTAAGTGTGTGATGGATTAGATAAATAAACATATGGAAGTGAAACACATCTCTCCAACCTGTGATTTGTGGGTAGAACTTGTCAAAAATCCTCCCCTAAAACTTGAAAATGTCTCATGTCACAGGGAATAAACTGTAAAGCAGATTAACTGACTAACAGGAACAAATCCTGCTCTATTATGCCACTGTAATATGGGCTTTCAAACTCTGTACAGGTTCAGGTTACATCCATCCTGCTTTGCATATGTCAGAGGGCTTTCCATGCTTATGTTCTCTTTACTATCACTGAGACTCATGTTAGCAGCTATCAAAATGGTTCATCAGTGGTGAGGGGATGGGGAAAAACATCTTTGTAAGTTTTTAAACACCCAGACAAAGACGTATCTGAAGTCCAGTCTCTAGAGGTACATCTTCACCAATAAATTGAACTTTTGTTTTGTTCTTTGCAGTGCTGAGTCAGACAAAGCACAGAGTCCTATCTCTATACAATTAAACTCCCCTAACCTGTGAAATAGGATGTTCCCATCAAGATGTCTGGTGAGAAAACCTCCTTTTCTGATGAGCTGATAC
The DNA here is from genome assembly GCF_001715985.3 of Manacus vitellinus. Taxonomy (NCBI): domain Eukaryota; kingdom Metazoa; phylum Chordata; class Aves; order Passeriformes; family Pipridae; genus Manacus; species Manacus vitellinus. Next base: position 5,110,304 of record NW_021940488.1, read on the forward strand.
ACTGACTCCTGGAAAGTACCTCTAACATGTTTCAGAGGCTTCTGGATGACACAAGCTAAAACTATACTGGGAAAAATTTGAACATGTTAACAGCACATTTTTTAGTATACAAACATGGTCACTATTTAGAAGAACATCCAGTATCCTATTTTTCAAGGTTTTATCAAGGTTAAAATAAAAAAATTGAAAACTGAGACCACACTTGCAGCATAGGAGATAAATGATCTATGACACTCAATTTTTTTTCCCATCTACCCAATTCAGCTGACAGACCAAGTCTCTGATCAGAGCACTCCTAGCTGAAAACTCTGTTGTATTTTTGAAACAGACTATTAACCTAGGGGAACCTTAGTCCCATTATGTTCCAAATCCACCATGTGATCAATCAGATTCAATAACCTCTTCACCACATTAATTAGTCTTTATTTATACAAACAACATGGTTAGTTCTTCCTGACACTGCACCTTTGTTTGCCCTATTCTGTTTTGGAGATACTAATGTCTCTTTCAAATTACTCAAATAGACAATAATTATCTTCCTGCCCACCAAAGCCATATCAGGTTCTTTACTGTGAAGGAAAACATCCCTTCCCACTGGAATAGAAAATACTCAATTCTCACAGCAAATACTTTTTTATCTTTGAAAATAATAATTTTTTCACTAACTTGGAAAAAGCTGTGAGAAAACATAACTGGAATTACGGCATGTGGTTTATTGCTGAATCATTTAAAATCCAGCATGATCAACCATTCTGAAGGGGTAAGTAGCGAAAGAACTGCTACACAATGAGTTTCTGATAACTTTAGAGATATGCCAGGACATCAGCCCATGAGAAGCTGGCATGGAATTACTTTCCCCAGCACAAAAGAAGTAAGAAGACATTTCTGCAAAGCTATTCTAGTAACTCATCAGTAAGAAAGAGTTGCAAGTGTTCTCAAGATTGTGGTCCATGTCAGGGATTAAATGTCATATACTGAGATTTTATTAACTCATTTTCTGCCAACTCTGCTTAAAGGGATGACTTTCTAGGCAAGATTGAATGGAGGGTTATTCACAGATTTCTCAGCCTCTTAGAATTCTAACCATGGCATTTATCTTTCATAAAATGTACTTACATAAGGTAATAGCCACAGGCAAGTTGTCTTTGTGCGCAAAATATTATTTTTAGTGTTACATTCTTGCTGGAAATGACCTCTTCTTGGGAGGAATTATCAAATCCGGAGATATGTTTTCTTTACTTTACATTACTTTCCTTCTTTCTTTTTTCCCTATAAAGCTGTTTATCCTTGTGCCTTTACACTGTTAAAGGAGGGTTAGTGTTCAAGGCTTACTTCAGCTTTTACTGATAGCAGTGTCAACATTAAAGTGTTTCTGGTAAATTTAGACTCCTTCCAGTTATTCTGCTGTAGAAATGTGTCTGAGGCTGTCTAACCTTCAGCCTTCTGGTTGCATGTTGCCTGCTGAGAAACTGAGGTCTACAACTTCTGAGACGCATTTATGGATCAACAGGCACTCAGACCCTGACCTTGAAATTGTTGAGAGACTAAATTCCACTAAGGAGTTTAAATGTTGAAGCACACAGGTACTGAGGATGCTCTCACCAAAACCTCACTTACAGGTTACTGAGTCAGTGTATATTTTGCTGTGAACTTTCTCAAGTTTACAGTAAGCAGGCTTTGAATGTTCTTTCGAGGACACACTGGCACGGTGGGAGATAAGGGCTAACCAGCTTTGTCTCTAGCTGTCTTACAAGCATAGGACAGGTTGCCTTTTTGACATAGAAAAGAACCATTTTCATAGACTGTGGGTAAAGGTAAGCTTCTCTAAGAGGTAAGGCATGACACTGCAACTAAGACTCTGGTTAAATATTGCTCCTTAGAGAAGATCCCTTGTACTAGTTATGGAGTGAATCTAGGCAGAATATCCTGTTCATATTATGAATAGTTTCCTGAATCAGTGTTATGCTTTTGCATTTTTAATGTTAATATTAAATTACTGAATAAGTTGAAGGAATTGCAGAAGGGAAAAAAGTCTTTATCTGGATAGAATATTTTCATATATAATAAAGCACTTTCATAAAGCACTGTATCTAACAATATGCTTGTAGCTTTAACTTGTCAAAGTAATTCACCGTTGCGTATCATTGGATGTGGTAGTCTTGCCACTGACACACACAGAGCAGCAGAACTATGAACATAAAAGTAATTTTGATACAATATTTAACTATGTCTTAAATCCACTACAGTATAGAATTTGCTGTCCACAAAATCATTGAATCATAGAATGATAGAATGATTATGGTTGAAAGGAACCTTAAAGATCATGTCATTCCAAAGTCCCTGCCATGGGCATGGACACCTTCCACTAGACCAGGTTGCTCAGAGCTCCATCCAACCTGGCCTTGAACACTGTCAGGGATGGGGTATCCACAGCTTCTCTGGGGAACACGTGCCAGTCTTCACCATCCTCACAGTAAAGAATTTCTTCTGAATATCTAATCTAAGCCTACTCTCTGTCAATTTGAAGCCATTCTCCCTTGGCCTGTTACTACAAGCCCTTGTAAATAGTCTCTCTCCATCTTTCTTGTAGGCTTCCTTCATGCACTGGAAGGCCACAGGTCACCCTGAAGTTTTCTCTTGTCCAGGCTGAACAATCCCAATTCTCTCAGACTTTCCTCATAGCAGAGGTGCTCCATCCCTCTAATCATCTTAGTGGCCTCCTCTGGACTCGCTCCAACAGGTCCATGTCCTTGCTGTGCTGGGGACCCCAGAGCTGGAGGCAGGTGGGGTCTCAGCAGAGCAGAGCAGAGGGGCAGAATCCCCTCCCTCCCCTGCTGCCCACACTGTTTTGGATGCAGCCCAGGACACGGGGGGTTTCTGGGCTTTGAATGTGCTATAGAGTTCACTCCTAAAGCTCCAAGGAGGGTTGTTTTCTAATTATGTTCACAAGGCTCCAGTTTCCCTCAGAGAGAGAGCAGGTTTGCATTTCTTTAATATGTTGATGGAGCATGTTAGACTCCCCCTTGCAAAACTCTATGTAGATAGAACCATAGATAGTCACTAAGTCCATGACATCTCTGAATTTTAAGGACAATATTTGCAATTAGGTATATGGAAAAGATAAGTACTGAGGAACTCAGGTTTTGAAGTTGGTCTTCCTATGCTCAGAACTTAATAAGGTAGCAGTGTAATTTTAGCCAAAGCGAAAGCATTTGACAATCTGCATTTGATAAAGCCTAGGAGTAATTTGTAGATAAAGGAATTAATTGCAACTCAAAAGCACTTATTTAATTTCACGAGCCCATGCTGGTTTAGTGTCATCACTTGTGGCTCAGCAGGAGAAAGGCCTCAGGTAGATGAGGAGATAGAAAATACAGAAATCTCTACTGTAAACTAAAGTAGATATGTGGCTATAAATATTACTTTCTGTCTTTTTTCTCAGCCACAAAGATTAACCCTGGCTTAATGTGGAAATCATGAATAACCATAGGGAAATTTAAAATCTTACAATTCCAGTAATTAGTTAAGTCTATTTTTCTTCACAAGGAAAAACACTGAATTATATTTCTCATTAAAGAAGAAAAAAAGACATCTTATTATATTTTGGTGTATTCTGGTGCAATGCAAAATGATCCAAACCTCACTAGGCAGCCACTGCAACTTAAAATGTCAATATTGATTAATGGATATTCCATTTTTGAAATAAATCCTATCAGACATAAAAAGTGAGCATTATAACAGGTCAATATATATTATTTTAAAGTGGAATGTTTCATAAGTGCATACATTCTCAGTCAAAATAGCTCAGCCAGACGATAATCACTTGAATACTTTGGCTTATGACTCCACACCTCAAATAAAGAAGATCTGAAGATAAAAGCTCACTGTGGACCAGCCCAAAGAGTTAAACCATAAACCATAAAGTTAAACCACATATCTATTGTTGCTGTCTTTCTTCGAATACATTCAAATATTTTTATATCCTTATATTGTGGAGCCCAAAACTGGACAGAGTTCCTGAGGAGGATGCACCAACGCTGAGTATAGTGGGACAATGACTTGTTTCAACTGTGCTTAATGTGCTTCAAGATCACCTTGTCCCTTCTGGCCACCAGGACACATTGTTAGCTCCTATTAAACTTACCACCAAACCAAACCCCCAGATTTGTTTCTGCAGGACTGAACTTCAGACTCTTGTCCCTCACTCTTCCATAATCCAGGATTCCACCATTCCATGTGCAGAATCCGGCATTTTCACTTGTTAAGTTACATATGGTTGGTGATTGCTCAAAACTCTAATTTATCAAAATCTCTCTGTAAAGACTCCCTACCCTTGAGGGAACTAACAGTTCCTCCTAATCTGGTGTTGTTGGCAAATATCCTTAGTGTGCACTCAACTTTCACGTCCAGGCATTGGTAAAAATTTTGAAGATATTTTCTTTTGCCTTTATGGAAGGGTAGAGTAGTAATTTGACTTCAGTGTGTCCATTTCTTGTCTCTTTGCTTGCTTGGCTCCAGCCTCCAAGACCTCCTTCAAATATGCCTTAACTTCAAGGAAGTTCAGAACGATATTTGAATAGTTAGATTTATGTAATAGTGTGTCCTTCATCTTAATTTGAAGACAAACCAAAAGTAATGGGTTGAGAGAAGTTCTTTAAAGAACATATTATTACTGAACTGCGAAGGGACAGATTGTCAGGAGACATAACAGACGTGTTATGATGGAGTAGAAAAAAGGAAAAGAAAGTTATGTTTCGTTTGCATCCTTTTTTTATCAGTTAGGCTTGTTGCAGGTGAGACCAGTGTTTGGTTATAATGAGAGAATCACAGATTCAGAAAGGGACTTCTGGAGATCATCTAGTTTAGTCCACCTGGCTCAAGTGTGGCCAGTCAGGGCAGATTGTCCAGGACAGTGTCCAGTTGTGTAAATAAGATAAGATCTTAATTATAAATTAATTACAGATCATCACAATCACATCTGTTTTTTTTCCGAACATCCTAAATTAGTAATGACTATGAATGTATGATTACACATTTCTCCTGCAGTCAGTCTAAAGCAGATAGGTTGCAAATGCTAGTTTACTTCATATGATTCATAATGAAACTAAACCAGATTACTGCACAGATACAATGTATAGGTACTGGTACTGATTTTGGCTAGGATAGAGTTAATTTTTTCGTACTATCTTGTGTGGTTTCGTGTTTTGTGTTTGTGATGCAAACAATGTTGATAATACACCATTGATATATCTGTTGAGAGCAGCAATTGCACAGCACCAAGGCCTTTTCTGCCTCTCACGTCAGCCCACCAGCGAGGAGGCTGGGATGTGCAGGAAACTGGGAGGGGACACAGCTGGGACAGATGACTTCAACTGACCTAAGGAATATCCCATACCATACGATATTGTGCTCAGGAATAAAAGCTGAGGGAAAGAGGAAAGGGCAGAGGGACACATTCAGAGTGGTGGCGTTTGTCTTCCCAAGTCACCATTCCACATGATGGAGCCCTGCTCTCCTGGAGCTGGATAAACACCTGCCTGCCCTTGGGAGGTGGTGAATGAATTCCCCTCCTTGCTTTGCTTGCACATACAGCTTTTACTTTACCTATTAAACTGTCTAAAAGTTTTCTCATTTTTCCCCTTCTTATTCTCTCTCTCCCCACCAGATGAGAGGCCGAGCATTGACCACACACCTGGGTGGGGCTTAGTTGCCAACCAGGGTGGACCCCCAACAGCACCAGGTGTGGTACATATGCAAGTGTGTTCAGACACTTTCGAAATTACTATTGCAGACAAATTTTACCTTCTTTCGGTCCTAAAAGAGAAAATGATTTAGCAGGATCTGATTTGGCCAAGGATGCAACAAATTATGTTCAATTACCTGCTTCATGGCAGTCTGTCTACGTGATGCTGAACTAGTCACCAGGAGGCTCAGTGAAAATTTCTCTCAAAGGTTGTAATAAGGGTAGCAAGGTGTTGTTGCAAAGATGTTCCAAGAAAACAATGGTTCCCAAACTCTCATTTGTGTGAAGTAATTGGTCAGATGTAAGCAATAAGGGAGGCAATTGCCATGGTACTACACTGTGCCTGAGCCAAAAATCCTTACTGAGAGGCAGACTGTAGTAACTGGGTCCCAAAACTATATTTATATACCTAAAGAACTCCCAGCTGAGCTTCTACTGAGTTTTGCTGTGGCTCTGTTTTTGTGTGTATAAGTACCCAAAGACATTTCTTCTCAATTACTTAACTTTAAAGAGCAATGATAGCACATTTCAGTAGATCTCACTTTGTTTTCCTTGCATTTGTTCTTTTTCAATTTCTCCACAGCTTTATTTCTCCTTTTCTTTTTGGAGTGATCATTTTCCAATTCTCTCCCAATTTTGCATTGCTTTGCACTTTTTCCTGCTTTCCCTTGATTGATTTGGATGGGTTTTTTTCCAGCCTTTACGAATTGTAGATGGTAGTTCATTTTCTCTCACCAATTATACCCCAGCAGCTGTCTGTAAAAGAAAAATGACAAGTTAGTCACTTCCCTGTCTGTATTGAACTGTGGGCAAAAGACTGAACTTGGTGCAGGGAGGAACTGAGTAATCAGCCTTCCTTTACAGCCAGATTCATGTTTAGAAGAATTCAGAAAAATGAATCATTTCAAAAGCTGATAATACATTACTTTGCACCTTGGGAAGTCATTTCAGGCTTTGGCAGATGAGCTCTGGCATCAGCAATTTAAGACAAATTTGTGCCCAACTCGCTGCCCACCCACGTTCTGTAGCAGGGTGCAGAGGTGATATGTCACTCTGCTCTCCTGCTCCCACTCATTTGCTGGCCACTCAGGTTAAGTGAGACTTCATCCTGTGGAATAGAACAACTAAAATGTGAATACGCTGTTCTTTCTATATTGTAGATGTAATATTTATGTTTATATTACTTTTTTAAATTCTGATTATAACCCAGAGCAGTTGAAACTTGGTGATGGTTAAGACACGAGTATATTTCTGTATGTTTGGACATAGTCAGGTCTTAAACTTTTACATCTTTTGGTTAATTAAGATCCATTTTCATTCATACTAACACCCAACACACTCATCAGAGGGACAACTTATCATCTGGGAGGAAGGACTGGAGAAGAACAGCCTAAGAGGAAGAAGGGAATTGTAAAGGTTAAAGGAAATAAAACAATTTCAATGACCTCCCTTTTTTATTGGACATTTGTAGGTTTGCTCATTTACATGAGCAAGGTAATTGCTAATGACTTGAGGATCTCATTAGCCATCCAGCTTATCACTCCAGATGATCTGAAAACATCTAATTCATATAAGTACACTCCAATCTGTTCTTTAATTACTGTGAGCTGAGGTTTTATTCCTACTTCACTGTTTCTAATTGTTTTAGCCGTCTGATCATAGTTGACCGTTTTGGTGAAAACTAATGCAAAAAGGCATTAAATACCTCATCTTTCTCAGTACTATTAACTAACAATTTTCATCCTTTTGGAAGAAGCACCTTGATCCTCTATGTCTATTTATTTCCATGCTCTCTACATTGTGCACTGACAATATTTTATTACATATATTTGACATCCTTTGCTGACATCATCAAAGAACAAAGTGTCTTGACTTTTTTGATTCTTTTTTCATGCAAACTTCTGATGGATTTCAGTCCTCAAACTTCATAATCTCCACTGTTTTATTAAAAGCAAATTTAGATAGTTTATGTGTTGGCCAAGTTGATCTCTTGCTATTTCTTCTATCTTTCCTTCTTAGTTGAATTGGTTGCATTTGAACCTTCTAGAACTGGCATTTGCTTAAAGAAACATTGTTGTCATCATTATCATAGTCACTATTATTTTATATTGGAACAGCTTTCCAGGAGAGCTCATCAGCCAGTTTTCCAAGGCAAGTGAAGTAATTTTTTCTAAATCTATTATTTTTCTTCATTCTCCTTATTGCCCTAAAATTTTGAAGTCTATCACTTCCTGGCCATACTTATCCAAAGTGCCTTCTACTCAGCATTATTAAAAGTCCCTCAGTAGTGGGTGAGATGCATATCTGGAGCTCTCCCATTTATTTATTTCCACTTCCATAAACAAGCAGGTGTTCACAAGAGTTTTAGCTCATTTTAGATGTGCCAGGGATTTTGAAATATCTGTATGAGGCTGGAGATGTGACTTGGGACAAGTGGACTGTTCTCACCCTTTTGGAGGGACAACAAGAGATGCTTTTTTACAGCATCTAAAATGCTAAATTTAGTGGCCATGGTTAGGCACTGAATCCCACCCTGAGTCCCACAGCATGCCCTAACAAACAGATGTTTTGATTTAGTTTTATGCTGAAGCCTGTGCTCTGAATGACTTTGCATTTGTGCACAAAGTCTCATCCATCTGATACCTAATGTTGACAATGTAGGTTATTATCCGATATTTTCAGTCTCCCTCTGTGATATACCTGAGAACAAGCATCTCTGATATATGGATAAGCAGATATTTCTTTAGTCCTTCCTCTCCTTCCTGAGGAAGATATTTCCCTTCAAAATAATATTCCATTTTTTAATTATTCTTTTGTTCCTCTAATGTACCAATTTATGCTTCAGGTCAAGAAATAAACTGTCAAGATCCTCCTGCCCTTTCCTATACTTGTCTGCTCTCTGGGAGACACAAAAGACTAACATAAACACATCCACAATTTGATAGGACAGTATAAAATTAGAACTGCTTTTCTTCATTTTTCTTCCATGACCTTGAATTTTCTGAAAATAAATACCTTTACTTTTGTGTATTGTCTACTGCTGATTTACGAATAAAATAGAGCTATTCCAAATGGATTTTCTTTCTCATGAAAGGAACAAATCTAGTTTCACTTGCTGCAAGTTTCTCTAGCTGAATTTCTTTTTAGCTACCTCTACTTTAGATCAAAGAGTCTTAAAGGTACACACACATTAACATTTATAGTCATAAATATAAATTAATAAACAGACTGAACTGTAAGGAGTTACAACATGCTTAGTAAATCATTATTAACAACTTTAACATTTTCTATTTCTCACTGCAGTTTTTATACTAAAAGAATTCAAAACCAAATTAAATAATTTGAAAAAAAAAGGGGTTTTAAAACAAAATGAGATTTTTTTTTTTTACATGTATCTCTCATGGTAATGGAAATATTTACTTGCAAAAACTGCAACACTTGGATGCCTTCAATAACTCTTTCTCAGAGACAAGACTGTGCTCAGTCTTGTTGAGAGGCTTAGGTCAGAACACCATGACCTGCTCTCAAAACCTGGTTCACCTTCATAATGAAAGCAACGTCCACACAGAACTCGGGAAAACTCAACTTATTAACATAGGAGTGGCAACAAATGACCTTATGAGTCACTTTTCTTTGTTACACTTCCGTATCACTAAGAAAGCCACCTGATGCATACTAAATTTAAAAGGAAAATTTGTTAGGAATCTGCATAATGAATATAAACAGGAGTACACTGATGGGACTAAATTAAAGAGTCACACTGTACAGGAAAAAAACCCCAACCTTTCAAGACAGTTCAGTTTCTTCAGAATCTATTACTTTAGGTGCTGTAGAAAACTGCTTTTTAATCCAACATCTTTTTTTAAACATTAAAAATTGATTCATTAAAGTAACTATAAATAAAATCTGAGATTGCAGAAGAATCAAGAACTCACATTAGGATACTTTCCTTTCTTCTTTCAAGAATTATCAGGTCTTCTTTATTATTGCCTGAATATGATTACATTTTCTTCCTCCTTATTTTCCTTATGTTTTTCCTTTTTCCTTGTTCTTCCCTTATTATATTCCCTTTCATTTTCCCTATTTCCTTAGTTTTTCCCCTTATTGTGGAAGAACTCCACAATCAAGGCTAAGATTGGTGTCTCTTTTACCTTCTCTAAATGAGGATTGCAAGAAATAAGGAATAGAGTAATAGAATAAGGAAAGGAGAAACTAACCAATGAAAACCAGTGAAAATCCTGCCCATCTTGGATATCAAAAATAGGAGACATATCATGGCTCAGAATAAACTCTTTCTTTTTCTGAAATCAGATGTCTAAGACCAGAGAACTAAGATTAACTGAGATCATACCCTTTCCTTGCATTGTGATCAATAATCCCTTGAAAAATTAATTTGATGGATTGTGGATATTTAAAAGACTACCTTTCAAACCTGTCACAAAGTAATAGAGTATCTTCACTGTATCATAGCTTTTTTCCTTGGCAATAATGGAAGAGGTGCTAATTTCTGCTTTCCCAGATAAGCACCTATCACAGAAACAGATATCTCAAGTTATAATCTCTGTTTTCTAGAAAATGATATCTTTTACTGACACATAAACACATTAAAAGACAATTATTGTTCCAGCTCAGCTCTTTCTGAAGCCTCCAAAGGAACAATAAAATTTATGTGTAAATCTTATATTTGGGAATTCTGTATCAGCTTATTATGGGCTACTGTGCTCCTTCCAGGCTTGCTCCCAGTAATTGACCCTTTGCCTGGTCACTACAGTGAAACACATTATTTCCAGTTCCTAGTCTGAAATCTGCACTTCTCATTCCTTCAGTGTCATGACCGCATCTGATTGTGCTGATGCCAGGCAGCATAAAGACTCACTTAGCTGATTGCATCCATGTCCATCCCTTCAGATTTGGAGCAGGGTTGGCAGCTTATGAAGGATCACAGCCTCTTTTATCAAGTGAGAGAATATGTATTAGCAAGGTAGAGTTTGCTCAATCTCAAAATGTAGAGATGAATTTTAATTGTAGTCCGGAGGAAGAAAAGCACATGCAATCTGAGCTGGGTACAATGTGAACCTTACATAAATACCTTAAATTGAAAGAAAAGTTTCAGTTCTGTTTAATCTTGAGTAAGATCCAGAGTTCCTCAAAATAGCTCTTGTTAAATATTCATCCTTATTTATTCCGATAATCTTGAACCAATGTTAAACTTTCCTCAACAGGACATAAGACCACAAAACTTACTTGTAGGCTTTGAGTGTAGCAGGAGTTTATCTTGACTCTTCAGAAAGTGACTGAAAGCAGGGATCTGATCCATCAGTCATATGGATATTCCACTAGCCTTTTCCATCTTTTAACAGATGTGTCACTGAGAACTTGTGCACAATGATAGGGTATAGCTATAAAAAGAAACAGCAATACAAAACTGTATTGAATTTTAAAACAATTGGTTTATTGGTTTTAAAACAATTCACACCCCAAAGGAAGAACAGTCTTCATGATAACCATCCAAGAAATTTGAACTTATCTTGAACTTATTCTACCTTTGCTTCTACAGATTCCAGGGAATTAGTTTACTTAGGAGAGGTGGATTAAAAGCAGACACAGTATATGCCTTTTACAGTGCAGATATAAATCATTCTAGCATTAATGGAGGTTCTGCAGACTCACCATCAAGAATACATAGAGACTTATGCCAGAAGGTTTGAGCAAAACGCAAGTGTATTAGCAAAATGTACAGTCAGTAAAATGAGCCTATTAATTACAACTTTCTTCTTGACTGGAATCAATTATTAACAATCATAACATAAAAAAAAATTGCAGAACAAAAGCCACTTTATTGCATTTATGCATTTAAAAATGTTTAAAAATAACAATAAGGATGAATATAAACTTTGAGAAAAGAAAAAAGGAAAAATTCATTGAGCCTGTGAGACAACAGCTGTATTCATAAATTACGGACTTTGGGCAATCCATGAAAACTTAGATCAACAGCTGGTCACAAGCTAATACTAATGAACAAACTTATGGTCTTCCTCAGCTCCATGTGACTGCAATACTTTTTGTAGTCTGAGAGCTAAGGCTTGTTTATTGGTCTATAAATTGGTTAGTTATAACTTAGGGAGAAGCCCCAAAATTCAAATTACATTTTGTTGCTGGTGGAAATCATATCACTGACTCAGTTTTCCATGTGCTTAGATATACACATGGGAAAAAAAAAAAAAAGAAAAAACCAAAAAACAATCAGTTAAACCTGAGTCTAGAACTGTAATAAAAAGAGAGGCAAAAATTTGATAACAGCTCTTGAAGGTCAACATATCTGTGTGTATTTATTTACAATTTAACAAACTAATGAAAAGCTCTCACTGCAGCCTTTTGGGGATATATTCAAAAGTAATGATTTTATCTTCATAGTTAAATGCTCTGCCAATGGCACTGACATCTTCCTGCAACTAAGAACCAAATTAAGCAGGGTTGATGTTAGTAGTAGTGTAAGGGGACAATAGCAAAAACCCTCAAACTCTCATCCCTTTATTGAAATATAGGTGCATCCAAATCCAGCATTTGCAAAGAATCTTTGACTGCTCTAATATAAATACTCCGAACTTAAGACTGCAAGGGGCAGTTGTCTTTTTTATATCATTGCAACCAATATTACAAGAAAAAAACCAAAAAGGTAGATAGTGAGAGAAATACAAAAATCTCAACTTGGAAATAAGTCTGCATTTTGCCACAGACTGCTTAGAAATTTCACTTGAACCCCAAATTCTTTTTGCTTCTGCTACTTCATCTTGTTCCTGAATAATCTGTGAAAAAGTTGCATGTGATGACATTATTTGTAAGCTATGCCACAAAAATCACCTCATAAACCCCAATTCTGACAATATTTATATGTAAGCCTCTGTCTGGCAATTTATCCCAAACCTAACATGTTATTTATATAGCACCAATAGCCTGCAGGATTTATTACAGGCATGCAGGAAGACATATGGGTAGATTCTTCTCTCATTTATACCAGCATAAATCAGAGCTAATACTACTGAAGTCACTGGAGTTCCACTTGTTCAAAGGTGCACTACAAATGCTCAGAACAAACCCCAAACTTGCCAGTAAGTTTTCTACCTATTAATGTTGTCTAAATTAATCCATCCTCAGTTGAAACATTTAAACCTTTTAAACAACAGCAAGGCTTTGTGCAGTTGTCTTACCGTCTTTGACTCAGGCATTATCCAAATTCTTCCTTGAAGTCATACTTATGTCACTGGACTAGAGCCAAGCAGTATTCAGTGTGACAATTTTTGAATTTAGGGCAATATTTAAAAACCTTGAAATATTTATTGCACTCACACATTTCTTAGTGCAGCATTTGGATGCAGTCACATCTGTTCAGAACTTCAGGTGCTCAAGGACATTTGGGAAACTGAAATATTTTGGGCCTCTACAGAGCTTCAGTTTAAAAAGGCTCATATAAGATTATTGATATTTATCAGAATTTTCAAAAACTCCCATTAAATATAAGCTGAGAATATCAGTCCTTTCTCTGAAACTATGATGTCTCTGTCCTTTAAAGCATTTTTTTTGTGCCTATGTGTTACTTGGGAAATAATTTGCAGCAGCAAGAATGCAAAGCTTATTGATGTGTTAGAAGCTCTACAGGGACTCCTGGGAACAGTCATGCAGGAATTAGAGCTTCTCCCCCCAAAAGGGCAGTGGGATTGTTAACCCAACTAAAGGGCATCCAAACTAATGCACACAGCAAGGGCAACAAACAGGAGAAACTAGAAGTCACAGTGCATCAGGAAGACACTGACACAGTTGCCAACACAGAAACATGATGGGATGTGGAGGTCAATAAAGCTAAGATGATCCCAGTTGGACTTATTGGACTTACAAGTTCATATTTAAAGAGTTTAGGGTCTACATATTCAACAGGGGGTTGTAACTATTAAATTATTACAATCAGGAGGTTTCGGGGGATGATGTAATGAGAAAACCCAGATTAACAAATTTGGGGTCTTACACATACATCGTAGGGGAAACCCCATTTTATCTTGGGGGAATTACAATGGAAAAAAGGTATTTGGATTTACAGAATGCAAGGATTAAGTGAACACAAGGGGAGAGATAAGGCATAATAGGTTTTCTGCACAGGTTTAATGAGATCAAGGTGCAGACTCTCTGGCTTGGGCAGGGCATGTGATAACATCATGCAAAGAGTCTCTTCACATCTTGCTGGAGAAGGCAGGAAAAATCCACAGGGATGAGGTCAATGAAGAGGGTTTTTCCCAGCTTCTGTAGTCCACAGCTTTTTGCAAAGACCACTCAACTCTCTCTCAGCAGATATTATATTTTGGGATCCAACAGTGGGATGACACACAACTGGAGTGCTCCAGTGGATGCCCATAAACTCTTCAGAAGGGATAGGCAAGGAAGCAGAGGCGGTGGGGTGGCCCTGTATGTCAGGGAGTGTTTTCATTTCACCTTAATGGTGGTGGGGATAGGGCTGAGTATTTGTGGGTAAGAATCAGGGAGAAGACTAACACACAAAATATCATGGTGGGAGTGTTGATCTGCTGGAAGGTAGGAAGGCTCTGCAGAGGAATCCGGACAGGCTGGGTTGATAGACCAAGGACAATGGCATGATGTTCAACAAGGCCAAGGCCAAGTGCTTGGGTCACAACAACCCCCTGAAGTGCTACAGGCTGGGGGTAGACTGACTGGAAAGCTGCCCAATGGAAAAGGACCTGCAGGTGTAGGTTGACAGCAGCTGAATGTGCTCCAGTGCGTGCCCTGGTGGCCAAGAAGGCCAGGGGCATCCTGGCCTTTATCAGCAATAATATGGCCAGCAGGACCAGGGCAATGCCTGTCTCCCTGTACTCAACACTGGTGAGGCTTCACCTCAAATCCCGTGTCCAGTGCTGGGCCCCTCACTGAAAGAAGGACATTGAGGGCCTATAGTGTGTCTGGAGAAGGGCAATGGAGCTGCAGAAGGGTCTGGAGCACAAATCTGATGAGGAGCTGCTGAGGGATCTGGGAGTATTTATCTTGGAGAAAAGGAGGCTCAGGGGAGACCTCATCACTCTCTACAACTGCCTGAAAGGAGGGCATAGTGAGAGAGGGGTTGATCTCTTCTTCCAGGTGACAAATGAGGGGATAAGAGGAAACGACCTCAAGTTGCACCAGGGAAGATTTAGATTGGATATTAGGAAAAAATTCTTTACTGCATGTGTGATCAGGCATTGGAACAGGCTACCCATGGAAGTGGTGGAATCACTGATGCTGGAAGTGTTCAAAAATTGTATGGATGTGGCACATGGGTTAATGGTCCAATAAAACTAACACAATCCCAGATATGGGAGCAAAAACTGGAATACCTTTATTGAACTCACGAACCACTATTTAAGGATCTCAGGGGCTTAATATGCTAATAAGGAGCAGGGTTATGCCAAATAGGGGATTCCTCAATCTATTAGTGTTTCCAGTAGCAGAGGTGACTTAAGGAAAAAAGGGATTTACATTTCTCGAATCCAGTATTTACATTTGGGGGAAAAAGGATTTGATATTTACAGTGTGTAAGATTACACTGGAGAAGGGTGGTCAGCTTCACTGTAAATCTGAAAGAAGGATTTACACAGGGAGGGGAGAAAACAATGGGATATCTGATAGCATCATGCAAAGTCTCTCCACATCCTGCTGGGGGAAGCAGGTCAATGGATTTTGTCTGGTCTTTTTAGATGATGGGTTTTTCCCCAGCCCCTGTGGCCCAAGGTTTCCTGCTTAAACCCACCAATTCCTTTTCTGCTGATATACGAATTTTGGACTGCAACACATGGAAGTGTTTAATCATGAACATGGTAGTGCTGGGTAAAGACGTGGACTCAGTGATCTTAGAGGCCTTTTCCAACTTTAATGATTCTATGATTCTATTATAGTTATTTCTTCAACAAAAGGTGGAATGGGCTCTTCATCTTAACAGCTAGCTTGTTTCGTTTGGTTTTGCTGACTGAACAGCAGCAGTAGGGAGGGCTGAATTGAAGGATGCAAGAGGAGACTGAATAGAGTGGATGGGAAAAGGTCACTTGTTTTACCAGAGCCCCCTGATCCTAACAGAGCTTTGATCTGCTTCGGTAGTACATCTTCTCACAGGGAATAGCAAGTTCTTATTTTTGGTGACAATAAGAATTTAAATAAAGTAGAATTCATTTTATAATTACAAGTTTGAAAATCTTGCATATGATTAAATAGCTTATGGATCAGGACATAGATATGAGAAACATTTAAAACAAACTCATCTGTTTAGAGGTTGGTTGTCTTATATAACTACCACAATTTGCACACCTCCATGTCTGGCATTTTTGCAATTATTTCAGGAAACAATTTGCATAATTGAGTAATTTGCATATGCTCACCTTAAGCAGAAGGATAGATTTCATGCTGGAGAATGCATCAGCCTGTTTGACAGTTTGGGTGAATGAAGCCTACAGGCTGGCAGCACAGTAAGCTTGTGTTCTTTGTGCCTTCCACCTTTTCTTATTCTATTTGTAATGGTGAAAACCAGGACAGCAAGGAACTTAAAACCACAGGGAATGTGAAAATCTATTTTCATTTCTCCTCCCTCTCTGTGTTAATTTTAGGACATGTTTTTTCACGCTCCTTAAATGTCCTCTCTTCTTTGTACTTGCCCTTATCAACAGTTGTCACCCTGTTCTTCACATCTTGATTATCATACATAGCTCTAGTTACTCAACTGAGTCAAAATCATGCTAACAGGAATTCTGGCATGGATTGCTAAATATTTGAAGTATGTATAGCAGCCCTTTTTCTTCACACTGATAAAAATTTGCCTCTGGCAGAGGATACAGGAAATGGCCTTGCATTAATTTAAAATCTCACATATAAAAGATACTTTCAGTGAACCTACACATTTTGTTGTTCTTTCAGCATAGTTATGAAGTTTTAGTTTAACATTACATTTGAATTTCATGCCCTTGGTAAAAATGAAATAACCATTATCCTCCCATGTAAAAAAGTGCATGAGATGCTATCCATAGATCTGTTCGCTGAATTCTTGTTTCCAGATTCCAGCATTTGCACTATAATCCATTAGCTTTTCACTATATCTCAAATAAAACTTGAGATTGCTGCAGTCTTGCAAGTATGGAGCGACACAGGCTGTTTGTGGAGCCTTTCCTTCATGCCAACTCTGAAAAAAGCCCAGGGATGGAAAAAAAAAAAGTAATCCCAAGATTTCTTGTCGTTCTGTTTATCAAACAGAAATCCACAGGAGGACCTTGCATAAATTGTCTGTACATCCAATGGGCAAAATCTATATTAACTTGAGAATTGATTTTACTGAATTGCATTGGGATGCTTTCACTGGCATTGTCAATAAAATTGATTGAGGAAAAAATACCAAAACCACCAATGTGGCAGTAGGTTCAAACAGAAATTGCTAGGTGCATTTCACAGATATTTGTATGGCTGGATTAGTAGCACTCTGTATCTATCTGAATTTTGACCAAAATTACTAAGCCTCTGATCTTTGAATATTTCATGAATAACACAAAAGGAAATTGCTAATCTTTATTATTCATTTTTGCAAGATTACAGCTGTGCCATTAGTGAGAAGAAACTAGAAACAGTGATACAAGTATTTCTACATTTAATCATTTAAATCTCAGTGATGCAAAATGGAGATCTAACCAATCATTGTTTACCTTTAGATCCTTTAGCCTCCCTGGTTTCTTTTGCAATCAAACATACTAAAGGTAGGAAGTCCTGCTGCCTTTTCCAAAAGTTTAACAATGTCCCCAGAAATATATATACTTTGGCTTTTCTAGATTCTTTCCTGGGAAATCATCTTGAAGGTTGGCAAATATACATATTAAAAAAAAAAAAAGAGAGAGAGTAAGAAGAAAATATTATCTCTGCCTCTGATGATTTTAAAGCATATGCCTCAGAAATGTGTTTTGATGAGTCTTTTCTATTTTTAATAACATTTCAGAGTTAACACATTGAATGGAACAACTTGCTGTCTGAGTGCAGTGTTCAGAGTACTTTATTTTTTACACTGTAAATCTTGCTGGGTTTTAAATGCAGAAATACACTGATCTTTTTCTGCTGGTATCATCTCCTTAAAAAATTAACAGAAAAGTAAAAAACACAGTAGAAACCCACCATTTTCGTTCTGTGCCAATGAAGAAGCTTTCAGAGCCAATGGTAGCTTTGGCCTCAAGCATGTGAAACACATAAGTCTTTTCTCATATTTCATTCCAACCAACACTATTTCAGCCACTGGAGCAGGTACTTGGCTCTAAATCTGTAACTCTGCCAACAATCAAAGGCTAGGTACCAGTTACGTTGTGTTCCCGATTGTAGAGGTGTCTGCTAAGCACAATCATCCACTTGCTCCTGGGCAGAAGAATTTGACAGAGGTAAAACACATGGCTTGAGATAAAGAGCTTGATAATTGAAATATTATTCAGTATGATGATGATGATGGTGATGACTATATGATGATATTAATAATAGAGAGGGGAATAAAACCTGAGGAAAACAAGTGATGCACAATACACTTACCCATCACACACTGACCAATGCCCAGCCTGTCCCCCAGCCAGCTCCTCCCAGTTTATATACTGGACATGACATTCTATGGCATGGAATATTCTGTTGGCCTGTTTTCCGAGATTTAATTTTGACAATTGTTAATAATGATGATACATAGAATATTTCTGACTACGAATGGTTGATTTTTTTCTGCAACTGAGCAAACAGCTTCAAACAGCTTTCTTCCAGGGAGGTATGCCCTTTGTCTTAACTTGGATGAGATCAAGGAGAGAGTCCAAATTGAAACTATTAAGAACAAATGATTATCTTGGAAGTTCAAGAGGAATTTGGCTGAGGTAAAAAGGAATGTTATCTGGGAGAGAGCTAATTAAGAAGTGGAATAAGTAATTAAACATTTCTTCTGGTCTGACCCAGAATAAAATGGAAATCGTAGTTAATTTAGGTGAAAAAGAGGTCACCTGTTTTAAATACTTAAATTAGTGAATTTTGAATGCATTCCTCTTTTATCCACTCTTTAAGTTTCTAATACCATACCGAAATCAAGACTTATGACTGTCTTCATACTCAAATAATTTCACAGTAAAATGGAAAGTGCCACAGAAATTTAAAAGACAAGTCCTAAAATCATTTGATATGAGACAGACATGATGAGAAAACTCAGATAATATTATCCTTTGAAAGATTCTTAAACCAAATAATTATATTAAAAGTATTAGCCTTGCTACTAGGTCTGTAAAACATATGAAGCTGTGAGTTGGATTAACTACAGTGGGAACAGACCTCAATGCAGCTGGTGTTCTCAGCAGCTGGCTAAGAAAATGGGCTTGACTGCTTTCATAAACCATTGTGGGCTGCTGATGTGCACTGGCAGAGTGTCTCCTGGTGGTCCCCTCAGCTGGGCATGAAGGCTGCCATGGAGAAACAGGGGAATTGAGAAGTGGAGGTGCACTGCCCTGCTGGAAGACTGACCACCTCATGACGGGAGGTAACGTGAAACACGGCAAATCACAGTGAGCATGGAGAGTGGGCCAAGAGCTAAGTGAGATATTCAGGCTTCTTCTGGAGCTTTATTTGTGGTTTAGCTGGCTCTTTGAGCCTGTGCACACCCTTTGTGTTGCTCTTAAGCCTTGCTTAACTCCCTGAACACATAACTCCCCAGCTACTTGTCTGCACAGGCAACTCAGTGGCTGGGCTGGAAAAAGAGGAGAAGCTTGAAACAGTCCCCTGAGCTCCCAGCACTTTCAATACGCTGGTCTACATCCTTGTGGAGTGGCCTGGAGAGTTCTAGACCGGTCCTGATGTGGAAATGATCAAACTGTAAATAGATAAGATGTTTCCACCAAGTGTCCAGGTGCTGTGAAGAGCAGCCAGGGCTGCCCCGTGTTGGACACAGCCAATTCCAGCTGTCTCCAACCAACCCACCACGGGGCACGACTGAGCCCCGCAGCCACAATTGTGGTGCCTCAGGAACAGGCTGGGGAAAGGAGAGGGAACCTGCCCAGCAGTGAGGGGTGAGAGGGAAACAGCCCAGTGAGCACCGAGATGGAAGGAGGAGGGAGAGGAGGTGACCCAGGTGCCCCAGCAGGGACCCCCTGAAGTCCCTGGAATGCTCACAGTGCAGCAGGTATCCACACTGAAGGCTGTGAAGGACCCCTAGCTGCAGCAGATGGATATTCCCTGAAGGAACTGCACTCTGTGGAGAGTCCATGCTGGAGCAGGTTTATCCTGAAGGACAGCAGCCTGTGGGAAGGACCACAGTGGAGCAGGGGAAGAGCATGAGAAGGAGGGAAAAGTAGAGAGGAACTGTTATGGATTGGCTATAACCCCTGTTCCCCATCTCCTCCCACCCTGTGCAAGGGAGAGGTGAGGTAGAAGAGTGAAGTTTAGCCTGGGACAAGGGAAGAAGGGGAAAGGTTTTCTTTTTATTTTTTTTTCTTTGTTTCTCACAATGGAACACTTTTCATTGAAAACAAAAGAAATTCATTTTTTCCAAGTCGAATCTATTTTGCCCATGACAGTAATTGGTGAGCGATCTCCCCTGTCCTTATCTCAACCCATGAGCTTTTCAATCTTGTTTTCTCCCCCTCATTCCCATTTAGGAGAGGGGAGGAGTGGCTGAGCAGGCTTGTGGCAGCCAGCCAAGGTTAACCACAATAAACAGCAGAAATGATTCATGTAGATGCAGAAATGGTTTCAAAGAATAGTCTTATGAACATATATGGGATATTTCAGAGATATTTTATATATAAGTAGGATAATTAATAGAGGTGGATGGTGCAGTACATGCTGGGGTGTCTTACAGAACTATTATCAGCTGGAGAGTATGAAATGAGGAAAACAGCAGTTTACAATCGAATTAAAGATGCTGCTGTCAGCAATGGAGTCACCCATCTGCACCAAATGGTGAATGACCACTGTGTTCAGAAGATTAGACTCCCTATGTGAGCATTCCTGCACCAAGGTGTCAATAAATTGGTTTCTCTTTTCAACCAATGCTCTGTCCTTGAGAGTCTGTACAGTGAAACTGTTATCTACATCACTAAAGGAGCCTATGGAAGCATAAATGCTTTTCCTAATCAGCATCTGAGGTTAAAATAATCTGTTCTGTCAGTGTTTAGCAGAGTGAAACTGAAATTTAAGACAGAACTTAAAAGCTTAACTATGATAAACAATTATCTCAAATTGTAGTGATTTATGATCTTAAAATCCCTGCTGTATAATGTGTTAATATTATTTTTGGATATTGACAGGAAAATATTTCTACATTTCTCTTGAAATTTGCTTAAAAATAGAGCAATATTTTCTTATAATGTCACTTCTTAACGTTTGGAATTAAGAACACAGATATAAAAGTCAGTCTTTGAAAGCAAAGATTCATTATTTTATGGTACATTCCAAAGAGAGAGTCTTCCTTCTAATTCTATATTCTGAAGTATTCTTCAAGTATTAGCAGCAGTATAATAAAAAGCAAGATCCAATTTGAAGAAGCACAAAGGTTTTGTAGTTTTTTGATGAAAAGCTGGGGTAGTAGAGGATATGGAGAAATAATTATATGGTGTGATAATATAAAGACTGCAGGTTTGTGTGTCTTCATATAACTACTGAGTATGAGATCCGATGTTTGTTAATTAAAGACTTTTCTATTTCCACTAGATGGCTGCTTCTGAAAGACTAGCTTCTTAGCATAAAATTAATTAACCTTCAGAAGACAGTCCGAGGTACTTCAATGACCCAGCTGCTGCCAAGAAAAATAAATCACATTACAGGATCTTTCACAAATCTTTTAAAGGCCTTCTGCTGTATGTGTGGTGAGAGAGTATAAAATATTAGATACCCTTTTATTTTACATTATCTGCTGGAAGAACACAGAAGGCAATTATTTCTGCCCTATATATCAGAACACTGTCTCTTCTCACATTTCAAGAGGCATTGGGACATTATGAGGAAACATGTAGAGGAGATTGTATCACTTTCCCTCTCCTTGCTTCTTCTCCTGTGCATCTACTGGTCAACTCTTTGACCCCATTCCCCTTCCCACCAAAATAATTATAATGCAGGTACTAAATATCAGAAGATATTGAAGCAGACCTGTTTTTAATTCATATCTGAAAACTGTCATAACTTTGATCCAGATTTCAAATCATTTAGAAATACCTTTTTTGTATCCTCCTTTTGAAGGCAAGGGAAAGATGAATCTTAACATTGTACCAAAGCTGAAAGGCAGAGATTTCATGTCTAAATCCTCCTGTCCTTTGACAAAGAACTTTATAGATGGTTAAACACCTAATCTTACCAATAAACCTATTGAAATGTCCTTTTAGAGTCTGATTTGGTTTGGATAGCCTTACTGAATTGATTTAGGAATGAAGCATTTTTTCAAACAATAGAACTTATCATGGCTCATCACATGAAGTTACCCAGCGGTCTCACTTGCATGCGTCAGATTTTTATCATATACTTAGGAGTACTACGGGGGCCTCAAGTGTGGACAAGAGTGCACTGAAGCCACTCAAACAGAATATTGAACTGAGAATCACATTATGAGCTTCCCTGCAGCCTCTGTGCTATATTTTCTCTCTTTTATTCTGGCTCTTTGATTTTAGTTTTCCCATCTGTAAGCTGAGAATAACAGTGTTTCTTCTCCTAAAACAAGTGTTAAAGCAGATTTTATTATATCACTAGATGCGCTATATATAGAAAATCACATGCTTATATGAAGGAAAAGATATTTCCATACACGTTGCACTTAAAACATTGTCATACTCCAGTCCTACATCTGTTGCTGGCAGACATTTGCCAGGCTTTCTAAGATGTTGCTGCTTAAGCTCATGTGCAAGAGAAATGGAAAGTGGAGAATTATGGGATTTGATAAAGTCTTATGTGCCAAGGCAAGTTCTTTTTTGTCTAGTGCCAAGACTAATAAACCACTTAGCAGTAGCTGCCTCCTGCAATCTTCAAAAATTATGGGACTATTTCAACATTCCTTATTATAAGAGAAAGACATATTTGCTTGTTCTGTCCTTGCTACATTTTCTTTCTAATGGAAATGTCTAATGCTTTTTTGATAAAGTTAACTGATTTAACTGTGATGAATTTTATGATCAGGATGCCCATATAACCCTTTCCTTCCTAAATCACTATAATTTCTCCTCACCACAAACAGGGAATTCTGCATCTGTTTTTCAAAAATCCACTGATGCCATGGCTCAGAAATCAGAGGCATTTGCTACATTTTAAGAAGGAGAAGTGAAAAAGTCTGGGTTACAGGGCCGTGCAGGATAAAAAATGTAGACAGAACTGCAGAGATGGAGATTATCAGTCCCTCAAAAATTCAAAGTGGAAAACCAATGAAACAGGCAGGTTTAAAAGCCTGATGGGAAAATAAGGAAAACTATTAGCATTCGAGGATTTGCAAGACAGCAAGCTGGCAACACTGAGGGCTCCTTCCTGCCTGGATGGTGCCTGCCTGGCCAGCAAAGGCTCTTCAGATGTTTCACTGGGGTCTTGAGCCCCTTGCTGCATAGCCTGGTAGCTTCTTAACTCCTTGTGATCTGTGCATTAGGCCACACAAAATTGCTTTATGCCTTTATTTGTTTTATTGTGTATGTCCCTGTGTGTATATGTAAATGCACAAATATAAACATATATGTGTTTTTCTACATATCTATAAATACTCTATTTGCAAAGACTCTTCCTGCTCAGCTAAAAGAGCACCAATTACAGTGAACCCAAAAGAGAGAGAAACACCAGTGAAAATTTAAAATATTTTTAAAAGAAAATATAAATCTGAGAGGTCACACAGGCTCTTTTTCAGTATTACAGAGTAGAACATTTAAAGCCATTCATATAAAAGAGTGTCTACACAAGTAGGTAAATGCTATGCTCTTCACCTCCCCTGCAGAGAGTTATTGAAACCCTAGGACGGTTTTAAATAAACATAATTAATAGTTCTCCATCTATTCTCAGTCATTGTGACATTCAAGAATTTCAATATGAAAGGCTGACTTTGCTGAAGGATAATGCTGGGCATTCTAAGTCACCAATTAGGATGCAAACTCCAATGCTACCTATTGCTAAAATATAGTCCATTTGCATACAAAAAAAAAAAAAGTCAAACAAACAAGAATGTTGCTTCTGGAATCTAAAGTATTTGAGACATAAACCTGGTTTTAAGTCAGGAAAATTACCTATTTGGAAAAAAAAAAAAAAAAGGACATAAGAAAACTTTCTTATTTTGAGGGTTGGTTGTAGTGAAATGAATGTCAAGTCCTTCACAGCATCAGGTCAATCCCTACATTTCTGCATCCTAAACTGAACATAATTTATTTAATAAATTTTGCTTTGTTATGCAAATCAGAATTAAAACCAAAACCCAAACCAAACCAAACAAACTGAAACATAGTTGGTGGCTTACAGTGATTTATCTGTATTTTGAGGATCTTCAGGAGCCGTCTAAAACCAGAGTAGTTTACAATGCTCAAAGCACCTCAATTTGTTCTCTTACAAGTTATTCAAGTCCTAAATTAATTATAACAATAAGATATGAGGATAACTGAAACCTGAAAACAGTCAGGATCTAAAAATCCAGTTTCCTTTACAGGCCTCCTTCAGATAAAAATTAATTAGTCAACCTGTGTTCCTTAAATAATTCCCTAGATTTTTCTGATGTCAACCCAACTGAGCACTCCAGTCACCACTTTCTGTGTTGTAATTCATTCCTGGGCAGAAGTATCTCACCTGTAGATGTCGAATCTACTGAATATTCTGCCAGTGTTTTAAGCACCTTAGAATCATCTGATATCTTCAGCTGAGGAAAAAGATGATTTCCAAAGGAGCACCTGCACTACTCTTAAAGCAGTTGAAATCAACTCCTTTTGGAGTTTGTAAGTGAGAGGAAAATGTCATAGTGGTATTCCACATCTACACATTTATACAAAGCTATTAATAGACTACTAGAGCTGTAAAAACAAGGACTCTGAAGTAGCAAATGTCAGAGCTAAATTTATTCTCTATGACCTTAATTCATTCTTTTTCATGGCGTGTTCATTATAATAAAGCATCTAATTACACAATCGTGTAATACATTTGGGGTTCCTCATGAAATCTGTACAGGTTACTTGAGAAATAATTTGCAATGGTAATAAAACAGAGGAGGAAAAAAAGGCTCTTGTCACACATCATTCAGAGAAATCACCTCTAAAACCAAAAGCGTACTCCTAAATTAACTGGCTAAAGTAAGTATGGTAAGTATATTAATTCTGCTGGAATTATGTGACTGTGTTTTGTATAAATATAATTTTTTAATTACTTAAAAAAAAAAAATAGTGTTTTACTCAAATATTTCCAACCATATATTATGGTCAGACACACACTTAGATATATCTTTGCTGAACTTGAAAAGGATGGACTGGGGTTCTGTGAGTGATTCGAAATCCAGTCATGAGATTCTCCACTCCTCTAAGCATTAAAAATCCTACTCCAAGCTACTTCCCATTTATGCCAAAAAGTAACAGCCCTTAATTCCAAAATTCAGTATAAAATATGCAAAGGAAAGAAAGCAACATCCTTCTTTGCAACATGGGACATATTGAGACCAAAGCATGGTTTTTTTTCCTCTGTAGCTGTTTGACATGCAGTGTATATCTAATCCCACAGTCAGTGACTCAGTTCTTTTCCATGCACTGTGTGATAGCTGTTACAGAAAAGAAAATCTTTCCAGTCACAGTCAGAATACACATCCATTTCAGCAGTTTCCAAAGGGTTCCATTTGACTCTTACTCCCTTATCTGGTCCCCAGATTAGTGATCTTGAATTCTGGAGTTGTACATTCCTCCAGGCACATCACAAATGTCCTCTTTGTAAGTGCTAACAACCCTAAGGATGATAATGTGATCTAGTGAACTTGTTATGCTATTACTCAATTCATTGCTTACATAAAAGTAAAACCAATAGAAATGATAAGTGTCTCTGTAAAAATTTTCTCTGAGTTGTTAATTTTATATTAATAAGTTTAGGGACAATCATAACTAACACATGTACATACATAGGATTGGTATGAACAATCTTGACCAGGCTCTTGACAGACCTTGACTAAGATACCCATAAACTACAGTGCAACTGAACTCCATATTTTTTTTTGACTACTATGCAGTCAAAACAGGTGAGTTTATATAGTGGATATTTTAGCAAAAGAAAATAATTTCTGGAAGAAAGGAACCACAGCAATTGAGAAGGAAACAAGCTAAACTGTATAGTTATAAACTAAAACTTGAGTAGCTATTCTTTACGAGGTCGTCTTCTACCATGGTTATTTCATATGAGTAGAGTTTGGAAACCCTATTTACTGGTAGCATTTATGAATATACCCCTTTTAGCATTTCTGAATATACCTATTTTCTTTTTGGGCACAAATAGTTAGACTGTTTCCTAAACACAGCAACCAAGCTCACTGAGTGTTTCCCAGTGATTTTTTTTTTCCTGAGACATGATAACAATAACTTCTTATCAGAAGTTAGACAGAAGGTGCAAATTGTAAATTGTTCTTGTATACTTAGTAATTAGCAGTCTGGTCTTGGGTTTTATATTGGCATTAACTTCTAGAGTTTTTTTTAAAAAGTCCTCAGTACTTTTGAAAACACAGAAAAATACACTTATGTGGGCACATAGTGAAGGAAATGAGGGGGGAAAAGTATATTTAATGCAAAATTATTATCCAAAAGTAGATAAAAAGGTGTGCAATTTGACAGAATTCTTTAAAATTTAAATAAAGATCTCCTGCAGTCAGAAACTGCAAAGGAGTGGCATGTGACTTACCAATTTATTGATCAATACAAGGTCTCCCTGAAACATCAGAGACCTTCTTCAAAGATCTTTTTCAAGCAATGAAAAGAATGTCCTTTTGCACTTGTCTAAAGGGGCTTTAAAAGTAGCAAATAGTTCTTTATATTAATTGATTTTTACTTCAGTAATGGTTACTTTCAAGTAATGTACTCATATCTTAAACTTAATCAGCTTTTCCCTCAACCTCTTGATCTTCAGAAATCTTAACTTTTGGCTGATAAAGTTTATTTTGTTCAGTCTGGAGAGGAGGAGGCTGAGGGGAGACCTCATTGCAGTTACGGCTTCCTCACAAGGGGAAGAGGAGGTGCAGACACCAATCTCTTCTCTCTAGTGACCAGTGACAGGACTCAAGGGAATGACCTGAAGTTGTGTCAGGGGAGGTTTAGGTTGGATATTAGGAAAATGTTTTTCACCCAGAGGGTGGTTGGGCACTGGAAGAGGCTCCCCAGAGCAGTGGTCACAGCACCAAGCCTGACAGAGTTCAAGAAGCATTTGGACAGTGCTCTCAGGCACAGATTGTGACTCCTGGGGATGGTCCTGTGCAGGGCTAAGGGCTGGAATCGATGCTCCTTGTGCGTCCCTTCCAGTTCACATATTAGTTGGAAGTAATTCTGTGATTCTGTGATTTTATTTTCTACCAATTTCTAACTCACATTTCCTACAATAATGTCTCATTCCTCACACTAAACTTTAACAACCCTCTGTAAAAAAAGAACATTTCATAAGAAATCACATACTGTATTTCATTGTCAGATGCATCAACAAAATTGAAACTAATCCAATGTTTCAGCAGATTTTTTGTTTTATTTAATCTTTTACCCCTACTTCATCTATTTTAACGTGTTGTACTATTAAATGCAGACAGTCTTGGCATACATACAGATGAGGTAGTCACAGTACCTGTGGTATTGTAGTTACAAGGCACGGTGAGGCACCTCAAATCCTGTGTCCAGTTTTGGTCCCCTCACTACAAGCAAGATTTTGAGGGGCTGGAGCTTGTCCAGAGAAGAACAGTGGAGCTGGGGAAGGGACTGGAGCACAAGTCTGATGAGGAGCAGTTGAGGGAGATGAGGGTGTTCAGCCTGGAGAAAAGGATGCTCAGGGGAGACTGTATTGCCCTCTGCAACTCCCTGAAAGGAGGTTGTAGCCAGGTGGGGGCTCATCTCCCAGGTAACAAGTGACCTCAAGATGTGCCAGGGTAGGTTTAAATTGGATATTAGAAAAAATTTCTTCACTGAAAATATTTTCAAGCACTGGAACAGGTTGCCCAGGGCAGTGGTGGAGTCACCAACCACGTAGGAATTTAAAAGATGTGGAGGTGTAGCACTCAGGGACGTGGTTGAGTGGTGAACATGGTGGTGGCAGGTTAAAGGTTACACTTGATGATCTTAGAGGTTTTTTCCAACCTGAACAATTCAGTGATTCTATGAATGCAAGACTGCCCTTTTCTTGGCATCTGAAAAATGTCTAAATGGTGCTGTTTTCTCTGTGTCTTTTCTGAACTACTTAAAACCCTGGTGAAATAGCACTAGACAGATATTTGGTCCCTCAACAATTTTATTATTATTTGCACGTTTTCCAGTGACTCCTTTCTTTCCTTACATTTAATGCCCATAAATCTGACTGGTTCTGTAGTACCAGTTCATGACTGTTTCAGTTGTTATTCAAAAAGCTGCCTTTTTTTGTGGACAATGTAATTAGACACTCAGAATCACTGTTGTCAACAGTTATCTATTGGAAATGTTGACTGCCACAGTGAGATAAAAGAGCCATAATTCAATTTGATCAAAGTGCCTTAAACAACTACATACAGTGGTGAGATTCTATGAAATATTGATCAGTTCTTTCAAGTGATTCTGAAACAACCCACTTAAAACCTTAAAGGTATACACAGATTTCCTATCTTAATTGTCTAAAACTCCTAAAACTCCTGGCTTTTTGTTAGTAACTGAATGGATCAAATAATGTTTAAGAATAAAATTATCTTAATATTTTTGATACCTAAATAACAAGCCATTTAATTTATTTCCAAGATTAAAAAGACACTTGAAATAGTTTTTGGTTAATTGGATAGCCATTGGTTGTTGTGAAAACATATTTTGTTTCTTCTGAATATAATGAATATTAGATAAAATTACTGATCTACCTTTCCATAAAAAACACAGCTCTTTCTGTTTCTGATTAACAAGGAAGGGATGACACTGACATCATGAACTGAGGTCTCTTTTATTCCAAGATTACACTTTCTTCCCATGATATACTAATATTTACTTCTACTGGAATAATTTCTCTCTTCCTCACCTCTATTTTTAATGTATTATTCCTTAAAAAAAATTCTTTCCATATAGAACATCGTCCTGAAAATTATGATTTTACTCAAGCTTAAATTTCATTCTCATAAATCATATTATTTTTTTTTTATTTTCACTCTCTAGTACTTCCTGTATTTTTGCCTGTAATTCCAGGTATAAAGCCCAACGTGCCACAGTAGTAATGGAAACAATTTCACCTACCGCCTTTACAAAGAATATTGTTTGCTTAGCTATGTACCGTGTAGTTCTGTATCGATGCACCTCAGCACACAGTGCTGACATTGAATGTCATTTGGGAGTACATGACACCATTTTGGGACTGTTTGTACACTCCAGAGCAGTTATGCTGGATTTTAGGAGGCTGTAAACTTTGTATGTTTTTCCCCCTTATGCCACAGCATAAGATCATGAAGATTGAAAGTCAGCTCATCACTGATGTTCATTGGGCCACTAAAGTCTTCCCTCTTCTGCAGCCCTTGGTGCCCACCTGGAACCAGGGCTTATTGTATTAATATATTATATTTTATTAATATTTTTATATCCCATCTGTCACCTTACCTTCCCACTCTCTTATATACATGGTTGCTGTAAACTATACTCTTAGTTATGGGGATGACTAAAAGTTGGACGAAGCTGATGAGACAAGCACTACCTGATTTGTTTACTTTTTGTTTTTCTGTCATACTCATATGGTAAATAATATTAAAACCTCTACTGCATGGAAATGACCCTTATTTACTGAATAATACTAAAATAGATCAAATATCCCAGCCTTTCTACTGAGTAGCTCCATAACTCTGGGATAGTCACACAGTACAAGCAGTCACCATAAAACTCCATGAGAAACATTCATTCTAGTTTATGTGGATATTTGATGGGGGATGATATTGGAAAAGAAAAGGAAAAAAGATGGATAGGGGAGTTGTACATGGCAACAACATCAGGTTAGAACATGTAATACATTGAAATGTTTTACAGGGTGGCCAAGAATTCATTACTCACAATTTAAACATTTAAATATGCAGGATTAAGATGAGAAATTAATGTTTGATAAACTACCTTGCATCTACTTGTTACATGACTCCTTTTGTGTAAAATATTTGCTTACTGCTGGCTACAGTTAGAGATAGGGCAGATAATTTAGAAGATAGATCTTATTCAGTAAAGCAAATAGTATTTTTATAATGACTAGCACACTACTTCGAGTTTCTGAAATAAAACTGTTAAGTACACAAATTTTCTTTTTTTTCCTTGGAAAGGATTTCCATCACCCACAAATTTTAAGATAAGTTGAATTCAATTGATTGCAGTGTAACTTCTGTTGATAATGATGTGAATAAGTATTTTAAGACTATGTCTGCCATCTTAGATCATGTATCTTGTGTGGCGCCATGTCATTTGTGCCACATCTGTATCAACGAGGAGGGAAATAATCCTTTCACTTACATCCATGCAAACCTGCTCTCTAGTAAGTGAAAGGGAAGTGCTGAACAATATACACCCAAAATTTTGAGACAGAATAACTTGGAGATAGTAAGTACTCTTATAAAGCCAAGCCAAAGCTGACTGTACTGAAGCTGAAAGGGAACTGATTCCATCCCCTTTGCAAACCAGAATCTGTGAGGTGTCCTCTCACATTAACACTATCAGGGCTCTTTCACTAGCATAGGAAAAAACAGGAGCAGATTTATTGTGCAAATTCCCCTTGTACGTCTTTTAGTATTGACACATGTGGTTTTTAGGTCCAGCTATCATTGCCAGGTAGATGGCTAAATGGGAAAGGCAGGGATGCTTTTGGGATTCTTACCTGACAGGGAGTAATCCATCTTATTTTGCGTTGGAAGCAACAAAAATTGAATTTGTTTCAGTTTAAGACAAACAGTCAAAACTTCTGTATAAGAGAGGAAGACTTTATAGCATTAGCACATTATCTCTGGTTGCTTTGGATACAGGTCTCAGTTTTGGATTGTAATTATTGTCTAATAACTAATTATTAATAATTATTACTGATAATTGTATTAATTATTAATGATTAATTATTGTAATTATTGTCTAAGTTTATGCAGCTTGCAAATTGCCACTGTTCCTCTGAGAAAAAGAGTAGTTTTGTCTCCATCTGGAAAGGTACTTTCAACTTGTGTGCCCTAAGACCTTTACAGAAATTTGGAGTTAGCCAGAGCTTTGAGGTGAATATGCCTAGCCTGTCTCCTATTCGAAATTCCCCACATAAGAATGAAGGTGATTTATTAAGTTACCTCTCAACCCTCTTCTCCCAAAAAAACCCCAACCTAAAATCCTACACAATAGGAGGCAGAGGTTCTATCAGGCTTGACACTAAAAAGACTTGATTTTTTTGAAGAGACCTAATTAAAAGTGATTAGGTCAGGCAGAGTGGAATTGATTAAAAAATTAAAAAGTTACACATAACTCTGCTTGCTCACCATTCTTTGAAAATGGTTCTTAGTCCCCCTTTGGTCTGAACTAACCTAACACTGTAAATTGTAACAAACTCCTCATAATTTTCAAGAAGTTTTTTTGCTGTTAACTCTAATGCCTGTTCAGCTGCTCTCTCCTTTTCTCAGCCAAGTATCCTGATCCTTCAGGCTTCCACTGCATTTTCCTGTCTCTTCTGCCTCCTATCTCTTACTTACTGTGAAATTTTTTCTCCTCTGAACATGGTAAGTAGGTCCCTGAGGAAAGCACATTCTCACCCATGTGAAAAATGTGATTTCCATCATGCTATGAAAAAGCAACATTATTTTTTTTTATTTTTTTTTTAATCAGATCACCCATACACCATGACATTACACCAGATCTCTGGAAAAAAACTCTCCACAATAATTTACTATAATCATGCTTAACTGACACTTGGCATATTTAGTGAGACAGTTTCAGCAGATTGTGCGGGTGATTTCATAGTGCACAAAGGTTTTATGTTGATCCACTCCCTTAATGAAACAAAGCATAAAAAGAGAGCAAATAAAATGCATGATTTCTGTCTCTATCCCAGTGCACCATTCCAGAAACATATCTAAGTGTTTATGTCTATCCTGTCTTCTATAATATAAAAAAAAGTGTGTATGACTGTGTTATATGAAAAGGTCTATGCATTTAATGCAAGAGTTAGACTTGAATAATATGTATTTAAATAGGTATATGGAACTGAGTGATTGTGATTGCTTTTACTGACTGTAAAAAAAAAAAAAAAAGATATCCTTCCCTGTATAAGAGCTCTTAAAGCTGAGGGACAAGCATTTAAAGCAAGCAGAGCATAGCAAGACCAGAATGCCAAAGTTAAGTGGAAGAAGTTAGTTGTAAATTGATCAGTTTAACCTGGCAATGGTAAGATTTGTCATCCCCAGTAGTAATGACTATGAACTATCTTGTTCACAGAGTACAGAAGATTAAGTCATATTTCCAACCTTTCTTTCTCTCTTACTAACACAATATTATTATCTTGCATCCTTTTGAGAAGTCACAAGTAAAAATTGCATTAATTCAATCTGAACGAGAAAAGGCCTCCATCACTTCATAATTAAAAGATATAAAAGCTGTAATTTTAATTTTCAAAGGTCCTCATTCATCTAATATTTATTCAATTTTCATAAAAATAGCAATAAACACATTGTCTAATAATGATCAAAGGCATGCAAATTCTTATGTTATTATGAGAAAACACTACATTAAAACATAATTGCAACATACCATGAAATATGCAACATTACCAATTTATTACTTCGTATATCAGCAGCTCTTGTATATTTATATATAAATTGTTTTGGAAGAGTAGTTTAACATGCTCTTTATATTATTTCTATTTGTTTATCCTAAAAAGAAAGCAACTGACTTTTGCATCACATGTTAATTGTGGCTTTACATAGGATAGTGTCTTTTTCCAGTCAAACTGTATTACCCCAAACACATTATGAATAAAATTTCACTACCATTTGTTATTTATATAAAATTCTGTATATCGTTTGCTAATATAGTCAAGTTGGGATAGCAACAGCTTTATGTTCATGCATACACACATAGTTACATACTTGTTACTGACATTCACTGCATCGCTGAAATAACTCAATATTATAACATAGAATTAAATAATATATTTTATGTAAGTTATGAATATCTCATCTAGACAAAATGTACTTAATTTCTGTCTAGACAGCAGAGGTTTGGTCATTTTTTTCTCTGCTAGGGAGTGAGGTATTGTATGAAATGAGATCAGGTAGTAGTATGGGATAGAAGAACAATGCCATTAGGTGAAGAAACTGCAAGAAGAGACAAACAGATTATGCAGCATCAAGACAGCTGAGCAAGATTGACAGTGTCTTTGGAAAGACTGTGCAGAGCCAAGACCCTGAGGCTCCTAGTTTAAGGAAAGATAAAGAAAATACTTGAGATAATCAGTGGATAGGGATGCCCACAAAAAGAAAGGCTGGACACTAGTGACTTCTGTCAAGTGAAGAGAGACTGCTTCCCTACCAGCTGCATCTGTAGCTTGAGAGTGGGTATAGTGCCCTAGGGGCCAGAGCCAAGTGCCTGTGTGGGGAGGAAAAGCTGGGAGATAGCTGTCAGGAGCTGCTGCCTGTAAGGATGGAAATACCCACCTGAGAGGCTCTAACTTGAGTGTCTCAGGAAGCTTGTTTCTTACTGGGTGCTCTGTGGTGGGTAATCTTGGCTGGCTGTCTCAGGAATACAGGAGA
Source organism: Manacus vitellinus (assembly GCF_001715985.3). Classification (NCBI taxonomy): domain Eukaryota; kingdom Metazoa; phylum Chordata; class Aves; order Passeriformes; family Pipridae; genus Manacus; species Manacus vitellinus. The sequence goes on from NW_021940488.1 coordinate 5,143,975, forward strand.
AAATAAGATGAAAGATGCTGTGGGTCAAGACAAGGATGGGGAGATTGCTCAGGAATTACTGTCATGGGCAAAACAGAAGTGACATGGGGAAGATTAATGTAATTAAACTCCAAACTTTAAACACCTTCCTTCTCTCTTTCACCCTTCTTCCTGGACTGAACCTCACTGCCAACCACTCTCTCTCTCTCCAAGAGCAGGGGGGGATAGGGAATGGGAATTGCAGTGAGACTGTCACACATCCTCTCTGCTGCTCCTGTCTCCTCACATTTTTTTCCTGCTCCAACATGGATCCTTCCCACAGGCTACAGTCTTTCAGAATAAGTCTCCTACAGCCTGAGGTCCTCCAGGGCCTGCCAAGTGGATATGTGCTCTAATATGGTCCTTCATGGACTGCAAGGGTACAGCTGCCTCTCCATGGTCTTCTCCATGGGCTGCAGGGAAATCTCTGCTCTGGTGCCTGGGGCACCTCCTCCCCTTCTTTCTCTGACCTTATTGTCTACATAACCCTTTCTCTTACATTTTTTCACTTGTTTCTCACAACTGCTGCACAGCCTTTTTTACCCTTTTTTAAACCTGCTGTCGCAGAGGCACCACCAGCGTTGCTGATAGGATTGTCTTTGGACAGTAGTGTCTCTGTTTCACAGCCTACTGGAACTGGTTTTCTCTGATATGGGGCAGTTCCTGGCCTCTTCTCACAGAATTCACCCCTGAAGCCCTGCCCACTACCAAAACCTTGCCATGTAAACCAAAGACACCCCCAAATCTGGGATGTTATGGAGCGAATACCAAGCCTTACCTTACCCTTGGGCTATAAAGCTCTGCTGTTCATCCATCTGGACACCAATGATACCACTGGGTCAATCCCAAGCATGTCAGGAGAGACTGAGCTCTGGAAGTGAGGGTCAAAGGGCTGAGGAACAGGTGACCCAATCCTGCCAGTAAATGGAGAAAGAATTGAATATATACAATGTTTCAATACCTGGCTGTGGGGCTGATGGCACAAGGAGAGCTTCAGCTGAAACAAGAATTTATTGCGCCATTGGTAGCACCATTTGGTGGTGTCTTATCAGTCCATTTACCTATCATGGGATCAAATATTTAATAATAGACTAGGGCAGGTTTTCCAGTGTGCATCAGGTAGGCAAATAGCCAGGGGCAGAGATAGGAATAGGTTCAGTCAGGAGGCTCTTTAGGGATGAAGCAGTGCTCTTCCCAGCAACATAAATACAGAGGTTGTTCCCAAGCAGAAACTGCTGGGCTGTGTGCAGTGCTGAGCTCATAGTCATCAATAATGCAACATGAACATTAACAGGCATAGGATGGAATATCCAACAAGCATTTCCACTGCCACGCTCAGTTGTATAGCCGGCATGATAACTACATATAATTGTTACTGTAACTGGGCATTACGACCTGGCTGAGCAAAATACCTGACCCTTTTGCAGTGCTCTGCTGAACTAATTTTGTCTGACAGCTGCAGCTATCTTCAATAAATTTCATACATCTTTGGGGCTGAAAAATCTGTGCAGACGTGCACTCTCAGTATGCTGAATTTCTGACTCATTGTACTTCATATCTTTGAAACCTCCTTTAACACTGTGACTGCAAAGAGACAATAGTGCTTCCCATACTTCAACCTTCTAGTTTCCCTGGGTTTTTTTGCCTGCTCAGCAGACTAACAGCAGTTATAGCCTTCTGTGGAGTCATCTGAATAAGCAGGGAGCTTTCTCTAATGGGAAGTGCAATTATTTCCTCAACATGCTCATCTTGAATCATTTTGTCAGCCATTACCTAAACTCAAAGTCAGTTTGTACTGACTATGTAGTAACATATTGATCCACCCAATTTGTCTGTGCTGGTGAAATTCTTAGCAGCTCATTACAAATGCTACTTTAATACTAATGGATTTGACACTCATACGTGGAAGAAATGTAAGATATATGCTGGATTTCTGATCTCGAAGACAAGCCTGCTCCCCTCTTCGGACAACTATTTGACATTAATTGCAGGTGCAGTTTGCCAGCTCTTGAGTTCTGACATTATAACATTGCCACAACTTTGAAACATGGAGTAGCACGATTCAAGGACTCTGTAGTCTTCCTGCTTCAATTAGCACTTCATTCCAGCTTTTATGTAAAATTCCTATTTGATTTTAGCTAAATTTGTACCATACTAGAAGTTACTGCATATGGTCTCAACATATTCATACAGACAAGCTTAAGAATTGCAGATATTTTCATTCAAAATCTTCTGATTTTGGAACCCTATCCTGCTCAACCTCTACTGTAATGCATTTCATCTGATAATTAAAATATTAAAGTAGTAAGCCTTCATGTTTAATCCTTGCCACTTTAGATGTTTCAGGATCACATTTGCAGTCAGACAGATTCCATTTCTGCAAATACTGATGTCAGTGAGAAAGTTCATGAGCTTGAATAACTTGACAGTTTGACAATACTGTCCAATTCAAACTATTAAGTAATGAAAGAAACAAGCACTGCAAGTTATTGTAGTAAATGCTCCTATGACAAAACACATCCTGCTTTACCAGTCTCTCTTTAGCAAAAAAAATTCTACTTACTTTAAAATTAAATTTAAGACTTTAAGGTAACTATCATTCTGAAAGGTAGGCAGCCATATCAGTCAGAGCATAGTTATCATTTTAGAGGAAAAATTAATCCCTCTGAAATCAGTTGCATAGAGTTTTCTTCAAGATTCATGGTTATATATCTAACTGAAACTACACTCAGGAAAAGAAATCAAAGATGTATTAAAAATCAATTAGATGTTTAATATCTATTAAAATTTTTGGCAACTGGATATATGAAATAACAAATTAACTGTGAAAAACAAAGGAGTTTTTTTCACCCTCACTACATGAAGTGATGAGATAACAGGGTTCACAATTTATTGAGTTGATGATCTTGTGAAAACAGAAAAAAGTTAAACAAAACAGTGGTAATTCTTCTCATGTGTTCCACTTTTAACTTCAAAAAAAAAGTGTCGAGTTTTCTTTTGCCTGCATGGATGTGCCTATGTACATACAGTAAGAAGGCAAAAGCTGAAGCAGAATTGATATAGTGTATCATGTTACAACAATTCCTGGAGTTGCAATGCTCTGTTTTCTCTGGAAATTCTGAACCATATCAAACAACTTATTTAGCCCTTTCTGTGTTACGTATTTTTTCAGATGTACTTTTTTTGCTTGCAGGGGTTCTAGACAGTTCTATTTGACTCAGCCTTTCACTTTAAGGAGCTGACCAAGAAGCTCCTTGTGTAGCTACTGAAGGAAAGCAATTCCATACTGCTGGCTCCAATCATTGCCCACAGCCAGCTCCCGGACACACCTGGTGAGACAAGGTGCTCTCATGCTGAAGCCTTTCAAACTAAATATAAATGTTACTTAAAGGACAGTCATTCATTGATTTACCAGTGTCTTTTATTTAGGAAATCTGCATGACAAAACTCAAAGAAGGTACATAATGTTATTCTTCTCCCATCAGTTTTCTTTCTATCTTATATTTACATGAATATGGTATGTAAACTGATGTTAGACTGGCTTGCAGTCACATGGCCCTCCTCTGAAATGCACAAGTATCTTCAGAACAGTTTCAAAAATATTTTTTCAAATAGTTAAAGATATTCCTTTTAATGTGCATTCTCTGATTTATTGTGTTATCTTTCATTAATATTCTATGATCGTGGAATATTAAAATGATATATTAATATTCTGAATGAATACTTCCTATAATGAATATATGATTATAATACTCTCAATGAATACCAATGGAAAATCTAACTGCAAGAATATTGCTGAATGGCAATTTTTATTTTATAAATATGTATATTTGCATTTTTAACCCAAGACATAAAGATGGTTTCAGTGAAACTTCTGAGTGTCATTCATCAACTTAGATGAATAGAATCATAGTTGAGTGACTTGCAGCTTGCCATTTCTAGACATTTTGAAGTAATTTACATAATCATTTTGAAAGCTTGTGATGAACTATGTACAAATATACTGCAGACCATATACACACATAGACTAACCCCATGGATGATCTGAAGGAAATTTATGCACCTTGTGGACAGAAAACACAAGAAGGCCAGGAGTCTAAACCAATTAAAAGTTTCAGTAAATAGTGAATTCTATTCAGGCAACTTGTTTTCATTCTTCTTTCTGATTCTTGTCATTAACTCAGGTTGTTTCTCAGTGTTCTCTGTGTAAAAATAAGATGTTTATTATATTTGTATGTTGTCCATTTATTTTGTAAAGAACCTTCTTAAAGTCTGCCACTTATTGTGTGTAAATGCAATGCTTATAACAAGGCTAAACTGGAAATATTTTATAACAAGAGTAAACTGGAGATACTGGTACAGAACTCTTAATGTTAATACTATTGTCATTAATATCTGTTTCAAGTAACATTTGAAAACATTTCAAACAGCAAAATAAAAATCAGAAATCAAGCAGACTTCTAATTTAAAAGATAATTTAAAATTGAAGGAGATTTTCCTAGTGGAAGACAGGAAAAAACCTGAAGGTGTACACAAGTTTTAAAGACTCAAATATGTTGAACATATTCTGACTGTCTTTTGCCAGATCTGGTGTATAAGCAGAAGGAAGTTAAATGTCTAAACGTTACTGTTTCTGCTTAATATTTCAGTGTGGATTAACTTGTCATGATTAGTATTGAAGGCAGAAAAAACTTGGCTACCACATCCACAACCTCTTTAAGTGTATTGCTTAATATGAAGTCAAAGTGTTCAGCTTGAAATATAAACCATGATGCCGTGGAGGTTCATAAAATATGTGGTGGGGAATCACCCCATTGGCCAAACACAATAACATGAAGAAACAATGAACAAGGGTTGGGATAATCCTTGCACTTTTATTCCTCTGAACATGCAGAAAGACTTCTTTAATGAAAGCATTAAACATATTTCAATGTTGTCCCATTGAGGATCCCAAGATCAAATTTCTATGTGAAACAAGAGATGTGTATCCTTTGTAAGGCTCTCCTAAGTGTCAGTTTTCCCTCTCAGAGAAGAAATGTACCTCTTAAAAGCAGAATGTGAATTAGAGATACTTTTTAAGAACTGAGTAAGACAATGACAAGTTTTTATCTGAAACACTACATAGGGTTTAGGTCATAACATAAGGGAAAGGACATTCACAAGAGAGATTACAAGATGTACAGCAGAAGACAACAGAAGTTACTTAGGAGTTTGGGGACTAAATCCATGATGGAAGGAAGACCTTTCAGGCATAGTCAACATAGTTTAGATACAGAAGACCTCAGGGGAAGCTTTTTGAAGTATGCACAATGTGCTGATGATATTACCCTCAAGACTGTGTGGATTTTAAGATGCACGAATTAAAGTGAAGGAATAGTGTATGTATATTAGCTATATAAATTCTCTTTTTGGGGAATGCAGTTCATCTGAATGTTTAACTTGAATACTCACATTCAGTCATAAATATGCTGATTAGACTAGGAATATAAAATTATTTGTTTCTTGACCTTTTGACAGCTGACATTCTCAGGCACTTATTGTATCTACTCAAGAACATTGTTTCTGGCATTGCTATCTGAAGTTGTATAAGAAAAATAGAAACTCTCCTGAAAACTCTTTTCTACAATAAAAGTAATTTAAATTGCAATTTGTCTGAGGATTTTCTAAGCACTTGATATAATTCACTTTATACATACATATTTTGATTTGTTTTTTTCACCTCTTTTCTAAGAAAATTGACTATTTCTAATAAAACTCTTGTCTTCACTAATAGCCATGGAATCATACTAGAATTTGAATTTTGCCCTGTATACCAGATAACGCGAAGATGATCCAAAATCTCAGCTGATAGTTCTAAGAAACTGATGAAAAGTACATTTTAGAGGTTCTAGTTGCATATGTATTACTACATGAGATGGAAATGGAGCTTAACTGCTAGGTGTGAAATATCAAAAACCATTGGTGGACATTCTTCTCTCATATTTGATTACTTTTGGTCTAAAATTCTGCACTCTGTTACAATGGATGAGTAGTGTCCTGTTTGTTCCTTCACAAGCACTGTTTTAGGTGGATAAAATTGCAGTTTAAAAAAACTGCATAGTATCTATTATGCTGTGAAACAGTTTTGCAAATATTAACAGTTTTGTCAACTTTGATTTTACTTTAAAATAATTTAATAATTAAACTAAATTATTTAATAATTCCCATTATTAAAGGCTGCTCTCATATCAAATGTGCATTTCCCATGCAAAGTCAGTAACGAAAACAGTATTTTCATAGTGAGAAATGTATAATATTGTCACAGTCAAAACCTGATTATTTCCTAAAGTGTGCGGATTTAGGGCAATTAGAAACCTTCCAATCACCATTCTGAAGAGGGCTAGCAAAGAGGGTCAAACAGATAGATAGTCACAAATACTTTCAGAGAGGTGTCAGCATAAAAGGATACGCAGTTTTAAATATTTTGTTCTGAATTTCTTCTATTTTAATAACACAGAGAAAAATTAGGTCACATAGTACTTGAGAATGTGCTTATTGCTGTACAGTACCATGTGATATATCATTATAGCTAATGTCCTCTCCCAGACACAAAGTAACATCAGCAGAATTTGGTTGCAAACCTTCTTTGTTGGTGCTTTTTTGTCCAGTTCAGAAAAAGCATTTATTGACTTTTGGTAATGCATAAAAAAAAGAACTTCCTTTTTATCTCTGTCATATTCACTGTAAATGAAGGTTTAAGGCAAACATAAAAGCAGTATATTGAAGTATTGTTTACATTCTTATTCTCTCTCTTCAGCCAGCAATAATATTTTGTTAAATAGAAGATGAGAGAAGGGGAAAACTCTGCCTAGTATGCTCAGGACTGACAGAATTCTCACACTGGTGAAGACTTCTGAATCTTCAAAGGAGGAACTGCAGAGCTGAGCATGAGCCAGCTGGCCTAGTGGGTATTGTGTGCTGCAGGTCCAACTTATTCTTCCTCCATCACAGTTAACAAGGCAAGACCCTCTTTGCTGTATTTTAACATCATTTTCCCAACCTCAAAAGGCAAATGTTCATTACAGATTGCTAATAAATTAGCAACTTATTACCCCCTACCATTAGTAAAATGGCAGTAGAGCCATGAAATAAGCTTCTAGTAGCAGAACTGAACCTTATTTAGACTTATAAGGACACAATACAGAAAGAAGCTTTTTAGTTTACAAACCCCACTCATTAAGAATTGGGATTTAAGGGTTTAACATTCTAATTTACCTCTACACACTCACATTAAATACAGAATTTTCCACTCGTCGTTGTATTTTCCATGATTTCTCTTTTTTTATTTTAAACATTTGTGAATTTAGATAAGGTAACAATAGAGTTTTTAACACTTGTGAGACAGATTATGGAAGAATTAATTATAACTTGTAGGTTTTCTAAATTTCAAAGTGTTTAAATGTTACAAAACTTAATATCTTGATAGTAGTTACTAGTGATTGCTAACCTTCACCTAAGACAAAAGAGCTTCTAATATACTCTCCATAGAAAAAGGAAAATGGCAAAGAAAATCTCCTGATATTTTGTTATTTTGAATTGAATTTTGACTCTGCTTCCTTTATTTAGTTTTTCCTCTGGTGTCTTCAGTTTTTCTAATGAGCATTTGTGCACACTGTGAATGATGAATGACATTTCTAAAGATAAGCACAGATGTTGATACTCAAGTCACAAAGACATAAACTAGTAAAAATCCTGCCTTAGAACTCAAAAAACGGAAATCTTTCAATCAAAAAATGCAAACCAGAAAAAAGTGCCTCATTTCACTCAATCAAAACTACTTCTCAATTTGAAAGTGTTTTCAATACCTTGGATCTTCTGTAAATAAAATGCAGATGAAATTATATTTAGAATCATAGAATGGTTTGGATCAGAAGGGACCTTCTTGAGATGGGCAGGGACATCTTCCACTAGACCAGGTTGCTCCAAGCCCCATCCAATCTGGTCTTGAACACTTCCAGGGATGAGGCATCCACAGCTTCTCTGGACAACCTGTGCCAGTGCCTCACCACCCTCATAGGAAAGAATTTCTTCCTAATGCCCAATGTAAACAGTTTAAAGCCATCCCACCTTGTCCTATCACTATATGCCTTTGTGAGAAAACATTCTCCATCACCTTTCCAAAAACATTCTCCCCGTGGCTCACTGAGGGATATCTGAGAGTATACATCATGCAAATTAGTATATAATGTGTTAAAGAAAAAATTCCTTCTGTACACTGTATTGAAAAACAAGTAGTCAATCTTTTTCTCAAGGCTTCAAGAACTTCAAGAACTCTTCATACTTCCCTAACTGGGAATAGGCAGATCACTCCTAGCAGTGGGAAAAATTGTGGCTAAGAAAGTTTCTAACAGACTAACAGAAATAAGATATCCTGCTGTAGGAAGCAGCTGTTAGCAGATAATAACATTATTAAGAATTTGTAGTATTCTTGAGATAGATGAAAAAAAGCAGACAAAATGAATAGGAATTATCCAAGCAAAAGTCCTATGACACATGGTCCAATTTTCTAGGCCTGGAAGGCTTCAATCAAAGATGATATATTTGGATGTACAATTTTTTTTCACCCCTACAGAGTTTTGCCCTTTTTTTTTTTTTTGTTTTAAACTTATCTGTGATTTCATCCTAAGCAAGGTGGTTGAAGCTTCCTCTTTATTTTTACTTTCAAGCAAATTATTTGTTACTGCTCAATGAGGACAGATGGGATATGATTACTGATTGGAAATAGCAATCATAATCTGATGCTACCTAATGTTTCCAGAGGATGTTAGGACCTGTGGGGAGGAAATGTGAGAAACCATCAAAATACAAAAGGATTTTGTTAGTCACCTTTTACAGACTTAGAAATACCCCTAGACCTCAAAGGCCACAGGCTGAAAACTACTGATTTCCTGAGTTTCAGAATGTACAGTGTTTTTTTGGATGACCTGGGAACTCAAAGAACTCATCTGCATCTGCAGTGACTTTGTTCCCAACCAGTAAGCAGCTGATCCACTGCTTAGTACCATGATCTCAACTCCTGATTAGTTGTGGGAAGTTCATAAATCCAGTCTGTCACCAATCCTGAAGACCTGCAAGCAACAAATATAGAAAGATTTACTTTTTTAATTACCCGTGTAACTATCTTCCAATTGAATATTCTCTTAAAATTTTTCACATATAGAAAGCTATATATTATATAGTTTCTATGGATACTAAAAATCCCAAAGCTTTCTGGGAGAATAGAATTTGTAGACAACTTCATGGATTCTTTCTTTCATTTCTGCAAACATTATAGAAGGCAATTTTTTGTTTGCAAAAGAAACAGTTGGGACTAAATATTGACACAAATATTCGTTTGAGGGTTTACCTTGATGACCCGTGTGAATTTTTGTCTGCCACATCATCAGGGAAATGGAAGAGTTTGCAGCTTAACTCCTCCCTGTTTTCTGTATTTGATGAATTTGGGAACTGGTCTGAAATCCCTAATACATCTAACTCAATTTGACTTCGATGTCAAGACAGATATATTACAGATAAATCAACACTCTAATGAAACTAGAATATCACAGCTTGATACAACTTAAAAGTTACCCTATATTTCCTGTTAGAAATTTGCTGTTAAAAGATGATATGATCTTTTTTTACTTTTAAAGGAATGCTTTTCTAATATTATTTCAAAGGTTCCTTTTTGGATAAGTGTGAGGTTTGTGAAAGAAAATCTGACGAAACCATGTTGTTTTGAGTTAACACAAAAGAGTCCTAACTACACCTTTGTAAGAGTAGGACTATATTTTTTTCATTTTGACAAAATTTACCTCCCTTTTGTCCCCCTTTAGGCACCTTATTGTGATTGTGCCTGTTGTTAAAATGATTAAAGTTATTATTTATGATTTGGGACAAAGGTCCTTTTGAGGATTGATGAAATGGAGGGTGGATTCACAACAACACAGAGTTAAAGATCTCAGGAAACAGGGATCAATGAAATCTTTTTTTTCCCATAGAATTCTTACTGATAAGCCAAAGTTTTTTCTTTCTTAAGATTTCCATTATTCATTTAGTGATATAATTGTCATTAAATACAACTAATTAGACAGAAATTCTTGTCAGTACATTTAGCACTCACTGTTGATGACTGTTGTGACTTAAGATAATTAAGATTTTCCTTAATCTAAGTCCTACAGACCAGTATAAAAAAGGAAACATATGGTACAAGTTTCCCTCAGAGCATCAATGGAACTACAGAAAAAAAACCCCAGAGCTGAGGGTAGAGGGGGAAGTAAAATCATCTTAAATGCTGAACTCCATGCATTTATGGCTGCATAATTGTCAATAACTGAGTCAGATATCTAGAAATACCTTTGGGACCTCTGCCCATGGCTGAAATCATGCTTTTCGCTGCTGTGCAACTGCATGCCATAGAGCATATGGAACAAATGGTGCTGCTCAAAATACCTGAGTTTATATGGCACTTGGAAGTAAAGAAAAACATTTATATAGAAATACACGGAAAATATATAAGCCTGTTGAAAAGCTGGGTGCATTAACTTGATTTTTAAAACATTTTCAACTTGAAATGGATTAATATGGCCTCATAGTTTCTGATCTGGCTGGACTGAATTGAGGGCATAAGCTACTTTACCTGTGGGCAGGTAAAAAATGCCCCTGGACACTGCACTCGTGTTTAGGCATAGCATAACTGGCCATAACTATGTTCCTCATCAGTCCTTACTGGCAGAGTCATTGTCCCTAAAATTCTGTCTGATATCTCAGCATTTGCTCTGCCTTTTCTCTGTTTTAGTCTCTTTTTAAATTTTTTTTTAGGAAATGAAATAGTTTTTAGCAATAGGAATAGGGAAAAAAAAAATTGTTCTTACTTTTAGTAGCCTGAACCCCAATTTTCTTTAAATAAGCAAATGACAACATTTTAATTCCCTAAACAATTTTTACTTTTTTCCCCTCCAAATATTCAAACAAGTGTTTATTTATTTTTATTCTGCTCCATTTTACAATCTCTTTAAACTTAAATACTCTGGTGGAATAAGTTATGTGACAGTGAGAATCTGCTGCTAAAACTATGTGCAATGATAAGACCCATGTAACCATTATTTCCTGTTCATGTACCATTAATATAGGGATTTTAGATTAGGAAACCAACAAGAGAGGATAACTAAAATTCCTGAATCCTACAATTCCCCAAACCAGAAGAATTTTATACATTTTTCCTACGTTAGGTTTTTTCCACATAGAATTTTAAAAAACAACACATGTAATCAACAGAGACAGAGGGAAATGCTGACATGCTGCAGAGGAGGAGATTTCTTCAGTAGAAATTTTCAGGCTCAAGAGAATGATACAGGCTTACAGAAATAAGATATATAATCTAAGAATAACTGAAATGATCCTGCTTAAGGGGCTCAAATTGAACAAGAATTAACTGTGGCTGCTGTGATTTCAGAAGCTCTGGAGAAAGAACAGCAGCTGTTTGTAGCACAGAAACAGTGGCTGAATGTGAGAAAGAAGCCCTTGCTTCCACAGGCACTGCCAGAGGACTGGAGATGCTGGCAGGTCCTGCAGGCTGAGGAAGGGACCAGAAGTCACCTTCTTTCTAAGGACTCAGCTGTCTGTGTGTCCCCAGGCTGTGTTTGGAGCATTACAGCCCTGTGACCTTGGCTCAGTAGTACTGGGAACCTGGTTTTAAGGCATGAGAAAGTATGTGAGCTGAAGTGATACGAAATAAGAAAAGTAAAAATCCAGAAGTGTCACTGCTGGAGCACTGGGAGCAGGTCAGACTTTCAAAAGGGAAAATACTGATATGAAAATTTATAAAACCCTTGGGATGGCATCTGCAAAGTAGAGTCAGAAGACAGTAATTCAGCAACATCAAGGCTCTGCAAGTAGCAATAGAGGCTGATGATTGATTGATGATTGATGACTGACTGGTCAACAAACTCTAAAGTCTTTCATCAGTGCCAGTGAGCCTCTCAATTCTTACTCCAGGAGCTTCTTCATCCAAGATATCTACTATGTCTGTATCAGCCAATAAATAATTATGCTGCACTCTCACACTATACCTGTATTTTCAAATTGTCTGACCTAACTGACCCAGACAAAGAGCGAGAAGGAGGGTTACTGAGCACAGGAGTAAAGAGGGACCTGAGGCAATGTTGGCTACAAACAGGAGAAGATTGTCTCCATTCCTCTAATGCAACTATGACTGAAGCAGCAGCTTTAAAAGGGAAATTAGCATTTGGCCTAAGCCATGCTTTCACGCTCCAACTTATTTTCTTTAATGTAAAATTATGATATAAAAGACATTCATTACTGGAAATTCGTAAGTTTGAAAATCTCAGGATTGTTAATAGTGTTCTTTCCCTTCCAAAGAGATTTTATAAAAATAAATGTAATGAGAGTGTCAAGAAGAAAGAGGAAGAATAATTAAGAAAGGGAAAAAAAGAAAGGGATGAAAGGGAAAAGTGATAAGGAGTAGTAGCAGAAAAAGGGAAATAGAAATATAAATAGGCAATAGGAGAAAAGGATATATTACAAGAAAAAATAATAATGTTGAAAAAGAATCTTTTTACATTTTTGGCTGTTGGCTGCTATACTGCTATTCTTTCATTCACTGTAAGCTACTAAAATCACATTGTCTGAATATTTTGCAGTACAGAGGATTATTAATGCTTAAAACCCTTGTGACAACTATCTGCAATAGACAGAGCTTGTGAATTCTGACAAATGACTCTTGATATTAATCATACTAATATGTGAGTGCTCTAAAAAGATTCATCTCCAGGAATTTCATAAAAATATATTTTAGACAGATGTGAAAGCATATCCTGTTGTGCTTATGGAACCCTTTTCTGAAACTTCCTTGTTCTTGTATTATTTATCATTCTGTTGTCTCTGATCTATAATTCAAAAAGAAAAACCCTTTGATTAATATATATGCAATATATTTCCAAAACAGTGCCAAAAATCTCAGCTACCAGGTGTCCATTATTGTTATCAGACACAAAAATGTGAAGGTGGAGAATACTGATCGGGTCATTCTGTCCACATGCCTACCAATAAAGGACATTCTCTGCCTATTTGTACTGTTGTGATAAAATAAAAGGATTGCAAGAATTGTTGAACTTTCTCACTATACAGCTGTAACTACTAAGATGAAAAAGTCTTATTCTCCCTCAGTAAACTAGTCCTGTCCTGCCTGAAACATGAATTATATCACAATTTGCTTCAGGGTCAGTCTGCAATCAGGTATTCCTTCCAGTCTTCTTGGTGATTATACCCATCCATTAAACTACAAAAATTCCCTAAAAATGAAGATAAGTATTCATAAGTATACTACTGATGAGTTGAGCTCTAACACTCTAATAGGTATCATTATATTAGATTATGATATATTGTCTCATGTTTCTCATTAAGATTTCATTGCAAGTTTCTAATTATAAGAGTGCTCCCTAATGTTACCAAGGGAAAGCACGTTCGGTAGCTAAAAACCTGAGTTTCTAGGGGGAGGGGGGAAAGTTTGCAAAGGCACAGATGTCCTAACTTTCATTGAAATTCAGTTAGAGTTACCTACCTAACTGCTATTTATCCCTTAGGATAAACTGAAACATAAATATTCTTTATGGTTGCACAGCTTGGAGGTGGGAAACAAAAGGTTCCTTTTCCCTCTAAAAAAACCAAAAAATCCACAGAAGAAAAAAACAATTTCTCTGACAATTATAGGACAGCAGGCAATGATATATTAACAACCAATTTTCTAATTAAAGAGCGAACAATTTTTGTCCTTCATTGTAATTTTAACTTCATGTATGTTTGTAAACTCAATGTATTTAAGAATATATATTTATCCATATAGAGATATATCCATATGCATTTGAATGCATAGACTATAGCCATGAAATAGGTCTATAATTAAATGTGCATGACTCTAAAATGATAAAGTGGTAGCTGAAGCTCTCTTCTTCTACAGAGCAATCTAGAAAAGAAAAGCTTATGTTCCTTCTTCATCTGTATTGCTCTTAGCTAACACTACTCTTAAAATGGGGAGGGTGAAAACAGTATTCTGGAATGATGAGGAATATGAAAAGAAGATGCTAATACATGACCGACTGACAGAAAGGTTCTCCTAAGAACTGTAGTTTCCTACTAAGTTTTAAAAAAATAAAAGATCAAAAAAATAAAAAAAAAAAAAGAGAATTCAAGATATTGTAGGCATCATGCTGTCACAAAATGTGGCAAGTGAGGAGAAAATAAAAAAGTACAAGGAGGCTTAAAATCAAAGATAAATGTGAACCTTGACCTCACTTGGTAAAAAATCCCATGAGGCAGGTGGAGACTACATCTCTGTGACAGCAGCACAGGAGCAAAGAGTCGGTGTGTACCACAGTATAGGGCTGTGACACACACACTCTCACCTGGACACACTAGGAAATATCACTGTTGTGCTCTCTTCTGTGTCACAGAGTCAGAATAATAGATTAATAAAGTGGTTTGGATTGAAAGGGACCTTAAGGATCATCTAATCCAATCCCCCCTGCCATGGACAGGGACATCTTGCACTAGACCAGGTTGCTCAAAGCCCCATCCAACCTGGCCTTGAACACTGCCAGGGTGGGACATCCACAGCTTCTCTGGGCAACCTGTTCCAGTGCCCCACCACCCTCTGAGTAAAGAATTTCTTCCAAACATCCAACCTGCATCTCTCCTCTATTAGCTTAGAACTGTTCCTCCATGTCTAACCCCTGTGTCTATCTCCTAGTGCAAAAAGCCACTCTCCCTCTTTTTTATAAGCCCCTTTCAATAGGTCAAAATAGGTCAAATGCTGCAATAAGGTCTCCCTGGAGCCTTCTCCAGGCAGAACAACCCCAGCTCTCTCAGCCTGCCCTCATAGCAGGAGTGCTCCACACCTCTGACTGTCTTTGTGGCCTCCTCTGGACTCTCTCCAACAGGTCCATGTCATTCCTGTGCTGGGGACTCCAGAGATGGATGCAGTGCTCCTACTGTGGTCTCACCAGGGCAGAGTAGAGTGGGAGAATCACCTCCCTCGACCTGCTGGTCACACCTCTTTTGATACAGCCCAGGACACACTTGGCTTTCTGGGCTGAGAGCGCACACTCTTGGTTCATGTCCAGCTTTTCCTTCATCAGAATCCCCAAGTCCTTCTCTACCAGACTGCTCTCAGGGAGTTGTTTTCCCAGTCAGTACTCATGTTTGGGACTGCCCTGACCAGGTGCAACACCTTACACTTGGACTTGTTGAATTTGATGTTGTTTTCATGGGCTCACTGCTCAGGTTTGTCCAGGGCCCCCGGAGGGCATCCCACCCTTCTGTTGTGTCAACTGCACTGCTCAGCTTGGTGTCACCTGTGAACTTACTGAGGGTGCACTCAATCCCTCTGTCTATGTCATTGATAAAGGTACTGAAGAACCCCAGTCCTAGGACAGAGCCCTGGGGGGCACCAAAAACCTCCACCTGGACAGAGAGACATTTTCCACAACTCTCTGGCTGTGTCCATCCGGCCAATTCCTTATCCACCAATTAGTCCATCCTTCAAATCTATGTCTCTCCAGCTTGGAGATAAGGATGTCATGTGGGACAACCTTGAAGTCATTACAGAGGTTCTAGGTAGACGAAATCAGTTGGTCTTCTGTTTTTGACCCTTGCAGTCAGTCCATCATAGAAGGCCACCAGATGGGTCAGGCATGATTTGCTTGCCCTTAATAAAGCTGTGCTGGCTGTCTTTGATCACTTCTGTAATGTTAGTCTAGGCAGGAGAAGGTTATGTACAAAAGCCATAGCTTAGATTTCAGCCCTAAATTTCTTTTCCTTTTCTGTCTACAGACACTCTGTTTGAGATACGTGAGATGTTTTCTACAAAGTTAGAAAATCTGGATAATTTTACAGGAGCAAACCTGACAGATAGTAATGCACGCTTTTGTTGGATTCTGTCTTACAGGCTTTTGGGTGATAAAAGAAAAATGTAAGCCATTTAAAAAAAAAACCTGCAAAAAATATTATGAATTTGATCTGTACTTTTAAAGGGAGATGTAACGTGCTCAACAGATCTTTTTGTCTTTTTTGTTAATGCTTTAGCATTAAGCCTTTTGCAATTATTGAAGGCTGCTCTTCAAGTGTTCTTCTAGACGAAGTAAGACAATTTCTTTCCACTTTGCCTTATCCATCTTTCATTGTCTAGAGAACGGTAGCATGCAGATACACTCATCAGTTTTGCACAGCATGCACATGTTTCATTTCCACCACTACTTCACTAAATAACTGAAGTGAAAGTGATGATAAATTAGAAATCTTATGCCTACAAATCCATTTCTTTCTAAAATCTTACAGTTGAAATACTTGTTAAAAATACTAATGAATGACCAGTTTGGCTTTTGTCCAGAATAAGGGTTTTAACCATAAGCACACCACATATATACTATATAGTGTGGCATATGCATATATAGCAGAACTGATGTCCCAATGGAATCTGGTTTGCTGAGAAAACAATAGTTTTGTTTAAAAAAAAACTGACATGGCTCTTCCCTTCTAATTATGTCAGTAAATATTAAAACCACGTGCATCCTCAAATTCTGGTGAAAGAGACATCTGAGTATTTTAAAAGTGTATGAAATGATGCATACGGATGTAGATATTTACACAGTTACTTGGTACATTGCTGCAGGTATAAAAGTCACAAGTTTTACTGATGAGAACAATCAGCTATCTTAGGTACTGGATTTTATTTCAATGTAGTTGAACAGATTTTTCAGCATTTTACTGCTATATACCTATAGAATTAAGTTTTGGTGTTATATATCCTTACATGATATAGATGGGGGCGGAGGTTATATTCTAAAATGGATATTTATCTTAAAAATTCCATTAAAATGACAAGGTATAATAATAAACATTCTAACTTGAAATACATATTTTATTTCTCACTTAGTTGTAAATTCTTCAGTGCAGAGTAGTGGATTTTCTTTTAATTTCTTTTTGTGCTGAAATCACTGAAGATATTAGCAACAGATTTCTGAGGAGATAATGCTAAGTTTTGAATGCTTATCCTGGTAATCACAGAATCACAGAATACGCTGAGTTGGAAGGGACCTACAAAGGATAATCAAAATTAAATTAAAAAAAAAATAATCTGCTGAGTGGGTTTTCTTTTAAAGCCACATGTCATGCCACAGTTTTTAATTACATTGGTTCAGAGACATCGTGGTTTATTAAAGAAATGACTGAGGGTTGACTCATGAGATCTCTAATCTAGTCCTCATATTACTCCTGGATGACCTTAGGCCTCCAGTGTATCTCCCATAGCTTATTTACTGACAAAACCCAGTGGAAGAGCCAGACACTGTTGAGTCAGCATCCAATAAAACCTCTCTTGGCTTAGCTGCTTTGTTGCACTTTTTCAGGGTAATGCTCACAAAATGCAAAGATCCTTCTCCTGTTACAGCAACACTTCCCAAGGGAAACTTTCCTGGACTCTGGCAGCAGAGGCAACGGGGTTGTGTTGTGGCTCCCTCTATGCACCAAGTCCTTGAGGAGCATCCCAAGAAAGGACAAAGCACAGAGGTATCTGAGCCAGAATCCCTCCGTGTGAAGTGACCACCTGCAGAAGAGGCCCTAATAGGTTTGAGAAAGAGATGGTAGCAGCAATCCCAGAGGGGTAAATACAAAAAGCAGGTGAAAGTAGTGATGTGCATGAGTGGTTGTGTCCAGCTGTTTCTAGTGTACAACCTTCTCATGCTTTTGGGGAATACACTCATCGAATCACAGGATCACTAAGGTCGGAAAAGATCTCCAAGATCACCAAGTCCAGCCTTTGACCAATTACCACCTCGCCAACTAGACCATGGCACTAAGTGCCATGTCCAGTTCTTCCTAGAACACCTCCAGGGGTGGCATTCCCTGAGCCAATGCCTGACAACTCTTTCAGTGAAGAAATTCTTCCTGTCCTACTCCTTTGTGACAGTTTAGGTGCTCTAGTCTGAGATATTTTTCACTACATAAACAATTTTTTAATTAATTGGATGGTGAGACAATGCTTAAAATCTGTTTTAAGATAACACTGGTGTAAATTGAGGATATTTGAGTAGGAATTCACCTTTCTGGAGGTCAAAAATCTCCATCTATCAGCATCTCAGCCTATGGTTCCCTTTATATTCTGCTTTATTTTAGGTTCCTCTATTAGGTAGCAATTAATTGGCTTTTCCTCAGTGTAGACCTTAAAGGGAAACAAGGGTATCTGGCTTAATAGCACATTCCTATAATTTCTGGTGGGAATTGTATGTACCTCGGAAGCACTTTCTAACAGTGGTCCCTGAACACGAGTGCTGTGCTTTGACCCATCAATGTGAATGCTCTCTCAGTTCACAGGAATTTATTGAAGGTACATGGAACTATAGTTCAAAATATTATTTAGGTTTTTTAGTCTAAAAACAGGATAGATGACAACTTAATAGCATCAGACAGTTTCAATACGGCTCTTTCGCGAACCAGTTCCTATCACTGAGAGACAAGGCCACTCTGTTTGAAAGCAAAAAGTATTTTACAGTAAATTTTACTGTAAATTTTACAAAATTTACAGTAAGAGGACACAGCTTGCAGATACAGCAGCTAAGGCAGAGGATTAAGATATACATGAAACCATAATATGCATGAGGTTGTCTGCATTGTAAAATCAAAACAAGCAAACAGAAAAACATAAGCCAAAGTGATAATTTTACCGTGTTTATCTTAACATTTTTCTCAAAGCCTCTCTTCTCATAAACCCACCTGCCCCTACTTTTTGTTAAAGATCACAGTAATTAAGAAGAAAGACAACACAAGCAGAAAAAAGACACCACATTGCTGAAAGAAGTTTTTCGGAAGACATTAAATTAAAATATGTTTCCTAATCACATTTAGCTGCAGTCTTCCCTGCTTGTGTGTTCTCCTCATGAGTCCAAACCTGCTGGATATTTTAAAATCCAAGGTAAGAATCCATAGCTTTTTATATTCCTATTTCTTCACCTAATATCATAAAAACTTGTAAATCCAAATGAACATTAAGGAGACAGATTGATAATATAATTAATTATACACAAAGCTGCAATTAAGTTAGACTAACTGTGTTCAGATGTAAATTATGTCATAAGGGTGCCCATGGGAGCTGTGCTGAAATACAGAGCAGGAGAATTTGATCTGTGGAATAGAACTATTTTATATATCTGTTTATGTGGATTTAAATGTATTTTATGTGAAGTGCACTGTTGTTACAACCTCAGGTGGCATTCTTGGAGATAAATGATTCTTGTCCAAGTTATTTACCCCCACATTATATAAAGACTATTGACTGACTGTGGTGGGTTGACCCCGGCTGGATGCCCACCAAATCTGCTCTATCACTCCCCTCCTCAGCTGTACAGGGCAGAAAAAACGTGACTGAAAACTCCTGGGTCGAGGTAAGGACAGGGAGAGATCTCTCAGCAATTAAGTCATGGGTAAAACAGGCTCAGCCTGGGGAGACTCATTTAATTTACCAAACAAATCAGGGTAGTAAGAAGTAAAACCAAATCTTAAAACATCTTCCCCCCACCCCTCTGTTCTTCCCAGGATCAATCTATCTCCTGAATTGTGTCTCTCCACACCAGCAGTACAGGGGGACAGGGGATGGGAGCTATTGCCAGTTCATCATATGTTGTCTCTGATGCTCCTTGCCCTCCGGGGTGGGTGGGATTCCTCATGCTCTTCCCCTGCTCCAGTGTGGGGTCCCTCCCATGGGAGACAGTTCTTCACAAATTTCTCCAGGGTGAGTCCTTCCCACAGACCACAGCTCTTCACAAGCTGCTCCGGAGTGGGTCCCCCACAGAGTCACAAGTCCTGCCAGCAAACCTACTCCAGTGTGGGTTCCTTCTTCCACAGGGCAAAAGGTCCCGCCAGGAGCCTGCTTCAGATCAGGTTTCCCACCAGGTCACAGTCTCTTTTGGGCATCCACCTACTCCTGCTTAGGGTCTTTCCAGTGGCTGCAGGTGGATCTTTGCTCCACTATGGACCTTCTGCTCCTTCTGCACTGACCTTGGTGAGCAGGGCTGTTTCTCTGACATGCTCTCACTCCTCTCTCACCTGCACTTTGTTGGGCTGATTTTTTCCACTCTCATTAATATGTTATCTCTACCACCATCTCTGGAGGGCTCAGCCTTGGTCAGCAGTGGGTCCATCCTGGAGCTGGCTGGCTTTGGCTCTGCAGGACATGGGGGAAGCTTCTGGCAGCTTCTCACAGAAGCCACTTGTGTAGCCCCCCCCCCCCCCCTTACGAAAACCTGGCCAGGCAAAAACAATAGTTTGATATACAGAAGAGCCTTGAGATCAAGGCATCTATAAAAGTATAATTTTGAAAGGGGTTAGAGATACATGGTCTGTAATAAAATGTTTGTTATATTCAAGTTCTAGACAATGAGATTTACTTTTTTTGCTAAGTTAAATCAAGAGTTACCGGCAGAGAAATAAAAAATACACACACAAAATCATAACAAATATTGAAGCGGAGATGAAAGTATTATTATGGCTGTGTGTATAGTACTAAATATTCAAGATCAGTGTGCATGTAATACATAAAAGACTCTTTCACAAATATGATTATTTTCTTAAAATGCAGTAGATGCAAAAAGCAGGATTAAGATTATTTCTTAGAACAAAGATTATTACATTCAGCTGGAGTACATAGAATCATTGAATGGTTTGGGCTGGAAGGGATATTAAAGCTCATCTTGTTCCAACCCCCTTGCCATGGGCAGGGACACCTTCCACTAGACCAGGTTGCTCAGAGCCCCATCCAACCTGGCCTTGACCAATAATGGGACAAAAAACACACATTCACAAAGGTATCTTTCTAAATCAAATAAGAATGTCTGATTTTGAATGGAAAAAAAGTGCACAGAAAAATTGGAAATACGGATACCCTTCACTACAATTGAAGGTTATGTTTTAACAGAGATCAGAAAGAAAGAAATTAAAGAATTAAGGGACCAGTTCATGTTCTGAAACCAGAAAAACAAAGCAAAACATACTGTTGAAGTCAAAACCCAATATAGTAAATATATTTAGAATTTTCTTTTTATTCTGGAGAATAGTATCATTCTGGATTAAATGTATTTTTAAATGATAAATATTGGAATTTTTTTCTTTAATTTATACTATTGAATAAATATCAGATAATTGTAAGAAACGTGTTTTGTGGAAAATCCCACAACTATTCCAAACTCTGAATTTTAAATAAAACCAGTAAAAAATAATATTTGTGTTTATAAAAGAAGTTTTAAATAAACAATTCTGTCAATATCTTGGAAGTCTGAAAAATCTTTGAAACTTCGTCAAACCCAGCCTGATGACATGTTTTTAGAAATCAACACTTTCAAAGGAAATTTTTTCTCTTCCACTGCTAGGTCTCTAGTGCAGGAACTACAGGAATTGTGTTTTTTTTTCAAAAGGTTCAAACATTACTGGACTTCAGTCTCCTCTTATCAGTCTTCTAGACACCAAGGGAGTGTACAGACTAATTTTTGCAGGTTATTTCTTAGAATTATTTAAAGTAAGAAATTTAAAGAAAATATTTAATTTCATGAAAACACCGTTTAAGTTCTGCTTTTAGGCACACATATATGAAACAGAAGCAATTTCTCTGGTTGGTTGTTTCAAGATTGGCTTGACCAGTGTTCAAGTTTTGATAAGAAAGGCAGCCCAAAGTACTGTCTGCAATATGTATTAACTAGACTTGAAAGTAAAAAAAGTAACAAAAAACTAACAACTGTAGGAAGACACAAGCATAGTCCATCTCTTATTTAAGTAAATTAAATACTTTAAATTAAAAAAAAAAATAGTGGAGAGGTTGGAGAAGAAAAATACAGAATATTTTTTTACTTTGGTCAAAAGCGGACTGCAGATGTTTCCAAAGTAATAACTTGATTTTCATGCTCAAATGCCTCTTCAAAAAAAACCCCATCATCTTATCCTAACGAAGCAAAATCACAAGGAATTGTTTCAGATTTATTTCGGTCTGACAAGGATTGCTGTCTTAACACTGCAGAAATTTTGAGGAACTTTGAATAATAATCAAGATACAAGGTACAAGAAGCATCACAATTACTGACAAAAGGAAACAGGGGGCTGCAAATATCAAACACTGAAGAAGTGCATGAGATGACCTAAATATGCCAGCAAAGGGTTCCATGAGAGTTTTTCAAGAAGTGATAATTTTATACTCAATGCATTTTACAGACATTCACAAAGCACTGCAAAGTAGTGCAGCCAGTGTTACATTGCCAACATCCCTCTCCTTCGGAAAGCAAGGCATGGCAGTTGATATCCATATTTAGTTTTACTGAACTCCCTTTTATCATCAGAATAGACTTGTCAGCTCATTTGGAAGTAGAGCTAGAAATCTTTCTGAAAAAAACACTTATTACTGCTGTAACCTGTGATCACTGGTTATAAAGTACAAGCACTATTTTGTTCCTATGGCTTGGAACATGGCTTGTCCAGCAAGTTCAACAGTCAGTCTTTATGGTTTAAAACAGCATTAACTCAATAGGAATCTCCAAAAAGAGGGAGAGTTGATGTGTGCTTACAAAAATTCATAAAACTTTTACACATTTCAAAAAGCTGCATGAGACTTAAACCCCAAATATTTCTGTAGGATGAATTGTAACTTACTTAACCTCTCTTGGTGTTTCCTGGGATGTCTCCTGGTGTAGGTGATGAAGAATCTGGAGATGCTTTATCAGGTTGTATAAAAAAGCATTCAGGTATTGTGTCCTGGATTGCAGCAAGTCAAAACAATATTGCTGAAGGAGTAAAATTATTTATGCCAGAAATAAAAGCCACCATCCAACAGCAGATCTGGTGGCTCCTCCCTGGAAGTGTTCAAGGCCAGGTTGGATGGAGCCCTGCGGAACCTAGTCAAGTGGAAGGTGTCCCTGCCCATGGAAGGGGGATTGCAGATGATCTTTAATGTCCCTTCCAACCTAAACCATTGTGTGATTCTATGGGAAGGAAATGTTTGTAGACAAAAGTCTGCTTAGGGCAGAGCATTCAGCAGTTCATAGAGAGAAGACAGAGGCCAATGCTGCTGTTCTTCTCTTTGCCTGACTAAAAATATATTCTAATTATTCAACAAGATGATTTTCATGTGCAGATTCTCCCTTTTTTTGCAGGTGGAAACTTTACTATTCTATAGGTTGCTTAGTCACTAATGAAAAATAGAAAAATAACCCCTAGAACATAAAAAAAGACTTATCCTTGAGCAGTTTGTCTAAGAGGGTATCACTAGGTCAGGAGGAGGACTGAATGTGTTCTGTCAGATCTGGAGTTCTGTGGCTATGTTTCTTTAATTAGTGGCAGGGAAATAAAGTGAAAATAACAGATTTTAAGAAAATGGAAACAACCTCAACTAATACTATGTCAATTAAAAACAGGATTTTTGATTAAAACCAATGATAGTACAGGAAAAAATTGTACTACATGGTATATGAAGAACTGTGTCAAATATCAAAAGAAACATTGGAAGAATAAATATGTTTTTTTAAAGGCAGCTAAAGAAGAAAAACGAGTGCAAATGTCTTCAGAAGCAGGACTTGCAGAGATTAAGGATGATAACCTTTTAGCTGAAAAAAACCTACAGATAAACTGAAAATATTTATCTTTTAATCATTTTTTTGTAATGTTAAACTATTCTTTGATGCAGATCTACAAAAAGGTCATTTACTCCTGTGGGGAGAAAAGGTGCAACACAGTGATTTTAACTTGCTGTATAAGATTCATTAGTGGAAATTGCCTTCTGCTTCAGTACAGGTAAAAGCACTAAACCTGACTTACAGGACTATGAATTTTATAGAGTTCCAAGACTTTAAAAAATAATCTATAACATGTTTTGAGAAGCAGAAAATAATGTCTAGGTAATTATTTCTACCAAATGTTAACATTTCCTTGTGAAGGGAAATTGTAAAACTACTGACGCATGAAAACCTAAATTGAAATTAAAAATATTTGAAGATCATAGAATCATAGCCTGGATTGGAAGAGACCTTAAAGATCACCTAGTTTCAACCCCTCTGCCATGGGCAGGGACACCTTCTACTAGACCAGGTTACTCAGAACCCCATCCAACCTGGCCTTGAACACTTCCAGGGATGGGGCATCCACGGTTCCTCTGGACAACCTATACCAGAGCCCCACCACCCTCACAGGCATGAATTTCTTCCTAATATCTAATCTAAACCTGCTCTCTTTCAGTTTGACACATACAAACTTCTTCACATAAGAAAAGACATGATCTGTCAACAAATTATGAATCACTATTTTTGGTCTTTCAATGTTTTAACTAAATAGATTTTTATGTATCTGTATTTTACCCCTCACTTTAACTATTTTTTATGTATCTCAACAATTTATAGCTGCTACTGGTTTCAGAGGTGAAGTTTTCACTTAATATCATTGCTGCAGAAGACAGCATCAGGCACATGCTTAATGAAATGAGTGGGATGAAAGTAAAATATAATTTTGATACATGACTGTGGAGTTTGGATATGCATTTCCTAATCTCAAGACTGTATTTTAAGTGCCTTCCCATTATTTATCAGTAATATTTAAAAATTATAGCAAAAATTACAAAAAAACCCCCTACAACATGGAATAGACTGCAATGTGTATTTTAATGGATCTACAGAAGTCCCTATATACTCACAAACCTAAGCTTGTGACAAATCTATCAATATACAGTGCAACAACAAATTCCCATACTTAGAAGACTTAAACACAGAAATTGAACTGTCCTCATCTAAACTGTATTGTTAAAAATAAAATATAAAAATGTGTTTTCAACTACTTTGAAAAATAGAAATTCCTCTGACAGAATCATGTATGAAGTTTCTCACTAACTGAAGAAAAAAATATTGTACTAGGTTTGTTTTTTTAGAGCACAGTAATTGTGTATTTTCCTTACAATACATTTATGCTTTCAATAAACCGAGAAATATGCCAAATGAGCTTGGTCATGTGCTTTGGGGTTAAAAATTTAAAGGATTCTTATAGGAAATGTCTCATCTTTGATAGAATATGACATATTTATTAAAGCAAGGAAATCTGAAATTACTGTATGCATAAAACTTTGTCATCATTGTGAATTCTTCCTCTGTAACAATAAGTAACATGATTAATTGGAACTTTAAAACACAATAAATCAGATGACACTTCAATAAAAGAGGGTACAAGTAATGCTTAAATACTTTATAAGATTCAACATTAATTGGTTTTTATCTTGAAGACAATCAAAATATTAATTATGGGGGGTTTAATCAAAGAGTGAATCTTTATAAGGATTTTTTACACTTTATGTATCCACATTCTTTAGGTTCTACCAGAATAAAATTGAGTAACATGCTGAATAACTTCCAAAATAATAACATTTACAACATATCAAAGCCTTTGGGGTTAAAATAGTGCATTCTCACTGGTGTCTTTTCAAGGCATCCTTATTACACAAAGCCAAAATACACTCACTATCATGGGTCCAAATATATTCCAGTCCCCCAAATACACACATTTCAAGGTTTATTGCCCACTGTAAAAATAATAATAATGAAAACAATCACCCTGTTGCCTCAAAGGCAGCTCTTTCCTATTCACATATCTCTTGTTCCAACCATAAATGCTCTCGTTATCCTCCTTAGGGAACCACTTCCTTTTTTTGCCCAGCACTGCAACTTTCTGCAATCAAAAAATGTCATAGACTTTGTTACAGAACAAGGTGAATTCCCTCAAATTACTCCTGGTAAAAATGTGCCCCACGCTGCAGAGTTCACAATTTTATTGCCATTGTTACTATTCAACAGTGTAACAACACCAGCTCTGGCAGTAGCAGCACACAGCCCCTGATCCTGTGCCACATGAAGTGTCACTCCCAAGGGTTTGGTGCACCACAAGCAGTGGCTGGTAAGGGGGTTGGGAACCAAACCACATGAGCCAAATACTTAGGAATTTATGGATTAACTGATAGCATAGATTTAGCTTTGTTTGTTAATTGTTTGGTTAATTATACACAGCAGTAGCAGTACCTTCTGCCATCTCTAAAGTATTCACTGCAGTGATATATACCTTGATATATTTTCTTTCTGTGTCACGTGTCTTAATGATAATAGAAGGTAGCCTTAAAAGTATATTGTATATGTAATGTGCAATTCACAATGTAAAGTTTAATAAATCATAGATTTATTTTATATTCAGATGAAAATGACCATCTTTCAACAGGAAAAGTTCTTACCTGTCTCTTAAATCTAGGCACAATAGTAATTATACCTTAATTCTTAAAGTATTTTGTGGTTTTTTTGCATGTGTGTGTGAATCTAATTCAGATATCTATTTAATAGACAAAATGGGGAAAAAATCCCAACCAACCAACCCCCACACACACTCAACTAAACAAAAGCTCCCGATAATATCTTGCTTAGAAAATCTTTCTTGTCAGAAAGGAAAATCACTTCACCTCACATAACATGTTGGCTGTAGTTGTTGAAATTAAATTACTTTTTGGAGATCTGGACCGACACAAACAGGATACACATAAGTTTTTAAAGATTTCACATACAATACTCTGCACCTCTGTCACATCATTTCTACCTGGAGCATAAAGAATCACCTGCAGATGAAAGTATTTCCTGCATATAAAGGTTTAGGGTTTTGTCTGTGTGCTTTGTTTTGTTAGGGTTTTGGTTTGGTGTAGTTTTTCTTTTTGCTTTTCACAGAGCTGCTTTTTTACAGCCATCACCTTTTAGCTTTAAGTTTTTTTCTTCACATCTTCTTTTCAACCACCCACCCATGTGCTTCACTGCTTAGCAGATGACCTGGAGCTGTGCTTGGTGTGCACATCCTTCTACAGTTCTTCCCTTACTTACAGCAGCTCCTTATCCCGACTGACCCCTGGCCAT
The DNA here is from genome assembly GCF_001715985.3 of Manacus vitellinus. Taxonomy (NCBI): domain Eukaryota; kingdom Metazoa; phylum Chordata; class Aves; order Passeriformes; family Pipridae; genus Manacus; species Manacus vitellinus. Next base: position 5,170,980 of record NW_021940488.1, read on the forward strand.
CCGCTCCTCATGACCTAAGCTCTTTCACTGATGATTCCCATGTTTTGCCTCCTGCCTTTTTTCCCAAGTTCTGGTTCACAGCCACTTCCAAAATGGCTGTAACCCAGGGGTGTCTTCATGTCCTCTCTTTCAACAGCCTCTGGTTTTTGCCTAGTTTCATTATACCCTCTGAAGTGAATTGTAAACTAACTATAAATCCAAGGAATTATAATTCAACCATAAATCCAGGAGAGCTTTTTCTTAACTCTGGGGTCTTTGCTTTCACAGAAAAAGCCATATAAAAAAGTGATAGATATTAAAAATTATGAGGTAAGAAAATAACTGTAGAAATAAATTGGTTCAGGGACCCAAATGCTGTACAGATTGCTTTCTGTTTGTTTGTTTTTAAAGTGTGGGGGTTTTATTTGTTTTATTCTCATATGAGGAAAAGTACCTACAAACAAGTGCAAAACACTGAAGGTTTTGTCAAACACATACAATAAAGGACCATTGGAAATCAATTAAGATGTCTAGTTATTTGCAAAACAATTTCAGCTTCCTGATATACTTCTAAGTTTATTCCAATATCTTGACATCTATAAAAACTGTCATATTAACTTCACTTCATCATTTCTTAATCTGTCCCAATATTCTTAAACTTCTTTCTATCAAAGAGAATATTTAAAGTTGCCCGTGCCTTGTGTGGTTTCTTTCTCCTGTATCTTGTCAGAATCAAGAGGAAATATGTGATGAGAACAGAAAAAATGCTTATTATTCAGGTCTTATAACAAGACTTGTAAGAAAAACTTATAGAGAAAAACATTTCTGTCATTTCATTTATTTCAGAAATAATAATACTAAGAGAAGAAAAACACTCCATGTCTCAAACGAGCAGAGAATGTGCTTGAAAACCAATCTATTTTTAATGTAAACAGAAGGTAGAAATGTGATGATCTAATTTAAGCTATTTAAAAGCTAAACTTGTGGTCAAAGTTAGTCATTAGCTTAACTAACAACTCATCTAAGGTATCCTTTATGGTCAAAGGGGAGAGGTACCCTTTTTAGTTTAGCCACCTACTGTAGGTGGAACAGAATGCCCTTTGCAGATACCCTTTTAAGTAAGAAGCAGCTTGGATGACTGGCTATAAATTTATAGTGAAAGGGAGATGAAGTGGAATTATCACATCAAAGTCTATGAAGCAATTCATTTGTACAGTGGAACTTCATGATATCTCTCTGATTTTGGTCAGCTTGTTACTCTCTGGAATTTTGTGCTTATAAAAATGTGAAAATGTGCTATTTACAGGGAGCTCGCAATTTAGTGCATTGGGGAAAAAAAAGTAAAGAAGATGACATTTTAGAGAGATGTGAGCCTACTGCCATTAACTTTGTGTGGTATTTTTTAATAAATATACCTGTTAAGTACAAATTAAATCAAGCGTAACAAGAGGGATATCCAGGTCTTCAAGTGTACTTCTCTTTGATTGCAAATAGAATTGAAAGTCCTCAGATTCTTATCCAAAAAATGCCTGAAGGAATGCCTATTTAGTTTTCAGGTATCAGGCCATTACATATCACCTGGTTATTTAAAGAAGACAGGTTTCCACTGTTCCATTTAATATCAGACTGCTTGTTCAACCTGATAAACCAGTTAGCGCATCATTCACTGTACTCACATGTGGTAGTGAAATTAAGCCCTATGGCAAAATCAAAAGCTGAACCTTTAAAAGAATTCATAAAACTTTGATTTCCTTAAAGGTTTTTCTTAGTGGTAACAGAAGATAGTGTTGTTCAGTGCTTTGTTTCCAAAATTTAACACAAATTAAAAAAAGTATTCTGGATTTAGATGGGGTAATGTAGTTGAAGACGTGGCTGAAAACTTAAAAAATATTCATACTTCTAACAAATAGATCAACATAACTGCCAACATTAAGTTCTGGAATAGACAATTGGATATAAAATTTAACGGAAGGACCTGAGTAAAACGAAAATGTATCATTTGTAATTTCCTTCTATCACACTATTTGGAGCCCTTCTGAACACACCTGAAAACAATCTCTGGGATTATTTCCAGTGGCAATCATAAACACAATTGTAAATATTTCTTTTAAAGCCTTTATTTAGAATGTGAAACTTAATGAAAAGGAATGTCAAATTACTGTTACAAAATATTGAGTACTCATTCACTTCCATTGATGAAGAAGATGATAATTTAATGGAGATTGCAACAGGAGACACTTCAATGTTATCTATGAATATGGAAAGCACAAATCTGCAGCCAGGCACACAAGTAAAAGCATCTGTGCTGTTCTGGTGTCTGCGTTTAGGAGCACAAGTTAAACAGAAAATTATAATGACATAAAAATCCAATAACAACAATGTCATCAAGAAAAAAAAAAAGGATATGTAGACTTCACCTTAAAAGAACTGTAAAAAACATAAAACCAAAGAAGTCATTCTTATTCCTCTACTTTTCAGCCTGTTTGGAGCTCTGATTCCTCTTTAGCTCGATAGACTTTATCAAGCTGACAGTGCTGCTCAACAGCACTCCTAGAAGCTAGAAGTTCTTCTGACATCTTTATTACCTTTTTTTTCTTTTCCTAGACCGTTAAAGCATTTGAGTATATCTGTAAAACATGAAAATTTATGTATTTCTATCAAAGATATATATGTATAAGTAACCACTGTGCTGGATCAGAGCCACTGTGTACATTCATTTGTTGGATTAAAACTAGTGTTGCTTTTAATAGTACCAAAATAACAACTCTGTAAGCTGTTTGGTAAAAAATAAATGCACAGTCTTTGGAGAAGAATCCTTTTTTTTTTTTTTTTAGAGGAATATATAAAGAAGAAGAGAATTAATCTTTTTTTCCTCATAGCTTCTGGTTAAGTATTGCCATAAAAATGTACAAAACAAGTGCTTTCACTTGCAAAATGAGAGCTTTTCTGGACTTCTAGAGCACTTTAAAACTGCCCAGTTTACTCGTAAAACAGTCACAGTGCATCTTGACAGTATTGATTTCTGCAAAATATTCTTTGTCAGATATTTTGAGTTATGGTTGAATACCAATAGCAGAATTCTCCAGGGTTATGGAGATAAACTGCACTGGAAATAGACAAACAAGTAATTGTGTCTTTTTCTTGGTAACTCCAGGAAAACCAACATATTCAGGCAGTCAAGCCAGCATTTATTTCAGATGGATTCAAGTTCTGAAGAAATTGAATCTGTCTTCTGGCTGGTTTTTGTTTTGTTTTGTTTTGTTTGTTGTTGTTTGTTTGTTTGGGTGTTTTTTTGTTTGGTTTGTTTTGGTTTTTTGTTTGTTGTTTTTTTTTTTTTCCCCCCAGATTTTCTTGTGCTTGTTAATTATTATAAATAATAATTGTTGTGGCAACTTTGAGCTAATCTGACCTTATATGTAAGTTTTAATACTTTTTTTTTAACTTGAAAATGAACATTAAAACTACTATTTTAACGTTAGGTTTAGCAATTTTAAATACTGACATATATTATAGCAGAAGTGCATTTTTTAAAATCCCTTTTCTACTCAGAACCAGACAACTATATTTTGAACTCCTACAGACCATGTGGTATCAATCTAAATATGTTTAAATTATGACAATAAAAGGATGCAGAACCTTTTTTCACAATGGTTGAAACTTGATTGAGGTTCAGCAGACAGTTTTATGATTCATGCTCTATTTTGTGGTACAAAAAAATATAAATAAAAGATGATGACAGAAGCCCCAGACTGAAAACAGCAACATGGTTATTGGTTTTGATAGGAGTCTAACCCTGGGAGTCAGGCAAAAATAGTTTTAGAGATTAGAAAGAGAGAAGAAAAAATATATAAAACATAGAGTTAGAAACTAATGAAACTAGTAAATTTAAGAAGATTATAGCTATAAGAAATTTATGAAGTAGATAAGAAGTCATATGGACATAGGTCCATGTCAACCTCACATCATTAGCATAACACTTTTAGCAAAATACTGAGATCCTAGATGACTCATTGTTAACCGCTTCCAAGTCTTTTTGTTTTCCAGATTATTGAAGAAAACCAGCTATGTCAGTCTTAGGACCTGAAGAAATATCAGAAGAATGAACACCCAAAAGGAGATAAAGATACTACAAAGTTAATGTATAACAACATTAGCAGTGTCATAGGGATTTCAAGTGTATAATGAGAATTTTCTGTAATAATTAGATGACTTGGGTTTTGAGCATCCAATGCTAACATCCTTGTACCTAGACTGGTAATAGTAATTTTTTTATATTTGATTATCCTGCTAAAACGCTAGTCACACTAAAAATCAACTCCTGGCAACATATAGAATGTGTTAACTTTTTGTTTATTAGATTATTTTTGTGCAGTATTTGTCTTATCAATGTTTTGTTCTTGATTCTTTTGCGAAACCTTTCCTAAAGATTTTTCATTGGACAACTGGAAAGATGATACTGGTTTATCTAATACCAACAGTTGTAATAAAGATTTGATAAGAAATGAAGTTTTTTTGTTAAATGTAACACATCCATCATTGATCAGGACCTCACTCCTCATCTATTTCCCCTTACAAATGTCTTTTCTATGAAATATATCTGCATCCATTATGCCACATCTGGGACATACGCAATGGGCATTTTGAGGGAGTTTTGATTAATCCATCCACTGCACTCCTAGCATACAGTTCCAAAACTTTCTCTTTTGTGCCATATATTAGTGGGAATGCTATTTACTTTGACTCTTAACAGACCAAGCCAGCCTGAATGCAAGAAATTATTCATTCTCCTTCTAAAATCTTGGAAGGAATGAGAATGGAACTATAGAATGACCGAGGTTGGAAGAGACCCCAAAGATCATCCTGTTCCAACCCTCCTGCCATGAACAGGGACACCTTTAACTAGACCAGATTGCTCAGAGCACCATCCAACCTGGCCTTGAACACCTCCAGGGATGAGGCATCCGCAGCTTCTCTGAGTAACCTGTTCCAGTGCCTCATCACTCTTCCTCACAGGGAAGAGTTTCTTCCCAATATCTGATCTAAACCTACTCTCAGTTTGAAGCCATCCTCCCTTCTCCTCTCACTACAGGCCCTTGTAAATAGCCTCTCTCCATCTTTCCTATGGTTTCTCTTCAGGCACTGGAAGGCCACAATTAGGTCATCCCAAAGTCTTCTCTTCTCCAGGCTGATCAATCCCAATTCTCTCAACCTTTCCTCATAGGAGACGTGCCTCTAATCAACTTGGTGGCCTCCTCTGGGCTGGCTCCAACAGGTCCATGTTTTTGCTATGCTGGGACCTCAGAGTTGGACACAGCACTGCAAGTGGGGAAGGATTCCTTTAGTGTGTCTGCATGCATATTGACATACAGATATAGTCACATATTTGTATGCATTTTATAACTGGAAAAAAAATAATTCTATGTTTTCAGTTGCCTGTGGAACTGTCATATTGCTTCAACAGTTTAATATTGACTTATTTGCTTGACTTATTGACTTATTCCTGCAGCACTCCCTTTTCTGAAAAGATATAGTTCCTTTCAGATTATTTTATATCACATTTCAAAAATATCCTGATGTGGTGAAACAGTTGTTGGAGATGCAACTGAACATATGCAGTATATATAGCTATCATATATACAGAATTTTCATATAGTCCTTACTCGGTTTTACTGGGAAGAAAGCACTGCTTATGACAAAATTGATCTGTCATGTGAAGGATGAACAGAGGTACATGATCTGACATCTACAACATTACAACGAAAAAGTCAATGACTTCCTTTTAAACTCATTTTGAATACTATTAATCTTACAAAGAAATAATATCCTTCCAGATGTAGATTTCACTTCTGTACCTCTAACTTATTTGCAAACCTTACTGATGTCAGTGGATTTGCTCATATACCTGGGTCATAGATCCTTGTAAGGAAAATGTAGGCTCAGGTTTCAAGGTCTGTTTGGTTTGGGTTGATGTCTTTTTTTTTTCCTTTCTGAAAACACTCTTGGAGCTTTCTGTCATCACTAATATTCTTACCAGCATTGTAATTGATCTCCTGCTAATTTTTCTCTTTGTGTATTTCAGGCACACTCCATTAGGTTTTTCCTTTGAAGCTTGATAAACCTTTCCTTTAGCTCTTTTAAGCCTTATTTTCATTCAAAAATAATACCAATATAATTATATGGATATAGTTAACACACTACAGTTCCTTCAAATTGGCACAGCTGTTCTGCTATGCATATAAGCCTGTAGAGATGTTTCTTTAGGCACTGCTATGTGACAAATTCTATAAATTATTCCATATTACTGGTTTTACTGAAAAATGAACAGTTTCTGTAGAAAATTGTACCCTTAACCAAAGTAATTACACCAGGATGAAATCTAATAATAGACAGCTATATTCTTTGGCTTCAATCCTGCAATAAACAAAGGATCAAGCTTTATGTCTGATTACACAAAGAACTATATCCATAAAAATGAAATTATTAACATCATGGGAAAAAGTATTCTCATCAAAGGGAATGAAGGGGCCTAGCCTTCTGCCCTTTTGAGATGTAGCCTTTACATAACAGTGTATAGAGGGTTTTAATTTTATACCTCTGCAGTGCTAAATGACAGTGTTTAGCATCTTATTACAGCAAAGATGAACATGATTAATACTTCTTCACAGAGAAGAGACCGTGCCAGAATCACACTTCACACTGAGTAATGAGTTCCCCTTTGACTGTGAGGAAGAATTTCCTTATATGTTATAAGGGAGATTTGGAGGCCTAAGCCATGATTCCACTAAGAGAAATCATGGGGCTATGATTCTGCACAATGTTTCTGCTTAATAACACAGAAAAACTTTACAACCATCTGGCACTTGTTTTTAGATATTTATCTATACAATGAAGATACATTTTTGCTGTAGAGTATTTTAACACATTTTGTTCTAAAAAAGTGTTTAATTCCTGTAATATAAAAATTTCAGTACATATTTTGATTGTGTTTGGCTCTCACATTTATTAGGAGATTCATTTATACTGGTAATTAATTGCTTCATTCATTTCAGAAAAAATAAAGGGTTTATAACAGAATCTCTAAAGCAACTAGAGTACTTGGAAGAATTAGTCTTGGGTATATTTACATAAAATAATGACTTAAAATTATTTTTTGCTCTATTATGGATCCTAGTAACATTATGTTTTTGCAGGGCATTTAAAAATGAATGAATATAAAAAATATTAGAAATTAAGTTTTAGAGAATATCACTTGACATTCTGAAGTATATTAAAGCATTACATTATGTCTTTCTGCTATGCTTTTCTAGAGAGAACAGATAAATATTACAAAAGTATTCACATAGCACAGATGTTAGCAAGAACCTAGCAGTAAAAAAGTATTTGTCTTCCTGTATGGATTTAATTTTGAGTCATGAACATAACTCATGAGTGGTAAAGAACATTGAAATGCTTTTTTTAAATGCCTTTCAAAGACTTTATTTTGAACCTTCTGCTTAGTCTTAAGTACCATTTGGGACACAGTAAACTAAAGAAAACTTCAATATATTAGAGTTGGAATTAATTTAAAAACTATATTAAAAGCCTAAGCAAATAAAATTCAAACAACAGCCCAGTTATACTATGAGTTCACAAATCCCAAAGATGCAGAACAGAGGACTTTTGGACCTGTGTTTTTTAGTGGAAAAGTATTCTCACTGACACTGTGAGTGCTTCATAGAACCCCTACTTCTTCAGAAAATCAGCAGGGTTTCTTGATAGTAGTTGGATCACCCTAACTAAGGGCTTGTAAAGGCGTTCCCTGAGTAATCTGAAGACAGTTTTAATCTTCTTAGTTTAGGCAAGAAAATCAACCACTCATCAAATTTTATGGTGCTTTTATTTTAGTTTATTCTACTCCCCCAAAGCGTGGAATTAAAAAGAAACAAATAAAGCTCCAGTTTCTCCCTTATATAAGTAATTTTTTTCCCCTGTATCTTTTTGTGGTAGCATAAAGAGCAGCAAGCACTTACGGGCTTCTTTTATCCTGTCATCAGCAAGAGGTGCAATGATTTCAAGCAGAGTGGTAAGAGATGTACTCAGTGCAGGTGTGAATCATGTCAGTACACCCATTGCACTGCAGATCTACTATTATGGCTGTGCATCTCATGATATGGAAAGCAAATGTTTGAAATTACAAACTTACCTGTGGAATTTTATAGCTTAAGGGATCTGGTTCTGCTCCTTGACACAGTAGCAACAATTTTGAATTGAGATACATGTAATTTGTTTTGCCATTGTGCTTTTCAAGGACATATATAACTACAGTAAATACTGCACAGCATTTGGATATTCCAAAAGAAAAATAGGGTAAGGGTTGCTTTTATTTTCTTCAGATTCAAACATTCTTGTGGGTTGTTTATTGCTCACACATGTAAAACTCTTCAAGGCCAATTGAAATGCAAACTAGTCAGTAAGGGCTCATAATTCATATCACATAGCAGTGTTTTCAAACTTTGTATACTTTGCAGTAAAATCCAAGAGCTGAGGGTTCATCCATCACCTGTTTAATCGTCTGTAACAAACATTCAGGCAGAAAGAGGAAGAAAGTGAAGGGAGGGACTATATCATCAGAATAAATTGCAATCAGGCTATTCTTCTGTTATCTATATCTAATACAGTGCCATCCATTACTGTCCTCAGATCCATTTAAGAAATAGGTTGGGAAAAGAGAAATCCATAAATGTTGTAAAGAATTTGCCCATATACACATAAACTCATGATGTTTGTGCATTTGGTACTTTCATCAGACCCCACCTGCAGTGCTACCTCCAGCTCTGGGGTTCCCAGCACAGGACAGGCATGGATCTGTTGGAAACTGTCCAGAGGAGGCCATCAAGGTGATTAAAGGGATGGAGCACCTCTGCTATGAGGAGAGGTTGAGTGAACTGGGAGAAGAGAAGGCTTTGGGGTGGCTTAATTGTGGCCTTCCAGTACCTGAAGAGAGACCATAGGAAAGATGGAGAGAGACTCTTTACAAGGGCCTGTAGTGAGAGGACAAGGGGGGATGGCTTCAAACTGAAAGAGTAGGTTTAGATTAGATATTATGAAGAAATTCTTTCCTGTAAAGGTGGTGAGGCACTGGAACGGGTTCTCCAGAGAAATTGTGAATGCTCCATCCACATTCCCTGGAAGTGTTCAAGGCCAGGTTGGGTGGTGCCCTGAGCAGTCTGGTCTAGTGGAAGGTGTCACTTTTCATGGCAGGGGATTTGGAACTAAATGACCTTTAAGGTCCCTTCCAACTCAGGCCGTTTTATGAGTCTACGAAATACAGAATTTCATAATTGTTCTGTTTTACTTGAAGTATTTCTTTTCCATTAAGAATATGTTTAAGAAGGATTAACTAAAATAATATGTGAAAGTATATTGTTGATATAGAAACATTTTCAATGACTACTACAATAATTACTGTGGAATATTCATATTCATTCATTCTGAATACTCATTCAGGTAATATACCTGAACATAGAATCATAGTAAGTACTCACTGGTCACGCCTAAAAGGTCATCTGCTTGCTAGGAATAATAGTTTGCAATACTTGTGTACTTTCATTTTCCCAAGGGGACTGACAGAAAGAAATTTCTGCGTGGAATCTCGAGCACTCAGGGGTACACAAGGAACTCCAGAGAATTTTCAATTAGTTTTCATCACAGCGGTATCTCTGAAGCACTGTGTGCAAACATAAAGAACAGGAAACAACCCACACCACTTTGCATCCTTCTGTTCTTTTGTGATAAGAACGTCATGAGTTTGGCAGCATAGGAAACTTGGAGGTCAATAAAAGCAAACAACAAAAAAACACCCCGTATCCCCATTTCACTAAAAAAGTAACAACTCTAAAAATATTACTTCAAAAACAATTACTAATTTTAAGAAACTTCTGTCCAATTTTCATTATATAAATTATTCCTTAAATTAAATAGAAAATGGTGGAACTGAGAATTGACATATATGTCTTTTTAAATCACTAGAACTATCACTTTTGTAGTTTAACACTCCAGGTTTTCCAAGAAAAAATAGTCCTCAAGATAGCAATCATAAGTAATACTGAAGTAATTACATTGACATTGAAGGTTTTCTGTAATGTTGTTATCCTCAAATCACATCATGGAAATTCAGATACTAACTACCATTGCTTAAATATTAATTAAGCATGCAGACTTTCAATTACTGATGGAAATTCCAACTTAAACTATAGCTTATGTCTTTTATGTGTGTTACAAACCAGAAGTCTATAAAACCAGAAGTGATATAAAACAAGTCTATTTAGAATGATTGCCTGTCCATCAGTAGAATTATTGATTTCTAGATAATGCCAATAGAAATGCCTTTTCCAAGTCTCCACCTCACTTCTTATTCCTCTGCCTCCTCTTCATTCCTTGTGCAGCAAAGAGAGGTTGAGAACGGGGGGTTCTGGTCAGTCCATAGCATTTTCTCTCTGTTGCTCCTTCCTCCTCTCACTCTTCCCCTGCTCCAACATGTCTGTAGTCCTTCAGGATAAATCTGCTCTGTCCTGGAGTCTTCCAGGGGCTGCAGTGCAGATATCTGCTCCTGCTTAGTCTTTCCTGGGGCTGGAGGAGAATGTCTGCTCCAATACTTTGAGTACCTCCTCTCTCTCCTCTTTCCACCTTGGCTCTCACTGGGGTGTTTTCCCCTTAGCCCTTAGCACCAGACAGCTTCTACCCCCACTCTTAGAGTCCCCAGGCACCTGTACCCCATACAGATATGTACCCCATACAATAATAGTCATAGAATAATGTGATAATGAGTCACTTGCTGCTTTTTTTTTCATCAGACTTAACCAAATTGTTTCACACGTTTACCCGTGGCTGCACAAGAGTCAGATGATGATTATCTCAAGTCTTGCTTACCATGCAAAACCAATACAATTCTACCTTTAAAACATCACTATTTACATGACACACCTTTCTTCCAGTTCTTATTCCTAATTAAAAAGGCACACAGACAGGGTACAGTGTCTCAGTAATAACAGTTTAGAATGTGGTGAACCTCCAAACCTCCAAGTACTAGTCCTCATTTAATATCAAAACTACAGGCAGCATTTATATTCTGGTAAATAAGAAATAAGATACCTTTTCACAAGTACAGAAACTTTTTAGCATCACAAAAAGTATGCGTGCGTATGTTCGCCTTTTAAAAAGTTTCCATATGTGGCATATGCTGTATAGACGTGTGAAAATATCGGGTCAAACAAAAAAATACATAGCTGTACACTACTGGAAAAAAATAATCATCCTTTCCCACAGTCTTGAGGCAGAAAATATACATCTACAGACATTCAAAATGGATAATAATTTTCCCTATTTTTTTACGTCATTTTTAAAGCCTTTTTTTCTTCCTTTTAATTTTCCCTTTGGATTTGTACATAAGTGCTCAAGCTTGTATTTACTTGCTCTTTTTTGCTCCCTGAAAATTAATATATGTCATAATCCAGAGCAAGGAATGCTCCCCGTGAAAGATTATTCAGCATGTGTTCGTACTACAGTTCTGAAGAATCCCATCAGTAGTTGAGAACTTTTACTTGGTCAACACTTATGTTTGTATTCAATAAAATATGGGTCACTTTTTCTCAGGAATAAGAACAGCAGAATGAAGAATTCTGGAGTGGGCTGGCTGAACAGGAAAACACTCATTCAACATTTCTGTAATATAATGAAGTTTGGTCGGCAGCGATTCATGAGGTCTTGTTATCATTCATGGTATCTCAAAAATTTAATAGCTAAGTACTTGCATGCCCTGCCCAAGTATATGAATAGGACTCCAAAAATAGAAGTACCTATATCAGTTAGTCAGTGATGCTGTAAGTGTACATGCAATTAAAACAGTTTTCCTAATGATATTTACCATGCTTTCTTTTTTTTTTTTAACATTTCTGCATCTACTCATCTTGTAACTGCAAAGTACAAGAAACTGTGACAGTTACCTGCTACTCTGTTTTTGAACATCTAAGTGGCAGTGCTTGCCTATCAATATCTCTTCTTGATTTCCTTATTAGTCTGTTCTCTTGACAGCTTAATGCCTTGTTTTACCTACATCCTCAAAAAAATGACGTATGTCTCTGGTATTTCAGAGCACATAACACCGGGATTTGCTCAAGAAAGTATTTTCATCCACCTTAGACATTAGTGATTTTCATGACCATAATATGGGGTATCAAAATATATGAAAACTCGCAGATTCCCTCCAAACCTCAAAAATATCTCCCCTACTTCTTCAGAGGATATGGATTAGCAATAGTCACAATGACAGAGACTGATAGATATCGTCTGATTTATTAGTTACCTTAAGTTTCCCAAAACCAGTTGTTATCTTCATAGAGTTAAAATATTACCTTCATTCTCTGTAGTTGTGTAGTCTCCCATTGGAGATTCTTTACAATCCATCTCATAAGCCATCTGAGGTGAAGTTGGTTTTTATTTTTTCTTTGTCTATTTGACTAATCCTTGGTATTTCTGCCTCTAAACCTGGTTTGTAGTTCCTGTGTGTCATGACAAGAAAAATAAAATTCTCTCTTGCACCTTTTAAACAGGAAATAGCATTTCTCACCAGCTGGGAGTTTTCTGATGATTTTGAAACTAGGATGCATGCTAGGAATTTATTAATTTCCCTGCCTTGTTAAAACACCAAGTGTCTTCTCTTGGTTACTTGATGCACTCATCTGTTTAAGCAAACATGACATAAAATCAGCCTCAGTTTATTAAAGACTTGTAGACCTTGCAGGACACAATGCACTAAATATGAACACTATTTCCCTTGCAGTTGCTTGTCTAGGAATATTTTAAAATGTTCTGACATCTACACCTCTTTTTTAGGCTCCCAATTTCTCATTGATTTTCACGGGTCAAACAATCCATTTGCAATCAATATTGCTCACAGTTTAATATCCTATTCTTCTGCCCATGTGGCTTTAGATTGAATTAGATATTCTGTATGAGGTGGTTAATTAGATATCACATCTTTTTGGTGACAAATTGTTGCCCTGTGATCCAGGAAGGTAATCCACCTGCCCACAGCCCAGCCCTTACTACCATCAAATGCAAGGTCCCTCAGACACAGGCTAAATGGATACCAGTGATTATCACAGCCTTTTGTTAAATAATATAGGGGGAAAAAAGAGTTTTGTTTTAGATCCCCATTAAATTTCACACAGTAAGAACACATCAGCTTTGTAATATATGATGGGAGCAGGGTGAAATTTTAATGGAAGGGCTTGGCCTAGTCTCATGCCGTGGTGTAATGTGTAATGTATAATGTATAATCAGCCCTTGGTGTTAACACTGTCCGATTTCTAAAGCAAGATGCTGGATGACGTGGGTGTAGCCTGTTCTGATATAGTCAGTGCTAACTTTTATGTAGATCGACTGAACTACATGTGCTTTTTCAACCAGGTTGTTGAGAGAAGAAAAGAAGTTGTAAAGCTCGAAGTGGTAAAGAGTTTGGATAGCATCCTTTTTACAATCTGGAAAGATTGGGATTCAGGTTCAGGTTCACCTACCCATCATGAAATAGCTATTTTAAAATAATCTTTGAAATTAGCCTGAAAAATATTATTTAAAAATACAAGCAACAAGCTTATCTGTGAAAAGTTAATAAGGTCATCTGTCAAATCATTTTTACCAGCTACATTCCCAAATTAGGCAAGCTTATGTTCATGAATTTTATCATCATCTTTATTGGCCTGTGTGAGTTTCTATAATGATGACTGGTAAAAAGAAGGCACTTACTTCTGAGAGACCTTTTCTAAATGCTATGCATGTTTAATGTTACAAACACTTCTATTCCAGAAGCAAAAAAATTTTTCTTACTAAAGAATTAAATTTAGATATTTCTTGCTGAATATGGAAGGAAAAAATTATTTAGTGTTTTTTACTTTAGCATTACAACACACTTAAAAGATGGAGTTGCACATGAAAAACTTAAAAGATGGAGTTGCACATGAAAAAAAGAGGAGTTAGTACCCACCCAAGATGTTTGTTGATAAATTTTATGGATTCATGGAATCTTAAAAGAGTTTGGGTTAGAAGGGTCCTTAAAAGGTTATCTTGTCCAACACCAATAAAACAAGCAGGGTTGCTCAGAGCCCTGTCCAATCTGATCTTGAAAGTTTCCAGGAATGGGGCATCTGCCACGTTGTTGGACAAATTCTTCCAGTATTTGACCATGCTTATTGCAAAAAATTTCTTTGTACTATCTAGCCTAAATCTAACCTCTTCTAGTTTAAAACCATTACCCCTTGTCCTATCACAACAGAGCCTTCTAAAAGGTATGCCCCCATCTTTATTATAGGCTTTCTTCAGGTACTGGAAGGCTGCTATAACATTTCCCTGGAACCTTTTTTCTCCAGGCTGAACAACCCCAATTATCTCAGCCTGTCTTCAGAGGAGAGGTGCCCCAGCCCTCTGATCATTTTTGTAGCCCTCCTCTGGAGCTGCTCCAACATGTCCATGTTTTTCCTGTGCTGAGGACACCAGAGCTGACCACCAGACCCCAGGTGTGGTCTCACCAGACCAGAGGAAGTTGATCATGGCTTCAAAATTTAAAACTCTAGGCAAGAAAAGTTTCTTTAATTTATGCCCTTCTTATGTGCAGTAACAAAGGATAGGGACCACTAAGATATGTTGGTGCTATAAATACAAGATTTTAGTACACTTCCTTGTCCAAATGCCACATTCTTTTCACTTTTTCAATCTTTTATCTTCCTTCAGCTGTAATTGATGTGGTATATAACTCAGAGTAGAACAAGCGAGTGACCCGGTGGTTCTAAACTCAGTCCTTCACGTTAGGTTAGTTCTTTTCCTGTAAGTATATCTCACAGATATCTGTACATATTGTCTTAATAGTTTTTCTGTGGTTATTCTACTCCTTTCTTCACCTGCATTAGATCTAAATTCTTTGGTTATAGCTCCCTAAGTTATCAAGCTGTATTTTTTTCCCATGTACACTTGTGATTTTTTTAAAATCTTATTGCTTATTAAATATTTCCCTCCTAGCTACCGTTCCCTATGTCTCTGATCAGTGCAGTTAGGTTGATAACCTTCTGGTTTGGCGCTTGTCTATACCATGTTGCTTACCTTTTTCCTAATTTTTTTCCTGGTTCATGAAGTAGGCTAGAAAGTAGCATTAAAACAAACAAACAAACAAAACCCCAAAGCTGAACAAAAACCAGAAAAAAACCCAAAAAGAACCAGTTTATCTAAGTGAAACTTTTAAGGAAACACCTGTATTCTTGAAATCCTACCTGGGCCACTGACACAGTGATACAGAAGGGACAGTGCAGTGACAGTGTCAGTGTCCTCTTTCAGAAAAGCTTCTGGGAAATTGAATTTCTCCACTGTCTTACAAAAAATTGCTATATCCTTGTTTTCCATCATTATTTATGAAAGGCATGGCTGCTTTGTTGTTAGATGCACTCTTTTTATTCCATACAAGAAAGTCTTCCCAGGGGGAATTTAGCAGAAAAAAGTATTTACCAGTAGATTTATTTATATAGTAAGTCAGACTACAACATTTCAGATTAAAACCTACTTACCCTAGATAGAAAATTAAAATTATTAAACACTGGTCATTATTAAACACTAAGCACCCCTTTCTCCTTTGCTTTTCTCCCTTCAAAAACACACTGTCAACTGCTGTTTATGCAGCTTGGGAGAACACTTAATCAAACATAAATTCAATAACATTTCATTTTATTAAAGACTATATAGTCTTCAGGTCATAGATAAAAAGCTGGAATATGATGGCTTCTTTAAAATATTTATTTTGTATGAAGAGTGGCATATACCAATATTTTTCAAACTTGTTTAATAGAATGTAATCAATGGGAACAAAACAGAAGAACAGAATTAAAGGTCTCACAAAACCAAACAAAATGAAAACAAACTGGCTGTGTCAGATATCTGTTTTATGTTCAACACTGAAAGCAATCAGAATAATAATTTCCACATGCTGATTGTCCACCTTTAAATGAACTGCTGCAGGCAAATCTATCTTTAAAGAAGATACTTCTTGGTTAGTGAACACTTATCTTCTTCCAACATGGAAAACAATTCTATAGATTGCATTGTTGAAGTCAAGTAAGCGGATAATCATTTTTACCACACACAGACTAGAAATGCCTTCACATTAGTAATATAATCCAAAACATCTTTTTTGGTATTTTCTAGTAAACGTAGAAATCAGACTGTAAAAATGTGTAGGTGAATAAAGAACTATCAGTGAGTAATATTGCTAAATATGGTCTAAAATATTTAACTGTCAGAGGTAATAATTTATAAAATAGGACTGTAGACATTTTCCTGATAGATCTGAGGGGCATGTTAATGGAGCACAATGAAGACAGATAGCTCCATCCTAATACCATGGAGCAGACAGCCGCCTCATGAAATGCATCTCTGCCAGTGCCCATCAATCTCACCATGATGGCTGCTTAGATTAGACACAGAAAAAGTACTCCTGTGAATCTTTAAAAGGCTATTTCTGTCTTTTGTGAAGTGGTTTAACGTTGTTTTCGTTTTATGGGTTTGGCTGGACTTTGATGCAGACAGGAGCCTGCAGACCTGCCCTTATAAAATCCTGTGAAAACAGACAGAAACATAAATTGCATCTTCACTGGTTTGCCCACTTGGGCTTCTCCTGCTTCACAATGTGTTCTGTTTTATTGGTTTTGAATCAGATGTGTAAATTTATTAATAAATGAGTGCAATTTAACAATCTGATAACTTTTATATATGAATATGTAAAGTTACACTGTATATGGTCGTGTTGCTCCTATTGTTAAAAGTCTATTACTTGAAAAAGTTTAAATGTCATTGTCTTTATAAAAAAACAGTACTTTGTCAGTTACTTTTAAATTGCTTTCCTTTTCAATGATTTCTCTTCTTTTTGTAGCAGTGGGACTTCACTGAGTTGCTTGCAAAGAGCAAAATCCAGTTATCTTGAACTCAGCAATGTGATACAAGGTGACATTAAACATGGTGGGTTCTAAGTCAGAAAATTAAGTTGTTTTGTGACATTCATAGAAGAGAGGACCCTCACAGTCTGGGAGTTTTAAATCACGTTTGTGGATTTTAACAGAATTTGGGCAAAATGGTCTTTTTGCCTTATTTTTAAATATCTTTGTCTTTGAATACACGGACATTCTTCCAGTGTCTTAACCTGAGTCACTTCCTACTTTTGGCACATTTGTACAAATAAGTGAAACTTTCCCTGGACACGTCTATTCATGTATTAGGCAAGAAGATGTACTAGCAAACTTGTGTGCCAGGGCTAATCTACAGTTTCATCTACTTGTAAAAATACTGCTCACTGATAGAAATAGTGCTTTGAGCATTACGGGTCAATTATTTTTTCCAATTGACAAAGGAATTGCTACTGAATAAAGTCACAGGGAAGTAAGTGAGCATTACTTCCTCCTGGTTAGGTTATCAAATAACTTATATACACACAATGAATCTATACTCTCAAATTCCTAAAAATTATGTAAGATTTTTTGTGTGATAAAGCTCAGTAATTTTCTTCAATGAGAAGATCAGCATCTGAGCTCAGATGCTGCACAAATGCTGGAGACAATGACCAGGAACGTGTCTTGGGCTGGACTGTATTGTACTGAACTATGGTCATCTGAAAGTCATCAGAATAACTATCCCTGTTTTAATTTGCACAGTGAATTTAAGTGTTTACAGAAAACTCCTTTTCTTCTCTCACAAGCACTGAAAATAAATTTATCTATTCTTCAGAAAGAGAATACAAAACCATCTGTATTGCAGATAGCTTTGCTGTTCAGTTGTCACAGCCTGTAATAAAGCTGCATTATTTGATTTCTTTTGCTTTAAAAGGCTATCAGGAAGACATACCAGCAATTGATTATGGAGATAGGGAGACAGGAAATATTGCCTGCCAGCTGGATATCCTTAACATGTGAGATAGGCCCGGAGTTGTGATGATTGATTCTGTGCCAAGTTCAGAGCTTGAACTTCAAAAGTACCATATAATAATGTTTAATTTAGTGGTCATTTTGAAACAGTCTTAAAACCTAAGTTCATTCAGCTTCAGCAATTCCATGCTAATTTTCTGTGATTTTGTTCTGATCTGATTAGATATGTGTACTTTTAATATAATGAGTTAATATAATGAGCCTATTTTCCAATTTAATGTGTGACATGCAGTGTTTGATGACTTCCTCATTCACCTCTGTTTTGCTGTAGCTGAAGTCTATTAGATGCTGACTGTCATTTCAATCCCCAGCCCAGCATATCCCTAGAGAAAAGTGGTGAGATCACACCTGTGGTGGTGTGATTGACCTAAGAACAGAATACAGAAATGATGAATTGTCATGGAGAAGAAAAAAAAAAAGATGAATGACCTAACTTGGCAGTCACAAGAGCTCTTGGAGGAAATTAGGGAGAGGAAGGGGAAGGGGGGGAAAGAAGCCTTGTAGGAATCTGAAAACATCACCCATGTCATGATTACATCACAAACATCAACAGAAACAAATCCTGAAGAGAGAAATCTGGTCAGCTTTGCTGCCTGGAAGCTTATCTGTAATATTATCCAACATGTCACAGGTTCACAGCAAAAGGCAGAACAGCTATAATATTTTATTTCAACATTTTAAAAGCAATTGTAAGAAAAGACAGAATTCTAAAATTAATAGCAATTTAAAAGTAACTGAATTCACTCAGTCTATGCTGACAGAATCCACTTTCACCCTATGAGTTACAAAAGTACTGCTGAGTAATGTGAAATATCTTTTAGCACAGAAAAATAAAGAATGGTTTTGTGGCTTTTTCAGTTTTCTTTCCAAGTGTAACAAGGCCCCTATTAACATAATTTTTAATTACATGTTTAATATTAAGCAGGTGAGAAAAATCAGCAATGAAATTAAACTGGAATATTTTATCTAGGGAAGGATAACTCACACTCAGATATGGAAACAGAGGGAAAATGAATTAAGACAGTGGATCTGCATGATTTATACTACAGAAGATGAATATCAAGTGGTTTGATTGTTCTTCCTAGAAACAGTCCTTAAGGTAGTGAAGCAATTCCACTTGTCTGAGCTTCTCAGGTTTTGTCCTGTTTGCTGAATATCCACCTCAGCATGTTAATCACTACACTAAGATGTTTAAAGGCTAGTACATCTGCTTTGACAGGAATATTTAAGTCCCTCAAGTACTTACTGAACTAGTTTTTAATCCATATTTTGAAATATTTTGGGGAAACTGCTTATCAAATTTTTTCATGCTAGAGTGAACCAAACATTGTTACTTATTTCAAGGAGAACTAATCCAAAATCTTGGAAGTTACTGCAGAAAAGAGTTATGGCCTTCTGGTGTTCTTTAATTTTCTCTATATTTGTGTACACACGAACAAATATCAACAAATATTTCCAGTTATTGAGATTTATTTTTATTTGCCAAATAAATGACTATTTCCCCTTTAGGAATATCATGACATTCTGATTTAAAGGATAGAATAAAGAAATTTCCCCAGTCCCTCCTGCTTGTGTCAGCAATACTTATTGGGGGCATGATAGGGAAATGTTCAGTATGAGCTAACAGGGGTCTCTTGTGCAATTTGTGCATTGCACTGTGTTTTGAAAATATAAATCCCCTGAGTTTTAAAATCCTTACTTTTTTTTTTTTAAGTTAAGGTTAGTGGTGGGGTTTTTTTCCCCACTCAAATAAATGAGGACTGGCCCTCAGGAAGTCCTTGGAGGACAGGTGGAATAATATACCCCACAAAAAGGGCGGAACAAACCAAGTGTATCATCAGTTTCCATTGGTCTAAAAACAATTTGTTCTCTGAATTATTTGTCTTCAAATTGTATACAAATAAATGGTGACAGTGGTTTTTAGATGAGTAAAATCAGCATTTACCCTGTACAATGAAGCACTTTTCTCCAGGGATTCTACAGGTATATTTTAACTGTGAATGGTGTGTAAATCTCTGGGGCAGGTGTATCCCACAATTCTAATCTCCTCTTTACACAAGGGAGGGTATTATTGAAGTGTACTGGTGGTTAGAGAGGAAATCTTCTAAACAGCTTCCACTTTTGATCTTCTATAGAAAGAAGAAACTAAGCCCACAGTGAGTAAAAGCTTAAGGATTGATTAAACAATGTCTTTTAAGACACAAGATACAAGGCCTGGCAAGCTGCACAAGTGGAATGCACATTTGCTGAGATTTATCTTAATTATGGTACGGTGATACATTATAGACTCATCTCTCCTTTTACAAAGCTCCCTCATCACTGTT
This sequence comes from Manacus vitellinus, assembly GCF_001715985.3. Taxonomy (NCBI): domain Eukaryota; kingdom Metazoa; phylum Chordata; class Aves; order Passeriformes; family Pipridae; genus Manacus; species Manacus vitellinus. The sequence goes on from NW_021940488.1 coordinate 5,191,273, forward strand.
ATTACATGGATTTTACACAGTGGAAAGCCCATACAATTTGACTACATCAGATTTTTCTAAGCTAGGCTTGGCAAAAGAAGGAGTGCCAGGCTGATCTCCACTGAAGGACAGATGAAAAGCAGGTACAAATGGATCAGGATGGCTGTAGCAGGATAATGGTGGCAAACAAAAGCTTGATCTCACTGAGACAGCAATTATGTCATATTACATGTCATTAGCTTTTAGATACAGTGGGATTAGTTCTATTACCCAAAAAAAAAAAACCAAACCAAACAAAACCCCACAGAAAATAACTGAATGTGGAAGTAAGATGTTTAAAACTAAAACTAGTAACTTTTCATACAACTATAGAATCATAGAATGGTTTAGGTTGGACAGGACCTTAAAGAGTATCTAGTTTCATACCTCCAGGCATGGGAACAGGTGCTACCCACTAGATCACGTTGCTCAAGACCCCACCCAACCTGGCCTTGAACACTTCCAGGGGTGGAGCATCCACAGTTTCTCTGGGAAACCTGCCTAGATGCCTTATAATCTCTCTTTTAGTTCAAAATATTACCCCTTGTCCCATCACTATCTGATTGTGCAAAAAGTCACTATCCCTCTTTTTTATAAACCCCATTTAAGTACTGAAAGGCTGCAACAAGGTCTCTGTGGAGCCTTCTCTTCTTCAGGCTCTACTCCGCAGCTCTCTCAGCCTGTCTTCACAGGAGAGGTGCTCCAGCCCCCATATCATCTTTTTGGCCCTCCTCTGAACCTATGAGGTCTTCATCTTTCTCGTGCTGAGGACCCCACAGTTGGATGTGGCATTCCGGGTGGGGTCTCATGAGGGTAGAGTAGAGGGGCAGGGTCACCTCCTTCAGCCTGCTGACCATTCCTCTTTTGATGCTGCCCATTTCCTAACAGTTTTTGAAAAGCTGATCCAAGATGTGAAACATTCATACAGAGCAAAACACACCTTCACTGGGAGCCAAATCAGAGCACAAAAATGAGACCGTGCAATTGTGTCAATATGGTGAATATTGATGTGTTTTTTAATGTTCAAGTAGCAGCAACTCGATAAAAAAAAGTATATCTCTATTTTGTTCAGCTGGGCTGAATAATAATTTATTTCTTTAGGAGAAAAAGCACTCTTTTGAAAACATGGTTAATATCTGAAAATTGAAGTTCATGATACAGGAAAAAAACAACAGATATTTCTAAAACAGAAGAAATAGTAATGCTACAACAGGGTTCCATCTGTCTCTACATCTAAGCATCTGTTTCACAACTTAGTTTTCTGATATTAGTCAATCATAAATGTAATTGTAATTGTCATCAGGAAACTGGTAGGTGGAATCTCATGGGAAGCAGCTCTGAAGTGCAAAAGTACTCAGGAAAACTGGCAGCTCTTTAAAGACTGCATGCTCCAATTACAACAGCAGCTCCTCTCAATAGTCTGTAAAATAAATAGATATATTAGGATGCTGGCAAAACACACAACTCAAGTCAGAGCTGCAGTGCCAGAAGTCAGCAAATAGAGGGCAAAATCAGAAATAAATAATAAGGAGGAATTTAAGAACAATGTCTGGTCACGAAGGGGTGGTGCTGTAACAGCCTGGTGGTGTTGTAATAACCTAAAGTCAACTGCATATGAGACCTGCAGGGGATGTTGAAGTCAACAAGAGTTTCTAGTGTTACATTAATGGTGAGAAACTGAACAAGGAAAGTGTGGGTCAGCTGTTGAATGGGATTGGTGATTCACTAGCAGCAGATGCATGCAAGGCTGCCTTTGCCTTAGTCTTCATCAACAAGGTCTTCCCTAGAGGAAAGGGTGAAGTAGGAGAATAAACTGCAATTGATGAGGATCAAATCAAGAACTGCTTTTGAGAACTTGCAGAATCATAAAATGATAGAATGATTGGGTTGGAAGGGACCATAAAAATCATCTGTTTTCAACCCCGCTGCCGTTGGCACCTTCCGCTAGACCAGGCTCATCAATGCCTCATCCAACCTGGCCTTGAAACTTCAGCTCAGTCTGTTGAAGCCTATAGGACTAAACAGGGTGCACTACAGCCAAAGGGACAATGTCCTTGCTACTCTTATTACCTTTGAAAGGTCAGGGGAACTGGAGATGACAGAAAATGAGCTAATGACTAGAAAAAGGCAGATATTTATGCATGTTCAAAAAAATCCACAGTGATGACCCAGTGAAGCACAACCTGGTCAGCTCCACATCAGTCCCTGAGAAAAACACTGAGTCCCCTTGGGGAACATTTCTCACCACATGTAGAGGAGGGCAGCAGCTGGTAACATTTGACAAGGATTGACCCAGGCTAAGTAATTCCTGACCCACCTGATTGCTTTCTAGGATAAAGTGACTGGATTCGTGGATCAGTGGAGATTCAATGAATGTCATTTACTGTGATTTTTACAAGACTTGTGACACTATCTGCTGTATATTCGTGTATCAAATAAAGATATCACAGCCTTGATGCACACATAAACTAGATGGGTAAAAAACTGATTGGACTGTTAGTGGACCATACTCTACTAGGCACCAGTAACAAGTGAAGTATTGGATAGGTCTAATTTAACATCTGTCTTGATTATAATCATTATCTGGAAGAGGTGACAGAGTGCAAGTTTGCCAAATTTGTGTAAATTGAAACAAGAGAGGTTCAGGCTGGACATAAGGAGGATGTTTTTCTCCCTGTGGGGACTGGTAAGCAGTGGACCAGGTTGTGTTCTTGAAGGTTAGCAAGTCCAAACAGGGTAAAGCCCTGAGCAACCTGGTCTGATCCCAAAGCTGATTCTGCTTTGAGCAGGAGTTAGGAATAGAGACTTCTCAAGGTCCCTTCCAACCTGAAATATTCTATGATGCCATGATCATTTATAAACACTGAAATGGTATCTGGAGGAGACACCACAACATATCTGTTAATATTAGTAAGACACTTCACTTAGATTTTAATAGTCTTTAAAATACTATTTTAACCTGATAGCTGGAGTATGTTGTTTAATATTGAACTAGTTCAATAAAAGTAGCTGGAGAAATCAGTGGATAAAGCATTCATTTCATTAGAAAATGGTCCAAGCCTGTTTCTAGAGGAAGATATGAGATAACTAACCAATAGAACCCAGCATAATATATGTAAAGTTGATAAGGAAGTTCTGAGCAGCACTAAATAACCCATAGCTTTCCTACTCAACTAAGTTACCAGCATCGTGCATTTTGAACTTCTATTAGCTTGGCTTCTGGGAACATGCTTCATATCAGCAATATTTCCCTTTTCCTCAAAAGGTTTTTATTTTGTGTGCTCTGCTGTTTTCTTTAGAGCAAAGAAAGCTTAACTGAGAGAACTGATGATACTGTGAGGAGCTGGTACAAAGGCACCCGACTTTCTTTTTTAAGAAGCTTATCCAGCTTTCAATAACTCACTCAGAATTCGGTCAATAAACACACTTCATACAAAACTGAGTTTTGCCCATATTATTTGAAATAGTCTGTTGATTTCCCCCACACTGATAGTACCAATAATGCTTTTTACTGACTTATCTGCTACTTCTGCTGAGCACAGACTTTGAGAATATTGTGTTTGTTCCTGTACAGTGATGGGTTGACACTGCATATGGCTTGAGTGAAACCTTTGGCAGTCTCTGCTCACCCTCTGAATGAAAGTTGAACTTAACTGTTTGTTGAAAGGACTTTCATTTAATGAACAGAAAAATAGGTACTCTGCAGAGTACCTACCTAAAATTCAAATGTGGTTCTGCTTTGTTATGTATTTGCATAAAACAAGCTATTTCATTGGAATGTTTCGTATGCTATATTATTTCTTACTATATCACCACATGACTATAGTGTGTACAGTTAAACTGAATAGTTAAACTGAATACTTCCACATTTTTATTAACTAATATAACTACTGCTTTACAAGTTGCTGAACAGTCTAGTCTAAAATGTCTCAATAAGATATATTTAATCTCTTTCTAATGTTTATATGCAAAATTAAGTTTAGGGTTCTTATTCAGTAGAATGTTACTTTGCACAACAATTCTATGCTATGGGCAATTTCTCAAAAAAATACAACTTCCCTTCCCTTCCCTTCCCTTCCCTTCCCTTCCCTTCCCTTCCCTTCCCTTCCCTTCCCTTCCCTTTTCCCGTCCTTCCCTTCCCTTTCCCTTCCCTTCCCTTCCCTCCTTCCTTCCTTCTCCCTTCCCTTCCCCTTCCTTCTTCCCTTCCCTTCCCTTCCCTTCCCTTCCTTCCCTTCCCTTCCCTTCCCTTCCCTTCCCTCTCCCTTCCCTTCCCTTCCCTTCCCTTTCCCTTCCTTCCCTTCCTTCCTTCCCTTCCTTCCTCCTTCCCTTCTCCTTCCCTTCCCTTCCCTTCCCTCCCTTCCCTTCCCTTTCCCTTCCCTTCCCTTCCCTTCCCTTCCCCCTTCCCTGCTCCTTCCTCCCTTCGCTTCCCTTCCTCTCCTTCCCTTCCCTTCCTTCCCTTCTTCCCTTCCCTTCCCCTTCCCTTCCCTTCCCTTCCCTTCCCTTCCCTTCTCTTTTCTCTTCTCTTTTCTCTTCTCTTTTCTCTTCTCTTTTCTCTTCTCTTTTCTCTTCTCTTTTCTCTTGTGTTTCACCTGAGTCTTTAGCACTCTAAAATAGGAATAACTCGATATACATTTGCAAAAACATATAATACTCTCAATTTCCTAGGAGTGCTAAAGGAAACTGAAAATGTTACTCACTCACAGATATTGGGTTCTTTAAACTTTATGTGGTCATTTTAACTTTTTGCCAGTGTCCAAGTGTGTCCCTTGATTCTGTTCCACCTTTTGACTTCTGAACTATATGAATTCCACATCAAACTTGTCTAGCGAAGCAGAGCCACTGCAAAACCAGCAGGGCAAGGCCCAAAAGAGGGTGCACTTCTGAAGAAATAGCATTCATATGTTTGAAGACTTCCTCTATATCACAAAAAAGGCTCTAAGAAATAAATCTACAATTCAAAATAGACAGTTGTTCTTAATACCTAGCTGTTTTTTATGTTGTGCACTGCTTTAATATCTTTCCATGGGCACCAAAAATTATTGTCTTTTTAAAGGAGAAAAAATAATTTTCTTACCCTTATTGTTGTGCAAATTGGGAATTTGATAACCTTATATTATATATGTGTATGTATATGTCTGTTTGTAAAATGTGCATTTTAATGGACAACTTGTAGTTGGATTTGACACTAAATCCATTGACTTGAAGATCCTTTGCTGATGATGGAGTTTTCAGGAACTATATTTTACCTTTCAGCTACACCTGATGTGGTTAAAGAATAAGTAAAACTGTGGTCTGCTCGGCATGGAAATCATGTGGGATTGTAGTTGATCAGACTGAGTCATCTTGAGAGAACTTCCAGACTTCACAATATATCAGGAAAAGTAAGGTTAGACTCTAAGTTAATGTCTAGAAAATACAATGAACTCAGAAGTAAATACCATTAACTGGAGGGGAAAAAAAAGTCCATTTCCCTTTCTTTCTTTCTTCTGGTAAAGAAACAAAAAAGGAAAAGGCATTTCTGATGATTCTATGGGAGTAAATTTTTCAAAATTAACAGCAAATTTAGATAGTAAAGTTGCAAAACTAAGATGGCTTTTAAATTTTATTAAAAATATATTTTAATTTAAAACAGACATTCAAAAACACTTTGCAAAATTACATAGATTAAACAACCAAAAAGGAAGAGGTCAGGTGGAATTCTCAGAGATAAAGAAAGGATTGCAAAAATAGCAGAAGTTGCTTAGTGTCAGAGTTAATTGGAGATGTCCAGACTTTGAGGATTCAGTTATATTAATAGGAACCACCTCTTAGTACAACTCAGATTTAGAGGCTTTAGCAGCTGTGAGATGTATTCTACACCATATTGAAAGCAGCATCTCTAAAACTGTCTTAAAGCACTCGATGAAATATCTTATGCCTTTCTTATATACAGTTAATATAAGATATTGCATTTATAAATGACAAGAAAGCTCATACTTTCATTCACGTAACTGAATGACAAATTTTAATGAGATTTTTGCAAGGCCATAGGCCTGTGAAAGAGGAGTGCAGATTTCTGGTGCTCCAGCTGAAGTTTTATAATAGCAGAGCAACAGCTTCCCCCATTGAGATGCTTTACAAGAAGTGGAAAATGAAAATATGGTGATATAACAGAAATCAAGCATCAATAATTTATGTAAATATGTGGCTGCTTTCATTCCAGGCATCCACAATAAAGTTTTGGGCTTTCCTACATCCAGAAGAAATTTATTTATTTAATATTTTTGTTATATTTAAAAATGCCAGGCCTGATTGAACAGTCAATTTAAGATCTTGCCTGAATTTTCTGAGACATCAGTGCAACATGCCAACAAAAGGGTGAATATGATATTTTGTCAACTGTAGTAAAAAATTAAGATGATCCAGAAGTAATTGAATTCAGTGTGAGATGATTATACATTTATGTTGCACGACTGGAGAGAAGAGATGATTTCTTCTTACCATCTTCTCCTAAACAAACACTTCTAATGCTGATGTGACTCTTCTTATGGCAATATATCTGATGAAGATTAGATATAAGGAAGAAGTTTTTTACAGTAAGGATGGGGAAACTGGAACAGGGTGCTTGGAGAGGGGCTAGATGTTCTGTTCCTGGAAACACTCAAAACCAGGTCTGGGGGGGCTTGGAGTTGAAGATGTCTCTGCTTATTGTAGCAGGGGGTGGAATAGATGAGCTTTAAATGTCCCATCCAACCAAAAATATTCTATGATTTTATACTGATTTTGGTAATGGCTGCTTTGAGGGCCCACTAGAACAGAAAAATAGGTTCACTGACAGACTTATTCCTACCAGTTACTGGGTCATCACATATATGTAAAGTTAGACATGCACAGAAGTCTTTGCTCAATTTTTAATTTTTCCTTTTTAAAATTAATGGGAAATTAATATTTCAGGAAAATACAGTCTCTTGGTGCTACAATGGAAGCTTCTTTTAAGAAGAAAGTGTCTTATTTCTACAGAAACAAAAAAAAAATAAGACCTCCCCAAGAGTAAAAGAGTTTTCATTTTCATTTTAAAATTATAGTATATACCCAGAAGATTAGGAACATATTAGCATTCTCAAGCTATGACATTTTTCAAAATACAAAACATTTTACAATAAATTAATAATTAGCAAAGTAATTTATTCACTTATGTTTAAATTAATCACTTTACCTTTCATAAGCTCATTAGGCTTCAACTCTACATTAATCACAATTAGCATTTTGTATTTTTGTTTTGATTGCATAGATAACATTTTTAATCATAACTAAGCAATAATTAATTAACACTCATAAATTTTTAGATGTGCAAATGAAGTTGGGTGGTGGCAGATTCCTGTTGTGTTCATGTTTGGCTTTAAGCATGAGTGATTTTGTAGTATTATTCAATTTACACCTTTGTCTCTCTTTTGAATTTAGTGTTTCTAGGGCAAATTCCATATGTGCAGGAATGAGAATGGAAATAAGTAAGTCTAGTGAGCAGTTTAAAAATGGAAAATAGAAATTTCTGTGAGGACTACAATGAGTTTAATCTTGAAGTTTCCCATTGAGAATTCTTAAGTGACAATTTTATTTTAGAAAAGAAAAAAATCTGGAAACATGTCTCTGGTATTTGTGCAACATGCAAAATGTTTTTGTTTTTTTTTTCCTTGCCCAATGAAGGACTAGAATATGTCCAGAAAGAGGAACATGGCATGAAATATAAGGTCACAGACAAAAGACGCAAACTGGTATTTTACAGATTTAAAAATATTAGCTTTGTTTCTGAACTAATAGGCTATTGCTGCCTTCTCTTTTGTTATATCTGTGGGAAGAAACATTTACATATCAGAATTGTAAAAAAAATGCTATGATTTTTGTAATTATTAGAATATTCTGTCATTATTTGACTGAGCTATAATTTTACTGAAATATAAACAGAGACAGAAATTTACAGGGAATTGCTTTAAAGTATAATTTCTACCAAATTAGTTCTGAAGGGATTACGATTCAAAGAAACAAAAAAGATTTATTCTGCTTATTTTCTTTCCTACAAAATTTCTGTTCAGCACTTTTAACATATTTTATGTCTCAGAAGGAGAACATATTATCCAAAAACAGTTGAGTGGAGGAAAACCACAAAAATGCCTTTTTCTGTCTTTGATTCAGCACAAACAGAATATAGATGAACTTTACCCTTGCTTGAACATCTCCAAGGATAATGCCTTAATCATGAAACATCTGAATTTTTGCAGTATCATAAGGGTGCTTTGATAGAGAAATGGAAAGAAAGACTTGCATGATTGGATTCCTAGGACTAGAATGGTCTGAGGTAGGAAATCTGCCTATCCTGGAGTCTAAACCACTTCTCTCATAATTTTGTATTTATCGGATGAAGATACATCTGGCACTTTTATGAAACAATGTGCTTAGCTGCCAAAGATGGGACGCATCATCACACTGACATTTATGGCAACCTATAGGAAAAAAAATACTATCTTTAAGAAAACAGAAAATTACTATACCTGCCAAATTATTAAAATAACAAATCTCAGATTGCTGATTTCTAATTCCAGTCCCTACAACCTGAAATATCACACTGTAAATTTAAGACATATAAATTTAACTTTTCAGTCTTGATCCTAAACAGGCCTGAAATATATTTCTTGGTATTTTATCTTTTCTCTGCTGTGAAAATCTATCTGAAGTTACCTCCAGAATCTTAAGGAAATGATGGGAAAAAAGCAGATTTTTTTTTTTTTTGTTTGAATAAACAATCAAAGCAGAGAAAGATATTTAACAAATTATATCATCCTTCCTGATTAGGAAATTGTACTGGATATAAGCCCTCTCATTAAGTTTTTGGCAGTAGATTGGAAATGTTATGAAGATATTTTCCTCAGTAAATTTCTTAGTTCTGGTTGTGCTGAAAAACAAACTTAAAATTGGACAAGTATTGCATCGGTCTGATGTGATCTGGATTAATTTCATGACTTCAGTAATCACAATGAAATGTCTAAAATCAATAGCAAAAGTTTGTATTATAACTGTCATATACTTTGTTTTGTGCTTGGTTTTGCTGAGGAGGTTTTTAATAAAAAATTTAAAAGCCCCAGTCGTGTATGGAGAGCAGTGGTAAAGAACAATGTTTGCAAAGCGACTTGACAAGAATGAGCAATTTTGGAAGAGGAAGAACAGTAAAAATGTTCAGCAATAAGAAAATCAACTTTACTAGTTTATTGATAGGTATTTTTATTTGCGTTATCTTTAGTGGCAACTTCAGTTTCACATTAGAAAAATGCTAAAATAGTATTTAATGAACAACATACATATAAAATAAAAGCGACCGTAAGCTCCTTATGACAGTTCCCTATGAATCTCTACAGATGAAAATTAATGTAATTTGTAAAACTAAATGGTGAGTTTATGCTCATAAGTGAATTCTCTTCCAAAGTCCTAGAATTCTAGAAAAATGTCCCTTGTTAAAGAAAAAAAAAAAATTAAAGCTACTGTAAACTTGTTGCTGTCAGATTTGCTGTGGTTTGAACATGGTAGGCAGCTAAGCCCCAACCAGCCGCTCACTCACAGGATGGGGGAGAGAGTTGGAAGCATAAAAGTGTGAAGACCTGTGAGCTGAGATAATGACAGTTTAATAGGTAAAGCAAAATAAGAAAATCATTCGCTGTTTCCTATTAGCAGGAAAAATACTTCCAATTATTCGGCCATCTCCAGGAAAGCAGGACTTCCTCACTCCTGACAGTGACTTGGGAAGACAACTGCCATAACTCCCAGTGTCCCTCCCACTTCCACCTTTTCCCCCCAGCTCTATATGCTGAGCATGATGCCATATGGTCTGGGATATTTCTTTGGTCAGCGGGGGTCAGTGTCCTGGTTGTGGGCACCCCCAGTGTCAGAAACAGATGGAGCCTTGATGCTGTGCAAGCACTGCTCAGTGATAGCTAAAACATCCTTGTCTATCAACACTTGTTTCAGCACAAATCCAAAACACAGCCCCATTCAAGCCACTATGAAGAAAATTAACTCTACCCCAGTCTAAGCCAGAGCAAGTTTCCACAGTAAAAATATTATTTAAGATGCTATTTCTTTCACTACATCCATGATAATAACCTTAATACCATCATTACAAACATGAATAATCACACATATCAGTACACTCTGTACTAAGCTACTTAGAACCATAGTTATTTGCATATACGAGCAACAAAATATTCCAAAATTAGTTCTGTAACACTCTCATACCATAAAAATGTTGTCAGATTTAATACATAATACAATCCAGCACAACATTATACTGAGCCAATGCATCAGTTTTTATCACAGATCTTTCTTTCCTTTATTTCCTCTTCTATCTATTTTATATGTAATGTTAGCATGGTAGAGATAAGTGGCATAATCTTATTTATACACATCATCAAAGCCTTGCCACTGACTTGTAGATTTTAAGGTAAGACCGTGGTCATTTAAGGTTGCTTAAAGAACATTTGTGTCCTGTTTTCCTTCCATCAACTTGCATATTTGATACTTTTTTCTGCTGTTCTTTATGTTGTTCACTTGGCTTTGCAATCATTCAAAAAAAAAAAAAAAAGATAAAATGCTTTGCTAGAGGTGTCTCTTAAAGAAATCCATTTACTGCCAGGTGCAGTTGGAAGAAGCTAAGACACTTCAATGTGCTCTGTTTTGGCTTAGATTTCTAAGTGTATGAGAGAAAATAATAGTAATACAAAAGAAAAAAAAAAATCCAATCCCTCTTCATACCTTGAAACACAAGACCAAACCCTCTATTCCATATAGTTAGGATTTCAAGTGGTTATAATATTTCCTTCTTGCTGTTCATAACAGCAAATGGTAAAGTTATGTTCTGTGGAGTGTTTAGTGAAGAGAAAAATCTTGTGGAGACACAATGATTAGTATTCCTAATGTGACCGAGACTGTGAGAAACACATTATGCCAACAGAAGTAGTTTTAATATATAACTTTCACAATGGTTTTTGTTACTGTCTTGGCAAAACACCACTCTGGGATCCCAGCCACAGAAAATCAAGATCATGCTTATACTGTGCCCACCCATAGCCTTGCTGAAGTCACAGAAATTAACAGTTGTGCCCAGCACAACTTTGGCCATTTCCCCTAGAATACAAGTGCCTTCTGCATGTCCTCGCTGAAACAGGACTCTTTGTATCCTTCTTAACATTAACCTGCCAAGATTGCATGGACTGCAAACGGTGTAGGCCACAAGGGAAGACTGAAATGTTTTTGTATGCACCAACAGCAAGCAAGAAAGAATAATGAGAACCACAGGAACTCTTAACATAATTACATAACGTCCAGCAGAGCCAGCGATATATGAAAACTAATTTCAGGAACAAAAGCTATAAACCTTAATATGATCTCACAAAAACCTAGGAAACAAAGTAATTCCTCACTTCCATGATTTTCAATAAGGAAATAATACTTCAGAGCAATTAGGTTCTCAGATCTTTATCTAGAGCTTATTACTTAAAGTGCTTCAGTCCAGTCTCTGAAAATCAAACTTCTAAAGGCAAACTAGGTAATAGGTACATGGGTTTTTTGACAGCTAAAGGAGTATCCCTTCTAATTGACCATTGCTTCTCCTATCTCTGGAGACCCTTCTGCCTGGATGAGGGGGTTGGAGAGGAAAAGAAACCTTGTTGTTTAGGCTGCAGGTACATTATTTCTGTTTTCTCTTCTGCTGAGCAGCAACATGGTGCCTGTGTCTCTCCCTGTGCTATGTACATTTTGGGAGGATGAGAGGATAATGCAGGTGCAAAACGACCATGTGAATTGCCAGAAAGGAATGATGACACTTGAAGAAAGAAAAATTTGGTGGCTTTAGGGTCCCAGGTGACTCTTTCCATCCCAATCCAATAAATGCAGATGCTTTTTTTCCATTTGCAAGGAACACAGATGTAGTGCACAGATCAGCACAGATAGAGGATGGCCCTGCCCTGTGCCTCTTTTCCAACTGATCACACTGGAAATTCACTGCTGACATGCATATACACCTTTACTCTCCAGATTCACAAAACCCCACACATTCACTTATATCCCTTAAATATCCACATTGTCAGCTCAGAACTCTATTATTTTGAGGTGCAGGTGTTCTCCTACTCATCAGATAACCTACTTCAAAGCTAATGGATACACATATAACTCTCCCCATATGTCCTGAATACAGAGTAAGATCACACTAAAATGTATCCTGGGCTGCATCCAAAGCAGTGTGGGTAGCAGGGGAGGGAGGGGATTCTGCCCCTCTGCTCTGCTCTGCTGAAACCCACCTGCAGTGCTGCCTCCAGCTCTGGGGTCCCCAGCACAGCAAGGACATGGACCTGTTGGAGTGAGTCCAGAGGATGCCACCAAGATGATTAGAGGGATGGAGCACCTCTGCTATGAGGAAAGGCTGAGAGAACTGGGATTGTTCAACCTGGAAAAGAGAAGGCTTTGGAGTGACCTAATTGCAGCCTTCCAGTATTGAAAGGAAATCTACAGAAAAGATGGAGAGAGACCATTTACAAGGGCCTGTAGTGACAGGACGAGGGAGAGTGGCTTCAAGTTGAAAGTGAAGACTTAGGTTTAGATTGGATATTAGGAAGAAATAAGGGTGGTGAGGGTGTGAGGCACTGGAACAGGTTGCCCAGAGAAGCTGTGGATGCCCCATCCCCAGAAGTATTTAAGGCCAGGTAGGATGGATTTCTGAGAAACCTGGTCTGGCAGAAGATGTCCCTGTCCATGGGAGGGGGATTGGGAAAAAAGTGGTCATTAGAGTCCCTTCCAATCCAGACCATTCTATGATTCTACGATTTAGTAAGAGTGTTTAACAAGACAATAGGATAAGCAGTGGTGATCAGGCACAGAGCTCAACCAGAGAGATGTACTACCCAAAAGCTTGTTTACTTGCCCCTGTCTCTGTCTGTCCCCCATTCTCTCCACTGCTGTGTCCTGTTCTGCCTCCTACCCACCTAAATCCCTGGTTTTCTCAGACCTTGCCTTGTGCCAAATAGACCTCATGCCCCACTGGACCTGATTTTGCTCCAGCCATACCCCACTTGGTTACTTTTGAGACCACTATCTGGCCAATCTTGGACTGATATTAAAGTTCCTCTGGCAGAGCCAAGGGCAGCAGCCCCTCAGTGGCCCCAGGATCGGCATGGGATTGGACCCAGGGCTGGGGCCAGGGCCAGATATGGGCATAGGCTGCTGGAATTTTAAAAGGGCCTGTAAAGCTTTAAATTTTTGAGGTGAAGTGGCAATAAAACTATAACTTTAATTTGTTAGTTGGATTCATAGCACACACATACAGAAAAAACAGACTGAAAAAGCCATGTCATCAGGGAAAACAATAGAAACCTGATTTTGATAACAAAAGAATATATAATAAAATCTCTCCTCATAAAGTTATCCCCTCTGGTCTTTGTGTTTGTGTAAGACTATAGAGGAATAATTCAAATAGCAGCATGGTATTCACACACCTTAAAACATATTCAAATATTAAAATGATTCATAAATATGACTGCAAGAGAGGTCCAAGGTCTGGAAAATCCACTTGCTGTGAAAAATGAAAATAGATCAGTTTATTTAATTTCTGCAAGAGTACTGAATGAAACAACTCTTATGGTACTCTGAAACTCAATACATCAAGAACTATACAAAGTTTTGGGAACAAAGAAAGATATTTACAAGGATACTAACACACACAGGCACACCAAAATTACAGAACCATTTAACTGAAAAATAATAACATGAGTATATATTTAAAATTAATGTTAATATCAATTCCAAAAACTAATTTGTAAAAGGAAAGAAAGAAAGAAGAAAAGAAAGAAGAAAAGAAAGAAGAAAAGAAAGAAGAAAAGAAAGAAGAAAAGAAAAGAAAAGAAAAGAAAAGAAAAGAAAAGAAAAGAAAAGAAAAGAAAAGAAAAGAAAAGAAAAGAAAAGAAAAGAAAAGAGAAAAGAAAAGAAAAGAAAAGAAAAGAAAAGAAAAGAAAAGAAAAGAAAAGAAAAGAAAAGAAAAGAAAAGAAAAGAAAAGAAAAGAAAAGAAAAGAAAAGAAAAGAAAAGAAAAGAAAAGAAAAGAAAAGAGACGAAAAGAAAAGAAAAGAAAAGAAAAGAAAAGAAAAGAAAAGAAAAGAAAAGAAAAGAAAAGAAAAGAAAAGAAAAGAAAAGAAAAGAAAAGAAAAGAAAAAAGAAAGAAGAAAAGAAAAGAAAAGAAAAGAAAAGAAAAGAAAAGAAAAGAAAAGAAAAGAAAAGAAAAGAAAAGAAAAGAAAAGAAAAGAAAAAAAGAAAAGAAAAGAAAAGAAAAGAAAAGAAAAGAAAAGAAAAGAAAAGAAAAGAAAAGAAAAGAAAAGAAAAGAAAAGAAAAGAAAAAAAGAAAAGAAAAGAAAGAAGTTCTAAAACTTGGATCCTCATTACTGTCATGGCAATTATTCTGAAAGCTTAGAGTTGGATAGGTTCCCTATCCCTTATAGCCTTTAAATGGAAGTTAATTTTACATTGTGAAATTCACATTCGAAATCATGAACAGTTGTGGTCAGTAATAATATATATAATGTCAACTGGCACAATCACCAGTGATTACTTCTTGATTTATAGATCTGTCCTAAAAAAAAGGTGGTGTGTTCTGCTCTCTCCACAATTCAGTGTCTCATCCACATTTTCTTGTCATCTTGTTTGTTTATACTCACTTGGAATATTCCTTGGCTACTTGCAACTCTAAACCCAAGGCAAAAAGTTTGAAAGGTGAATAATATTAAGACTCTCCAGTTACGGGCTTATGAAATGAAAGTCAATAGCATTGTTACATGTCACTGAGTGAGTCACTATAATGAGCATTATTGTCTATATGATTTCCATCAGACTTCATGGGTAGTATTGATATGCAATTTTGGAATGACTTTTTATTGTGCTGTTGTTGGCCTACAAAAAAATAAAGATGATCCTTCCACTTATAACACACTAGGTGGTTCAGTGGAAGACTGAGGCAGCTGAAGCCTATCAGCTACAAAACTGTGTTGCAACAGTAATCCTCTTTGTGTTGCATTTTGCTGTAACACCATTTTTATAAATATCACAGCCAGCACTTTACCTTGCAGCTATGGAGCTTTGCAAGACTAAAAGCAAATGAAAAGGTCATCAAAACTTTCACCCTTATTTATTTATTTATTTATTTTTATTTATTCTGTCACCAGTTTTGTGCTGATGCTGGAGTTACAGAAGAATAAAAAATAAGTGAGTTGAGGTGTCTATAGTATATGTGGTTGTGTGCAGTTTTGTGTTCTGATTTGAATAGAAAATATACTTCCTAAATGCACTTTTTGGAGGTAGATTATAGAAGTACACTGTACACTGAGAAAAGGCACTCATTTAAATTCTATTTTATACAGTCAGTGGACCGTATGAGGCTCTGGTAGCCTCTCAGTAGTGTTTCTGCTTTGAGCCCCTGGTGAGCAGAACACTTCTCTAGAGAGCACATCAGGTTGGCACATGGTGTCTCTGTGCCTTTCAGGGGAGAGTTGCCTACTAATATAACCCATCACCATTTCTTAGTTGCGCTGTTATACAGGGGGCAGACTGGGCTGCCCTGCTTGGCTCCAGGGTCTCTCCTGATGTGACAGGTCTTTTCTCTTCAGTCTGGAGAGCAGTGAAGTAGTTCTGAAAGAGCACCTCAGGATTTGAGGGAAGTGCTATCCTCCTCCAGGTCATATCCATTAGAAGCTTCCATTTTTCTGCATTATTGACCTTTCTTCCTTCTGTGTGGGATGGTGGTGGAGTTCTTGGCTGTTTGGAAACAGCTATCCAACTCCTTATCCTCCCTGATATGCAGGCTTCCCATCACCTCCTTCAGCTCAACCATCTGCTGCAGGATGTCCTCCACGTGGACACACCTTTTTCAGGCAGGTCTGCTGCCTGTTCCTGCCCCAACAGAAAAGTCTATGGATTCCTTGCAGCCTGAAGCCTACTCTGCAGCCTCTCCCTTCAGTAGCCCAGTCTGGGTGGAGATATTGCCTACCACTGCTGCCCCACAGGCAGAACTCCAGCCTGTGCTGTCACACGAGAGCCCACCATTCTGCCTTGAGGGCTGTGTCCTTGGCCTGTGCAGATGGTCATAGAACAGTGCCTGGTTGCTGTGTTGTGTGTACTTCAGGTCTCTCCACTTGGCCAGTGGAATTTTCCTCCTTCAAACAATGTTCTCCCACCCAAACTGCTGCTTAAACTGCTGTCCCACCCCCTGGACAATGTGACATGCTCTGTTTATCCGCCCTATTGGCAGGACTCCTGGTCACTATTGCTCCTTGGGGTTCTTTTGTGGCAGAGGAGGTGGCCACCACTAATAGAACGTGAGAAAGAACATTTTACTTCTCCGCACAGGGAAGACATGAAAGTCATGGCAGTCTGCAAGTGAAGGGCATGGAGCATCATGAGTCAAATTTCTAAAAGCAGGTCGGAAAAAAACCTGTCACTGACCTACAGTCAGCATATTTTTGGCCAGCTACCAGTAATTAGCTACTTAAACTCACTGCCAAGCATCACAAAGAAAACATTGGAAAAAATCAGATTTTGGAGATGTCCCATTGTCTTCAACACACTTAATTAAAAATTGAGGAAGACATAACATGATATGTTCTGCCATATAAGACTGAAGTCAAAATGAAACTATGTAAACCAGTAAGTGAACCAGCAGAGTTGTTTGCATAAAATATGTCTAAAAGTCATACCATTTTTTCAAATAGCATTGCAAAAACATTAGGATCATTGTACAACTCAGAAACTGGAACAAATATTTAATATATCACCTTATGCCATGATACAAAGGAAGAGAATTTACTTTCTTAGAAAGATACATTGATAAATGAAAACATTTAATTTTTTTCCCAGAGTTTATTTATTGATCAATTTTGTTTTGATGTGCTAATTTGGATTTTTTGGTCACTCACAAATAAAACTCTCAGATCTAATGAATAAACAAACAGGCTTATTTACATAATCTCATATATTCCAAATTTAGCATAGAAACAAGAAATATATCATATGCCAAAATATTTCAGAATCTATAATCTAGTTTCTGTATCTGAGAACTTCCACGAGATTCAGCACCTGAGTCATATGCGTTAAAAAGAACAAGAAATAGTGTATGATATTTTCAATGCATAAATTCATAGCATAATAGAATGCTTTGGGTTAGAAGGGCCCTTAAAGTTCATCTTTAAGGGTAAGCAGGGACACCTAGACCAGGGTGTTCAGAGCTCCATCCAATCTGACCTTGAACACTTCCAGGGATGGGGCATCCACACCTTCTCTGAGCAACCTGTGCCAGTGCCTCACTACCTGCTGAGTAAAGAACTTCTTCCTAACACTCAACCTCAATCTCTCCTCTTTTAGTCTAAAAACATTCCCCCTTGTACTGTCTGACTGTGTAAAAAGTTTCTCTCCTTGTTTTTTTTATAAACTTCCTTTCTATACTGGAAGGCTGCAATTAGATCACCCCAAAGCCTTCTCTTTTCCAGGCTGAACAATCCCAATTCTCTCAGCCTTTCCACATAGCAGAGGTGCTCCATTCCTCTGATGATCTTGGTGCCTCCTCTGGACTCGCTCCAACAGGTCCATGTCCTTGCTGAGCTGAGGACCCCGGAGCTGGAGGCAGCACTGCAGGTGGGGTCTCAGCAGAGCAGAGCAGAGGGGCACAATCCCCTCCCTCACTCTGCCAGCCACTCCTGTTATAATCATCTTAAGCATGAAGTGCTGCTTTTACAGTGTTTTATTTTGAATATTTAGAATTCTTATTTTTTCTAGATTGTTTGTTTCTACATCTTGATGATAAATGTGGCAGAAACAACAAATGCTGCCCTCTGCCCCAGTTGTTTGTCTAAGATAATGCTGATTATCTGGGTAAAAGGAGCTATAAACATAAAATCATTTCCTACATCCCCTACAAGACAATAATATCTTTTTCAGGGGATTTTTTTTCCAAGACTGAAGCAATACAAAAATAGATAAAAAAAATCCCTAAATTTTATATGGAGAGAAGGTACTGTTTTAAAGATGTCCAGATTACATTTACATGCCTTCATCACCCTTACTTTAAAATGAAAGAAGCAGTGGGACACTACTTTCCCTTCATTGTTTGCTGCATTCAAAGTCAGTAAGAGAGTAAGTTTCCTGGTAGTAAAAGGAGAATTTCCAGTTGACTCAGTGTTCCCACACCAAAAGCATCTGAAAAGCCATTTCCTGTACACAGTAAATGTTCACCCAAGCTTTTCAAAATTACCTTTTTAAATTTTTCACTGTCAGTCTCATCCAGTCATTAATCATTTTTGTTGTTCTTTTCTGAATTCACTCTAATGTTGTCAATGTTTCTTTCTGGTATTATGAACATCAGAAAAGAAGATGTTGCTAGCAATATTCATTGAATCTTCACTGGAACACAATAAAGGCCTGTGTGACACAGCAATACATCTTTCCTGTCTTTTTTTTTTTTAATTTTCTTTAACACAATTAATTTTTCCACCAAAATATTTTGTAAATAAGGTCTTGATAATTATCTACTAAAAATTTAATATTTTAGACAGACATTACTAATAGTGTAATGTAGTGATAATGAACCTGTAACATTTGAATCAAAATCAGCAAATGAAACTACATTCAGGACCTTGTAAATAGTGAATCTACTTCCTTCATCCCCTTCCCAGTTATCATTTTCAGTGTTGCTGAAGAAGCTTTTACTCTTAGGAAAACTGCAATTAGCAAAAAAATGTTGAAGAAGTGAATGAAATTTGATGGGATATAGAAATTAAAATGGTTTGTTAGCTTATTCTAAAGTGTGCCTTTCTTCTCAATGTAACCAAATCAATTCAGCATTAGTCAGTCTTTTCAGAGAACCAAGCAACTAATAGTGTAGACAAATACAAATGAAGTCCATGAAGCCAAGAATGTGAGTAGAAGTGCTTTGAAATTCAGGAGGGTTCTTTTAAAATGGAACCACTGGAGGCAGTGCAGGAAATCTTTCTCCCAGGTTGAGACTTGTGGTTTTCATCAAGATGATTGTTCTTCTTCGTTATATTCAACTACTGATAATACACTTAATGATAGCCATGTAGAGGCAAGAGTATTATGCAACTTTCACCAGACTTATACTCTCATGGATGGATAAATAAACAAAGTTCTCAATTTTTCATTAATTGCTCTTATTAAAAAATAAAAAAGGAAAGAAAATTACATATTTGGAATCAAATTTTCCATGTGGTAATGTGTCAAGAGTTTAGATGTAGAGGTTATGGTGAGAATTTCAGAGGTTCATGAACTACATAATTTGAAAACCAGGTATTTATATCTCTAGGTAACGAAAAAAAATCCTTTAAAGCACAGTATTTTCCATTGAACAGGAAGGAAAAAATTTACATTTTTACTTATTTGGTTAAGCATTTTAACCTCTGCATTTCTTGTCAAACTTAGCAATTGTGTGGATTTTCATTATTGGTCTCCTTTTCCTTAGGTGTGTATCTTTCTTTCTAAGTACTCTGATTGTATTTTTCCCTCCAGACTCCATGTTCTCTTTCCAAACTCACATAATACTTAATGACAATTATTAAAACAGCTTTAGGAATCTTGTTCTGCGTCACAAGTTTGTGTTGGGGATATCTAAAAGAAAGTATTCAGATGTTCCCATTGCATAGACTTCAACTGAAATTTAAGCCTGTATGTAGGAGTTGGATATTATATATAATTATTTATTGGTCTGCTAATATTATTAACTCTAAAATAAAGTAAAATTGCTCTAATTATCAATATCCTCCAAAAGTATGAATAATAATATAAATAATCTTAATAATATATTCTTTCTGTAGCAGTGCAATTACCTACAAGAGACAGAGTTTAAAAAAGCTTTAAAGGATAATTTGAAGACTTTGTATTTGAAGCCACATCCTCATTATTTTAATATTTTGGAGAAATAACTGACACGGTTTTATGAAAATGCTGGATACAAACTTCAAATGTTAAATTCTGCTCTTTGCACTACAGAACTCATTGATTTTGAATGGAATTACCATTTTACTTTGAACATACAATGTTTCATTACTTGTACTGTGAAAAAGAAAAAAGGAAAGAAAAAAAAAATCCCTTAACCCGGGCACCCTCTGGGTATGGTGTGTCTTGCCTGTGACTGAGGCAGTTAAATGCTGCTGCAATAAAAGTCACACTGTGCCCCAGGGAAAACCTGTAACTGAAAGCTTAGAAGAGTTCCGAGGTGAGGAACTGATGGCAAAATATAAGCCACAGCTCGTTAGATACAGTGGAGATTCTTGTGTGCACACCCTTTGTGTAAACAAGAAAGACTGTTAGAAAACTGGTGAAATAACCATCCAACTACCCAACTGACCAACAGCAGAGATCGTGGGTTTCTGTGCAAACAGAAGCAAGTGTTTTTGTGGATCTCCATGGCAAATGGCTTCCCATAAATGGGCAGGACAAAATTAACTCCACTTGACTCAATCAAAAAAAAAGAGTGATCAGATTGGGATTGCATATGCTAAATGTATTTTTGTTTGGAAAAGGGCAAAAGCAAGTCTAGCTTGACTAACCTTCTGTGTTTCAGTTTCCCTTGCTTCTTGTCCTTAGGTTTTAACTTACCTTTGATTATACTATTTGAAATAGTTCTATTAACAAATAGTTTAGGACTTTGTAGTCCATTTGGTTTTTGATTTAGAGGAACTGTCCTTCTATCAATGTCATGTCTATAGGTTATAAAGATTATGTAGATTATTTACCATAGTCTGTAATATCATAGCTATTCATATTGTAGATCAATGCAGAGGTTAAAATTTAGCTCTGCTTATAAGTTCCTGCACCACATTCTGTGCATATATTCATGTTGTATCTTGCATAATATACATATCTCTATTGTGCTTAAAAAACATATAAATTATGGATCAACCTTTTATAAAGTTTGTAGATAGGATTTATTTCTTAATATATAGAATATTTATATATAAAAGATGCTGTTGATGCTTTACACATATGGTTTATGTGTTCGTCTTCAAATATAATGAAAGACTGTAAAGTTTAAGAAAATAAAAGGAAAACCACACATAATAGATTTAAAATATGGACCCCTAGGACATCTTATTTTCTTGCATAAAGTGCTTGAGACTTTAAACTCTCAAATTTTTTAGTACAGTTTCAGGCCAACTGTAATTAAGGACTGATTTTATTAAAATGTTTTCCCTTTGTTTGGCTCTTCTCTTTAAACTATAATAATGTTACAGAATAAAGCACAGTCAAAAAATAATGGATGCTATGACTATTCATTGCTACAGGTCCCTACATCTTCTGGAAATCACTCCTTAAACTTGGCAGTGCAACATTCCATGTCACTGAATAAGGCTTTAATTTAGTCTAAGCATTTTTATACAGGCAAATTTGGTGACATTTTGATTTCTGAGAGTCAAAATTTCCTGTTTTCCATCCCATAGATGTATCTAATATAACTTAACTCCATACAGAGAGAACCTTTGTTTTGAAGAAGAATAATGAAATTAGAAAACCAGGAAGTTCATCTGAACAATTTCCAGTTTAAAAATCCAGCTACTAGTTGGATAAGCAAACTAATCCAGAACTAGTTTGCAACATTTGGAGTTCTTATGCTCATTGGATCAATATCATAAGACACAGTTTATATCAGCAAGAATAGCAGGACCAACAGGTAGTAAACCTTCTGAGATTGTTTGAATTCTGCACTAGAAAAAAATCCAAACTCTTCTCACCTCTCTGGTTACTGATCAATAAAAGTTAATGTCCTGGTGCTGCATTCACTGGAGTGCTTTGCAGAAAGATAGCTCTGTACAGTTTTTCAAGGACATTTCATGACAATCTAACTACTTATATCCTATTTAATTTACCATGATTTGCTTGCCTTCCCCCAGAGCCGAGAGTAGCACTTGCACTTACAGTGTTAGCAGTAAGAAAGCCTCACTATACATATCACTCATAAAATAGCTCTGTGGAGAATGTTCAGTAAGAAGCTTGCTTGTTAACATTTGGTAGGATAAAAACACATGCAGCACATATTGTGTTACAGCATGGAGAAGAATGTTTGCAGTCTTTTCTTTCCATTTTGTAAATTTTAGTGGGAAAGACCTGTGGAGGGTTTTGAGTGGGTTTTAATACTTCCTTGAAAACTTGATTACACAGGGCAAGTCTGAAGTTAGAAGTCCTGCAGCAGCTGAAGCTCTGAGGATTTTCAGTTCCTCTTCAGACTCTACTGGTTGTGAAAAGCACTTTGGCCCCTGGAAAGGTTATTTTTTTCATTACAATTGAGAGCTCCTCAGGAACAAATTTGGGAATATCCTTCTTCATTATATTATCCCCACCTTCTAAATAAGATGGGTCTAGATTATACATGCTTTTATGGTGAAGATCAGGGCTTTGAGATTGTTTGAAGTCTTAAAGGAATATAAGCAAAATTTATGTCAAAAAGTATTTTAAACCAATACATATATTTTAATATCTACAAATACTGTATGTCAGTGTGATAAAATAGATTATTTTAACACTTCATCAGATATGATCAAGTTACACATACTTGTGACAACTGGTTTAAGTGATTGCTCCTGATTAAGAGCATATGGTTTCATGACTAGAGACTGTAGTAAACATTGCTGAAGTTAAACTGGAGTGTGACAAAGAGCAAGATTAGCAGCCAACTATTCTGGAATCTCAAGGTTTATTTTTTTTCCCAAAACTGTTTTTTACTGTAGGTCTTTCAGAGCTTGCATTATCTGCTTCCTTCATGGGCAGACTCACACTCTTTAATCTCTCTCCTCCCTACCCTCCAACCTCTCCTCTCACTCTTGGTGGCCAGACCACATTGTCCACAGGTTTTGTAGCTCTCCACTACTGAATGAAACAATGCGTAATAGAAAATATATTGCCAGATGTTCCTCCTCCTTATCTTTCTTATTATTTCATTTGGAAAGCAAAAAAAACCCTCACCAAGAGAACATGACTTCTCTTAGAGGCAACAAGGCGTTTAGGTCTGGAGGACTTTGATTTAAGTACTTTCTTCACTGGGAATGTGCTTATCAAGGGTTTTCTTGCTTTTGACTTTTCTGAACGAGGGCCCATTGTTAATATCACAGTCACTTGATATTTTTTATAACTGAGAAATTAAAAATAGTACAAAAATGTCTTCATTTTGACCCAAAGTAAATTATAGGGATCATTCAAATATTTTACACTCTATTTTCCATAAACTCACTAACTCAGCAGAGCAGTGGGGGTTTTTTTCTCTCTCGATAATTGAGCTCAACCATATGTTTTATCAAACCATGAACAGAATTCAGAACCTGATAGACCCAATTAAAAGTCCAGTGCAACAGCAGTGAGAACAATGCAAACAGCCAAGCTATGACAGATGAATTTTGAAAGAATGTGCATTTCCTAATCCTTGAGAGCCAGACATTAGTTAATAAATGTTAGTAGTTTTTTGTGATGTTTCAATTTCATTTTTGGAGCAGGCTGAAACCTCATTTTGTTGATTAAGATCTGATTCTTCATTTCCAGCCAAAGAGCGTAATATGCAGTACATCTCTTGTCATAAGTGGTAGGAAGTGTCCATTTCTCATATTACAAAGTAATAACAAAAGTATACATACCAAGAGTATGGAAAAAACATAGCTCAGGTATTTGTAAGGAAATTGCTAATGGACTGAACTAATAAATTAACTTACTAAAAATGTCCTTGGATAGATTTTGCTGTTTATATCAAAAAAAACATGAGTTTTAAAATCCCTTCTCAACCACTTGTGCATATTTCTAATAAAATTTTTTTCAATACCTCTTGTTTGACTGAATGATACCATTCTTCTTGACAAAAAAACCCAATACAATTATGTGTTAAGATGATTATAGCACCTTGCAAACATTAAGAATAAACAGGATCTGTATTATATTCTATTATAATAATTCAGAAAGATGAAAACTGAAACCTTCCATTGTTTGTTGAGAACACATTAAAACACAGTCTTTTCTAACTGGTGTCCATTTCAATGACTCCTTTATCTAATCCATTCCATGATAATGCAGTAGCAGCACTGTTTATACAGTGACAAAACCCCTGAGGTTTTGCATTGAAATTTCTAGAATAAATAGACTGTCATTGACTAGAACTAAAAACTATTATTTTCTCATGCACATGATTGTCAGTAACAAAATAATTACACAAACAAATAGATGTGCTTCCTACAATGTGTAATTTTGTTTGGATTTTTTTGAACATAATATGTCACTTTTTAGTCTACGTCCTTTCAATTCCATTGCAAGTGTTATTTATCAGTGCCATAAAGAAAAAGTCACCAACTCTTAAAACAATTAAGGTGGTAACAGATTTAGAAATTTAACCAGCAGGATCCCCGTGTTCTATTACTACCACTTGACAGAAGTGATACTAGAAGCATTATATATAATTTTAAGGAAAGTTAAAGTACCTTTTTTCCACTGCATTTAACCCATGGTGCCTCCCAAACATTGTGCATGGTATTTCTGTGATAGTGAGCAGAGTGAAAGAGCAAGAGAGACAGAGCAGAAGGCAGAGCAAAATAAACACTCATGGGTATCATACAAACTCATACAAAGAATTAATGAGTTTACATTCTTAACCTGTTTGCCAAAAAAAAAAGTAAATTAAAAAAGTAGAAAACTGATGACTTTTCCTCCATATTTATACATATTTCCACCATATTCCCTCTGGATTCTTCAAGATATTTGTGATGTTAGTTGTTTCACAGACAGTGACAGAATCCATTGTTTTCAAGCAAGATATTTAGGATGTTCTACCAAAGTGCTGCTTCAAAAAAAAAAAAGCACATCCGTTTAGTGAACATTTCAGTAGCTCAGAGTTATACTACAAAATTGAAAAAAAAATACAGATATTGTTTCTAATACAGCTCTGTGTAATTTTATCCAGCTAAATACTGGTTTTCCAAAGATTACAGGTTACTTTTTAATGTAGAAAAAAGGAACTTTATCCAAATCTTGTCTAACCCAGCAAATCAAATTTTACCATTTTTTGGCAGAATTGTTCTCTGTTCTGTTTGATGTTCATCTTCATGTTTGACCTTCAATATATTTTGAAACATCTGTAAAGCAGAGCAGGCTGCTGCCATAAACCAGTTTCATGACAACTTTCAGACTGAGTTAATAACACTTGTATTAGTAATGTTCTCAAGTGCTAGAAGAAAAAAAAACACAAACAAAACCCCACCAAAACCTACAAACAAACCATTTAAAAGTACAGAAAAGATTACTGGAACTTAGTGGTCACATCAGCCTTCTGCCTGTGCTGGGCTCCCACCACTTTTTGTTAATTTAGCCAGTGTTGCTAAGGACAGAAGAGTTTTATTGGTAAGGACCAAAGATTTTGAACAATAGGTTAGAGTACTTACTAAAATTAAAGAGGAAGGACAAATTATAAGCTATGAAAAACAGAGAGGCTGAATGTGAACAGTATTTGACAGACAAGTTATAATCATTGTGTGTGTGACTTCAGTGCAATTGTGCAAGTGCTAAGAAGAATTAGTTCTGTCGTAATTGAAATCACGAGAACATCTGCCACAAAGAAATGAACAAAAAAAAAAAACCCAAGACCTTCAAAGATGTCTTTTTTTAGCAAACTGTAGTTAAGCTACTGAATAGGACTTGATCGGTACATAGACTTTGTGCTACTCGCTGCAGATGTAAGCTTAATTCATAATTAAGCCTTTCGTAAATTTAGATTTATATATAACTAGTTTAGTCATTCCTGCTAATCTGTAGTAGGATTTTGGATCCAGGTGGCAAAATGGCACATTGTGCCAGCTTTGTCATCCTGTAGCTGTGCCCTTTTTCAGCATGACATATTTTCTTTTTGCATGTGTTAACACCAATCAACCAAATAACATTTGGCTGGTAAATACATTGGTTAAATATCTTCAGCTGAACCACCTGCAGCATGACTTCTTATGAACAGTGTGCAAGATCATAGAATAACAGAACGACCTGGGTTGGAAGGGACCTTAAAGATCATTCAGTTCCAACACTCTGCCATGGAGAGGTACACCTTCCACTAGACCAATTTGCTCAGAGCTCCCTCCAATCTGTCCTTGAACCCTTCCAGGGATGAGACATCCACAACTTCTCTGAGCAACCTGTACCAGTGCCTCACCACTCTCACAGTAATGATTTTTTTCCTAATATCTAATGCAAATCCATTTTCTTTCAGTTTGAAGCCATTCCCCTTGTCCTATCACTACATGCTCTTGTAAATTGACTTTGCATATGTAGTATAGAAAGTTACCTTGGAAAGAAAATGTGTTTAAGTATTCATCGTTGTGACTTGGGAAACTGTAGCCGTTGTGTGTTGCTGCATTCTTTAGTAAAAATATCAGAAATGGTCATACCTGTTTTTCTTATTTCAGGTCCCTGATTAGTTTAAAAATCTGTTGTATAAATATATATGGAGAGAGATAAAAGAAAAATAATGCAAACAAAAGGTGCAAATTTATCTATTTTCAAATAAAAAAATGTAAAAATGCTACAGACCTTCTACATGTGACGTTGGAAAGTATTAAAGAGAATAAGCCTCAGCATAGACACTAAATGAATGCCCAGAGTTAACACCTTTGAATGGGAAACAAAACTCAAATAACTGAATTTTGGCATTCTGAGCAAATAGAAGGAAGCAAAAGGAGAACAGAGACACAATACTGCAAAGTTAATTTCTCTTTGTTTTTGTTGTTGGCTTGTTTGTGGAGTTTTTTTAAGGGAAAAGAGCATAGAACTGAAGATGGGAAAGAAATTAAAGCCACACTGACTTATGTTAGATATCTGTGAGAATTTGAACAGTTACACATAGGAATACAAACTTGGAAAAAATGAAGTGAAAATGTAGGAAAAGACAAAAATCTGCAACAAAACTTTACAAATGCCAGCATGCCAGACCATTACAAACCCACTTTTAATAACTATCTTTTTTTCAGAAATAGAAAACTCTGTTTATAACAGTAATCTAAATGTCAGTGATTTATATAGCAGTATATTATTAGACAAACAGGAGAAAAGAGGAATTGATAAGAAGTTGTAGAAGATGCCAGAAAAAAGTGCCAGCAAGTTGACAGGAGTACTGTGTTAAAAGTTGAAGATTATTAGTACAATTTCCGAAGAAGTTGCCCTGACATTTGATATTTTAATTAGTGTCCTTGACCAAAAAAAATGAGTATATGCAAAGTGTGTGCATGTATGTGTTGTGTGTTTATTAGTCTCTCCTACCCTCTGCTCAGAGTGGTAAAATGTGCTGGTAGGAAGCAACATCAACAGACTGCAGGATCAAAGGACAAGAAATTACTTGAATCTGTTACTACAGGAACTTGAATCCTGGACTAGCAGCAATAGAATAAAGTGTAAAGCACAAAAGTGTGTATTTATGTACTGGAACTAATAGCAAGGGGTTCTGATCTATGATGAGGAATCATCATGTAGAAATGATGGAAGAAGAACATTTAATATATTGCTTTATCCCAAAATGATTATAAAGTACCAGTGTATTACAGCAAAACATAGGTGAATTTAATCTCGTAATGCATCAGAAGAGAATTTTCTTGTTTAAATCCTTGGATTGTGAAATAGCCAGTTTTACTTAAATACGTGGACTTCTGAGTCTGTGTTATGGTATGAAAACAGGCAGATAAATTATAATAATTTTTTTTAAGAAAAAATTACTTAAGAATTTTTTAGAAAGAATTTAAGAAAATATTGCTTTTTAATCAAAAAGAAAAAAATCAGGTTGTGTTATAAAATTTTCATTATGTATTACACCCCTTGGTGCCCATCGTAAATAGTGATGTTGGATTTATTAATTACAAGGTGTTTACACTCTGTCTCCTGTTCAGCTGGGGAATTTGATGCTGTTATTTACTGCCATCAGTGTAGTTTCAAAAACAAAATTAGAAACCTAAGTGTGGGGACAGTTAAATAGAGTAGCAACAAAGCCATTTCCTTTCTACAGAGAGGACTAATCTAGAGAGATCTAGATCTTCTACTTCATTTTGCATTAGGCTCTCCCAAAAACCTTTCTCTCAAAAATTGAAAAAGAATGTTTTTTCTTTGAAAATCTACTTGGAAGAGGATCTGGACTGACTGTTTCATTCTCTAGACATCAAATGGTTCACTCTGTACTTATTTCTTTTGTAAAGGAAATAAATGCAAATAAAAAATGTGTGCAAATAAAAAATGTGTACAAATAAATAAATCCTTGTCAAATGAAACTGTTTAAAACTATTTTCTAATACTATCATGTACTTTTGCTGTGTTTTTCTAAGATATTGAACTCAAGAATTTAAGAATAAAGAACATCAAATTAGCTTTTGAGAAAATGTGGG
Source organism: Manacus vitellinus (assembly GCF_001715985.3). NCBI lineage: Eukaryota > Metazoa > Chordata > Aves > Passeriformes > Pipridae > Manacus > Manacus vitellinus. The sequence goes on from NW_021940488.1 coordinate 5,219,735, forward strand.
TTGAATAGAAATCCTCTTACAGGTTCTGCAACTTTTAATTACCTGAGAAATTTTAGACAGGCACTATGCTCAGAGATCTGCTGCTACATTTGCCACCTTTGATGATGCCGTTTTTGGATATTTAACAACATCAGTCCTGTGGTAGAAATTTTTCCTTTCTGTGACTTATCACATGAGTAATTCTCTAGATTTTCTGATATTCCACTCATGGGTTGAGATAAAGACAGTTTAATAGGGAATTCAAAACCAGCCTCCACAAGCAAAGCAAGACAAAGGATTTATTCACTTCCACCCATGGGCAGGCAGATGTTCAGTCATCCCCAGGAGAGCAGGGCTCCATCATGGAAGGGTGACTTGGGAAGAAATATCACCATTAGGCTGAATGTTCCCCCTTACTTCTTCTTCCCACAGCTCTATACACTAAGCATGACACCATGTGGTGGGGAACATCTCTTTGGTCAGTGGGATCAGCTGTCCTGGCTCTGTCCCCTCCTAACTCCTTGTGCCCCCTGGCCCACTCACTGGTGGGGTGAGATGAGGGGCAGTAACAAAAACATCCCTGTGTTATCAGTACTGTTTTCAGCACAGATCCAAGGTACAAACCCACACCAACTACTATGATGAAAATTGACTCTATCCCAGGTGAAGGTAGCACACAAAAAGACAAGATTTTTTCTTTTAAGTTTCTAAACTGTGATAAATGAAGAGGAAGCAACAGGGTGAGATCAAAGAGAACCTAGAGACAAGAAAATAGACATTTATTTTTTCTTTTTTTCTTTTTTTTTTTTTTTTGACAACCACCTTTAGAATTCTATCCTGTTTCACACACTTGGTACACTCTATTGGTCATTTTTATATTCTATGATAGGTAGGTGAAACAATATAGAGCTCATCCACAATCCTTGAATGAAACAGCTGCTTTGAAAGCTTTTAGAACAGACTAAAGTGACATGATGTCTGCAGTTCAGTTGCTACATCAAATAATTACTTATCTAGTTAAAAATGTAGGGTTTTAATTAATTTTTTCCCACCTTTTAGTAATTTGGATCTCAGCCAATGAAATATCTGCACTAGACCAAAGTATTTACAACTTTAATTGATTTGAGTGGGAACCTGAGGATCATAGTTAATTTTGATGTCCTGTTAGTCACAGTAAACATGGTGGACTGCTTAAATAATTTCACCTATTACATTGTAGTAAAGTAGGCAATCATATTTTTGTATGGAAATGGCATAAAACAGCATAATGTCAGTTTTCTTTCTGTGATTAGTTGACTACCTTTCAACACAAAGTCCTTTGGTTTTGTAGTCTAACTTCCAATCACATCATGCAACACCAAGTAAACTGTCTTTCAGAAATCTGCAGTTTACTAGGTTTCCATGGTAACCAAGTTATTATCTCCTAAAATAATGTATGAGTTTTGTTTTAAAAGATCTAATTTCCATAAAGTTATTTTCATTACCCTTAAAGTTACAATCTTTTAATACTTTACCAATTATGTTCCTTATCAACTTTGTCCAAAATTTCTGTCGTGCTAACTAGCTTAAATGTTGCCTAACTCATTTCACATTTATTTTAAAATATGAGGATTAACTTCTGCACTGTTGGAGTCTTTCCAACGGTTTTTTAACACATCTAGAGATGCAATCTGTGTCACAGAGTTAGTCTGGGCCAGTTTTAAAAATCATTTCAGGTCAAGATGGGGGCACTTCTTTAATTTCATCATTAAGTTACTGTTTAATATGTTTATAGATGGTTACAAATGAATTTACTTTCATAATAAAACACTAAACTCTGTCATTAAACAAATCTCTCAGGCTAATTGGATGGAAGGAGTGCTAAGTTGCAATATATTTTGCAGTAGTTAGAAACAGCGTTAACAGCAGATTGTAAAACCACAGCTCAGGATATGACTGATAATGTTAAATTTCATGAAAGAAAGGTTTTATTTCCAGGTGAATTCAAGCATAATGACAGTTTTGTCATTTGTAGCTGTCTGTCGGTCTGAGTAAAAGGCAGAGATTTTGGAAAACGTATGGGAATACGCTGGAAAACAAATGAAATTTCTGATCAGATAACAGCCATTTACCATTTGTTTTTATCACATTTAGAGAAATATTCAGTGTAAGGTCAAGAACTGCAGAGTGAGGGCAAAATCTCAATCTTATCTTCAAGCAGGGGAAAAAATAAGAAAAGAAATAAAAAAGTCAAACTTTTCTTCATTAAAAGGAATTTGTCTGTTTGTTTCCAAATTTCTGTATTGGTACTGATGTTTTGTCTGCCTTAACTAAAACCAGCCTTAAATCATAGCTATAATATTTTTAAACCCCTTTGAAATAATTTTTATTATACTGATACACCTCTATCCTAAACCTGCCAGCTACATATAAAGACGCAGGAATATTTGATATTAGTAATTTCAGCCGAGGTTTTATGAACTAACAACATTATTTTTTGATTATTTTTCTCTCAACCAGAAGTAATCATCATATATATATATATGTAGACACACACACACATATATATATATATGTGTCTTTGTATGTATTTAAGTTGTTAATTTTTTCAAAGTAAGGAGAAAGTAATTGGCATCTACATAATTACTTTGTCCTGAGACTATTGTAATTGGAAAGGAGGAAATATCACAAATTTAGTAACAACATTTTGTGCCACATACTGTAAATACAGTCCATTGGTTTTCATAGTTTGTCATATTTACTTCATTATCAAACTCAGAACTTAAGTTGTTTACAGAAGTAGGAAAAAGATAGTGAAAAATGATATAAAATGCGAAGTCCTATCTGTTATATTATTATAACTGTTTGTTTCTGTAACCAGTCTATATCAGTAGTTCAGTTAGAAAACATTAATATTGCTTTAATATATATGCCTTGTTTAGTTCAGGTTTATTTTGTCCTTCTTTCTATGACACTATTTAGTATCTCCAGGATTTAAGACCTCTTTTTTATGTCACTGAATATATACAGTGTCCCAGTCAGAACATTTTGTGACTTGTATATCTGCCCATAACAAATTAACTGTTTTATTTTATCTGATCTAATGTCATTTTTAGAATACTTTTAATAGAACACATAACAAAGATAAATGACGGTAAATGCAGGGGAAAAAAAGAAGAGAAGGAAAAAAGCCCCCTCCCCTCTAAAATTATTCATAATAGATAACAAAGTGAAATAGATAATCTATATACCTCCCTCTCAGTGGCTCTGCTACTCAGATGTTGTGTACCAATGATCCTTCACTGAAAATGCTTCAACATCTGGCCTAAAAGTAGAGAAAATCTTCCTTTTTTTTTTTTAATTCTTTTCCATTGGTCACTGGCTAGTAAGTTTTATAAGCATAAGCTGGGGGTATATTACAGAAAAACTTAAAAGAGTTGGCTACCTGTATTATAGGGCTCTGATTCCAAGCGAATGAATACGACTTCCATCACTGAATACTTTCTGCCTTATGTTAAAATTTATATCACTTTGGACTTCCAGTGGGAAAACTGTCATAGGTAACGCTAGTGTGGACTATATATTGATGGATTTTACAGCTTTGTCACATTAGCAATATTTCTGTGAGCATTTATCTTGCTGACAGTGACTTTGACAGTAGGAGACCCACTGTACAGAAACATTACACTTTCATTAAAATATCAAGCTGTTTTTCCTACCTGGTGGTCTGGAAAAACTGTGCTTGTCTGCCTTGTAAATTAAGACTCTGGAGAGAAAGTAACCTTGAGACTTCTTTGCCTTGCAGGCCCTCTGTTACTGCCTAGTGATGAGAAGAGTAATTTTTCTTAGTGCAGATGAGTGGTAGCTTCTTTTTGACTTTGAAATATCTGCTTCAGATTAAGTGAAATGTTAGGAGAAAAGGGATTCACACCAAAAAGCATCCATACAGCATCTCTATGTTGTAATGATGATCCTTTCACAATGGAACAAACAATCACACCCACTCTGCTAAATTAGAGTTCTAAGAGAACACTGTAGACTATGATAAAAATCATAAGAGGTCTTGAAGTTATTTGCTATGTTTTGCCCTCTCCTTGATGCAAATACTAGAGAATATTGCCAGTACATTTCAATCACACATTTACTTATTTTTATTCCCCAGGAAAAATCTGTGACTTACTCATTTTCACCTGCCAAAATTAGAAAAAAAGATGTTGGCAATCTAAAACTGTATGAACCCAGAGTCTCATTTTCCTTTCAACCTAATTAGTAAAAAGATAAATCTTTCAATGCTTGAAGAAAAATTTCCTAGCATAGCATACACTTTTTCAAAATAGACCTAAAGGATTATTCTTTTCAAAAATACATTTTGCAGGTAGCAGGTTGTGAAAACTCCTGTAATTTATCAGATTACTGTAATCAGGATTTTTAAAGAAAAACTCTTGTGAAATTAACTCTAAGGACTTCCAGATGATGCCATGTAATAAAATAGACATTGTGCACATTTTTCTGAGATGTCGCAGTTCATTCTACTACATTGGTTCATTGTTCTAGAAAATTATCCTTATCTGTTCAAATGAGCATGAAAATTTTATTTTTTTGATTGGACTTTGCAACTATTTCTTCCATTAAGACATGTGACTGTGAAAGCATTAGTCAGTTTTGCATCTACTGATTTCTTTCAGAAATTCATATGCATTCAGGATATGACTGATCCGAATCCTCCTCATTTTCTTTTGTTACATAAGCGATAAACATCAGTTTCAGCAATGAAAATCCTTTCCTTTGTACTGGCTGCTACAGTTGGATGTTAACCAAAAAATCTACAAAATTATTTTTAAAAGCAAAAAAAATTGTGATAAGGTGAAGAATAAAAGAAAAAAAAGACACATTAAAAGGATCCATAAAGTTTTACCCAGCTGTCATCAAAGACATTTACTCAGAGACAGACATGACATGAAATTGAAACTCAGAACAAATTAGATAGACAAATCTCTCCAGCTATAGAATAAGAAAAGTCTTCTTGAGAAAGAAGAAACAGAGAATAAAGTATAGCAGATGTCTATGAATCAAGGGGTTATTAGCCAAAGAGAGGAATTAAAATGATTAGTCTGTTGTCACTAGGAGGATACAATTTGATACAATCTACTGCAGTCCATAGAAAGAGCATAGATGTTGGAACAAAAGACAAAATGAAAAAAAAAAGAGAATAAGCCATAATTAGCAGTTTATTGTTCTGCTCCATTGTAACATCTTTCAAATTAAGTCAGTGTTTGAAATATGCAAATTACTAAAATCAAAGATGTTTACTTGGCAGAAAGAGGGTTTCAGAACTGAAGAAAGTATATTACAGTCTTGTAATTTATATGCTATTCTACTGTGTTGCGGAAATCTAAGTGCAAGAGAATTTGTTTAAAAATTATATAAAATCATTGTGTTATGTGTTTATTAATCAGGTGTAATGAATTGCTTTTTCATTCTTTCTTTCATAATTACCATGGTGGTCAGGGAAAGCACATAGGGACTAACTCCTTTCGTTTACCCTTTAAATGATTATTTTCCAAAGATATTTTACAGAAGCATTAAATGCATTTGTCACAGGACCTTGAAAAAATAGTTAAGGAAACTAGGAATAGGCTTTTTCTTTAGTATTAATATGTTTGAAAAATTTTGCAGTTTTCTTATAATTCCTGTTATCAGGAGGATTACAGAATATTTTAATCGTAACTAAGAAATCAAACAACTTTTCAAAACATGAAGGGTTATATTTAAAAACAGGTACCACAAATATTTATTCTTTCTATAATAATTTTAATTCAATATAAAAAACTAAGTACTGGGGAATTTTTCTATATACTCAGTCTATGGCAAAATTCCTGCCTACTGCAACAAGTAAAGAATTAACCTCTGACTCTATTTGTAAAAGACTTTTGATATTCAACTGCAAAATGTTTTTCAGGCTTTCCAAAGTCATTTTCCATGGCATAAAGATAAAATGACTATATCATTACAGTTAAATCCTTCTAATAATCTAGAATCAAACTATTATCTTAAATTTTCTATTCAATATGAATATGTTCTTCAACATGAAGGGTTCCTACAAAAAAAGCAAACTAACTTAACAACTATTTAGAAATACTCTAGTAAGTGGTCAAAATCTGTAATAAACTAGTTAAAGCAAGGAGATGGAAGGAAGACTGAGATATGTCACCCTCAATCTTTTTCTAAAAAAGTCCCTTTTTTGATCATACAAATTCTTCTTCACTCTAAAGATAACTTACTGTAATACCCCGAGAGGACATCAAGAAAAAAATTCTTTTAAATCCTCCAGAAGCAAATTATTTTCGTGCTCGCTTTTCAAACAAAGACAAAAACATTATTCAATACATTGCACGTGGCAATGCCTTCTCTTTGGAGGAGTGACAAACTACCTGGCAGACAGCTGAGACCCCGAGTGTATCCAGTTAACCGAACGCTGATGTTTCCATCGCGCTCAGTGGAGCTGCACAGGCCAAGAGGCTCTTGCTGTCTGTCTCTATAGTTCACATGACTGGGATGGGGATGTGCCTCAAGTGACTCTTTCTGGCTCATGATTCATGGACCGCTTACATTCTTATGTAATCAGTCAGAAATAAGACTTATTTCAGCAGACCTTCTTCCGGCAGACATACCCAGTAAATCACAATAAGGAGTCATATTCATTTGCCTCATTTTATTCATACAATTTCTACCTTGAATATAGCCTTGGATAAGGATTTATGTATGTAAATATGTGGAAAATATATTTTTAAAATTAATTATTAATAATTTTAACAAATTTTCGTTTTAACATTCATAGATATATTTTTTTTCTGTGCAATGAATTGTTTCAAAACCTGAAAATAAACAAATACTATAAATGTAAGAACTCTGTAAACTTTAGGTGTTTTCTAGTCTATCTTTGGTTACTGTTTCACTATTAATACCATTGTGATATGAAGATTTTGCTTTTTGCTTCCTGAAATAAGCCTTTGCTGGCAGCAAGACTTGCTCACCAATAAGCACAGACTCCCATTACGCTTCACTGCAGTACTGTAGTTTCTGGGGGCTTAGACTTCACTAAAAGCTGGTAAGGGGTTCAGCATACAGGGCTTTTAGAAGAGTGCTTTGAATTCAGACTCTAGACAAGATTTGCTGAGGGAGGAAGCCCAGAATACATAACAACAAATATTCGGTGTTTGGGAATACAGTCTAGGATTTATCCAAGGGACTTGTTCAGATGATTTCTTCATCTGAACAAATTATAAAATCATAGAATATCCTATGTTGCAAGGATCATTGAAGATCCTGGCCCGGTACAAGATACACTGAGAATCCCATCATATGCTTGAGAGCATTGTCCAAAAGCTTCTTTGAACTCTGTCAGGTTTGGTGCTCTGACCACTTCCCCAGACAACCTGTTCAGTGCCCAACCACCCTCCAGGTAAAAAAGATTTTTCTAATATGCAACCTAAACCTCCCCTGGCACAGCTCCATGCCATTCCCTTGGATCCTGTCACTGGTCACCACAGAGAAGAGATCAGTGCCAGCCCCTCCTATTCCCTTCGTGAGGAAGCTGTAACTGCAACGAGGTCTCCTCTCAGTCTCCTCTTTTCCAGGCTGGACAAAGTGATCTCAGCCATTGCTTGGATGGCTTCCCCTTTAGACCCTTCACCATCTCCATAGTCCTCCTCCAGACACTCTTAATGGAGAAAGGCAAGCACGTCTGAAGTATTGGGCAGATGTTTTCTGCTGAATGATTTGCAACCTCCAACCCTCTCTGTGTCTCTGTACTCACTGCCAAGAAGCTGAGGGAAGCCAGATCAGTTGCAGAGATTTGAAGTTAGGTGAGGTAACTTCAAGTGATCACATGACCCAGATTCCAAACACTTCTTGACAAAATCTCTCAACCTCCTAAAGGAGACATTCAAATGCACTCTTTGCAAACATACACTGTTGTGTTTCAGGAAGCCAGTAAGCAAAGATTTAGACAGTCTTTCCAATGAAATAAAATCTCCTTACTCCTCAGAGAAAGAGATGTACAACGACACTTGTGTGGCATATCCTTTAAATAGTAATTAAGTGCAAAATTAAAATTATATCCTTAGTAAGATGGATCGCTGGGGAAGTTGAACTGTTGCCTTTTCCTGTAAATCACACTCATTACAATTACAGTCCAAAACTCGCTTGGGATTTTAAACCACTGGTATTTAAAAACAATTATGTTAATTTAGGTATGCAAATCAGTGTAATTACTGTTGCTTCCTATAGGTTTCCACATAATCAATGTGTGCTGTATCTTCTTGATGAGGTCAAGATTAGAATTTCCATTTTAATTTAGAGTTTTGTGTCTTTTAGAATGGTTTAAATCTTTCACTGAACTGCTGTTATTTTCTTGTAGTTCATATACTGTAACTGTCAGAGTACATGTGACTTTGCTCAATTACTGGAGTAAATTTATATATAATTAAAATTTCTTCAAAGATAAATTGATTATTGATTTACCTTCTTTTCTTACATAATTTTTTATTTTTTAAAATAATTTTTAAATCATTTAATAATTTTCTAATAATTTCTCAGCAATGATCTTTCACCAGTGTCTGATGACCAGTTCCAAAGGAATTAGGGGGGATAAAGGACTAAACAGAAACTTTGCAATACAGGAAGCTGAATGTTGAACAGCGGGAACATGAAGAAGCCTGTGACCTGTGATAAGTCAGATAGTGGAAAGAAGCAGAAGAGCGGAAAGGAGTGGGAGGAAAGGGAACAATGATACTAGAGAATCAATAGGAAGCACTGATGGGTGGATGGACATAAAGAGGGACTAGAACGTAAAATGAGCATTTGATAAATGAAGAGTAGAGACAAAAAATCAAAGGGGAAGTGGACATGGCTCAAGATGAGCAGGAACTGCGGTAAAATATTGTTTAGAAGAGAAGACAGTGGCCGTGAATTAGGGTAATAAAGGTAAAAAAAAAAACCACTTAGGAAAACTTATTCTTATACTTTTTATTTTTGAATCAAAGTCTGAAGTCCGTAAGGTTGGACAGAATATTAATTTATCAAGCACTGTCCCTACAAGATAAAATCATGAAGTGTAGCACTTTTGAATCCTGTATTGAGCACAATTTCACACTGATTTGCTTTTGTACCTAAAACACCTGTCAATCCCACAGCAATTTTCCTTTGTTCTATATTCAGCTCTTCTCCCATATATTTATAGAGAAAAATCATATCCTTTGCGAGATTGCAGTGAGCTCGCCTAAACGAGTCAAGCATTTCCAATCATTTCTCATAAAAAGACTTCTCATTCTCTTAATCATTCTCTGTGCCTCTTCTGTAAATTTATCTACCCTGAGCATAGGAAGACTAAGCTGAATCTTGTATTATGCACAAAAACTTGGTAGCTCATTGAAAAAAAGTATGCGTACGTTATATCTGTACACACATTTGTTTGTATATAAAAGAATCAACATCTATATACTCTGGCACCACATCTGTCTTATTCCCAGATGCAATATATCCTGCCAGTGTGCACTATGATACAGTTTTACTACAGTAATCCTTGTATACTGCAGTAAGTTTGATAAGAAATGATTGTGAGGTGAAGATGTATGTGCTGATGTAATTGATAAATATTGCACTGCATGAGTGACAGTCACACTGCCTTAATTTTAATTCTCATTGTTTAGTTGCTGAGTATTTCTTCATTCCAAGAGTATGTGTTTTTAAATGTATGTTTTGTATATATAACGTCAGGTCTGTTATTTTTATTCCTCTCCTAACTCTCTAACAATAATATTGGAATGAAAATCTAAAACTAAGATACGTTGGTCTATGTTTTTGAAAGGACAAGAGGACACAGCCTCATAGACACCAGGAAGAATTTCTTCATGGAAAGGATTGTCAGGCATTGGAATGGGCTTTCCAGGGAAGTGGTAGATTCACCATCCCTGGAGGTGTTGAAGAAATGACTGGATGTGACCTCAGTGTTATGGTCTGGCTGACCAGGTGGGGATTGGTCAAATGCTGGATTTGATGACCCTGGAAGTCTTTTCCAACCTTAACGATTCTATGATTCTATGTTGTGGATGCAAAAAAGTAAGCCTAAAAGAATTATAAGGAACCAAATCCTTTGTTTATTTAGGTACAGGAGTGCATGGAGAAAACAAGGTCTGTTTAAAGTATTTTTAAATCTGCTTTCGTGGCCATGCTCAACACCACATTAATGATTTTACATTCACATATAATATTAGTGGAAAGGAAACTAGAATCTTGAGAAAAAAAAATTTACATTAGTATTCCAGTTAGATAGCATAGTCTGTTTACAAAATATCCAATATGCATTGAATTCTACATAGTAAACATGCTTTGAAATGGAGTTTCTGCATATTTCCTGGTTTACAAGCAAGACTTAGAATATTAAATCTGTAGTCAAAGATATCAGGTGTTGTTACACAGAGATATCAGAGAAAAGCACCTGCAAACTTTTAGAGATTTTGGGCAATCTATGCAAACACATTGACTAAGTTATATAGTTTGTGCCTACAAATATAAACTCAGTTGCTGTGCCCTTCTCACTGAGCATTTATGACATACTTCCTAATAAGCTCCACACTCATTTTAAAACCTATAGTCCTTTATAATGCAACCAATTTATTAACAGTGCCATTAAAATCATGTTTCAAAATGTCATATTCCCCCTTCAGAATCATGTATGTATGAAATTCAGAATAGTTTCTGATACTCGTGATGTGAAATCTAATTTTAACAAACTGTTGTTAAAGAGAACTTGCATTTTTTGTGATTTTAAGTCTTCACTTGTTAAAAGAGATATTTAAGTCTTCTCTTGTTAAAGAGAACTTGCATTTTTGTGTGATTTTAAGTCTTCATACAAGTATCTTTCTTTAGACCTTGAACTAGACACTACCTTCTTTGAAGAAATTCAAGACCAATGGATAATGTGTAACTACCACATATTAAAGATGTCAATCAGAAAGTTTACTTTATTCATAACACTGATAAAGCGTTCCTTCTGTGAATCTCACAGACCCATTAATTTAATCAAATCACTGTAAGTTATCCCTGAAGAATTCCAGTTTAATATGTAGCTTTTTTCCCCCCTGTGTAGCCACTTCACTTTAGCCCACATTATTTCTTTGATTATTTGACACTTTTAACAGAATAAACAAGCTAAGGAGATCAGTTTAGCTCTATGCAAAGGTGGTAAGACTAGAACTGACCACTGAATGTAATTCTAGCTTTCCTATTGAAAAGTGGAATATTCTAAAATTGGAAATAATATTTAAAAATGCGTGTAATTGTTTTGCAAAGGCATTTTCTGGATATTGCAAGGCTTTACAGGGTCTTGTAAAGGTTTAAACCAACAGATTTGATGCCCTATCCATGGAAGTGTTCAAGACCAGGATGGATGGGGCTCTGAGCAACCTGATCTGATGGAAGGTGTCCCTGTCCACAGCAGGGATGTTGGAATGAAATTGTTTTTGAGGTCCTTTCCAACCCAAAATGTTCTGTGATTCTATGATTTAAATGTATTCAGTATATACAAGAAAAATAATGTTGACTTGATTACAAAAAAAAACTTTGACGTAAAATAAAGAGAGAATGTTAAAGAATTTTTAGCCTGGAGGAGAAGAGCATTGTAACAACTAGTGACTATTCACTATCAAAACTGGACAGTTACTCTGTCACAGAAATATCAGGTTTATGTCCTGTTTAACTTATGTTGTTGAAATAAAAATACTGAAAATTTCTCAGGATTGTAAATAGAAAGATAGAAAGTTAAAATATCTTTAGGTTACTTAACAATTACAATAAGATCATATGTTAAAATGTAATGACTTTGAATAATCCTTACAGCAGAAAAATGATGAAATACAATTGACTGCTATGAACTGTGCTTTATTATTATACAATACTGAAAATAAATTTGGTGCATTGCATTAACTACCCTCCCTTTAAATATTTAAATACTATTAATCAGAAGCAGAGAGTCTCATAGGGTAAAGCAAGTTTGGGACCGGTGCTTTGATTTCAGAAATGGATATCTTAAGATGTACATAGAGACACTTTTCATTCTGATATTGTACCTTAAACTGGATGAAGAAAAGTGGGGTCACACCAGTATAATAGCAACAGGCTAATAGTGAAAATGGTGCTTCTTCGACATTAATTTGATATCTAGAAGATTCAGATTCAGTGATGTCTTCTTAGGAATATAAATTAGAAAAATAAGTATTAAACTTACAAATAAAAATAGAACTGTAATTGACAATATGTTTTTTCTCTTCGTGAAGCATGAGATAAAACTACTATATATTAGGTTATGGCAAAAATACATTAACCTTAGCAGTTATAATGAAGTTCTTTTTCTGGAAGGAGTAGTTAGCAGGGGTCAGATTCAGTTATTCCAAATGTGCGTTGTACTTCTGCACATTTATACATTTTTATAGTGAACAAGAAATAGGTATTTATGCAAATTTCTCTGACAAAAAAAGATATTATGCAAATACAGTAGAACAGCTGCAGCAAATTGCAGTAAGACAGAGTGGAGATTATCTTTTACTTCTCCTGTTTGTTTTTTTGTTGTTGGTTTTTTTTTTTTAATGGGTTGAATGTTAAATCTTGAGCTCAGAAAAGGAAGGATCCAGCAAGTTAGAAAAAAGAAACTGCAGTGGTAAGAGAGTTCTATTCCACAGAGAAATTGCTGGAAAAGAAAGCACTTCAGAACACTGCCACCTGATCCTGTTCTAACACAAGTTTTCTATTGGAAGCTGTTGGCATAGCTGGATGGAGCTGAGCTTTAGGGTACACGGTTTGCACTGCGGGTAAGGGCTTATATATACCTGTGAGAGGGAAAGACTCATAAAGTTAACTTATTTCATTTAGAAAAGAATTGCAAATAAACCTGCACCGTTTTTCAGTAAAGATTTCATAAAAATTCCAAACTCTTTGCCCTTGTGTGCATTCTCAGAAGACTTATAACCAAGAGCTTTAAGAGCCTCTTGATACTCATTGGAGGAGTAGACTGCAATAGGTTCAAAAACACTCTGTCTGGTGGGTCAAAGCATACCTAATATTGATTTATAAAACTGTAAAAGCTCCACAGGAGCAAATAGTGTGAGTTTAAAGAAGTTCCACATGGATTAACCTAATGAACCTAGAGTAGTAAATATCAGACTTTTTTTGAAAAACTAATTTTAGTTTTTAGGGAGTAAAGTCCTCAGTGGGTTTAAATTATTGATTTATGTTTTCATGGGTCTTTAGAAGAGTTTTCCAAGCAGTGCAAAATTTCACACAGCACACCACAGGGGGTCTCATCTTTAGATATTCATGCAGGCAAAACTCCTAGAGTCTTCAGTGACCTTGGAGAAAGTTTGATGTAAGGAGAACTACAATAACTAGAAACACAAAAGCAGATAAAGACAATTTGCTACCTTGAACTCTCATTTTAAGTATGTGAAATACAACCAATTTCCCTTAGACTTCCATAATTTGTAATCATATTGAGAGTAGAATTCATCCCTCCTGTGTTTTAGAAGTGTTGGGTGTTGGCATTACAATTATAGTGATGTCTTGCTAGTATTCAGAAAAGCTAAGGGAAACACAGTGAGAGGAAACTATATTTTTAAGATAAACCTTCATCATCTCCCACTCTAGTAAATGTAAATAAAGGTAGAACCAGTTCACAATTTCAACTGAGAATTAAAATGTATCTGGTTTTGTATATGATGTGTATGACTTTTCTAATCAGTTAGTCACTGTTGAACTAAAACACAAAATGAACCAGAATTAATCCAAGGGGTTTTATCACAAAAAACCAGAAAATATGTCTTGAATGGATTGACTTACAACCATAAATTACTTTTAGTAATGTTGTCTCTGCACAGTTTTAGCATTATGATCCATCTCTCGGGGTCTGAAAAAGTTGTGTTTTGTCATGTACTATTATCAGAGGATATCTGGGTCAAAAGCGAAAACCATAAAATAATTTGGATTTCTGCTTCCAGAGTCAGTGGCTCTCTGTGCTGTAGTTGTAGAAAAGCAGAGGCTGAGAAAAAGGAATCATAACACACACTGCAATTGTACACCTTTTTTAGTGTTTTCACCCAAAGTGAAAGTATTGCTAGTGAATTCCCATGGAGTGTAGGGTTTCCTTTATGACTGCTGAGGTTATCCAGTGGTCACTGACCTGGAAATGCATTTAACCATCTTGCTAAATTCTACTCAGTTTTGGGGATTATTTTGTCATAAATTTGTCATGGCTCATATTTTAGTGTTACTTGTTACTATTAACTACAAAGAGAAGACCAAAGGAATGTTATTTTGTAGTTTTCTAAAAAAAAAAAAAACAACAGCAAAACAAAGAAAAAATCAGCTACTGACTCTGGTCACAAAATTCCATGGGAAATAAAAAAGCCCTATATATAACATAGATATTGTCCTAGACTGACTCCTATACAGAAGGTAGATATCACAATGTAGAGATCCACATGTCTTTTATACCTAGGGTAAATTCCTGGCTCTGTTTAAGTCAATGGTGAAGCCAACATGGATTTTATCAGGGCACAGAATTGCACAATTTTTCTTTAATTTTTAATAAAGCTATTAATATTAATAAATTTCAGTCATGTACTGACTTCCAAATATGTGGTACTTAAAACCAGAGTACAGAGGATATGGAAAAAAATAAGATTTTAATGAAATATTAGTAGCTAAAACTGCAAACCATAACTGATATCCTTATTAAAAGTTTTTCTGACAGCAAACACCCAGAGTGCTGACACACAAGAAGAGGTTACTCAGTGAAACTGTGGATGCCCCATCCCTGGAAGTATTTTTGACTTTGAGCAACCTGGTTTAGTGGAAGGTGTCTCTGCTCATTGCAGGGAGATTGAAACTAGAGGATCTTTAAGGTCACTTCCAACTCAAGTCATTCTATGATTCTACGAAACACAGCCATAGCCTGTTGATCAAGTCTGACAAGGCAACACATTGCAGATTATGAGTGTCCATTTGTTACTATATTCTAAAATTGTGAATGTAGTATGCATTTTTCAACAGAAGCCATGGCTCTTAGAATGTAAAAACATCTCTATTGCCTTTATTTGTGTGATCAAGGAGAAGTGTGAATGGAATAACTTACTTGTGGTATAATTTGTCAGTTTTTAGCATCCTTTCTATGAGAAAAGCTTCCATTTTGTTAATCCTTGGTATTGTGTATGTTTATCTTTATGATTTTTATGATGTTGGCAAGAAAATCCTGCTATATAAAATGTAGTGATATGATACATTAGCAGGACTGTGAACCAATTCAGGAAGCAACTGAGAGACATAATGAGGTAAAAACAGACATCTAGTTCCTCAGGATGTTTAGAAACATGGTGTTATCATTAAAGGAAACACCTAAGAATCTCAATAGGAAAGGAAACAAAACACAACTGAAAACCAATATAATAAGCTATCTACATGGCTAATAAAAATTAGACTAAATAGAATTATTTTTCTCTCACATAAAATGTTCAGTAAGTAGCATAATCAATCACATCTTACAACAAGTCTAGAGACAAATGGGAATCTGAAAGGTTTGGATATCACAAGTATGCAATATTTATAGTCTGAACAGAGTCAGTGGTTACAGATGATCCTTAGTTATTGTGATTCTCAAATATTGGAAAGTATAATCCCACCCAAGCACCTATACAGGTCATAATTATGGAAATAAGGAGATAAAAAACACCAACCAACCAACCAAACAAAAAAACAAACCCAAAAGCTTAAATGAAATGTGGTTTATGTATGTAATTTATGTACAACCAAAGCAAATACTCTGTCCCCAAGGTGAAGAGCTCCAGTGTGAAGAGAACTGCTTTAGTGTGTTTCTCAAGGGGGTTTCCTGAGCTTGGGAAACCTCAGGGGAATCCAAGAGAGCCTCCAGAAGCCTTGTATGATGGTGGTTCAGGAGATACAGCAATTTTAGGGACTTAAAGAATGCAGTTGCCTGTCTCAAAACACTGTCAAGGCCACTGTAGGAACTTGCTATAAGATGAGCCACCACATCAGGAACGTGAGATAAGTACAGAAGAAAGCAATTTGCAACAGGCAGGTGCTAATTCCAGGACTGTTGGAGCTGAGATTTGGGTAGCATCCTGCTTATTGCATCTGGACAAAAATTCCCACTGTGGCAAACTGTGGGAAAGAAAGCAACTTCTCAAGTTATGGGAACGACATCTCTGCCCCATGGATACCAGGAACTTGGACTATATAAAGGTGATACCCCAGAAGAACAACTCAGGAACCACCACGACCAGGAAGACAAGGGTGAAGAATGACCAGTGGGACACCACAGGATCCACAGGTGGTGACTGTCTTCTGCTTAATCTGTCTCTATCTCACTCTCTTTCTCTCCCCCTTCCTTCTCTTTTCTATTTCTTTGTATCTGTCTGCCTCGCATTTAACTGTTAAATAACACCTGTGCTATTGATTTTGGCATCTGGTCTCGTTTGCACCATAATTCGGGCAGAGGCATCTTTTAATAATCGGATCTTAACAGTGACCAAGCTCCCACAACATGTATAAAAGAAACCCTCTGCTTTGTGACAGAGGTAAGTTGAATATCAGGGAGTGAGAGAGAGCGGGGAGAGGAACTGCTAGAACTGCAGCTCACCTTCCCTGCCACTGGCCCAACAGGCAAACAGGACACATGATATGGAGGATTCTCCATCCTCTCCACATGAGCAACAGAGCTGGTGAAGGGTCTGGAGCACAAGTCTGATGAGGAGCAATTGAGTGAGCTGGGCCTGTTTAGCCTGGAGAGAAGAAGGCTCAGGAGGGACATTCTGACTCTCTACAACTACCTGAAAGGAGGCTGTAACCAGGTGGGGGTTGGCCTCTTCTCCCAAGTAACAAATAACATGACAAGAGGAAATGACCTCAAGTTGCACCAGGGGAGGTTTAGATTGAATATTAGGAATAATTTTTGCACGAAAGGGTTGTCAAAGGTTGAAAAATTTGCTTAGGGATTTTGTATGTCTATTAAGGAATAAAACACATCTACATATAGCCTGCTTAATTAGTATGTTATCCTCCCGATGGATTAATTAGAATATAAGCCAGGGAAACACAATAATGGAATATTTCCAAAGGGAGAAATTTCAATGCATCCTCTTTTAAAAAGTCGTATTGGCAAATGAGGAAAAGAGAACAAACTCATCAGTGAACATACAGTGGAAGATTGGGTTTGTATTTACCTTGTGTATTTGCTTTTGTTTACCACAATTGAAATTAATTGCTTTCCTTCTGCTGTAGTTGACCTGCATTCTTCTTCCTCTGAGAGCAGGGAACACCTTCATTTGTTTATTCCTGTAGTCTTTTTATCTAAAAGGGACAGTGCCCCAAGAGATTTACTCTTTTCTTTGTTTGAATCGGAAAGAAAGAAAAAAAACTGTAGATGGCAATCTTTATAATTTCTTTTTCTCTTAAGTGTCCTTTCCTTTGCTATCTCGTATATCCAGGATATTTATTCCTTGTTATCGAGATTCAGTATTCCTTAATATAAAATATCTTCTCATGCACTACTATACTTCAGTTTAATTAAACTGTTCTACTAGAAATCCATTCCAGCAGCAGTAGGAAGTCACGTTAGCTCACTGGTTATCTCTGTTTTCATTGCATCCATGATTCCTGAAAAAAAAATCTGAAGATTGGCTTCCCAAAGGTCAGTTCTGAGGAAGAGCTGGATCTCCATGCTCTTGACCTAAATTGTAGGCGAAGTCTAGTTGACATACATGTGCATTGTCAAACATCACTGGATCCTGATCCGTTCTTCCAAACCCAGTTTCAGCCAAACCTCTGGATTCACAAAAACTCAGGGCAGTGACTTGTCTGATTGCCATCTTATCCTTGGACAATATCATTGCCAATCTTCATCCAAATTCTGTACAAATACTGTCTCCATCTGCAGAAAACATGTTTCCTGCATGAGTTGTAGGGTAACTACACCTCTGTCTTTGATGCTGCTTCAGTCTAACAGATTTGTAGACCAGTTTTTCTAACAATGTAGTAATCTGGTGAGCTCAACTTTAATTACAAAGGGACTGTAAATGACAGTTTTTTAAAATATTTACACTGACAGTGATCCTTAGCTGGCAGCAGCTTACATTTTCTGGAGGAATGTTATGGATTTCCTCCGAAGACCCTTAAGTGGAAATACACCGTAATTACTAAATGCAGATGTTTATGCTCACTCCACTGTACTGGTGAAACTGCACTGCTGCCAGCAGGCTGCTCATGTAACCATTTTCTTCCTAAAGTTCTGCTCTTAGCTTCCCACTTGAAGTGGTTGCTGACTCAGGTATCTCTGAATGGCAGCTAACTTCTGCCATTTAATTTTATTTCACCTTTTACTTGCTTTTGTGAACCCTAGTTTGAGAAATACTACAATAAAGCTTTAACAAGTACTATAACTACAGCATGTGCCTCAACACAGGGCTGTGTTAATCTCTTGAGATTAAAGTGAAAATGAAAATCATCCAAAAATACGAAGTATAAAAGAAAAATAGAAAAAACATGCAGGTGTGAACAGAATAGACAAATGTCAAAGGGAAGAGAAAGAGCATTGCTCCTAGGAAATCTACCTGAATTTATAGAAAGGAGATAATGAAATAGCAATAATATTAAGCTGTCCTGTTCAGATATTTATTCAGATGAAAAGCATGATATCTACATAATTCAATAATCAAATGACAAGAGACAAAAGTCATGAATTAGAAAGACGGGACGTAACTTTGAAATTGATTTTTAATAGATTAGAGGCTTGTAAAACCCTGAGAATTCAATAAAACTAGAATCTACATAACTTTTGAAAGGTTTAAAAGATAGCTGTGGGAAGGAGAAATATCCTTAATATTCAGTTTAACAAGTTACTTTGTACTTGGTAATTAACATACACCAGGGCCACATAGTCCTTTTTTAGCAACATCTTATCCGTGGGAAAGACCAGACAGAATGATGTACAATAGCTAGTACTATTATTTGCTTACAGGAGAAACAAAGTTTGTCTTAAATTTATGAAGGTAACCTTCTAAAATGCTACAAAACTTTGAAACCATAACTAAACCAGTAGGCATTAAGGGGGGCAAGGGTGGAAGGAGGACAACAACAGAGGGGAAGCAAAACAATAAAAAAAGCAAGTGTGGGAAACGGGCTTGCAGTGGAAAACAAAGAATCGCTCAAAGTTGGCCAAAGCAGAATTCACTGACAACTGATGTAAAAACCAAACATTGGCAGCAACTTAAGCTGAGGAGTCTTACTCCAAGGTGTGTATTCATAAAGTCAGAATTAATCAAGTTATCATTAGCTATGTTGATAGTTAACTTGATAGAAATTTTTAAATAAAAATCCCCTTGTTGTTTATGTTCTTTATTATTAATTTCTTTAGTTAAAAAAATTTATGTTCATTTTCTGTCACTTCTAATTTCCTTCTTTGGCATCATTCATTAAGAAAAGCTTACAGATTTTCTTGCGTAAGAGTTCTTATTTGCTTGTTTTATTTTTAATTAGCTCAACATTCAGTACATTGTTTAAGTTGTCTGCAACATTAGTTTTATTACATCAACATTACTATTACAGGGGTGGTACTCTTAAGGATATAGTTTATGAGGAAATGTAATTAATAAGATTAACCATTTTACTTTGTTCAACATACTAAATGTTCAACTAATTATATTTAAATCACTTTACAAACCTTGTCTTTCAACATTTTCACATCTATGGAGTACTTAGAAAACAATGTTAAGGGGAAAAAAAGTGATAATCACTATTTAGGTTACAAGTTAAGTGGGCATTGACAGCCAGAACTACTTACCAGAACTACATGTCAAGGTTTGTATTTGCATTTCTACTAGAGATTTTTAATAGAGCTCAAATTTTATATATATATATATACATTTATATATTTAAAATCTTAATAAAACTAACAAGTTGGGGTGCCAAAAACAAAGTTAACAAAGCATTCCATAGCTATACCTACTGTATAAATTTAGAGGGTGACACTCCAACCTGGAACATTAGTAATTATCAATCAGTTTCTAACATGTCAGTTGAAATTTTATCTTTCTAATTAAATATTGGCAATAAGATAATTTTTAAATACCCAGCTCTTATATAATGTCTTCCAAAATTTCTACCTCTTCACTGGTGCTCCTCTGTCTTGAACAAACTAGAAACAAGAGAAAACTAAGGCTGTGTGGATTGATCAGTGCCCAGGTTGTGAATAAAAATGGATACCTAGCTAAAAAATTAATGTGTTCCCTTTTTTAAGTAGGCAGGTAATTGTTTCTACAGGAAATGCTTTTAAAAGCAGAAAGATTTCTGTTGGAGAAAGACTCATCTGGATGGAGATAACAATGGGTAAGGAACCAACTGTCTATTTTGAGCAATGAACAATTGATTTTTATACACCATCAAAACGACATGTAATTTTTTTTGCAGAAGACATCATCAGAATAATTTTAAAGATGAACATATACTGGAACTTAGAAGTCTGGTTGATGAAATAATAGCTATTTTGATTTCCACTATGCCTCATTTAACTATCGGAGTACTTTGAGGGCAGTTTTACTGTAGTCACTAAACAATGTACTATAAAACATATATTGTACACAGATTTTTCTGACAGCATTTGATAGAGTTTCACATTTGAAGCTAAGGTATAAACTGCAGACTTCTGGAAAACACACATTTTCTGTTTTAGCGACACCAACCGATAACTAAATGAGTCTCTCCAGCTTTTTGGCTGCTGTTAAATAGTCACAAAACATAACACAGAGGGCCTTCAGAGAGGTGAGTGTAGCACCAGAAAAAAATAAGAGGACAGGTATTCCTAGGTTTTCTTTTCTAAAAAAATTAAGGATATTATCATTGACATCTGTTTGTATAGATCTGGAAATTAAGTGTTGGCATTATTATAACTGGGTATAAAAACCCTTATTTGATTAAATTTTATAGTATTATGCTAACAAAGTCTTGATGAATATATATTTATACATCTATACACACATATATATGCATATATGCATACATATACTTTATATTTAACTGTTGCCTTTATCAGATTCAGCTTTAAATCAAATACAGCTATTTTTCTTCCCTATCTGCACAAGATACAGGCATGTCTTACACAATTATGAGTAGTTTTCTATGGTACCCAAGCCAGGGAAGAAAATATTTATTACTAAGATTATGTAAATTATCACATAAAGTGCTAGGAGCACACAAAACAGCACAGATTTTCCACATATAAATTAGAAATAGGTCTTAGAGAGAGAAAACACTACCCAAAACCTTCAGTACGTCTTTTTCACAACACAATATAAAAACTTTGAGCAATATCTTGCTAAGTTGAAATATCTGCATATAGATGAATTTGGCAGAGTTCCTTGGAAAGAAGAGGCAAGATAGATGTTTTCATGGAGAAAAAGAAACCTGCTGATTTCCTGGGTAATTAGAATGTGAACGTGACAGTCTTCACGAAGCAGCATCTGTCACCAAGGCAGTCTGGTATTAAATGGAGGGAATGAAACAGTCAGCAGCTCCTGATCGATATTCAGTCCACTTAGGATGAAAGGCGCCTGGAATACTTCTGGTGGAACGCTTCATAGCTCGGTCATGACATATTTTCCCTTATGGTGTCACATTAGAATCTCTAACATGCATTATCCTTGGGATGGAAGCTTACATAGGTCTTCATTAGCATCAGTTTTTTGGGCTTCAGATCCTTTGCGCTTCAGCAAGACCATCCCTGTTGAATAAAGTTAATCTCTTTCTAAAAGGAGATAATAGGCAGAGCAACAATTATAGAAAAAAATATAATATTAACAGTGCATAATACCTATAAAATTAAAGATTTAATAACATACTTAGCTACTGTTTGTTTTCGTAAATAAAAATAGTCAAAGGAAGACCTCTCTCAAACCAATTACATGTGTCCAAACATATTCAAGGAATGCAAGGAGCAAGGGGATAGGAGTGAAATGAGAGGAGAAAGTGGAAATTGTGAAACCTGATAGAGGAGTTTTAGCTTCCTTCACTTTCCTTCACCTTCCTCCTCTGTTTTCCAACCTCTGTTTGAGAATAAGATTCAAATGGATTCAAGCATGTTTTTTATCAGAAATTCTTCCACACAATTTAAGGGGCTTTGCTGTACTGTGATAGGCAAGGTGTTTACTTCACCATGTCCTCCAAACAAATAAAAGTCAAGTCTACTTCCTCAGGGATACAATCTGAAAGAGAGGATTGGGAATGAGAATTCTTTATCTGTTGTATATAATGATTCCCCAGAAAATACATCAAATGACTCAGGGAAATATAAATACTAATAACATTATTGATACAATCATCTATGAATAGTAAATGAGCCCACAGCTCTCAGGACACAATGGGTAAAGTCTATAAAAATCTCCTTCCTTCCAAATAAGATTTCCATTGCAAATTTATAACACATAAGCTGATGCTCAGAGATCTGTTTTGCAGGTCCTGTACAAGCTTTTCCAATACTCAACTCTGTAGCCTTTAAATATATTTATATATTTCTTCCCCCATAATTTATTTTATTTCATCAACACCTATTTAGCAAAACCTGTCTTGATTGATACCTGTAAATTCTACAACAACAAGAATAGTAAGTAACAGTAACAAGTGTCATGGTAAATTTCTACTAATCCCTTTCTCTCGTGGTTCACTCATTAGCTTATCTAAAACCTTCTGCTAGAAATTATTTCAATATTTCAATATTTCTTTATTCCATATGATGCTGCAGTATTAAATGTAGACTATGTATGTGTTATTAATAAAAAATAAATTAAAAAAACCCTCAGATTTTTCAGTTTTCTGTGGAAAGTCAGTTCTATAGCAGACAGCTGACATAGCAGAGGATTGATGCAGAACCTGCAAACACCCTCCGTGTATGCATTGTCCATCTGTCTGTGTGCATGCACATCCTTCAAATGTTTTCTATTTTGCTCTGTATAAGAGCAGTAATTCAAATGTTTAAGCTCCACACTGTTGGCTGATAACTTTGTAGTTATGTGGGGGTTTGCTACAAGATGTTTCTATGTCTGACTTATCCTGTGTATCTAAAAAAAGCTTTGAGCTCAGGATATACTGGGCAGTTCGACTGAGTGGACTCTCACACAAACACAGATGGTAATACTTGGCTTCCCAGAAAAATTGTCCCCCTAAGGGGCAATTAACAAATGCAGAAAATCCAAGAGTCTGAACATGCACCAAAACTATTTATTATTAGGGAACTTTGTGCTTATTCATAAACATCACTAGCTCTGCCAAATGCCAATTATTCAGGCTAAATCTCATTCCAAATAAGTGTGGCTTTTTTCATATGAAAAATGTTAGTACAGCCAGAAAGTTTGTGTGTTAAGATCTTCCAAACAACAAGGGACATCCTTAATGAGACTTTTTTTAGCAAGAAAGCTAAGTACTGGAAAATGGATTTTAAAATTGTTATAAGATGCCATTTTCAAAGTAAAATAATCAAAATGTATTTCATGAAAAGTAAAAACAAATCCAAAAGGGCACATCATCAACTGTTGCATGATTTAAATTATGTTTTTTACCAAGCTGAGCTCATTATAGTGTCAGAGTTACATGAGGAGCTCTTCTGTTTTGTTTTAGTTTTATGGATATTTAAAATAGCAAAACATTATAATCATACCTTGCATAAAATGTTGCTTGTATATAAATCACCTGTGTGTTTTACTGTAACTGTGTTCTACTGATTTAATGTTATAAATTTTATTAGCATTAATGGATTCAAAAAAACACAAAAATATGCAACTGACCTGTATAGAAACATTCAGAAAAACACAGGCTTTGAAATACATCTTTGTTAAAACCTGCAGGCACATGTGAATATCCCAGAGATACATTGATTTTCTTGGAAAACATGCAGAATTCACATATTCAGACCTGTTTAGGAGGTGGTGTGGAAGGGCCTTAAAGGCAGTAGCAAAAAGTGGTGGCATTTTTCACGAGGGTTCGTGCTTTCAGGGGAATCAAATGCTGCTCTTTGTCTCTGAATTTGTCTCTGCTGCTGTGGTGCACCAGGAGGGATGAGCTGAGAGAGCCCCTGAGGCACCTGAAGACGAGAGGCTAATTTCAAAATGCACAGAGTAGCAGAAGCAACTACAGGTCTAGCACGTGAACTGCTGAGCTCACTAGGAGTTCACAACATGAAATAGCAATAAATTAGAGAAAATTCTAATTGTCTTCACCTGGGAGAGCAAAAGTCTGTCCTAAACTGTCCTAAACTGTCTGAGCATCAGATGTGGAAATGGATAGAACACAGTGTGAGCTGCTATTTCCTCAGAGGACTCTAACCTCTATATTTTTTTCCCAGCAGTTCAGTTCTGAAAGCCTTCAGCTGAAATGTCACTGAAATCTGACATCAATTTATAAATTGTGAAAGTAAACGAGTTTTCTTTGGCTACCTCTCATTAAAAATCATTAAGACTGTGAATTACCTGTGTGTTCATGCTCAAAAAAAATCTTTCTTCTGAAAAGTAACCATATCTAAATGTGGTATCTGTTTTTACATCTAAAAGCCTTAACTGTATTTAATACTTGTTTTGAAAGTAGAATATTTTTAAATTGCGCACAAAGAAAATATTTCATGCAGGTTCAATAAAACAAGACTGATTTTTATCTTTAGTTCTACAAAACTATTTTCTCCCAAGTAAATAAGACTTTGTTAAAGAATGATTCTCCACTTTTCAAAAAAAAAAGAAACCTGTTCTTACCAGAAATACTGACACAGCTAATTGTGCTTGGGATATCCAATACTGGAGACTGGTTTCATTCACTGTTATGGGAACTGGAATGCTGAGAACTGTCAGATCTTTTTCAGCCTGAGCCCAGATCCATTTGATCCTTATCCATTTGATAATTTTTTCTCTCCATCAAGAGATTTCAGCAACAATTTTTAGTCAAGTACTGCTGAAATCAAAAATGTTTTTAACATGTTTATGTTAGTGCCATAGTTACACAAAATTCTTGGCAAAAAAAATGGTTTACAAGAGAAATAATAGAATGCTGAACAAATTCACACACACAGAGGGCTGAAAATATATCAGTTGTTCCCATACAAGGGAAAAATGTTAACTTGGTTTTCTGTAAAATTTCAGTTTTCATGGAAAAATGTGTCACAAACACCAGGCCCTGTATTAGCCTTTTCAACTGCAGTAAGTAGGTACATCATACAAATTCAGACAGGTATAAATTTTAATTTGTACATTTGGGAAAGAGAATGTTACCTTTTTATATATATTTGGATTTTTAGCTCCTGATACTTACAGTTTCTGCTTGAGAAGATTATCTTCTATGATTTCTCACTGAAGTCTAATTAATCAGGTATGATGTTTATTTTCCATGACTTAGTTTTCTGTTTAAAATATGGGATAAACACACAGGTCAAAGTAAGTGTCTCAGAAGTAAGAATATTTTTTCCTTTTTTTTCTTTTTTTTTTTTTTTTACAAATTACTTCAGAATCAAAATAAACACTCACTTAAACCACCACCAAACAAAATCCAGGATAGCAAAATTGGTTACAATGATATATCTGCCTCATGTATTCTGGAGGGCTATCAAAATCACAGAATTTTTTTTAATAATTTTTCCAAATCAAATTCATATAATGTTTCAGTAAAGGACACAAGCTTGTAATTAACTATACTATTCACTTAAATATTATTGCATCACCTAAGATACCAAACTTAGTAATAGTCTTAAAAATTTCCATTGTAGAATATGAATTAGAATTTCAAGATTCTAAAAAACTTTTTCATTCCATATTTCTATATTTTTCTTCTTTTTCCCGTTTTTTTTAAATTATTTTTTAATTTTTTTTTTCCCCAAACTCAGATTTTTTTAAGAAACCAGACATGGCAGAGACTAAAGTGAGTGAGAGTACTATTACTAATACAAAGCATCAGCTCTACTCACTGTATTTGGTGCCTATTACTAGTTACAATAAAAATTGAGCAAAATATACAAGCTGCTGTTTTCTATCAATTACTTCAGAAAATGACCTATCAGTACATGGGAACATCTCCATACACTGTTGCTCAGCTGGGTTTCTATGCCACTGTCTTTTTATGTTCTGAGGAAATTGTTAGATAAGATATGAACTAAAAAGCTATTTAAAAACCAAATGCTAGTTGCAAATAACCTAGTTGTAATCCTATAAACCATATTTATTATGTGTTAACAAATAGAAAAATTGCAATATTTGCTTTGATAGTGTGAATCTCTGAAAGTTTCAAAAAATGTTTTGACAAATTTATAAAAATATGTCACCAAAAAAAGAAATCATGTAGATAAAGAGAATCATTTTATATGGAAGTCACTGTTGGGTAATTTCACACACATTTTATGTGTTTCCTTGGGTAGACTGTGTACCCGTGGTTCCTATAACATCTGGGCACACACTGAAGAGATCTTAAAGAAAACAATCAAAAAAACCCCCCCCCACACACAAAAAGGGAGAATCTGTAGATTCAAGCTTTCAAAGAGACAAAATTTTTAATCACCTCTCAGAACAGCAGAAGAAAATTCAATTCAATTTTGAGTCTTCTGTAACTCAGTCTGAAGATTTAAGGAGTTAGCAGATACATCCCAGGGAAATTTTTTGTAAGAGAAGATAGGAGAAGATGCTGTCTCCAAGGTGATTTGAATTAAATCTCTGTGTTCTGTGTAGTGTGTTCTGACTTTTAACAAGATGAAACAACTTTTATAATATTAATATATCACCTATATGAACTGCTACCTCTGAGCAGCAAAGGCAAGAAAATCGTATGATGTTGTACAGTCAAGATTTCATAGGAAAAAGACTTATTGTCTTCATGTTGGTGGCTCTAACATAAGGAGTGTTGCATCAATATTTGTGTTAAAGCATTTTAAAATAGTAAATTGTGGAATCTTTTGCAAAGGGTAATACCTGAGAAATGTATAAAAAGCAGGGTGGTCAGCTGCTGTGCAGATCCTGACATGAGTCTGTTGAATGTCTTTGCAACTGCATAAAAATGTCCATATCAGGTGAGATTACCCAAACTTTCTGCTAGATTTTTCAGTCTAGCTTCTGTATGGTCTCACATGATCACTCTAACACGTGCATGACTGTTAACATGAATTGTCTTAAGACATGTACAAAAAACCTTTTAGCTATCCTAACTGTGTAGAAAAGACTATTCTTTATGATCATTTCTGCATCTGTGAGAACAGTTTACTTAGACTTTTTCAAATTACCTGTGTTCAGTTTGATCAGTTTCTAACTTAAATTCTGTAATATTTTTTTTCTGTTTGTGTAGGGTTTTTTTGTTTAAAAAAGCAGGGAAAGCTACTTGCAATACTTTTGGGTTTGGTGTAAACAGAGAGATTCACAGTTACTCACAATTTCTTGAGCATCAAAGAGACTCATCCAGACAATTTCTTTAGTTTTAAGTAGCAATACACTCACTTGAATATTACATTCTTCAAAGGAAGAATCATAAGTTACTTGGAGGGGAGGATAACTTATTTTTCTTCTTAGTCATATTAATAATATCTCTTATGAGTTAGGTCAAATTCCTGTAAATGTCATCATTATTTCCCTCTCATTCATTATGAATAACATAGGCTGCCTCAAAACTCAGGAAGACCTCAGTGATTTTAAGAATATAAATGATTAAAGAAATATCCAGATCGTTATAAGTTATATATACCATTATCTTTGATTTTTAAGATCATTTGTAATTTTCTCACCTTAGAGCTTCATTTGGTTGAGGGTGCTGTAAGTATGTTTCAAGTGTAAAGTATAGACAGAAGACTGAAGCTCTTTCTTAGTTTGTTGGAAAGTAACAACACAATTGTATAAATTTGTATGAAATCAAGCTATACAAATCTGAATTAAAATAATCTTTAATAGTTGAATTGAGAAAGATACGTGGTCTCCAAGATATCAACTGATTAAAGGCAGCTTCTCATGTTTTATAAAATGTTATTGTAACAGTACTTAACAAAAAATGTATTCTTTCATCCTCTTGACTTGTTGTCTCTTTAAAGAAAAAAAGAATCAACCAAACACACAGTCTTTCCTCTCATTAAAAGCTTTCTGCAACATTTTATTTATTTAATACAACAGGTTTTCCAAATTTGTATGGAAATCATATCTTACACTAAAGTAGAGAAATTTTCTGGAAAGTATATTGGCTTTCTTAGAAGCTGATCTTTCCTTCAAAAAACAATTTCTTCGTATTATTATGATTTTCTCAACGGAATAGAGTACATACTTTAATAATTTCAATTCAGTCCCATTTGAAATGCTTTAATTGATGCTTTTCAGAGAACTTTTAATAGCTCAACTGTTCAACAGGTGTTCTCTCAGATTCAAGATATTTATTCCATGTCTCACTACTTCAAAAAGAAGTTAGAGCTTTGATAATTGCCCCACATGAAAGACCAGTCCTTTGTTTAATACTCTGTGCAGGTATGTTTTTCTTCCAGAAATTCTTCCTGTAAGCAACAGGAAACATTTTAATGATGTATTTATAAGAAACCACACTCTTGATTTGTAGGAATGTCATGAATCTGTAACTGATTTTAAATGAAGGTACAATACATCTTCTGTAATTCAAATAGTGCTTTTATAGTCTTTTAGTATTTGAGGTTTTTTTTCCAAATGTCACAGTAGACTAAATTTTCCATTTCTTTTTTTTTTCTCAAGTACTAAAAATGTTTATATACCTTAAGTGATTTAGTGACTCGTTTAAGATAACATTTTATACATCTGAAAAAACATAGAGGTACCTCCCTAGAGTCAGAAAAATGTTTATGAGGATTAAGTAGCTACTGTTTCATAAATACCTGTGAATTTAGGTTCCTAGATGCGTTGCATTGGGTATTTTCCCTCAGATTTAACTGGACAGCTATTTGGTTCCAAAGAATTTTTCTACTACATTTCTACATTTTAAGAGCTTTATAGAACAGTTGGTATTATCATTCAGCAATTGTATTTAAAAAAGCAGTGTGATGTTTTAATGGAAAATGTAATGCTAGCAGATGCTTAAATGTATGACATATTACAGTTTTCAAATTGTGTCAGTAAAATGTATTGAACATTGTTCCTTAAACTAAAGGATCAGTCAACATGTTTAAAGATGGCTTTCAGATCACGACTCTTCTTTTGATAGAGAGGAGGGTAGGATACAGCAGCTTATTCAAAGGATCTTCTTTGTTCATGACATAAAAAGAATGAGTGTTGTGTCCTATGCTTACACGTTTTCCCACATTTTTTAAACATTAGATTTACTTTGCATGAAAATTCCAATTCTATTAACTATGAGCATTATCTCAGACACCTGGAGGAAGCAGAAGAATTGGAACATAGGATGTTCAGGCATGTCACTAAGGTGGATACCATGGGACAAACAGGGAGGGTTACCATACCCTGAAGGCAGGCAGTGGATGTGAGAATAATGGTGAACATCAGAACAATTTATCCAACCTACCATTTATTCCTCAAAAGTCTTGGAAAAATTCAAAAGGTTGTCAGGTTTGGTAATATTCAAATTTCAGGTTTTATGCTGATCATATCTAATCTGACTGGAGCCTTTTTGCTATACTCTCAGTCTTCATGAGCAAGATGGGTTTATGGTTCAGTGCTGTTGCACCTTCCACCACACCAGCAAGTGGTGATTATAAGCAAAACAGTATGAAAACAATTAGAAATACTAAGGACACCCTGGAAGATATTGATATGAAATTTAAGTCTCAAATTATAGATGTCAAAGGCTTCTGTAACTGAAAGCTGCATAAAGTAATTCTGTCACGAAAAAAATATTTTTTGAAAAAACTTTAATTACACATATGCATTCCTGTACATGTACAGACACAGAGATAAAAGAAAGGTTTTCATAGAATCATAGAATCACGGAATGGCCTAGCCTGGAAGGGCCTTTAAAGAGCATCTAGTTTCAACCCCTCTGCCATGGACAGGGACAGCTTCCACCAGACCAGGTTGTTCAAAGCCCCATCCAACCTGGCCTTGAACACTTCTAGGGGTAGAGTATCCATAACTTCTTTGGGAAACCTGTTCCAGTGCCTCATGATTCTCACAGTAAGGAATTTCTTCCCAATATCCAATCTAAACCTACTCTCTTTCAGTTTAAAGCCATTCTCCCTTGTCCTGCCACTACATGCTCTCATAAATAGTCTCTCTCCATCTTTCCTGTAGGCTTCCTTTAGGTACTGGAAGGCCACAATTAGGTCACCCCAAAGCCTTCTCTTTTCCAGGCTGAGCAACCCCAATTCTCTCAGCCTTTCCTCATAGCAAAGGTGCTCCATCCCTCTAATCATCTTGGTGGCCTCCTCTGGACTCACCCCAACAGGTCCATGTCCTTACTGTGCTGGGGACCCCAGAGCTGGAGGCAGCACTGCAGGTGGGGTCTCAGCAGAGCAGAGCAGAGGGGCGGAATCCCCTCCCTCCCCTGCTGCCCACACTGCTTTGGATGCAGCCCAGGACACGGGGGATTTCTGGGCACCCAGCACAGGTGGCTGGGACATGTCCAGCCTCTCATCCACCAGTACCCCAGTTTTGTCTTTTTACTGACACTTAGCCATAACTTAACACCTTGGCATTTACTCAGTGCTAAATGCTTCCCCCTCATTAAATGTTACATTTTTAACACCTTAAGAAGGTGTTAGGGGCTTAAGAAGGGGCTTAGGTTCTCTGTCTCATCCCATCTCTATCTTTTGTGTTTAGACATGATGGTATGTTCAAGGTTCATTTCATCTTGTGTATAGGTATAGAAAATCATAGAGATTTCTGGGTACATGTCGATGTTTAAAACTTGATCAGCTCTGCATAAAAGGAAAAACCCCCACCCTCCTTACCTACCTAAATAGGATAAGTGTTTCTGTAGTCGTTTTTATGAATCCATAATTTATTAGCAAGGACTTTTCATAATATAATATCATGATTCATAATTCAATTGATTAAACTTTATTAGTTCTTCTGTTTATTTTCCATTTAATCTATAATGTTTTAAATATGTCCAAAGCAATAATTTCCGCAAATATTTAAAAAAAAAAAATTTAGTGTACAAGCGTTTGTCATCATGGATAATAAAAAGTATTTGTTGTGCAAGTTGGATAGGCTGCTGTAACGATGGAATTAGATTTAAGACTGGAAACTTTATCCTCTAAATAGAACTGAAAGAGGAGAACTGTGAAAGAAAGTTTAGGTGAAACAGTCCAGTTAAAACTGAAATGTAGAAAAAGAAACGAATGAAGAATATACTGTTTTGTATCCAAGCAAAAAGGTAACAACTATTCTCAAAATGATAAAAAATTTGAAAAAGATTATTTTTCAGGTCAAAGGGATTAGATGAGAAGAATTCTTGAATATGTAAATGAGTAAAGAGAACATCAGGAATCATTTAAAATAAGAGTTTTGTTACAGCTTGTGTTGATATGTGTACTGTGAATACAACTGTTATTTCATAAAGATACCTTAAAATAGTTGGGTATTTTTCTCTAGGAAAGAGTAAAGGTGTATAAGTAGAATCATTGTTACAACATGTATCTGTAGATTTCTCATCATGAAATTTTTCAGGACAATTTAGGTACATTTATTCATCATATAAATGCCAAATATATAATTCTTTTTTATAGAATATGTCAGAATGAATTGGTGAAAAAGAATTTTCCCATAAAGAAGTGATTCTCAACACAAATACTATAATGACAATCAGGCTAAAAATTGCAGATCCAAAGACATACATTGCTTGATGTTATTATTGTTTGTTTAGTTAAAAATTAGCTGCAGGCCACAGAAGTTTATTCTCGTGTTTCAAGTTTATTAATGTGGTTCAATTATTCCCTGAAAAATTGATTTTGAGCTCCTTCTTGCAATTACAAAACATTAAGTTCATTGTCTTTTTTTCCTGTCACCACAAAAGGACCTGAATTATTGAAGAACTGAAATCTGAGTCAGCTATTATTAAAATATGCACAAATACAGCATAAACAAACAAACAAACAAAAATCGATAGCATTAGTTACTGCATACACACTCTTAAAAATTTTCCCATCAACTTTTCCTATCTTCTGATGTTCTTCAGATTCCTGCTTTGCATAAGAGTTTCCATGGAGAATTATGCCTTTGTTATTCAGCACATTTCCAATTATAACACCTTGAAAATAAAAGAACTGCAGATTGCACAGTGTAAGAGTTGACAGGAGGGTTGACATTAAACACCCGGTGACAGAGACTTCGAAGCAACAAAGTGCATTAAAGTACATACAAAGAAATAATCCATCAAAAAGCTACAGTACATTCTCAAAATATTTCGAAGAGTACAGTATGAGTCTCTAAATGAGGTACCAAAATATAATAATTAAGTAATAGTCCCCTATGGAGCCAAAAAACCCAATATAACAAGAAAAGGATTCATATAATTTACCTGTAAAATCGTTAATCACCACTGCCATTTTAACTTGTGGTTATGTTTAAAATTCAGCCATCAGTGTAAATGCTAAGATAGATTTTATCTTTATTTTAAACACAGTGTTCTGTAGGGCTCCTTGAACATAGAAGAACATGCCCCAAATTTTCTTCTAGCAACTGACATTTGTTTAGTTCCAGTTTGATATTTGTGATGCAGAGCTAGTTCTTCTAGCACTCTAAGACAGATATATACTCATTTTTTCACAGGCCATTGAATATTTTATTGTGTTCCTCAATATCTTTTCACAAAGATCAGCCGCTGCTCTACATGACAGGCAGGCTGATTGGGACTGAAATAATTTGGAAAGGCTGTACTGAGATGTCAGCTGAATTAGTATATATCTGCAAAGAGATCAATAGGGAGGTGATAATATTTGTCCCCTTTCTCTGCACTTGCTGATGCTTCTTTTCTAGTATCACAGTCACTAAGCTCCTCTTACACATTTACCCTCTCCTGGGAAAATCTCTACACTGTCATCTTCAATTAGGACTTAATAGTTCACTTGAGCTCGGACTACCTTATACCACTTGATTCTGCAAATAATCCTCAGCTGGATCCTCACTGTCAGTAACATCAATGTGTGGGCTTTTAATTTCCACAGGTCTTCCTGTACAAACTCTTTGCTCCATATAGGGCTGAATCCAATGATGCGGTGGTCCATTTTCACTTCTTTTTATTTTTTATTCTCAAAATATTTTCTCAAAATTTTTTTTGATATAACATCTACCATAGTTTCCCAGATTAGGAAGTGTGCTGTGATAAAAAAAACAAAGGTTTAAGGGGACACAATCTCGAATTCAAACAAATACTTCCCTATTTAAATCAGCGCTAGTAATGTTGCCACATCCACTGAGAAATAGATCATGATTTGTCTGCTTTAATAATGTGATGATATTAGAGATTATTCAAATATCCCTCTCTCCCACTCTCTTTCCACAGATTTTTTCTTCCTGGACTGAAGACTCCTCCTAACTTAACTCATTGTTGTGCACATATTCCATATCTGTTCATCCTTCTTGCCCTTGCCTGAACCTTTCCAGGTGTATTATATTCAGGAAATAAAACTTCAAATAGTATGCAATATGTAATTAGCATGCAATATATAATAAGCAAATCAGAGATTCCTGGGCAGTAAGAGGGAAAGCATATACTTACACTATTAATATCTTCCCAATGTTCAGTACATCAGGGGTTTCTTGAACTAAAAACACAAACTAAAATATTTCTTTATTACTTGTTTTACACCAAGAAGAATGAAGAAAAGATTGTCAGCACTAAATGACTATGAGAACTAATGATATAATGTTTAAGATATCTTTTGTCCCAGAACAGATATTCCTCTGTGGCAAATTTGAATTTATTACAAAAACACACAGACATTGCTGACTATGCTTAACATATTATCACTAGCATTTCTTTGAGATCATTTCTGAAAAGTCTAATTTTTTTACTTAAGTTCAGTTCATATATTTGTTAATTACCAACTCTAATAAATTTTATTATGAAAAATTATCTACAGTCTCCTCTAAATATGGAGAATTTCTATGGATTTCTTCTTTTCTTTTACATTTTCTAGTTCTATTGACAGAAAACCTCATATATGTTGTTCCAATGCCAAAGAGAACAAAGAAACCATTTGCGGGAATATTATCTTTCAACTGAAAAATAAGTAAAATTGAATTTGCTTTGGAAGTTTTGTTCAATCTGCATGTCAATGCTGTTTTATTTTTTTCATCAGTGAGCAGAATGAATTCATTGCAGAAACAGATAATCAAATCAATAAAAGTAATCACTATGTAAGAAAACTTGTTGTTTAAAATAGGATAGTTAAATAACAGCTTCCGATCTGTAGAGATTAAAATTTCTTTTGTTTACATGTTCATTGTTAAAGCATAGTCTGTAATCATCACAACAGTGCAGAAATATAACTTCTTTGGCATCTAGTCATTAGCACTGGTAAGCACTAATTGGATATTAAGCCAATGTTCATGACAGTGGAACTGCTACAAATTTACTGAACAGATAGTCACAAGCATTTAAGAATTCAATGTGCTACACTGTCTTAAAGTAGTAATTTATTCCTCCTTTTCCAATTTTCCTAATAACTGTTATAAATCAAAACAAAATCCGGATAAAAAAAAAAACCAAACAAAACACAACAAAATCGAGTAAGAAGCTCGTAGTCTTGATTTAATTTGTAGTGAAGTAGAGTTAAAACAATATCAGCTAAATAAACCCTGCTAAATGAAAAGTGATTATTGGTAATGACCTGAAAGGAACTTTCAGAACTCTTAAAGGAAAAACAGTAAAAATTAATAAAAATCATAGAATTCTGCTGTTCCAACCTATTTTCTAACTCCACAAGTACATTTAATGTCTGTTCAAGGAATTTAAGTCTTCTCTTGCTATTTGCTCTAACTCTTAGAGTGACTAGATTTTCCTTGTTTCTCAATTTCATTCAGGAGGTAAGTATGTATAAAAAGGTCAACAGATATGTTAACTAGTCCACTCTACACATCATCTTCCTAACTCTTCTGTTGCTGAGTTCTATCTCAGGCTGTGATAGTAGTGTCCTTGTAATCAAGGAGATTTTCTTGACTAAGAAACTGCAGTTTCACTAATCCTCTTTTTTCAGTGGAGAATTATTTTATCAGACAGGTTAACAAAAAAACTGACATTATCATCACAGTTTCAGAGGTTGAAAAAATGAGGTGGAGACTGATTAATGGTCTGACTAAAAATCATAATAAAATATGACAGAACTCAGGGTGTAATTTATTATGCAGTCATGCACAATAACCACAATAAAAAATACCATTCTGGCTACAGGATTGAACTTCTTTCAGTTTACTTTTTAATTAAAAAAAAAAACAAACAAAAGAGAACAGAAGAAACAGAAGAACCAAGAACAAAATATGTATGAGTTTTGGGAAAGAAAAATTGTGCAGGAAATTGTGATTCATAGAGAATCATAGCATCACAGAATGGTTTGGGTTGGAAGGAACCTTAAAGATCATCCAGTTTCATCTGCCTTGTTGCCCTTGATGTCCCTGTCCATGTTTAATTTTATCTTTTCTAACCTGATCACTACTTCTTGGACAATCTTTCTGTATTCCACCCAGGCTACCAGTCCTTGCTTCCACCCTTTTTAGGCTTCCTTTTTGTGTCTGAGTTTTTCCAGGAGCTCCTTATTCACCCACACAGGTCTTTGCCCAACCTCCTCTTTGCAGGAATGCATGATTTCAGAACTAGTAGGAAGTGATCTTTCAATATTAGCCGATTTTCTTGAACCCCTCTCTCCCCCAGAGCTTTTTCCTCTGATCCCTAAAGTCCTCTCTCTAGAGTTTTCAATTTTTTCTCTAAATTATTAATAATGCTTTTATATTTTTTATATTCTTCCTAAAAGTTATCTCTCAAAACAGATAAATTAGCCTTTATTTATATTCTACTAGAGATTTTCAGTATTTATTTTTTATATGAAGTTCAATATAATATTTTCTTTCTTCAACAGAAAGTCCTATAGCTTTACATCCAGAAGCTCTCCATAGAGATCTAAGATTCGAATGAAACAAAAGATACCAGGATTTTTGATTACACTGTGCAGACTACTTCAGAACACAATGATAAAATTTAACAGGGGAATTTTGTAAATATTTCAGAACAGATGCTGAAGAGCCAGCTCATTTTACACATGTTAAACACTACAAAAGCCCATTTTTACAATGTGAAAATGTTTCAATGGCCTATTTCAAATTGAATAAAACTATTCAAATAAACTTTTCATCCATGAGATTGTGTATGGCAAGAATTCATTTCATATAATGTACATTAATCTTGCATTCAAAACTCTCTCTCCTGTCTGGATCATTTATTTTAAAGATAGAAGACTGAACATTTCCTTCTCCAGGGATTTTTTCCCCTTTTATACTAGTTGGATTACAATTCTAAGTAACCTTTGACTGCCAGTCTACACAGATGAAGGTTAATTTTGAAAGATATAGTGTTATTTTAAATAAACTTTTTCTATATTCTTCAAACATATTCTTCTAGGAGAGATTGGCCTTGCAAATAACAGCCATAATTTTATTTTCTAAAATCCTTGTCTTATAATTAGGGATAAATAAATAAAGGTAGGCTACTCCAATGAACCAGCAATTTGCCTGCTGTAGTTACAGCTGTCTGGGATTCATATTTGTCTGATCTATTCCCACAGGTGGTTTGTCACTGCTTGAGCAGAAACTGGCTCAGAGTAATAAACATGTAGTTGGAATGCTGGTAGGAATTAGGCAAATTCTAATTCAAATCGTCTGGGAGGAAAATTTGTAAAGTCAAAGCATGGGGTAAGAGTAATTCATTTGAACTGCAGAAAACAGCAGAGGAAATGCTGGAAATAGAAGGACTGAGATTTTTCACTGGTATAATTTTTTTATTTTTGTTTTTATTTTTAACGAAAATAAACAATCTATATAAGGAACAGAGGATTAGACAATCTTTAGAAATGCATTATAAAACATCTCAGCATCCAATTCCAGTCAAAATTTTATTTTCTCTTTTTTTTTCTTTGCATTTTAATGTAGTGTGTGTATTAGGGTACATATTTTGTATCCATTCATTCATTGTTCATGTCCATTCATAGTGGAATCAGTGGGTTCCTGTAATGCTTAAAGCCAGAGTAAAAAAGATATTTACATTTTGTACTTGTTGACAGGCCTACAATAATCTGGTATAGTTATTTCCTGTACAGTTGTAGAGTTATGTTCAGGGAGAGTGTGCTGGAGGCTCCCTCAGGATCCTTGAGAGAGAGTCTGAAATAAAGAGGAAGACTTAATACCTTATCATGGAATTAACTTTATTTTGTTTCTTCTTGCTGGTAGAAGTAGAGATTCTCCCAGGAGACAAATTACAACTACTCTGCAGGGTTCAGTGTGATTTTCACTGAACCTATGCATCAGTCTTTAACCAAGTGCTCAGAAATGGTTAAGAAACAAGAGGAATATAAAGGAATTATTCCTGTGGGATACTCTATACCTTTCTACAATTGGTTACCTGTCAGCCAAATAAGGCAGATTCATGTCCAAAGCCTTATGTTTAATAACTAGTAACAAAATTATTTCCTTTAAAAATTTACATTCTCTTTCCAATAAGTTTATTTAATTGGACACAATTAACTGAGAAATATTTCACTGCAAAGAAATTTTTACGTTATAAGAAGTAGAGAAAAATCCTTTTCCTGTTCACATGCTTCCAGACATTCAAAGAGAGCTGCCTTCAGTCAATATTCCACATATTCTCACTGCAATGGTAATAAATCACTCAGGATTAGAATAAGTAGTCTTCTCAGAAAAGCATCTTTTGAAGCAACCAGAAGCAAAAGTATACGATATTCACAAACTGTGCTCTGCGGAGCAGGTGCATATATGAGATTTAAAGACACAAGGAAATGCCCGAGGAAGCATTTTTCATGGGACTAGATACTTTTGAGAGTATTAATATGCAGCCAGAGAAATGTTACCAAACTAGTGTTCATTTGGTTTTGGGGCAGTGCATTTTGTGCTCTGAGCCTGAGAGGCAAAGCTTGATGCCGAGTCATGAGTGGACAGTGCAGCTCTCAGGAGGCAAAAGAGTTCGTGAGAAGCAGCAGAAGCTCCTGGAGTCTGGGAGGCTGTGCTGCATTTGGCTGAGGTGAAGTTAATTTTTTTCACAGTAGCTGGTGTGAGGTTGTGTTTTGGATTTGCCCTGAAAACAGCGTGGATAAGAAAGGTATGTAGCTGCTGTCGCAGAGCAGTGTTTGCACAGAGTCAAGGCCTTTTCTGCCCCTTGTCTCACCCCATCAGTGAGTGGGCTGGGGGTGCACAAGGAGCTGGGAGGGGACACAGCCAGGACAGCTGATCCCAGCTGACCAAAGGGATATTCCATACCGTATGACATCATGCTCAGCATATAAATTTGGGGGAAGAAGAAGGAAGGTGGGATGTTCAGAGTGGTGACGTTTGTCTTCCCAAGTCACCTTCACGTGTGATGGATGGGGCACTGTTCTCCTGGGGATGGCTGAACACCTGCGTGCCCAAGGGAAGTGGTGAATGAATTCCCTGTTTTACTTTGCTTGTGAGCACAGTTTTTGCTTTTCCTATTAAACTGTCTCTATCTCAACCCACGAGTTTTCTCACTTTTACTCTTCTGATCCTCTCCCCCGTCCCACTGGGAAAGGATGAGTGAGTGAGGCTGTGTGGTGCTTAGTTCCCAGCTAAGGCTGAACCATGACAGAGGCTCAGGGATAAAAAAAATAAATACAAAAAATAAAAATCGCATTCATTTTTAGAAGAAAGGCATTAACTAAGCTGTCTTCCTGTTTTTCATTTAGTTCCACGCAAGGAAATGAATGTTCCAGGGCTTTCTACAGCAAGGAATGAGCAAAAGGTAGCAGTGAAACTTCTCAAGGAGAAGTAGAGGTATTGCTGCAAAATAAATTAAAATATTGATGTAGCGTGGAAGTGACAGAGAAAGGGAAGAAATACCCAAGACAGTAGTTACAGCTTTACAGTGATATACTGCATTTTGGTAAGACTTCACTGAGCTATCGTTAAGACAGATGTCAAGCATTAGATTGGGCTTTCCAGTCCAATTTGCAGCAGTATAAATCCATGACAGGTTCGTGTTCTCACTGAATATCTGAGTGCATAGAAGATGAAGCTACAATACAGCTGGATTCCTTCTTATCCTAGAGAAAAAAAACCCAAACATATACTTTGTATATACTCAGATGTGACATTTTCCTCCCACTAGAATCAACATATTTTATGTAGTCTTTTCTGTCACCTTGGGTGCTCTCTCTGTTATGTAAGCTACCTCTATTTTTTTTTTAGTTCCACTGTACTCTGCCATATGCAGCTTTTCTTTTAAATTGTTCCTTTAATCTTACTGTGAGAGATGCACATCAAAACTAGAGTTGTAAAACTGACTAAGCAAGAACAATAGAAATGCTTGTGTTCAATTAAGATGCAGATTCCAGATTGCTGCATTGCTTGAAAACTGATGTTTCTCTCTTATATTACTGCTTCTTATTGAAGGGGAAAAATACTATCTTAATTACATTTACAGAACATCTAATTTTAAAAAAGAACAAGCACTTACCGAGGAACAAAATTTAAATGATTTAAAGTTTTTACTCAGTATAAATGCTAGATAGGATTTTCCCCTCTCACATGAGACCTCTTAGCAATTTAAGAAGGACACTCTCTTTAATGCTGAAGGCAGAAATACTTGAAAAAGCTCAGAAATTTGAAAATACGATCAGCAGAGGTGTTTGGGGTTAAAGGTGAGATCAAATGCATCAAGTACAGTTATTTAGTCACTGGCTGAGAAGGAGATTCAAGAGTATCTCTTTATCATTCCAGAAAACAAGATACTTGAAGCCCTTCAAACTCAAGAAAATGTTTTGTACTGAAGATGGGAAAAACACAGAGATCTGGCTCTTAAGTGGTTGCATCAAAATTATGCAATAGGTGAAGAGTCCACTCATTTATTTTAACTATGAAACAAAACTTGCACTTCTTCCTTTTTATTCATGCCGATATGTAGGATGAATTATCAGATGGGAGATGAAAGGTTGATAACAAATTTTGTGAGCCTCTTCAGGGATAACTTGTGACTTAATCTATTTGACCACATTAGATTTAAGATCACAGATCATAGAAAACTGAATTTGCTGGGACAGATATTTGTATTCAGGATCTTCCTTCCATAATCAGCTTAATGCTGTTTGAACAAGATACCTTTTCTCAGTAACAGAATTCAACCCTTACAACCTTCATGCATCTGTGCACTGATGTGTAGGTTTTGGCATCATCTGCTGTTCCTTCCCCAAAGGCAGAATGAAGTTAAATTGTTTGAGGGGATTTCATTTTTCCCGCAAAGATTATCCCTAAAAAGAATAACTTGATTTCAGTAAATTATTAATTGGTGAACTAGAATGCTAAACAAATACAAACAGGATTGTTATATATATGCATGAATGTTGTGTGTATATACAAACACTACAGGAAAAGTATTAATTTACAATAATATTAATTTGGTACTGAAAGTACAAGTGTATTATTAGACTTCTATACTAAATCCCTTCTGTACATATGAGCAAAGGGATTATAACATTGCAGACTCTTCTTTCTTTGCCACTTTATCAGATCTTTAACTTCACAGAGAAGTGAATGAAAATGCCTATCAATTAGCTAAGTCTGTCCTGTGTGTTGATTACCATGTCCAACTCTAGAGTCTTCAGCACAGAAGAGTCATGGACAGTCCTGGGTCCAGAGGAGGAGCACAAACATGATTAAAGAGATAGAACACTCCTCATGTCAGGAAGCGCTGAGACAGTTGAGATTGTTCAGCCTGCCGAAGAGAAGGTTCTCAGGAGACCTTCCTGCAGCCTTTCAGTACCTGAGGGGGGTCAGAAGGAAAGATGGGGTCTTTATAACTGGGTCTGTCATGACAGGACAAGAGGTAATGACTTCAAACTAGAAGGGGGTAGGTTTACATTAGATTGAAAGAAGAAATTTGTCAATGTGAAAATAGTGAGGCACTGGAACAGGTTTCCTGGTAAAGCTGGGAATCCCCATCCAGGGAACTGTTCAAGGCCACACTGGATGGGGCTTTGAGTAATCTGGTCTGTTGGAAGGTGTCTCTGCCCATGGCAGCGAGACTGGAACTAGATGATCTGTAGGTCCCTTCCAATGCAAACTATCCTGTGATTTTGTGATTCTGTGATACAGAAGTTACTGCACAATTCCTTAGCTAAATTTAACCAGAACACCTACAACACCCTATAGAGAAAGAGTAAGATTGTAGCTTCTTTTAAAAGTGTTTTACACAAAAGGAAGGTTGGAAACACACAATGAACTGCTAGTCAAAAGATAAAGTGTGACATAACCATGTGTTCCTATGTAAAGAACGGAAAACTTGGGTGTCAGAAGCTCTCTGGCCTTTGTTCCTGCTGCTGCTGCACTGACAGCTGGAAGGTGTTATCACACAAACTCTGCTTAATCTCTTTAGTTGCTGGAAAGTGAGAGCTGTTACACTTCGAGGATGATGAGCAGGCATCCCTACTGCCACGATGCAGAGAATTTCTGACAGGGCGGAACAAATGCGAAACAGGCAGAAGTTTACCTGTTGAACAGCAAGAGAAAAATATACACAAGTAAGGATATTTCAAAAGCTTGATATGAATGCACCTCCTTGCCATGAAGCAAAGGCTCACCTCCTCCATTCTCCAGCATATTCAACTGACTGTAATAATGTGAGCTTTTTGCAACTTTGCCACAAAATGAGAGTACTCTAATAAATATAAAAGGCTGTTTATCCTGTCTCATAAACATCAGAATTATCATTAACCATAAGTAAAGCAAATTAAAACAGATTTTAAAAAATGAACCGGATTTAACTTGGAAACTTTACAGAACAAAAATTACATTATACAAACAACGTATATTGTTCTTAATTTGGAGAAAATGGTTGGAAATCTTAATTAGAAGCAGAGATACTTTTGCTAATTATATTTTAAAGAAGGAAAAAACTATGTCTTAAATCAATAGATTCACAGAAGGGGAAAGGGAACTCAAAGTTTTGAAATTAAATAAAAAATTTGTTCAGATTAACTTAAATGTATAAAATTGAGCCTAGAGAAAGGTGCTTATAATGAATACTGAATATAAGAATGAAATATTTTCACCTTGCTTTGCTTTCTATTTTTGCTCTGTGACATGTCTAATATACAATTAATTTAATTAATTAAATCTATTTGGAAAATAACACAGGATTATTGACATTTTTCTATAAACAATATTTGATTATGCTAGCACATTAAGTCTAGTATAATATTGCTGGTGCAACTACATTATATAATCTATTATGTATGAACTATAATAATCTTGCCTTATTTAAAGAAAATAAATGAAAATCTGGCATACTTAAGTGAAATGGGCAGATGTTGAACTTTTTGATTGTTTATGATAAGTATCTGAATAATAAACCTCTTGTCTATGCCTCCTCCAAGCTGTGTCCATCAATTTTTCAGTTGGAATTTTTCCCTGATTGCAGGAGTAAAGTGTTTTGTGAAAGAATTCTTTAAGTAGAGGAGTTTAGACATCACTTCAAATGCATCTACATATCACATTATTCAGAAATGTAGGTGAACTCAGGCACCACCAATCCTATTTTTGATTATAGAATCACAGAGCACACCCATAAGGATCATAAAATCCAGCTACCTGTTGGACTACCTACAACTAAATTACGTGACTAAGAGCAGACACTCCTCGAACTCTGACAGGCTTCACTTGCTGCCTCTAAAATTGAGCCCTGGGGAACCCCAATAAGTGACTGGCTGCCAGCATGATGTAAGCCCATCAAAATATATATTTTGACTTCCAGAAGTTAAGGAAAAGGCTAAAAATGAAAGCAAAAGATTGGCTCCTCATAACATGTACCATAAGGTCTATGCTGCCTAGAATGGTAGAATTCAATGAAGTTATTTCAGTCATGGTAACATAAGGTCTTAGTGAGGCCCAAAGAGCTCTTCATCCTTATTTCTCAATGTCTTATTTGCCATTTTTTGTCCAGGAAAATCTTCTATACAGATCAAATGTCAGATCCTATTTATCAATTCTCTAATATTTCTGAAGAATTTGTATGACCATGAAATATAGATTTTTGCCTGTCTAAAGAATTTTAGAAAAGAAGAAAAACATATCCATTTTAGAACAACTAGGCTTTGAATGTATGTCTATGCATACATACAACAAATTTCCATAAGTCAAAATGTCATTTACTTCTGATGGTGCCTAACTAATAAAAATAGTATCACTTCTGCATTGATTAACGCAAAGTATTGCCATAGTGCCACTGAACAGTCTAAGATCACAGAATGACAGAATGAGATGTGTTGGAAGGGATCCCAGAGGGTCATCTGGTCCAATCATCAGTCATCCAATCATCCAATCATGCACAGAATTGTGTCCACACAGTTCTGGAATGTCTCTGGTGACAGAGACTCCACAGCCTCCCTGAGAAATCTCTTCCAGTGCTTGGTCACTGCACCGTAAAGTTCTTCCTCATGTTCAGGTGGAAATTCCTGGGCATCAGTTTCTGCCCCTTGCCTCTTGTCTTGTTGCTTGACACCACTGAGAAGAGCCTGGTTCCATCCCCTTGGCACCCTCCCTTCAGACAATGACTGGGACCCCTCTCAGTCATCTCATCATCATCCAACAGAAATGCTTTATCAAAATCAGTCTAAACTAATCCCAGGAACCAGAGGGTATCATATGTATCTTTCTCCCTGCTAGAAATCTAAGCATCTACACCCTAAGATTAAACAGAAATTCTGGTTTCCACTTCTATCTTCCAATACAGCATGAAGAGGAGCAGGGATAGGAGAGAAGAGTCCAGCCAGCATTTCATGGATATCTTCACCAATTACAAATGTACTCAGCTTGTGAACCGGTAATAAAGAATCATATTTAAGCATATGTGCATAAATGCATGCATGGAGAGAGAGAGAGAGAATATCTCTTCATCACAGCATGTACTGGAGTTGAAATGACACATATATGTCAGTGGATGAATTTATACCAACTTTGACATAAAAGAATGCATATTAATTTACCTGAACTGTGCATGTACATACAAACATCATGACATATGTTCGAATTATCTAATGCCTTGGACAACTGGTTTTGGCTTGTGAACTGCGCTTAAAATGGTGTTTTAGGAAAAAGGTATCAT
Organism: Manacus vitellinus; assembly: GCF_001715985.3. NCBI lineage: Eukaryota > Metazoa > Chordata > Aves > Passeriformes > Pipridae > Manacus > Manacus vitellinus. The sequence continues at coordinate 5,264,060 of NW_021940488.1, forward strand.
TAGATCTAGAAACCAGACCTGGGTGTTGAAATACTTTGATAGGCTAAAGGAATTACCAAGATCTTCTTTAAATGTACTGGTCATTTCAAGAGTTACAAAAACAGTGTTAACTTGTGTTGGTGAAAACTTTGGCCATCAGGTGTGGTAAAGACATACAGAATTGTGCTCTAACATCCCCTCCCCTCTGTCTGTAAGTTGTTATGCTGATGTTGCATTATGATGCTTTATATTAACAGCATGAATAATTGTTTGAATAAGAAATTATTTTAAAGCTTAGTATTGTCAACAACTGATTATAAGCCAATCTTAATTACATTCCTTCAGCCCAAATATAATATTTGGATTAGTAAAATAGAAGGATGCATTGTTTGCCTTGAAGATCTAGGAATGGCAGCGATGTCATTTAAGGTAAATTCATTTTCCAAAAATCTTCCAAATTTCATCTCAACCTCTCTGAGACAGCAGTGTAACCCCTTTGTCATCCTCTCAGCTGTCTTCAGAAAAAAACTGACTTGCAGCTGCAGTGCACTGATGGCTGTGCACAGTAATCTGCTGCTCAGAAGAATGCTGAAGACTGTGTGCCTTGAGCCTGGACTTCAGGCAATAAAAAGCCTAAGATCTTGCTGTCAGTTGTAGTTAATATCCCAGGTTGTATACTTTATTCTTCTTTACTTTCTTTTCTTTTATACATGAGAAATTAGCTTATAAATAGATACACAGGAAGCAAAGTTATCTGCAAAATCAGGTTGAATTGATAAAGAGTTTTCATCCAAAAGAGAAGAAAGAAGGTCAAATTTTGAGAAGATAATATGTTTTAGTTTCATCAAAACAGTTCTCTCTTTTTTTTTTTTTTCAGTTCTAACAAATTTTTTTTCCTCTCTCAAGAGTTTTTGTCCCTAACATTAAACTGAAAAAAATGTATTGCTTTTCCACTTTTAATACTAGGAATATCTGTATAGGTAGCAGCTGAAAGAATGACAATACAGCTAAAAGAATGAGATTATACCCCACTTTATGATCTTAGTAGGCTCCATAGTATGTCAACCAAACAGTTAACATTTTCTGTAATTTAAGCAATAATTTTATGACACAAAGTGTCAAGGGCATACAGATATTATTGTTTTCTGGTAAACTTTATGGGCATATCAAAGGCAAAACCAAGCAATAGGACAAAAGGCAAAGGACAGAAACTGATGCACGAGTTCCATCTGAATATGAGGAAGAACTTCTTTACTGTGGGCATGACTATGCACTGAAAAAATAGATAGTTCCTGTTCATAGCAGCACATTTTAAAATATTCTACAGAATAAATTTAGTGCTTGAGCAAAAGGGAAAGGAGGGGCTCACAGTGACGTCTAGAATGTGAGGATTTTGGAGGGAGAACCACACCAAGGTTATTTAAATTTGAGGTAGTGCAGAAAACCCCTGTAACACCCTGAGCAGACTAGACAAAGCAAGCTGACCCATGAGAGCTAAAACACTTTTACCGAGGTGGTATTTTGTTACTCTCAGTGGTGTATTGGAAACGGGCAGGTGAGGGTTTGCAGTACACCAGAATAGTGGTTGCCTATGGATGCATAAAACTGTGTCCAGGAATCTGAGCACACAGGCAAATCTTTACCACCGCTGTGGTGAAGAGCAAAAAAGAGAGAGTATAGACTTCTAGATGAAGTAAGAATCCTAATCCTCCAATACAAAAGTTACAGGACTGCTGCTCTGAACAACTAGACCCAAAGCAAACATTTTGAACAAGTCATTGCTAATTACTATAATATTTTCTCCAGAGTGACATTTAAGCAATAGGACAAGAACGACAAATATAATTCCAATGTGGTCTTAGAAAAGTAAGATTTTCCTTGGAGCAAAAAGTTCAAGGCAAGATTTGCATGAGAAGTGGGTGTTAGCTGTCAGAAACAAGTAATGGGGATGGCAAGACATATACAAGCCCAGAAGGGAATCTCCTGCACTCTTGCTTTTTGTTTGCTAATATAAAACCATAATGCTTCTCTGAAAAACTTTTATTCCATTAGTTTTAATGTGCTAAATGCATCAAAAACTTTCTTTTTAATGAAAAAGTCTACTCTTTGATTCTTTCTGAACTTAGTCTTCTAAGATACTGTACTCTGGAAAACACTTGAAAATCCATTTCTGAATATGTTTGTGTGGTCTGGACTCAGCAACATTTTTATCCAGACTTGCTCTATGCATTCAGATCTTGATGTGGATGGTGGTTCCCTGATCAATACTCGATATAAATGAAGATTATTTATTTGTTTCTTCAACACATTATACAAAGCACTTCTGAAAACTAAAAATCAGGAGCTGTTAATACACCATGTTGTGACAGAGGCTATTACAAAGAACACCACTTCAAAGTGACTCCCAAAGATTGTTGTATGACACATACCATCTGTTGGTTCTTGTCTGGCTGGGTTTTTTTTGTCTGAATTAATTACAGTAGAATAAGGCTTTTCTCTGTGAGATCGAACAGGTAGAATTTCTACATGAATGAAAACTTTTCCTGAAGATTAAGAGAAACACAAGGAACAGACTAAGCCTTACCACTGTTTTTAACAATGTGGCATATACGAAAGTGAAAACAGAAACCAGTGCCACATATGGTGAAAAATATCCAGACAGTTGCTTTTTTTTTCCTTCTTCTTTTCCCTCTTGTTGCTTCTACTGAAGAATGATGAAAGGAATTAGAAAACCAGCAGAGTAAGAAATATCCATCTTGAAATATCCTCATGACACCTGAATCTCTCAGTAGCCTGAGTAGATACAATTCTCTGTGTCCAGCTCACAACAGCAAGTCATACTGTGAAGGTGCTTCACATTTTCTTTAGGGATATTCCAGGGATAGTATGTCTCATTCATCTGCAAAGGGGGACATATCTTTGTACATACTTTTATGTTTGTGCAGACACATCACTGTGCTTTTGTGTCAGGTTGGTAGCAAGCAAAAAACACCTTTATAACACGTGCAAGGAAAACATCAGTGATACAGTGATTCCCTGAGTCTGGGGAAGGAGGAGCACAGCATACACAGAATTTTGAATGAATGGTTTTGCTGGATTGCAAGTTGTGCATTGGTGAAATGCAGTGTCTTCCTTCCTGAAAGTCAGAAGCAAGTGCAAAAACAACACGTAGCAGTTTATTGTAAGAAGCCTTATAATCTCAGTAATAAGTTGTACACCTGTCCAACCACAAATATCTGTTGCAATAAAATATAGCAACGCTTTTTTTTTCCCCAACAGAGGAAAAAATTCCAACTTCTTTGCAGAAAGGAAAGTAATCTCTCTGTCAACTGGTTGATTTATACAACTTTCCCATGTTATTTATTAGTGCAATGTAGTGCCAGAATTGGCAGGTTTCTTGCTGCTTTCAAGCTTGCAGAGAACCTTACCAAGGCAGTTTGACAGTTTCTTCAAGTAAGTAATATTATATGCCTTTTTATTCCAAACTTCAATAATGTTTTTAAGGTCATTACATTATTTTCAAAAAATTCTAATAATATATGTAGATATTTCTATACTTTCACTGTAAAACTATCAACCATAAGTTTTATAATAATTATTGTCATATATATTCTTTATTACCAGAGTAGGAAATTCAAAGGTTAGGAATTCAACTCTGGTTAATATTCCCTACGTATTTTTTTCTAGACCTACATTAAAATTCATAAAAACAATGTGTAACAAAACTGCCTTTGTCACTCAACTCCCAGTTTAAACATTTTCTGAGATTATTAGACTGTTGTAGTATTTCTGGAAGATGTAGGAGCACTTCAAACATGCCCCTAGTTTAGTGAGTAAAATATTTAGAAGGAAAAGCAGAAATAAAACTAGAGGATCTATTTTATTTATCTCAATTTATGTGTAGTATCAACCATTTCTGCAGGACCTATATTTTGAAAAATTTACTGTTAAAAAAATTTGTTCTATTACAATACTCTACTCTAGGACATGCAACATAATGAGCAGAATTTTTTTCTGTGGTCTTTTAAACTGTTTGCTTTCTCTGTCTTTCTTCACTAGAGAAATTCTATTAGTAGTCAAGAGGATTTTTCAACTTGGATGCTCTGAGCTGCAACACACTTTGCATGTCTCAGGAACTACAAAGCATTTCCTTCTGTAAAAGTAGCTGGCTTTCCATGTACAATATTATCAAGTATATTTTACAGGAATCTATCAGAGGTTATGCTGCTTTTTTTTCTAGCTCTGAGCTCAGAAAAGATACCATGGGTTTTTCAAAGTAAAGTTCTTATCAAGGAAAAGAGAATTTCCATGTCAGAGTGCTGTTAAGAGGCTGTTGAGATTTGAACAGTAAGTGAAAAGACCTCAATGGCTGAAACAGTAGTTTAGTTCCAGAATTCAGACAGGCAGTAAGATACTGTAGCAACACCAGTCTACCATTCAGTCAATGAATGCTTAGGTGGCAAATCCTCTTAAATGGATTGAAAAGGAGGAAATCAATTCCAATTCCCAGGATATCAAATATTTGTGTGTGAACATTTGTAAAGAATTGAAAGGACAGTGCTCAGTTTTCACGTCAAGTCCACTTTGGTACTCAGTGTATTTGAAAAACTAGTTTTATCCATAATAGCAGATCAAGATTTCCCCAGTAGTAATAAAAACTATTTAATTATTGCTTACACCCACTTGCAAAATTGCCTATGGATTGAGAGGAGCACAAATTCCAAAATCCTAACGCAGCAAGCAAAGTTTGTCAGAGAAAGACCTTTAGCCATCAAAGGACCTATGGAGGAAACAAAACTTGCTGAAGTAACAATTTTATTAAACCGTTTATAATACGTCTCTTCATAGTTGGTTGGAAGACAAATGCACATTCGAAATGTGATGAATTTTAGTACAATGTAAGCCATTTTTTAACCACTGCTCTGACAAAATAATATGTGCACAGACAATGTATATTATGCATCTGCTGCAGCTGACAGAAAAACAAAAGACAGATCATGAATATGTACCACTGGGAAATTTGATTTTTATTCTATTTTGGAATCAGAGGTTTGCTGATTCCTTGCCTTCTAGAGATTATTTTTATGCTGTGAGTTTTCATCAGGTTCTTAAACCTAGCTTAACCTTACTATTCTTAAGAAGCTTGCCAGAACTGTGCTGCGTTTAAAGACCTATCTTCAATTATCTCATTTTGAAAAACAATGAGAGCACCTTAAAATAATGTACTGATATGTCTAACCTGAACCATAGTTCCTTGCAATGTTTCTTGGTATCAGAGACACATAGATTTTTTTACATCTAGTTTTTTAGAGAATAGTATCAACCAGTTACAAAGACTTGGTCTCCTTTAGCTATAAAGAAGCCCTGAGGTTACAAACTGAAAGTATACAAACAAGGACTTGTAAGTCTGAAGGCAGGTTAACTTTTTTTTATGCTCACAGGAGGGCAATTCTGTCCTTTTTAGCTAGTTCATATTGGTAAAATACCTGAATTCTTGTGATACCTGTAACACAGGGATATAGACTGCAATTCTTGTGCAACATAAAGTAGCCAGAAGCCATCAGCTCTGCCACAGAGAACTGTTCTTACTCATGCAGATAGTCTCTATTCAGTTAGGGAATGCCAAAGGGAAGGTGACAGAGGCAAAATAAACTCAGGAAGAAATTATATTTCACAGGGTTCAGGATATTTCAAATTATTTTAGTAAGAGTATGTTCATAAGCAGAACGAGTCAAGATAATTCTGATGCAATATCTTTCCTCCTTAAAAAGTCCATTTGGTGGAATCAAAATATATGTTATTAAAAAAATAAGAAACCAGAATTTTTTTAGTTTGACTTTATTGTTTCTATAACACTGAGAGTAGTAGTGTAGTAAAAATATTGGAACAGTGAAATGAGGTAAAAAATGACAGAATCTTAGACGTTATGAAAAGCTAAGAATTTTACAGTTTCCAAAAGGTTTATTTCACGAGAAGGTTGCTTGTTATGAGTTTTAATTTATGTTTAAAAAAAAGTCTTCAAACTTTTGTGTATCTGCTTTAGCAGGGATACTTGTGCCTGAATACTAACCTAAAACCATGTATATATGACAGTTTATTTTCAAGATTCACTTTATAATTTGTGTTGAGAATCATTCAGTCTATTTAACTGGAGAAAAAGATGATACCTCTGTGCTGTTAGTAAAAATCAATCAGCCAATCAAACCTTAGAACCAAAGCATAACCTTGCTTGTGCACTAAAGCAGATCACATGCATATTGTAGTCTGGTTTAGGAGTAAAATAGAAGAGAATTCTAAAATACAGGTATGAACATGGTATAATTATGTACAAGAATACATTACCTATTGCAAAGCATATGTTCAAAAGCAAAAGCACAGGTTTTTCCCTGACAAAAAGAGGTCTTCAGCAACAGGAATTGCCATGTGCAGGAAATGAAAGGGAGAGATTTTTAGGCATTGTCTTCTGAAGATCATGGAGCTGTGTTCGGTTGGGTGGTTTTTGTAGCAGAGGGGCTGCAGGGGTTGCTTCTGTGTGCTCCTACACACTTCCCTGATATCTGACAGAGCCAACACCAGCCATCTCCAAGACAGACCCACCACTGGCCAAGGTCAAGTCTGTCAGTGACAATGGTACTGCTGTGAGGATAACACATTAAAGAGGGTGGAAAAATCCTGCACAACAAACAGTGGGACAGAGAGCATTGAGAATATGGGAGAGGGACAGCCCTGCAGACAAGGTCAGTGAAGAAGGAGGGGCAGGAGGTGGTCCAGGTGCTGGAGCAGAGATTCCCCTGCAGCCTGTGATGCAGCTCATGGTGAGGCAACTGGGCTCCTGCAGCACATGGAGGTCCATGGTGGAGCAAAGATCATAGAATCATAGAATCAACTGGGTTGGAAAAGATCTCTGAGATCATCAAGTCCAACCCTTGATCCAACACCACCATGGTTACCAGAACATGTCACTAAGTGCCACATCCAGTGTCATCTTAAAAACCTCCAGGGACAGTGAATCCACCACCTCCCTGGGCAGCCCATTCCAATGCCTGATTACCCTCTTTGTAAAAAATTTCTTTATAATATCCAACCTAAACCTCCCCTGGAAGATCTTAAGACCATACCCTCTTGTCCTATTGCTGGTTGCCTGGGAGAAAAGACTGATGCCCGCCTGCCTACAACCTCCTTTCAGAGAGTTGTAGAGAGTGATGAGGTCTCCCCTGAGCCTCCTCTTCTCCAGGTTGAACAGCCCCAGCTCTCTCAGCCCCTCCTCATAGGACTTGTGCTCGAGTTCCTTCACCAGCCTCTGTGCTCTTCTCTGGACCTGCTCCAACACCTCAATATCCTTCATGCAGCCCCTGGAGGACCCCATGCCAGAGCAGGTGGATGCACCAGAAGGAGGCTGTGACCCTATGGAAAGCCCATGCTGGAGCAGGCAGAGGACCCACAGAGAGAGAGAGGAGCCCATTCTGGAGTAGGGTTGCTAGCCAGACTTGTGAAGCCATGGAAGAGATCCCCGTTGGAGCAGCTCATGAAGAACTGTAGCCCATGGAAAGGACTCGTTGCAACCAGTGGAGAGCTGTCTCCTGTGAGAGGGACCCCAAACTGGAGAAAGGGAAGAGTGCGAGGAGTCCTTTCCCCTCAGGAGGAAGGAGCCTCAGAGACAGCTTGTGATGAACTGACCACAACCCTCATTCCTCATCTGCCACTAGTGGGGAAGAGGTAAAGAAAATCAGGAGTGAAACTGAGCCCGGGAAGAAAGGGGGGAAGGGGGAGGAGTTATTTTAAGATTAATTTTTACTTCACATTATCCTACCCTGATTTGATTGGTAATAAATTCTATTAACTTCCTAAAGTTGAGTCTGTTTTTCCCATGACAGTGATCATTGGTGAGTGATGTCTCACTGTCCTTATTATTACATTTTTTTCCCCTGCTCAATTGAGTAGGAGAGTGATAGAACATTTTTCATGGGCATCTAACATCCAGCCAGGGTCAACCCACCTGAGAGCCTTTCATCAGTTAGCCTTGTGGATAATAACATTAACACTGTCTCTCCACTTCACTGGAAAAAAACAAATGTTGATTCTGAAAGAAAATTTTTTACAGTAAATGAAAAAAATATATGTGGGTTCAACTTCCAACAAATCTTCCAATTATCATAATTTGTTGTGTCAGTTCTATTGTTCTCTGTTTTCTTTTAAAAGACAAAGTGATTTTTTTCTCCTCTTATGGATCAGAGACATCTCATAAAAATTGTGATTTAGTCACAATTAGAAGTAGAAAAAAAATCAATTGTTTTCCAGAAATGTAATCAAACAGAAACATTTTTCTTATGTTTGTGCCAGGAACACATTATTGCTGAGACTTGAACGCCAGCTCCAATTTATCACCTCTAAACATATGTTAATAACCAAGAAATAAAGTTTCAGCTCTACTGTTATTCACAGAATCACAGAATGTTTTGAGTTGGAAGGGACCATTAAAGTTCACACAGTCCAACCCCTCTGCCATGGCCAGGGACACTTTTTACTAGATCAGGTTGCTTAAAGCCCCACCTGATCTAACATGTCAAATGACAGGGCATCCACAGATTCTCTGGCCAACCTTCTCCAGCATCTCACCACCTTCACCACAAAAAATGTTTCATGTGTCCAGTCTAAGTATACTGTCTTTCAGTTTAAAACAATTGCTCCCTGTCCTGTCACTACATGCCATGGTAAAAAGTTTCTCTCCAACTTTCTTAGAAGTCCTCTTTACATATTGAAAGGACAAAATCGGATCTCATTAAAGCCTTCTCTCCTCCAAGCTGAGCCATCCCAACCCTCTCAGCCTGGCTTCATAGGAGGGGTGCTCCAGATCCCTGATTATTTTTTCTGACCCTCTTTGGACCTATTCTGAAGTCTGTGTCTTTCTGGGGAATCCTGAGCAGGAGAAAGCACTGCAGGTGGGGTCTCACCAGAGCAGAGCAGAGCAGAGGGGCAGAATCCCCTCCCTCCCCTGCTGCCCACTCTACTCTGGGTGCAGCCCAGGACACGGGGGGTTTCTGGGCTGCAAACTTGCAATACCAGTTCATGTCCAACTGTTCATCAACCAGTAGCATCCACCCTTCTCCACGGGGCTTCTCTCAATTAATTCATCCACCAGTCTGTGCTGATATTGCCCCAGGTCGGGTGCAGCCTTCTCCGTGTTGGTTGTCACCAGTTCTCCTGTCAGGTCAAGGACATTTTCTTTTGTCTTCCTTTTCTAGACAATGTACCTGTAAAAGTTGTTCTTATACTTTGCATGCCTTGCCAAATTCAGCTCCAACTGTATCTTAGCTTTTGTGATTCAGTCCCTACACATCTAGACAACATCTCTATATTCTTCCTAGGAGACTATTCATGCTTTCACTGCCTGTGTATTTCTTTCTTATACTTTTGTTTGGTCAGGAGGTCCTTACTGAACTATAATGGTCTCATGTGACCTATGTCTGGTTTCTAATGCATAGGAATCAAGACCTCTTTCACTCTAAGAAAAAATTGCTTAAGGAGTTGTCATCTCCTTTGTTCCTGAAGGCAGTTTCCCAGGGGGGCCCATCTACCAATTTCTTAAATAACTGAAAATTTTTTCTCCTAAAATTCAGTGTCCTGACTCTACTCCTCATTGTGAATTCCACCAAAATATGATCACTGCAGTCCAGACTATCACCTATCTTTACATCTCAAATTAGTTCATCCATGTTGGCAAGCAACAGGTCTGGTAACACTTCTCTTCTGGTTGCACTGTCTATCACCTGGATAAAGAAATTATTCTCTATGCAAGGAGGATATCCTTGGAATAACAGTCTCCTGTTGCTGATAGCTTGGCGTGATGCTTTTCCAGCAGATGTCAGGGGGATTGAAGTCCCTCAGCAGGAGCAGAGACTGTGAGTGGGATGCTTCCTGTAGCTGAAATAAAAATGCTTCAAAAGGCTCCCCTTGGTTGGGTTGCCTGTAGTAAAGACCAAACATGAATCGTCCATGTTGGCTTGGCCCCTAATTTTTACCTATAAGCTCTCAACCCATTCATCAGTGTTTTTTCAAAGACAGCTCTGTGCAGTTAATCCAATTTTTTAGATAGTGGGCAACTCCCACCCTCCACCTCTTCTTCCTGCCTGTGCCTTCTGAACAGTTTAATGCCATCAGTGCCAGTGCTCCAGTTGAGTGATTCATACCACTGGGTTTCAGCAATAGCAATTAGATCATAGCTTTCCAGCTGCTCAGTGGCTTTCAGCTCCTTCTGCTAGTTACCTATGATCTGTGTAATGTTATAGAGGCACATCAACTGGGCTATTGATCACACTATAAAACATATAAAAGAGCTCTTGGTCATGAAAAAGATGATATGGGCAAGATAGGGGTGGAAGAAATATTTTAGAGTCCTGTAAATAATGGTAACCATTAAAAATTTCATAACATAGAGTATTGACACTATATTGTATAAATTCTTTAACATCTTCACCTGAAAAATATTTGATTTCATTAACAAACTGTGAGATCTTGGTAATTCTTTTAGCGTTTTCCCATTTGTTCTTCTTTAATGGAAGGAGAAAATGAAAAAGGAAAAAATAACCACCAAGCTTCAGTTGAATGTTTGGGTACTTTTCAGCAGGCATTCCTGTAGTGCCCTCTTGTGTTAACTGAGCTGTGGGCTCTTGAAAACATCTTTGATAGTAATGCAAAGTAATAGAAATTGCCAGACTTGTTCAGAGCTGCCAAAAATTTGTCAGGTGCTCAGAATCCCAAAATGACAAGTACCAGCTGCTTCGGAACACAAAAAAAAACTCAGATGGCTTCTGTATCAGAAGGTTCCTCTTAAAATTTGTCAGGGTTAATTCCTGTTAAGAAAATGTACACACATTTACTTCAAGGTAAGTCACCATCTTATTTAGCCAAAAATTCTGTCACTGGCCACAAAGATTTTGAATTTTTTTAACATCTGAAGTTCTGTAACTTCAGGAGTATATTCTGTCTCTGAGTCTACCTGTTAATTTCTAAATTGGTAATTTATTATTTTTTAGTTTCACTGATGTTTCTGTTGTTTTCCTTGCAAAAGGAGAAAGAAGATATGTAGAGTTTAACTTCTTATGCAACTAAGCAGTTTACTGAAGTGCTTTCTGACCCTTTTTGGATCTGTATTGACTTTTATCCTCATGCAGTGTGCTGATTTTTCTTAAATAAGGTGATTGGAGGATCCGACTGTTTGTTCCATGTGAACACACTAGTAGGTAGTGTCTTCACCAATAGGTACTACTAAGTATTTTAAATTTCATTTTTTTAAATACAGAATAATATTGCTGATTTTTCCAGTTGCTTTCTGATCCCAGGTTACATGGATATTTCTGTCAAGATAAGGATAAGGAAATAGCCATGGTACCTCTGTGTTCAGATTTAACTTGAAACTTGATAACTTTAGTTCAAACTCATCTAAAAAAAAATTGCTGGAGCCAGGTGAAATTTTGAACAGAAAGTGTGTTATCTGTTCTATGCATCTTGATGGATCCCTATAGAAAGCAGCATTTTCATTATTTTAATTTTTTAAAAAAAAATACTCATATTCAGCAGGTATCTATGGTTATTTCTGTTTGGGCAAAATATCTTCCATCAACCTCAGTATTCAAATTCAGTGGACAGTGGATGATCTGGCATTGCAATAGACACATCAAGTTCATTACATTTCTTGTATTCTTCAGCTTATCTTCTTATTACCCAAGACATGCAACTTTTATAGAGCTTCTTCATGAGGACCAATCCAATTGTTCTTCTGAATTTCTACTGCTCCCTCCCGACTCCCACCTATCGATCCCTCCATTCCTTTAGTAGACATAACATTAAGTAAAGACGATTAGGCTGGAAGAGTTTATTTTGATTTATGCTTTTGAGCTAGAAAACCAGAGTTAATGACCATTCCATCGTATCGATCTGAACACCCAGTGAACCAGTTGCCATTTAAGCTGTGCTCACCCTTTTCGTAGTCTTCTGTATTACCAGAATATTTTTTCTTGATTTAACAATGTAGTATGTTCAGGTTTTGTGTTTATTATGTGCTTTTGTATTTGAAGAAACACAAAAGACAGGAAATCCAGCCTAGTCTTAGTCTATCAAGCCTAGCCTACCCAGACCAAAGCCTAAAAATTGAATCAGTGATTGAGTTTAGATGTTTGAGGTAAGTCCATAAAATCCACATATGTTTCTGGATTACTGTTTTCTGAATATTAAAAGCATATCTCATTGCTATTAAATTGTGATATTGATGTGTGTTCTGAGTCTTATCGTAACATAGGAATTTACCAAATACCTTTCAGCATAACTACATCAGGTATTCCATTTACTTCAATAGATAATGCAGGACAAGGTCATGAAGGATTTCATTCTATACCTTTCAGTTCACTTTATATCTGTCGTCAGTTGATTAGTAAGCAGTTAGACTGTTGGGATCACCAGAGTAATTTGGGGATACAAATGTTACCTTCTGTTTTGTCTCACTCCCCTTGAAAACATTATGCATATTATATTTTTTATATTTATTTTAGTTTAGCTCTATTTCTGATGTTTTCTATGTGTGTTTTCTTAATGTTTAGAGTAGTCAATCAGCTATTTTTGGAAACTTATGTTTCTTTGTCTTCTCTCCTTTTTCTTTTTTAAGCTAATGTTATCAGTATATAATAAAAGAAATTAAAAATATATAGTTACTGTACTATTAACCATGAAAAACAGGTTGAAATATGAAAGCAGTGATATTTCTTCAGATTCACATCACAAATTCCACAATACCCATATAAAAAATAAATATGCCTTTCTTCTTAAAAGATTTAGTCACTGTTTTTTGGGTTTTGTGTTAATAATGGATAGTTGAAATTTCAGTCAGTCGCTCTGCTGACACTGGAGTTAAAGGATGAAATTTTGGGTTAAATGAATTTACCCATTGAAAGAGAAATTGGAAGGAAATTCAGAAAAGCATGAGAAACCCATCCAGTTTCATCTAATAAATGACCATTGAAATTATAATGAAAAATTAAGCACTCTGCTCTTCCCTTACACCAGACCATCAACTATTTTTTCTACTACAAGTAATAATAATTAAATTCTTACTCGTATACAGTCTTATTTGATCATCATACGAAAGCTACTTTTTCCTTTCACATAAATATACATATTAGTATATGTAATTAAGTATAATAATATGAGCTATTAATGAGCTAAATGCATTACGCAAGGCTTTAATATGAGTCTGCATAAAAATTAATTAAATCAAAGAAATAAAATAATTAGGCTTTTAATTACACTCATTGCATATAATTTCATCTGTTGAAGTAAGTTAAACTGTACTGAGGAAAACAGGTCTGAAGACTTGACCAGGCCATGGTATCTTTCCTTGAGGTGACCTAATATATGAGGAATTAAATGGAAAAGCATTTGTTGTTTGCTGCATCATCAACCTTTCAATCAGGACATATGGCATCATGTTGACACTTGATAAGAACAAGACGAGGCAGTCTACATGATGAACTAAGTGTCCCTGAGTTATTTTGCTTCTTACGTCTCCTTTAAATCACAAATGTAAACATCATGTTGCCTGTACCATGATCTCTGACATGAAATATGAATTTACCACACAATCTAATTTCTCAAGAAAGTGGAAACTTAGTTCTGATTCTGCATATAACTACACATAGCACCAATGAGTAGTGGTATTTCTTCATCAAAAAAAAAAATCTTAATTTTCTTTGTGACCAAATTTTATTACTGCTACTCACTATTTCTTGTGATTCTTCATTTGGTGCTGCTTTGTGTGGCTTTTAAACTAGATGTAAGATAAAATCAAAAGGGCGTCCAATGTTTTTCACAATAAGGCAACTTCTCCCTTACACATGAACGTGTGGATTCAGAAGTGTGATTTCTAACATCCCAGAAGAATGCAGAAGAATCTCTTTTCTTATTCTTTTGGCCAGGCATACAACACAGGTCAAAAGCTGCCACTTATTGTGTCCAGTAATGTGACTGGCAATAAAAGTGTCCCACACCTTACATTAAAATTGATTGATAAAGATTACCTGATGTCCTTTTCCTTTCCCTTTTCCTTTTTTCTTTTCATTTCCTTTTTTTTTTCTTTTCTTTTTCCTGTCATCTCTTCTCTCTTCTCACTTCTTCTTATTTTTTCTATTTCTTCATTTTATATTTATTTTTTTTTTAATCATTCAACCATCTGATCCCCTTCCAAAAGAAAGGAAATAAGAAGGAATTGTCTGCAAAATTATTCCTTTTCAATTTTCAGACTAAAAACTCTCCATTGTCATTTAGCTACAGTAAGGAAGATGAGGCTGAATGCCTTGGGGACTTTTCTCTGCAAGGAAAGCATTTGGAGAGGCAAAGCACTTTAACACTGAAGTGATAAGCAGTGGAAATGGCTGGGAGCAATAATACAGGTTGTATTGCTGCAATAAGATCTTAATAGGTAGGGCAGGACATCTTTGCAGCATGTCATTTCGGAATGGTCTTCATAAGGAAAGAGGTTTAGTGCTTGGCTAAATGCAGATATATGTGGAAGGTGAAGAAATGCGACCCAAATCAGATGTATTACAACTTTCTGTACCATGTCACAAGAGCAGTAAAATATCTTTGCATGTAAATGCTTTGGAGATTACTTATTTTATGTAAAAATCCAACCACCTTTACTGTAATAGACCTACTACAGAGAAATCCAAATAGCTGGGCAGAGTAGGAATTGGATTAACTTGTCAGGTTTTTCATTTCAAAGTACCAGTGCAGTTCAGATAAAGACAGACACAAAATTATAAGTGGTACCATGGTTATGAAAGCAGAATAATCTCATACATGAAATAGAGTCTCTGGATGACATAAGAAATTAAGTACTGTTCTCTCCTTGATGGACATGACACCAAAGTGACACACGTGTGTAATTAAACAACTGCACTAGATTTATAAATAATTTGGACAGGAGGGGAAAACATTTAGTAGCTGCTGTGAAAAGTGTGTTTGGATTTGGGGCTTTTTAAAGCAGAATTTCTTACTAGCTAAGAATATTAGATTATGTCATATTTGCCAATGGAATAATGAGCCATTCAGCAAAAAACACTCCAGACTATCAAGTTGGTTTATCACTGGTTTCCATGAACTTCAGTGAAATTATTGTAGACTGAGAAAAGAATAATGAAGTTTCTAACAAACTATTCTCTTTCTTTGCCTTTGTCTTTTTTCAATGTACTGTCTCTGTGATTTTTTTTTTTAATTGATATCATACAGTAGCAATACTAGTGCTAATAAAGCAGTTTTGAAGATAACATCAGCGAATAATTTTTGTACCCTGCCTGGGAACTCGGTGGCTTAACATTATCTCGTTCTGGGCTCAAAATTTGACACCAATGGAGAGAATACTTTTCATTTTTTTATCCCTCCCTCTCTTTTATAAAATGAACAGCAAGGAGGAAATTAGCCACAAAGTTCACAACCTTCCACCTAAATCTCTAACCAACCCTTTTTCTGCCAGCTGCAGTGACACCAATTATTATAGGCATAATCCCCTTCTGGTGCTAATTTAGTGAAAAATGTAAGTTTGAATAATGCTGAAATAAAAAGTCAATTGATTTACTCCCTATCAGAACTTTGGTGATTAGAACAATGTGCACAATATAATTATTCATGTTGTTTCTAATTTAATTTTAAACAATTTTAAATACGTAATGAAATTTTAGTGGTCTTGGAAATAGGCCATAAAAACAGACAGGGAAACAAAGATGGCTATCCAACTCTGATATTTTAAACGCTGTTATATCTTCTAGGAAGAAAACAAAATAGTATATTTTCAATGATGATTTAGCAATGACTTTCTTCTGAGAAGAAGTGCCAAATAACTGAGTAAATATTTACAGAATGCTTTTTGTTTGTGATTTCTGAAGGACAGAGGGAATGTGAATTCCAATAATAAAAGGTATAGAGTAAGTCATGACTATACAACTCAGTATCATTACTTTGCTGTACTGATTGAAAAAATGCAGCAATTTAATATAGTGGTGCAGTGTATTGAACCTGTTACCACTGTTGGTAATGGCAGCAACATTTGCTGACTTAACCTGCAGAAGATATTGTGAGAGAGGAACCATCACGTTGTATCATATTCATCTTGTCCTACACTTATTCTTTCTCCCACAAAGAACTGGTAGCAAAATACCTTCTATTTATAAAAAGAAATAAAGAACATATTTAATCATGGTGGGTATTTTTTTTTTTTAAGAAATAGTCATTCACCTAATATTTAAAACTTGTCAATACATAAAATATCTGTGCCACAAAATAACGGGGAAAAAAAATATTTTCCTCTTTCTTTTACCTGAGCAATGGACTTCTCACTCAGAGTATTTTTTCCCATTTGTGGCTTCCATGGCTGAGAAAATATTGGAGATATCTTTTGTATGTTGCTTCACAGTTGTCAAGACTCTGAATTACACCAAAAGTAAGATCTTTGTATGAGTCACCACAAGAGTTTTCACTGGCAAAAATATTCCCCAAACAAGTATCTCTTCCTGATGAGAAGTGGGGAAAAAAAAGAAATAAAAAAAAAAAAGAGAGCATTTCCCAAGAAGCTCTCAATCCTCTATAAATGTGGAAATCAAAAATGAAAATATTGAGTGTGAGCTCTCCAGCCGTGTAGTCTAGAAAACCCTGAGATACTTGCAGTGAGGGATGTGCATTTGCTCATGTGTGTGTTTTGTTGAAGAAGATTTAACATCCACTATTACACATAACATTCCAATTAGGAAGTGAATCAATCTTCCAAGCATAAGAATATTAGAGGAGGTAATCCTGATTAAAATTCATGGCAGTCTTTCAAAAATTCATGGCAGTCAGAAAAAAAATCGCTCAGGGATCAAGACAGCAACAGGTGAACAGCGGTGCAGTCCCCGTTATTTCTTTAAAGCCTTTTTCCCCCAGGTACAACAAAATGGAGATAAAATGGTTATCCAGCTTCCTGCTGGTTGTGAGAACAAACATCTATTTGAATAAGATGGTGATCAGCACGAGCTTCCAATGAAAGCTATGAGATGAGGCCTATTTGTGAAAGTCTGCTCCAGGCTCTAACTACTGATATTTTGAATCACATGGGAATTTGTAGCACATTAAAACTCTATTAGATATATAATTATAGCAGAGCTGTTATTACTCGTTGCCAATGAACTACTAATAATTTCATTTTATTTATAACACTTTAGTTTATAATTAGTGCTTTCCACTTGAGTTTTTTCAACTAATTTAACCCTAAACATCTAGCTACTAATTACTGCTACATATCCAAGTACATTTGTAAATCTACTAGGTTTTATGAGTATTCATTTTATAGTTATTATAGAACACACATAGAAGTGAGTTCAACAAAGAATTCCCATAAGAAAGTTAAACATTTCAAATAGTCATGCACAAACTGATCCTTCAAAAGTAATTTGTATATTTGGAGAGATCCATCCACTACTATTATTAGTGTTGGATGGTCATATTGACACAAACATACACAAAGAAATTCAATTAGCTAAAGAATTTATTGCATGAAGCATTACCAATAATATAAGTTCACAGGATATAAAAAGTAAGTGTTTGCAAAAATAGGTCAGGAAGCATAAAATCTACACTTAAATTAGAAATCACTTAAAAAAGAAAGCCTGGACTAGTCTGCTTGCCTCATCCCCAACTGACAGATAGAGCCTAAAATAATTTTAGATATTGCTGAGGATGACAGATGAGCTGAATCTGTGCTGAGAGAAACAGTAAACAAATGTTTAAGGGAAAAAGTAAAAAGGCTGCTGCTCTCTGGTACTTTTGAAAGATGCTGAAAACAGCAGTGCTTCATCATACAGTAGAACATTTACATTAGGATTTTTTTCAGAGCCAAATATTTCAACATTCTTAAAAACCAGTTTTGAAACTCTACTTTACTTTTATTTCAACTAAGTTTATATTTAAGTTTCTTAATACCAGATGACTTAAATAGTCTACACTGTATGCTCTGTCTTTTCCTCTTTTTCACTTTTTTCATCATCAATTACTTGAAGGATGTTTAAGGACTCCAAATACTAAAAGTCATTTTCAAAATAACCTTGTTAAATCTGTTCTTAATTACTTCGACACTTTTAAAATCCTGTAAGCTGCCAGCTGTGAGCACAAGCAGAAAAGACAGAATGATAAACTGTATTGAAAACACCTGGATAATTTTTGTCCCGTTTTCTTCCACAAAATCTGCATGTTTTCCCAAGTGTGTATACGTTTCAATAGGTTGGTTGTTAAAAACATGAGTAATACTTCACAAACAAAACAGAGTTTGGGGATTTTTTTTATGCAAGCACATTTTTAAATAACATTTAAAGAACAGATGAAACATAGTCTAGTCATTACCTTTTCCTGACAAATACCAATGCAAATTACGAATGTTTCTACCAGACAACCACACCAACAGAGATTTGTGTTAAGCTTTCCTTAGGGCTTCCACCAATGCATCCTTCAGTAATAAAAGCACTAATCTTGATCTGATTAAGACAGTCATAAACAGAAAACCATCTCATAATCTTCATAAAGGATAGAACAATTTATCCATAGTTGATTTGCTATCTGTAGAATCATATTAAACAATATTTTAGTATCCTAATTAAAACAAGAGAAACCTCATTAAATTTGTAAAAAAGTCAAAAGGCACAAGGAAGAAATTTGAAAACAAGAAATACTAATTTTGTTTTATCAGGATAAACCAAGCTATCAACAGATCCTGTACCACATATATTAAAATGTTTGCACAGCAGTATATTTACAGCCTGTACTACTTCTCACCAGAAATGTGTACAAATCCATCTAAAGAAGTGTAGAAGCTAAAAAGCAAACCACTTTCTCAAAGTATAAAAATATAATATATAAAAATATTAATAATCAGGTAATACTCTAAAATTAAACTC
Source organism: Manacus vitellinus (assembly GCF_001715985.3). Lineage (NCBI taxonomy): Eukaryota > Metazoa > Chordata > Aves > Passeriformes > Pipridae > Manacus > Manacus vitellinus. The sequence continues at coordinate 5,283,004 of NW_021940488.1, forward strand.
AGACACGACTGATCAAAACTGTTTATTACCAAGAAAAATGTTTGACCTGTCCTTTGTTTGAAAGTGAAAGGTATTTAAATGATATTAGTGATTAATCATTTAAAATTTGATTAATAGCACAAGAATACCACTATAATGTTAAAAGTAATAATTCTAATATAGGGAAGTTGTTGATTTACCTTAAAATTTTAATTTTTTTTTTTCAGCCAGTGCAACGGCACCATTCTAGATTTATTTTCTTTGGGGTTTTATTTCTTGGAGGTTTCTTGGGTGGGGTTATTTTTCTCTTTTTATGAGTTTTTTGGGGTGGTTTTTTTTGGTTTTTTTTGGTTGGGTTGGGTTCTTTTTTGTGCACTCCTTCACACAGTTAGAAACAATTCCAAGTTACATAGGTTGAATATAAACTTACACTCAGTCTGTGCTTTCCATATTGCTAAAATAAGTAATTTATTAACTCAAAGTTTACTGCACTTTCCATAGTTGACCAAATATTCTAAAAAATTAGGAGGCAAGGAACACATTGTATGCTCAGAGATAAGTAAGGCAATACAGAACAAAACAAAAACTGTTTAAAGTAGATCTGTCTAATCAGATTTGACACTGTCAGAAGATGAGATTAAATTATCCAGTATTGTCTCTCTGTTGCTCAGCTGATAGATGATCTGATCATGCTGCAGAAGGAAGTAGGAAACATCATTTTGCAGGAAAAGTGTAGAATTACCTGTAGTCCATCTGAAAATCCCAAGTATTGTTTGTCTAGAGATTAAGTAAATTTACATGATGTGTGGAACTTTATAAAGAATAATATATATATATCAACAGACTCCAAGATTATGTGATAACAGCCTTCAGACCCTCTACCCATTGATTTTGTTCATTCTTGGAGAACAATTTTATTTCCCTAAAGTACACAACACTTAATTTTACCCCCATCAATACAATAAGTTGTCAAGGCTAAGTATATACATTGTCAAAGCTAAATATGTAAAAGAAAAATATTATTTAACAATTTTTAATATGCTGTCAGGTTATGATTGTGTTTCTTTTTCAGAAGGAGGAACTTGTTCTTTCAGTAGCTAATAATAATTGAAGATAAATAATCTAAATTTGAAAATACACAGCAATACAATGGAAAATTAGTTGATTTAAGGCCATGTATGCCCAGACATTACAAAATGATTGTGAACCTGAAGGACCAAGTTCTCTTCTCAGTGTTCTTGTTGCATTGGGCTTTTCTGGCTTGTTGCTAATGTTCGTCTCTCCAGCTGCTGTGAAGAACTGGTTTTCTACAAGTCTAAAAAGAGAATCATTAGATAAAATTATAAGTGAGATTCTAACAGAATTAATAGACAAACATAAGCAAAAATAAAGCCCCAACAGCTCAAGTAATTCAATGATCCAAGCAATAGGAAGATGTATGAAGCAATCAACTGGCTGAGACTGATCCTATAGTTGAGTCCAGGTGCTTTCTGGATTTCTGCTTGCCACAGGATGAAAAAGAAGAGGCAGGTGGGCCCTCAGGGTGACTCAAACTAGCTCAGAAGCTTTCAAACATTCATCTATCCACAGGTATTCTCCTACCTGCTGTCAGTAGGTCATTATGCAAATTTATTTTCTCTAGTACTTGCAAGAAAAAGGGTGTCTTAAAAAAAACAACATGACAGAGAATGCATGACTGAAAGTAGAGTCATGTAAAAGTAAACTACACAAAGAGAAAGCAAAAAAAAAGGAACTTAGACACATTAATGTATAACTGTCAATTTAATCTAAACCCCTTGATAGTGACTAAGAACCGTGTACCTTGAAATTAATGACTAAGAATATTGGACACACTAAATAGGTATTTTATTTTGATTAACACATTGCTCAAAGACTCTTTTTAGAGACCAGGACTCTTTCTTGCTAAAGGAAAATAAATACATAAACCAAGTGACAACACTCTGTCCAGGATGAAGGATTTTTAATTCAAGTGTGAGATGGAAGACGAAAGACAGCTAAAGCAAATAACAGAGACAAAATTATGTTGCATCAGCTGAGTTAGGAATTCAAAGAACATTCCAAAATGGGAAACTTCACAAGCACATCATTTGTGCCCTTCTGTGAACCTTCCATTGTGGGGGTGTGTTGGTCAGTCGGACTGGTACAGGAAACATGTTGTCTATATATATACACTCCTACATAAATAATAACACAATAAAAGACTGACTGCAATCTCTGTAAAAAATGCAACTATTAATCTTCTGTATTTTTCCTATGGAGTTAAATTCAAAGCAACCTCAAAATTTTTCAGTGCATCATCTCCAGCCTATTGATCTGACACTCAATAACACAGCGTGAGTTATAATAATAGATACACTAACAAGTAAAAGATAAAAAGGGGACTATTTTCATTACTGAACCAAAGCCTGTTGTTTAATAACTGAATTTTAGCTAATAATGATAAAAAATTTGCAGTTTTATCAACTGAAACAGCATGTGTCAAAAGTACAGAATTTTTTTCTTAAGTTTTTATGACATATCCAAAGACTCTACTGCTTTGATCACAAAGTTAATGAATGTTTTGATCCTTAAAGAAAGGAATAACGAATAACAGCCATAAGAATTACAGGTGAACTTGGAAAAGGACTTATGCCAGCAAGCACTGCACTATACTTTTTGAAATCTTATTTCTTTGAAAGCAGTACCTGAAGTTTTGCAGTCATTGCATGTTCTTTTCTTACACTTCAGAATATTCAACACTTGAAATATTGGGGGGAAAAAAACCAAACCAAACCAAAAACCACAAGAAAAAGAAATCCCAAGCACTAACACATTGAATTATAGAATTAGGTTGGAAAAGACCTTAAAAATCATCAAGTCCAAATGTTAACCTGGCACTGTCAAGTCAAGCACTAAACCATGTTCCTAGTTATCCCATTTATGTGTCTTTTAAACACTCCCACATGTGGTCACTCCACCACTTCCCTGGGCAACATTTTCCAATGTTTGACAACCTTTTCTTCAAGGAATTTTTTTCTTAAAGTCCAATCTAAACCTTCTTTGGTGCAACTGGAGGTCCCACTCTCTTGTCCTGTCGCTTGTTACTTGGGAGAAGGGACCAAGACCCACACTGATACACCCTCCTTTCAGGCAGTTGTAGAGAACTGTAAGGTCCCCTCGAGCCTCCTTTTCTCCAGGCTAAACACCCCCAGCTCCCTCAGCCACTCCTCATCAGACTTGTGCTCCAGACCCTTCACATCATTTAACTAAAACCAAAGCATGTGAACTTTAATGTCTACAGAGGCTATTAAGAAGAGAGAAGGTGCAAATCTGTCTCCTGTACTTAAGCAAACTGCAACTGAATATTTTATAGTGAACCTCACCAGAGGTACTCTAACTGCAGGTAGTACTTTAGAGAAATTTTAATATGTTTTGAATTCAAAGACGCTAAAAAACAAATGTATTTTAATTTCAGGACCTGCAGAACTCAGCACTGATATTACATTTTGTTTGTGAACTTTTGAACTTGGAAACAGAGTAAAGTTTTATGTTAGAGGAAATATTAATATCTTGTTTATAGTCAATGTACTATCTTATATTAAGAAAATTTTAGCAGCAGATGAGTAATAAACAGTAAGTGGTGTCTGAATGCAGCATTTGGAGGAGGTGAAAATTTTAACATGTGGTTTGAGTTTATTTTAATTTTTGTTGTAAGATGAGCACCAACACAGGAAAACTCTGCTATTGCATGCATACTCTTTAGAGCTATGTCTTGAATTTCTCATGAGGATGCTTCTTACTTTGGATTTTACTACAAAAATGTTCATTTTCTGCCAAAAGTAAAGCGCTGAATAAAAGAAGGAAGAAATTTAATAAGCAATGTTGCAATGTCATGTTATATAGCAAAATTACTTGCTTTTGAACTTGTATTTAAGTCTTTTTATGGAAAAATAACAGCATGTCACTGTCCTGGTTTTGGCTGGTACACTGTTGTGTTTTGGAATCAGCATGAGAATGATGTTGATAACACATTGATGTTTTGGCTGTTGCTGAGTAGTGCTTACCCTAAGTCATGGACTTTTCAGTTTTCCATCTCTGCCAGTGAGGAAATGCAGACAGCTGACCCAAACTGGCCAGAGGGATACTCCACACCATAGAAAGTCATTCCCAATACATAAACAGGAAGGGGACTGTTCAGGGACAGGCTGGGTATCAGTCAGCAGGTGATAAGCAGTTGTATTGGGTTCTGTTCTCTCTCCCTGTCCTTATCATTACCATTACCATTATCATTGTTAATATTGTCAGCATGTTTAGCATTATTAGGACTATTAGTATATTGGTGTTGATTATTATTGTTGTTGCTACTATTATTGTTGCTATTATTTTCAATTATTAGATTAGCTCTTTTCTCAATCCACGTTTTCTTTCCAGTTCTCTTCCCCATCTGAGGAGGGGAAGGTGGGGCAGAGTGACTGAGTGACTGAACAGTACTTAGTTGCCACCTGGGGCTAAACCACAACTGCCACAGACCCACGAACTTACTGTCAATCCAAGTAATGTTTTAATAGTCTTACAGCCAAAATCACCTAATTAAATCAGAAAAAAACCCTCATTAACAGGAAACTTGTAGATTGTTATATGATTCTTACAGGGAAAAAACCCAACCATCATATGCCTATTTTCACTGCTTTTACTCTCAATCTTCCAGAACACTCTTGGGTTTTTTCAGTTGGCTGTTTCAATCTTTCTCAATAAAAACAAGGAAGTGGTGTTCAACATTCTTTTGTCTTTGCCAGGAGCAGTGTGATATTCAGGAGGGAGAGAGAGTATCCCTCCTCCATCATGGGACTGCCTGGGGACATTTTTATGCAGGTTTTTTTCCCCAGACTGCTCCACTCTGCCAGGTCCCAGGGAAGGGTGACAGCTGACATGCAGCCCCTGGAATTGCATGATGCTGCTAACCCCTTTCCCAGCAGAATTCCCAGAACTGGAGCTCAGGCAGGCTGGGCAATGGGCACTCTGGGAATCCAGCTCAGCCCTGCTCAGGGACAGCCCAAACACCCCCAGGACCTGACACGGATTTACTTGCCGCCTTCACATCTGGCAGTAGCTTAAGGCTCATGCCTTCTTGATTTCCTATTTTCATCTACTTTCACCTGCTGAAATCAAGAATTGAGCATTAAATTTTGGGAATTCTATAATTTGTATCTCCTTCTGCTGTTTCATTAGATCAAACACCCTCTAGTTCTTCATCCTCCTTGCACTTAAAGCATAAGGGCAAGACCTTCCACTCTGCAACAGGTTTAACTAAGTTTTAGGTCATATATGCAGCATATAGAGAAGTTAGAGAATCTCAAAATGGCTAAAGCCAATAAGTCACAGATCCTTGTCACAATTTGAATGGTATTTTGACCATAAATAAATGAAGAAATGAAAGAAATAAAGAAATTGCATCTTGTAGGCATATTTTCAGACTTTCATAAAGGGACTTTCGGAGGTAAGAATCCCATTCCCACGGAAATTAAAGGCTGAACATATTTTGTACTATATTGTAAACCCTTATTCAGACAAGATATTTTTGCAAGACACACATTTTGCATACATGCATGCTCAAACAAAAGATGGAAAAAGTCTACTTGTCAAAATCAATTGGAGCTCAAAATACTGACTTTTAATGATCTAAAAATTTTGTAATAAAAAAAACCCCAGTTTATTTTTCTGTCATACATTTAATATATCCATCATGTTTAATTAGACTGAAGAAAGTGAATAAAAATTGCTTATGGAGCAAGCAAACAAAAAATCAAAACAAAAAAACCCTGCATACCAAGGGGAAATTTCAATGTCAATATAGTAGTAGGACTGGCAGATCAATAATGAAATAATATTGCTGTGAAACATGTTCATAAAATTAATTTTACTGAGTGCAAAACACAAAGTAAGATAAAATGACTAAGAAAAGAGATCCATTTTTGATAGCAAGAAGTATATATATTGCATTTCTAATTGTCTTTTACTTCATTTTCTAATGTACACTCTGGGGAGTCTTGTGATCTATTCTTGCAGAGTTTCTATTTGCATAATTAAGTATTCAACATATAATTTGTCAAGTGCTAAATTATGTTATATAAGGCTCTGTAAGCCCAACTCGTCCTCCTCCCCTGACATAGTTATTAGTTCTATTGTGCCCGTGCTGAATATCTAAAATGTTTGCACTAAAGCACATGTTGAGACTCAATATTCAGAGTCTCTTGCTATACCCTTAAGGAGAAACATCCTGTGATGTCTTTCTCTTGCAGTGACAAAACTGAAGGCAAATGCAGCAAGTGCTGAAGATGAAAATCAGTGCATAAGAATTACTCATATTAATTCCCAATCCTGTGTGTAGAAGTGTATGTGGGTTCATACATTTCCATGCACACATATTACATACACAACTGTCTGTTCTCAAAGGAGATTTTGTGTATTTGAAATGACCTCTCACTCGCCCAGTTTCAGAATGCTGTAGGTGTTTGCATGTTAAGAATGCAGTTTTCTTTCAGGACAACCATTGATCCATCTACCTTACCCCACTGTAACCTGGGGATTCAGTTATCCCCACGTTGTTGCTGGTGTGGGAAATGTAGCACTCACCAGAGAACTTAGTCACAGAAATCATCAGTTCGTTTTGGCTAAAGTTATAAGAGCAAAGAATTTTGTTGAAGCTAATTATATATGTTCTCTCTAAGGCAGAAAAAGAGAAGTGGGATGACATTTGCTCTAGAGGGACATATCTTTCTCCTTCATTGACTGTAAGGAGGTTTGGATCAACAGCTTAGGTTACATACTTTCATTTTCCACAGTTATATTCTAGTGAGATGAATTCCACATTGACTACCAAGTACTACTGAAAATTTCACCTAAGTAATTTATCTAAGGTCATATACAAATGCTGACATATTTAATTGAATCCTATTTCCTTAAATTCATGACTAGTGCTCTAATTATTAGCCTGTTCTGTCTGGGAAAAGTGAGTAAGTGAAAGATTTTTATGGTTTTTAATCTGTGTTTGGATTCAGTTGAGGATGTCAGGCATTAGGTCAGCTCACAAGATCAGGTAACAGTTATCTACCATATGCCAATGGTCAAATATCACATTTTTATCCCATCCTTATTTGTCTTCTAATAAGGTCATTGGAGACAGTATGAGACAGTCACAGACTACTGAAATAAGATGAAAAATCTTGGTCTCAACAAACAATTGGCTGTCTTGCAGAGGCAAGATAGTTCAGCAAATATTCCTTCATTTACCATGACTTTGTTAGTCATGTATGCCCTGTTGATAACCAGTTGAAAAACTATCAAGAGAATTTTCCATAGGGAAATATCTTATTGTCTAATCTTTACAAAATTCAGAAATAACAGTTCCAAGAGATTTTAATTCAGAGAAAGATTAGAAAACAATCTAATTTTCACCTTGCATAACTTTTTCAATTTGAAAGTGTATATAAAGAGTAAAAACATGAACACTTGAGGCTTTCAAAGTATTTTTTCCTGGAAAATTTTCCACATTTTTGCCTTTTAACTTTGGTTCAGGATTCTTTCTTTTAAAACTCCAAATTGTTTCTGTTTTCCAGAAAAATCCAATGTTGAGCATTTAAGTATCAAATAATTTTTGAGTTTTGTCAATGAAGCCTCATAAGAATTGGGGTATATTTCTGAACACCCCTTCCCCAAATCCAAAAACTGATATTAATTTTTTCAGTAGTGACAGAAAACAGATGTTGCTGTTTCTAAAACAGCTCCAGGAAAAGTTCCTATTTATAGGTCACACATCCTCAGATAATGATTTCAGTCACTTTTGATAAATATGTAAATAAGATAAAGAATAGGAGATTTACTATTAATATCTTTGTGATCTTAAAAAAAATAATAATTCTCTCCCCTCAGGGTGCGTTTGATTCCAAATTATTGTATTATTATAACTTCATGACATACTTTACTTGCAAGAGTTGTGACCTATAACAAATCACAAAAAGTCATTAGTTGCATTATTATTGTTATAGTATTAAATTTCCATTATATAATAGATATAATAAAATCTCTTAAAACAATACCAATATAGCTTCAAAGAAATCTGATCTTTCCTGCAAGCACAAAAGCTCAAGTTAGTGACATTAAGGGAAAACAAACAAATTGTTAGTATGGCAGTTCTAATTCCACAGAGTTTAAGTGCCTGGATTCAGATATGAAATTGTACAAATAACAAAATTAAAATGACACAAACACAAAAGCAATATAAAAAGACAAACAACCCCCCCTTTTTTAATGAGAAAATTCAACAAGATTTATTATTGAGGCCTGCTCTGTGGAAGTCACACAATAAATAATCACCTTGAAGACACAGAATGTTCTCTAAAGCATATTGCTTTGGTTGAAATTTGTATTATTACTGTAAATTTAGTGAATGAAGGCTGAGGGTTTTACAATATGTACGTGTTTAAGTAAGATTGGGAGCCCCTTGACTAGCACATGTACACAATGAATTCTTCATACATGCAAAAGAGTAACTGATGCCCTCAGTGTTTTCTTCATAGATATCCCCCTGTGAAAGATGTTAATCCTTGTTTTCACTGAAGAAGAAAAAAAAAGGATAATTGTTTCTCAGTTTCCTAGAGAAAAAAAAATAAAACCGTTACTTTTAGACAACTGAGTCCATTGTTTAAAAACATACATTTTCTGGGATTTTGGTTGATCCCATGTCAAAATCCAGTTCAAACATTTATTTAGCTGGTATCTTCTGCTAGATAATTTTAACAACCAGAGCGAGGACAAAGGAACAGCAGCGTTCCTCTGGTTACCACTCTGGTAACCCAAGATGTTTCCTTCTCAAGGAAGTCCCAATATACCACAACTTGTATTTAATCCTAAAGGTTTCTGAACACAAACATTACTATGTGCATGTCCTCCAACTTACACAACTTGCATCATAACACTAAGAGGAAAGAAAAAACCTGGTATGATACCAAGAGTGATGAAAATACCAATGTTCAAAAGCAATCTTGTAAAAAAGATAGTGAAGCACTGATAAAGGTGCTATGAAATGTGTTTAAGAAAAATATTGAGAGATGCATAACAAAATATTCCATGTGTACTTCAGAACACATACATTTATATTGAATAGCTTTTCATTTCTGAAAACTAACTGAAAAGTTGAGTAAAGAGATTTATTTTTTACTGAAACATCAATTGTCATATTTACCTTCTTTCCTTACTTATTAAATGTAAGCTAATGGAACATCAAATATAGTGACTCAGTGACTCATCCAGTCTTAGCTCCTATTTTTGTTTCTTTAGAAAAATCAGTAAGGTATGAGATAGAATTGCTGTGGTAGGGTATCTCAACAGAGGTGTAGCAGTCTAATCCCCAGACACTGGTAAGGATTTTACAACATAGTGCTTTACATTTCACAGAAAGATTACATCTCAAACTTAAACCATTCCAATAAATGCAGTCAATATCTTTTTTTTTTTTTTTTAAATGCCAACTGACATAAAAATGTATCTACTTTCAATTAGAAGAAACCTTTTAATGTCCCCCAGCCTCCCCAAAAAAGCAAACTAAAAAGAAAGGAGGTTTAGCTTCCTTTTATTCTTCAAACACAGCAAATATTTGATTTAAAAAAAAAAAACAAACCAAAACCAAAAACAACAACCAGAAAAGTAAAGAAATAATTATTTAATGAAGTTAAATACCTGATAGTCTGGTGTACTGGAAAACCTGGCAGGCATCAAAGACTCTTGAGGCACAGAAACTCCCCTGAGCCAGACTAGCAGAATTTTTTGCTGCCTAGACTCATGTTACCCTCTGGAAATGTCTGTGATTGACATAAGTCGTTCTTGCATCATACATCCAGGGAAAATTAGACTACAGAAATGCTTCAATTTTCCTATTTTTTTGCAGTCATCTGGAATAAAAGGGTACTTTTCAGTCCTTTCTCTAAGCTTTACAAATCAACTGGTTTAGAATTCACTGTGCTCTTAAGACTAGTGTGGTTTGTTTCCTTGAAAAAAGTGACAAATATATATATATTTAAGAAAAATTAATTCTATTTTTGTCTAATTTTTGCTCAGAAAGCCCTGTTACTTTTGGCCAAATGCCATGTATAAAATTTTATTAATAATAATAAAAAAAAATAAAAAGATGACTCTATGCCTTATGAGGATTGCAGTTTGATTAGCTTTGCTCTCACACTTCTCTTCAGGCCATATTCTCAGATTTTATTCTGTTTCCCAAAGGGTGCTCTTGGATTTTCTCCTGGAAAGAAGGTTGTGGTGAATTATCAGAATGATAGACTGTAGGAAATATTATACAGGTTGGGAAGCTAGCCCAAGAAAAGAACTACATAAGGGCAACCAAATTAGGATTCCTATCAAAGTCTATACAATTCAAAATGCATTTATTCTGAAAAAAAAATTTAGTTTCAAGCCTTTTCTTCTTTGTAATGCCAACAATAAATATTTTTTGAAGACAACAGGTACTACTCATTAAAAATTTCGTTATATTATATTGAACCCAAAATTTTCTACTAAATCTATTCCCCCTTTTCATGGGAATTCCTTACTGGCCTAAGAAGGTATACACTGAAGTTGACTTACAAAATGAAGGAAATAAACCTATACAGAATTAAAGTTTAGTTGAATGTGTGACAAAGAGATCACAGATCAGAAAAAGAAAAGCTTTCGGTAACAACAAGCAAACAAAAAAACTTGAATGAGAAAAATAACATTGTGGGATGTCATATTTTAATAGAATCCATATAGAAGCATTTAATGCAGCTCCTGAAAGCCAACAACATAAACAGCATAAAGCTTTAAATATTGCTAGACCAGATGTCATGATTCAACTTTGTTTTAATGTAAACACTGAAGTGATAGACTATACTGACAAAGATGTCACACAAGTATCGTATTAATAATATACAATTATAGATGTGGTTTTTATTTTTAATTTTTTTTGAGGGGGCGTTGTTGTTGTCTGTTGCTTTTTGTTTGTTTTTGTTTGGTTTGCTTTGGTTTATTTTGTAAATGTAAATGTGGATCAAATAACGGAATATGTGGGAACGGTAGATCAGGAAAACAAATCACCCTGTGAACTCTGGAGTTCACAGAGAGGCTGAGCCCAGATATTTTAGAATCATAAAATCATAGAACCATTTTGGTTGGAATTGACCTCTAAGTTCATCAGTCCAACCATTCCCCCAGCACTGCGAAGGCCACCACTAAATCACATCCCTGCCACATCTACATATCATTTAAATACTTCCAGGAATGGTGACTCCATCACTTCCCAGGGCAGCCTGTTCCAATGCCTGACAGCCCTTTTGGTGAATGAATTTTTCCTGATATCCAAACTAAGTCTTCTCTGGCACAACCTGCTTATTCATGATAATACTGAATAAGACAGAAATTTAGTAATTTTGAAATATTCTTCATATTTAGATGGTCAGAAAGTACATGTTCACAGGGCAAATTTACATTTTTAACAAAATAATTATTTAAAAGTTTCCATATGTCACTGGAAAATATTCAACCAGTTGAATATTGCATATATATACTGGCATTAGCTTATGTTCATATCTTCGTGATCCAGGCCTTCATTCTGTTTCTGTCACTTGAACTGGTCAAATGTGGCCTGGCTGTTTGCTGTGTTTGCTCATTACTTTTGAGGTGTTTTTCCACCTTCTTGCTGTTTCTGCTAGAAAGACAATGTTTATCTACTTTTAATTGTCCAAAATTTAAATTAATCTAAGATGGGTGTTAAAATATTCTTTACTACACATTTAGAAGCTCAAGTCTTCTCATAAAGACTGGATGTGGAGTTTTTCATCTTCCAGTAAACCGTAAGTATCTGTTTTGATTTATTTTTAATATGTTATTAATCTAAGAAATATAATTTTAAAAAAGCAGATAAAAAGCTACTTAATACAATAGGTTATGAAACTAGCAGCTGCTATTGAAATTGTCAACTTCATTTCAAAATGCTATTTTCTGTGATCATTAAGAGTGAAAGAGGTATGACACTGCTATAAAATTCACTGTTCATGAAGTATAGAGGCACACAGACCAAAAGATGTAAATAACTGGAATCATTGTCAGATGTCTGTTTTCTTTACTGTTATTCTTAACAGCTATTTTAAACCAAAATTTGATATGTTCTTTTCCCAGCCATTTTACTGGAAATTTGTAAAAGAATATAAAGATATAAACTACCTTTTAGTTCTAAGATATATAAATTAGAGATTTTTTTTTAATTAAATAGTTTTGCTGCTACAAGAGTACCTTTTTATGAAGTGAAATTGTATTATTTTTATTTTTAACCCTTTCAAATATTTTTCTTTTCCTGCTCATTGTTAACACTTTTCTATAGGTTTCTAATATTCATTTTAAATTGAAGTTGGTAATGAGCCCTTTTAAGAATCACAGATTTTATAAGAACATAAGGACATACAACTTGATAAAAGTACAGTGATTTAAGGTGATAATTTTCCTAAAAGGGATTCATAACATATGAAGTAATGACAAAGTGTAGGATGAGGTATTTCTCTGCTTTTCTGGTGTCATCGCTTAGCCAGAAAAGAACTGGTTATTTAAGTTTCCAAGTGCCTGAAAGTGTTTTACATAGTTACATATATAGAGAGGGGCAGAACATCCACTCTTGTGAGGATTAACCTTAGAAATCACTGAAAATGTCTCATATGATAGGAAAAGATTAGGACCATTTATTTAAAATAAAAGTGCGCCTCGAGTGAATTAATTCTGACAAATAAAAAGAGAGCTGGAAAGTCTAATTCAGTGAAAAAAAAAAAAAGGTACATAATTTCGAATTTTTTCACCAGCATCCTTGTAGAGGGAATTTATGGCACTGCAGGAAATCACACACTGGGAGTGCCTCTTGAGAAGGGGTGGTATGATTACAGACACACAACTTAATCCAACTTTCAATGAGATCCTGAAGGGACCAAGAAAAGAAATCCAAAGTCAGGATTCTAACTGGGAAGTGGCATTTTCACATGGCAGAGTATCCCCATGCACATGGACACCCATGGTCAGGAACAGGATGTTCTGGATTTCTCATGAAAGGCAGACATATTCAAAGGTGTCCCGTGTTAGTTGGTGTCCTGTGTCCATGGTGGTTCACAGAAAGGAAGGACAGCTGCTACAGCTGATGCACTGGCAGAAGACTCTGTAAGTATTCAAATTACAGCAAATGCTCCTCCACACTTTGAGGAACTGCAATAAACAAAGAGGAATAGAGTCCTAATAAATATTTCTGACCCTAATTGTAGATCAATGATCTTGCTATCACTTCTCTCTCTGTCACTGCTGTCTTTCTATCAGGGACATGAAAGCCTAGAACCAGCTACTCACTGACTGATGGAAGTCAGAGACAGCAAAGCCCGAGAGAACAATGGAGACACCCTTTTCCATAAGTAAGGGGGTCATGGAAGTGATGTCCAGGGAGAAGGACTTTCTTGCATCTGATATTGAGCACCAGCTCCCATGGAATGCCACATTTATAATACAGTGTCTTCCCACCAGAAGCACAGTTTCCAGCATGGTCCTGAAGATCAACTTCATAGCTATAAGCTGGGGAAATGGAGTGGACATCACATCACCTGAGAAATGTCACAGTGTGGTCATGAGCAGAAACTACAGGAAATCCAGAAGCCTGAGTGTTCTGTGATGCACTGCAGGAGGACAAATATGATAGGAATGGTGGCTGGAAAGGGGCCAGTACCACAGCCCAAAATTGTGTGGAGTTGAACCCCTTTATGAAACAGTTCCACAATGACATACCCTGCAAAGAACAGAGGAGAGAACATGGTGTTTCTGCAGTGCCTGAGATACACAGCTGAGAGGATGAAAAGGCTTGTGGTATGTTTTCTTTGTTGAGGCCAGGGCCAATGGCTTGAAGCTGGGAGACCTTCAGCTCACTCAGAGCAACAGCAACTGCATTAACACAGACCAGACAGACCTCAAGTACCCCTCAGCACCAAAAAAATGATCCCACATGCATTTACATTACTGAAAAGAAGTCACCTGGTGTCCCTCACTGTAATTACTAAGAAGTTAGTGCTCTTGTGGAGGTTTTATTACATAAATCAAATATCCCTTCAGATAAAATTCATGAAAATTCAAATGAGGCAATGACCAGATACTTTCTGTCATAGCGTTCAATTTTCCCCATTTTAGATACCAACAAATATGAACAATTTTAAATCAGAAATGCAAACACAAATTTTGCAACCATAACTGACTGAAGAGCCTTTTCAGCTTCCAATACCTATTTATCACTTGCATTTTAAATGACTCTCAGTTCAGTACTTGACCTAGTCTAGCCAAATTTGAATATGTTTTCCCCTTAATCTTTTGTAATGCATGGATACAGGTTGACATGAATTTTAATCCATAATTTTGGAACTTGCTCATGCTGCTAAGAAACATGCAAATAAATGCCAGTTTCTTGCTGAAATACTTTATCAGCAGCAATAAATAAAGTAATGCTTTGAGCTTTATTTGAAGTTGTTTGAATGCGTATGATATACATTCACTTTCTTTTTCCAGATTTATAGGGGTATAAATCCTATGTTAAATATAAAACTTTCCTCAGGACTTGAAGTCCAGCACCTATTTATGTTAATGGAAAAGCTCTCTTGACTTAATTAATATCTAATTGTGAAAGAAAATAATTGTTCAGGTCAAGTTCATCATTGTATACCTATGCAAATTAAGTGATTCACCATTTCCATAGCAACATACTGTACATACAGAAGCCCATCTCAGCATCAGAGTAACATGCAGCTATAAAATCTCATGTGGCTATAAAAGGATATATATATATATATACATATGCCTCAATTAAATATATCCAAGAAATTTATTTAATTCTGTGGTTTTTTGTGAAGCAATTTAAAATTTTAACAGTAATCACTTTTCAGCTCTATTTATTTGACAGAAATGTCCCAAACTCAGTCTTATCATGAAACTATCCATAAGGGAGAAAAAAAGTACTATGGATACAGCAAGAATATGGAATTAGTTTTTCTTTTTAACATTAATAAACTAAATAAAAATATTTCTTAAACTTTTTTCTTTGTAGATGTTTCCTTCTTAGTCCAGGGATTGGTCTTCCCTGAAGTTATAAAGTTATTTTTCACTTGCTAAAGCGCACCAACTGAGAAAGTCTTCCAACAAGAAATTCTTATGAGCCTAAGGATGAACAAGTGTTCAAGAACAGGTTAAATAAGTATAGATAATGAATTTAAATGAAAGTATTTTTTGATGCTTCTAAACTAACCCTATGAGATCAGTTGGACAGTTGAGAGACTCCTTTTTCCAACCAAAATTGAATATTTGAATCCAGAGAAATAAAAACTGAGGTCCCTCAAATTCAGTAGTATGTGACTGCTTTGCCTTTGTAACAATGAAGTGCATGTAATTCAAACCCTCTAAGGATTAAATTACACATTTAGATGTTTTCTTTCCTTTTAAAATATCTCCAGAATCAAGTTTAATTTGGATTAGTTCCGTCTTAAATGAGCAAAAGGCCATCAGATGAATCCTGTTAATTTTAATGGAACTTTGACCATTTATCCAGATATTTGTTAGAATACAGACATTTTTAAATGGTACAAGATTACTTTATTTTTCAGTGTTCCTTTCTTCAAAGTTGAAACAAATTTGTCTTAAAAAAATTGAATTTAGAATAGTAACTGTTGTATTAATTATATTATAATAGTTGTAAGCAAAATGCAAGTTTCCTTTGTACACATTACAAAAGTTTAAGCTTCATAACACAACTTAAATCCTGATTTTAAATTATTATTGACCACTTAATAGCAGCACACACAACAAACTGTTCTTGCTAAACTGGTAAGTTTTAATTAGTGTGGCTTCCAAAATGGAGATTCTTAGCATTACCAAAGAAAAGTCCTGACTGGGTATAATAAAGGATTAAAGAATACAGATTTGAGGACTATTCTGTGTAATTGATGCCAGGTATGAATACCATGGAATGACGTTTATGGGAATTTTGAGAAAGTTTTTGATAAAAAAAACTTTAAAAAAAATAAGGAAACAGTATGCAATTTGTCATTTTGTGAAGTAAAGTACGGTTTCTTATCTTTTAATGTTGTAGTAGGTAATATTGCAACAGAGTAAATGAGACATCCCTTTTAGATGCCTGCCAATAGTAAGACTTTTGGAGGTCAGCAGAGAGATGAACACAGACATTAAGTTTAACATTAAAAATTTTTGATGTCTCATGTGTTTCATATTGCTAAGGAAACTAACATAGAGAAAAAGAGTTCTCATACTTTTCTGCATTCTGCTTTCTAGAATGGTACAATCACAGAATAGAGGGACTAAAGGGGTCTAAAAAATGGGCCTAAAGGGGCCTTCCAGATTTTATCTGGTCCAACCACCAGTCAAATTTTAAAAATATAGAATAGAAATCTCATAAACTCTCCGGTCAACTCACTCTAGACACCCTCATGGTGACCAAGCTTTTACCCATATTTATTTAATTGACGTGTCTAGTAAAAGGCTGAATTAACCTTCTGTCTTCCCAGTAGGCACAATCAGGTCCTGCCCATCTTTCCTCTTCATTTAAGAATGGTCAAACTCAACTATTTCAGCCTCTTCACATATGCTGTGTTCTCCATCCCTCTGACAATATTAGTGGTCCTCCAAATGACTTTTTCTGGTATGTCCTTGTCTGTCTTATAACGAGAAACCCCAAAATTGATACAGTGCTGTGTTGGCACCTTGGTCCTACCATTATATAATCTTAGACCATCCAATCTGCAAGACTTCACCTTTGCTTTTTTCAGGTTCATGGGGTTTTCCTCAGCCCATTTCTCCACCCTCTCAAACACCCTCTGAGCAGAAGTCCTCCCCCTCTGTTTGGCACAGTTCACAGGTTTGCTCAGTGGGCACTCTGCCCCATCATCTATGTCATTTATAAAGACATTAAGCTACTGTCTCCTATATTAATATCTGAAGGACACCACTTGTCAAAAGCTGGATTTTGTGCCAGTGACCTAATCCTCTAAACCCCATGGTCCAGTCACTTTTGCACCCACCTTTTTGTCCACTTAAACGGCTGTAAGAATATTGTGGGAGACCTTGTTGATGGTCTTGCTGAAGCCAAGACATAGAACATCCACTGCTCTGCCCCTGTCCACAAAACTAGTCATCTCACTAAAATAGGCAACTGGATTGCCCAGACACAATTTGCTTTTGAGAAATCCATCTAGCTGCACTCAGACACCTTCTTGTCCTTCCTGTGTCTGGAGATACACTGAAAAGAAAAAAAAGGGGCCAGCTATGAAATGTTAAGTAGTAGCAGTTATGAGCAAAGATATACACCTCTTTTACTGTTGGTGACATGCAATTTAAAAATATTATTTTTCCCTTCTTTTTAGTAGAGAGGAGCAAATGATTTATCCAATATTCAATATTCAGCATTCAGAATTGATGATGATATTGCAGCTCAGAAAGCCAAATAATCCAATCAGTAACCACATTCTACACGTAAAAACAAATGCTCTTAATTAATCATTCTTAATCAGGATTTCTTCACAACTCCTCATCTCTGTTTGACAATACAAACTGACAAATTGTAAAAAAATCAGCCTTCTTAATATCTCTCTAGGAAGTACCACACTGATTTTTTCATACCTTAAAGCAGCATAAATTGTTTTAGTGACTTGGTTTCATTTTTTTAGAAACCATGCCTTGCCAGGGTTTGATGAATAATTTCTCTAATACATAATTTTAATGGAAAAATGCCACATATTTATCAGTATCTGTATGTGTCCACTTATTTTATCCTATGATAGGCTGTATAGGTACTGGCAATGGAGCATGGACAACCTCTTGGATCAGATCCAAGAGGCACAAATGGATTTCAATAGCACAAGCTTATTCAAAAAAAATAGGAAAGGAAAGAAAAACATATGATAATATTTTGGCTCCAAAGATTTTGCCAGTATCATGGAAACAACTGTGCATCTTATACATATCATTAAGCCTTGGTTACTACATTAATCAGACTATTTTTCAAACAATTAAAGTGTCTTTTGAGTGTATTATTCAACCTCATTGTACCAAACACAAACTTCCTAAAACACATGAACAAGCACGCTCTATATTATTGGGAAAACAGGTTCCATCTAGAATAGTGTGGTGTGCTCTGCACAGCTATACTGTTCTACACTGAATCCTTTCAAATTATGAACTAAACAGAGCTTGACTCAATCACCACATAAGATGCTTTAAGAGAGAACAATACAGTATGCAGGGGGTTGCTTTGCAGGAGCTGTTTTTCCTCCTGAGCTTCATTATCTTTGTTTGAGGATTTAAAAATCAACAGCCTAAAGCTAGTTGAAAAAATATTTAAATGGTCTCTCCACATATATCCAGGAAGCTGTCACTCTCTGCTACCTGTCACAAAACAGACTGAGGAGTCTGGACTATCATGCTTCCAGCACACTGAGCATCTGTGTGCTGAGGTCAACTCAGGCCTCCTTCAGCCCTTCCTCCCATCTTTGCCAAGTCTTGGCATTGGAACATTGTCAATTTTACCTGACATTTTTCAAGAAAATATTTCTGTTATTTTCTGTTGGTGGAATCACAGTTCCCTTATTTGCATTAGGGAAGTGTTAAGCACAGGATTTACAGTGTTAGGATCATAATCTTACAAATTCTGTGAATTGTTTTGGTCGTTCCTCTTGCACACAGTCACATGGTAGGAATCTTGGTCTCTGGGAGAAGTATTTTGTTCCTGTCTTTAAGAGAACCAGGCTTTTGCCCTAGGGCTTTTGTCTTAATGGTTTTATTTTGCATTATTATGCCCTGAATTATTTATAACTTCTCCTAATAATTGTCAAAATAATTGCCTTCCAAGTAGCTATGAGACATAGTGCCTATACCATTAAATCTGAGATACTGATGCAAATGGATAGTCTAAATGTAACCTCTAGTGTACATTTACCTAATTAGTAGAGAATTGACACCAGGGCTTTGCCCTTGTGACAGTCTGTTCCTGCCACAGGAACAGCATGGCATTGTTAGGTTTTTCTTCAGAATGCTCCGGGGAAATGTCAGAGCAGCTGCAAATGCCAACTTTTGGTGATCAAAATGAGAAAAAAAATACTGGGAATATGCTGTGTCCTTATATCAAGAGTAACTAATAACTCTTAAAATAGCTGCATTTTTTGTGAATGTGAGAGCAAGTAATAAAGAGCAGAAATAATCCTTAAATTATGAAGACATACTACAGGTAATTTTTGGCAGGAAGGATCTTTTTTCTTAAACTTCTCCTTTATTTCCCTTTTTATTTAGAATATTTTAAACTCATTGACGAGAAGAATTAATGCTGCCAACTGAAAAAGACTGCTAGGAGTTTGTTAGGGAGTTTTGGCAAGAAACAGAGATATTTTAAGAATTTGCTATCTATTGGAGAAAACGAAACCTTTTAATCTCTCCTTTGCCCTGCTTTATCACCTCATCTATCACTTGCATTCTCATCTTCTACCCACAATGATTTTTTCCATTCTTGCAACTAAATCTTCCCTTTCCAAGGAAAAGCTTGTTCATGATCTGTGGCTTCTCTTGTGGTTTACCCCCAGCCAGAAGCTAAGAACCACACAGCCGCTCACTCACTCCTCCCCTTAGTAGATGAGAGAAAGAGAACTGGAAGGGTAAAAGTGGAAAAACTCATGGGTTGAAATAAGAACAGTTTAAACTGAAATTAAATATATATACATATATATAGTCATAATCACAGAACCACAGAATGGTTGGGGTTGGAAGAGGCCTCTGGAGATCAGCTAGTCCAACCTCCCTGCTGAAGCAGGTTCACCTAGAACAAGTTGCACAGGATTGCGTCCAGTTGAATTTGGAATATCTCCAGAGAAAAAGACTCCATCACACATTTGGGCATCCTGTTTCAGTGTTCTGTTATCCTCAAAGTAAAGAAGTTCTTCCTTATATTTGTAGGGAATTTCTTGTGTTTCGGTTTGTACCTGTTCCTTGTCCTGTCCCTGGGTACCACCGAAAAGGACCTGGCCCCATACTCTGGACACTTACCCTTAAGATAATTGTAGGAATTGATAATATTTGAAGGAATTGGTAATAATTGTATGCATTGATAAGATCATCTCTCAGTCATCTCTTCTTCAAGCCAAGCAGGTCCAGCTCCCTCAGCCTTTCCTCATGAGAGAGATGCTCCAGTCCCCTAATCACCTTCATAGCCCTCCACTGGATCCTCTACCGTAGTTCTTTTTCTTGAACTGAGGAGCTGGAGCTGGACACAGCACTCCAGATACAAAATGACCAGAACAGAGTAGAGAGGGAGGATAACTTCCCTTGACCTGATGGCCACACTCCTCCTAAGGCACCCCAGGATCCCACTGGCCTTCTTGGCTACATGGGCACACTGCTGGCTCAGGTTCAGCTTTTCATCCACCAGGATCACCAGGTCCTTTCCCCAAGAGCTGTTTTCCAGCAGGTCAGCCCCCAGCCTGTACTGTTACACGGGGTTATTCCTCCTCATGTGCAGGACCCCATGCTTGCCTTTGTTGTGCTCCATGAGATTCCTGCCTGCCCATATCTCCAGCCTGCCCAGGTCTGGCTGAATGGTAGCACAATCTTCTGCTGTATCAGCTGCTCCTCCCACTTGTGTACACTCTATTCCTTTATCCAGGTCATTGATGATGGTAATAATAGGAAGAACAGTAACAATAAATTGCAATGAAAAGGAAAATAGCAAAAAGAGAGAGAAAAGAAACACAAAGACAGGTAAGTGATGCAGATGACAACAATTGCTCACCACCAACCAACCAATGCCCAGCCAATCCCCTGCCCCCTAATTTTTTTGCTGAGCGTGACATCATATGCTATGGAATGTCCCCTTGGTCAGCTGGGGGCAGCTGTCCCAGCTATGTATCCTCCCAGCTCCTTGTGCACCCCCAGCCCACTCTCTGATAGGGTGGTATGAGAGGCAGAAAAGACCTGCTGTACAAAAACTGCTTAGCAGTAACAAAAACATCCCTGTATTATCAATACCTTTTCCAGCACAAACCCAAAACATGGCCCATTCAGCTCCTACAAAGAAAATTAACTCTACCTCAGCCAAACCCAGCACAGCCTCCCTGATTTTATTTCAGTAATCAGAAAGGCCTGAATTGATTTCCTCCTGCTGCACTTTTCTTAATTCACACGTAGGCTATTTTCATTCACAACTATAAGAAACCAAAGAAAAACTTTTGGGGACATACAAATAGCTGCAGCAAGCCAGGTAGAAGCAAGTAGTAACAGTAAATAGCAATATAAGGCTGTGGTGGTTTAAGACCAGTTGGTAAGTAAGAAATTACCGCTATCCCAGCTGAAACCTGGACAAAGGGTCAGTTAAGGATGCCACTGCCTGGGAAAGACTTGTTTCAGACAAGTAATTTCTATTGGAGAGGTAGCAAATAGTCATTATGTACTTTACTGCCGAAGGACCTTTTTTTCTGATAACAAGAAGATTGGAGGGGGCAAGGAAGGGAAGGGAAAGTGCAAAACCAGGGTCAAGATGAAAGAGTGACTGATTAATCTCCGTTCACTAAAAGGAGAATCATCTGTTAATTATCCTAAACAATCAAAGTAAGATGTTAAAGGGATCTATCAAGTTAAATAGGTAGTACAAATACTGTCAAGTTAAATAGGTAGTACAAGAAAGAAAAAGTCATACCATTGTTAGAAGTGAGGTTTCTTCCACACTACTATCCCCAAATGGGGATATTTCCATTATGCTAATTTACACTCAGCTTACAGGAATAAATTGGATATTATGAAATCACCTGCTATTTTGGATATCCCTACTGACATTGTTACTCATCCACTTAAAAAACCCAAAACACCCTCTGCAAACTGTATTATGTTCACACTTTAAACATACTAAGTAAGGGTCAAAGAAACAGTCATTCCTCCTCTCATGAGACAGGAAATGAGAAATTATCTTCAAAGATGACTCAGAATTCTGTCCTTAACTGCAGCATGAAGTAAAATTCACTGAGTACTTTAAGTGATAAAAGAGAATCTCCTAAAGCAATTCAGCACATGGATAACTTCTCCAGGTTATATATTTCCTTTTGAAACTGTTAGAAGAAAATCGAGGCAAAGTGCTGAATATATTTTAGGTTGGTCTCTACTGTCTCTACTGCTCCAGAATGTTAGAAGTCTTAATTTATCTTAAGTAAATCTAAGCTTCTAAACAAAAGTACTAGAAGTATTTGGAAGAAAACAGAATTAACTTTTAAATTATATGAAGTAAAATAAACTTATTTTAGAAGAATAAATGCTGTTAATTATACAGTTGAAAAGCAACTGGAATACAATGATATTTCTTAGTTAAGGATTTTAAGCAACCTCAGAAAAATGAGTGGCTCAGATTACAGTACGATTTCTATGCAACAAATCAAAGATATTGAAAAGAAGTTCTATTTAAGCACCTTGTTGCCCAAATGAAAAATTCTATTATTGTATTCAGAATCTATTTCTGAGTTGAGGTGAAATTCAGTATCTTCAAAAAGAAAAGAAAGCAAATCAACAATAAAAACTTATGAAACGTAGTTTGGTACCTTAAATACCTCTATATACATAGAGAATGTTTTTAGCACCTCTTTGTTATCTGAAAAGAGACAGACTTACTGAAGGATGTGTTATTTTTCTTCAGAGATTTCTCTAAAATATACCAGAATTATAACAAAAATCTCAAGTGTTTTAATAGCTAGAGGGAGAAATCACCAGACTGCTGCACTAACATCAGGGAATAAAATATAAAAGGAGAAAATTTAAGTAGATAGGATAAAAGAGTCCACCTCAATGTATCACATACTCTTATAGTATTCTTCAAGTTAAGTGAATACCTTAATGTATACCATTAGTGAGATTTCCTAGGTAATAATGGAGACAGGCACGACTCAGCCTGGAGGGAAAAATAGCAAAATTTGAACCAATTGGGAAAAAAAGGTAGACATTTGGACTTCTCAGAGAAAATTCACATTTTACCATGTTCTTTTAAAAAAACAGTTTAGGAACAGTACTTGGAACAATGGTTTAAAGCTTAGTAAGACAGAAGGAATTGAAAACAGAGTAAGGCATCAAAGAAAGAAACCAAACAAGACACTCAGAAAGAAATTCAGTACATATCCAAAATATTTTCTCTTCAGAGAGAATCACGAATGCCATGAAGAACTGTGAGGAATTGTTTCTAATGAACTGGCTCCCGACGCAAGGAGCAGGGGACGCCCAGCTAAACAGTGAGGCAATAAATCAAAACTACCAGCAAGAACACTTTTCCCCAGGCATCACAAAGGTAAATTGTCAAACTTCTTATAATAGGATGTGAAAACTGGAAGCATAAATTTGTTTAAAAAAGAACAAGACAAATTTATTGAGGTCTGTTCCATAAGTTTCCCTGAACTCTTTTGATCATCTTTGTCCTTTTCTATCTTCTTTCTATTAAAACCAGAAAATATTAAGTTCTACTATTTTTATCTTGATTTTGTTGAGATAGTTGTTGATAGAATTTTGATCCTGAGTCTTGTCAGAAACTTGAACAATTTACAAAGATAATATTGATTAAAAAAACCAGTCCATATTGATTTATTTTCCTAAGCATTTATAGTGCCTACCCAAAACAGGGAAATGAGTAAGCTTGGTCCTTACATTCATGCAGCATCATTCAGTATAACTTTCCATATGTTATGTTTGAACCAGTTATCTAAGGTATTTCAAACTTCTGATCTGAGAAATGTAACCCTTTCTTACTATAACTTCTGAAAAAAAGTAGTTGCTTGAATGAGGTCCACAATAGCAGGCCAGACCCTTGCTTGGGTTAAATAATGTATAATTTTCCTGCTGTTCATAGAAATATGAAATATAAACCATGGGGTACATAATCTCTTTGAGAAGCAAAGCTCATGAGAGATTTGGAAATCCTATAATCATGATTCCAGAGAAGAAAGCTGACACTTTTCCAAAGTCTTAACTGCCAGGGAACAGCAAGAGCAGGGTTGTTGATGGGCCAGAACTGAAAGAGTGTACCTGGGCGGGGGCGACTGGGCAGAGGTGCCCTAGGCAGAACTTTTCAATGCAATGATCTGGGTTTGATGATACCCTCATGGTCCTGATGTTAAATATCTACAATTCCCACCATTTTATGTGAGACCAAGACTTGTGTCTGTGCTGAATGAGCAGTTCCAAACCTTTAGTGGTTTGGAAAATTCCTCAAACCTATTTTTTCTGGTCATTTGGCTGCAGTTAGAAAGAGTATATATCCAATAACATGTTCTGCATTATACAGCACAAGGGCTCCTTTTGGATCTTGAACTGGAGGTAAAGATACTTTGAGCATAAGAGGTACTAGATGTGAGACTCCCCCACCACAGGGGTCTAGATATCATAGCACAGAATGGGGCCTCCAGGGTTTAAATCCCACAGTGTTAAGTTTCTTGTGAAAAGTTTTTGAAGTAATTTTGACTCCCTTGTCTCAGAAGAAGCCATCAGCATTTCAGCAAATTTCTTCAGTGACATAATTTCTGATGTACGGCTTCTCGGAGTTAAATGGATTAGCCCTGTCTGCAGAGCTCTCCTGCATTGCTGCTGCTCCCCTGGAATGCACCGTGTGAACCCTGCCAGGCTCCTCTCTGTAGTCAAATTGAAACTAGTTCAGAAAACCATTCAACCACTCACTTTATTTTATTATATTTTAATTAATACTTTTGAAATCTCCCGTGAGAAAAGAATCTGAACATTTTCAGCATTGAGTTTAAAGCTAAAATTAAGGCAATGAATCAGACTGTGGGAAGTTGGAAGCTAATATTCTGAAAGTATTTGCCACACAGTACTACAAAATTGGAAGCTCTGAACATTTATTTTGAATGTTTGACAGATAGTACATATTTTTTTCCCCAGAAAATTATGGCTTTTTTCTGTTTAGAATGAGAATCTTGTCTCATTTTCTACTACAAGCAGAAAATTCCCTACCCTTCAATATAACTATAATAACACATTTACTAAATTTACTAAAAAAAAAAAAAAAAAAATAACCCTTATGATTAAGGTTGAAAAACTTTCATTTGCTTGTTTGGTTGGTTTTTGTTTGTTTGTTATAATGAATATGATTCGTTATCATAAGAACATAAATTGCTTTGTCCTTTTCCCGTGTAATACACAAAACTATCATTTGAAAAAAGCATCAGTGTGACCAGATATATTTTTAAATTCTATTACTTCCTACTAGTTTACCCCATTATTAGGAATGTCATTTTAGCATTTCAGTGAATGATTGAATCCCCATAGATCTGAATCACCTTAGGCACATGTAACCAAACCTTTTTCCCATTTTAATGTCAGGTATTACATCAACAGCATGGCAGAGGAATTGCAGCAGGATAAGCAAGTCAAATAGTCCTCTTATCTAAGTCAGTAAGAATAGTCATCTTTTAGTGAAGACCAGATTGGTTCCTACATTGAAATGCAAAATAAACAGGCATAAAGCCACACTACTTAGAATAGCTGTGACTGCAGTAAATGGGTAACTCTCCCATGATGCTGACTTTGGCATCTTTGTGGAAATTCAGTGCTCAGCCCATCTGACTGAAAAGGAAGGATAACTTGATCCATACTTTATGTTTCAACACAAAATCAAAATTTGGCTTACCACACATCCCCAAAATGCTTTTCTATATACGATTTTGATGCTAACTATATCGGTGTCTTTGTTATTTTGAAGTTAAACAATAAATGTTTTATTTCAAATTAAAGTCTCAGGTCTCAGAATTATTAGCTGACACCACAGCCAGCTGTGGCCTCTCATGTGTGCCCCAGACAGAGGGGCAAAGGAATTTAACTCTTGACAACTGGAACAAAGTGCCAAAAGTAAATAATTAACTGGGTGCAGGTCTGTGCTACTCAAGGGGTTGCAATATAATATGTCAAGTAAAAAAAAACCAATGTGAAGAGACTTAAAACTTCTTAGTTAGTTAGGAAGAAAAATAAAGACACTAAATTTAGATACAAAAAGTCCACTGTTGTGGAATACTAGTAAAAGCAAAATAAGAAAAACACATGCAATTTTTAATTGATGTTCTTTCATCAGTTTTCCTCTGTGTTTATATTCTGACAGGTGAGTATTTTGTTTTGAAAAGGATCTCCCAAGTCACCACGATTTTAACATCTCAGACCCTGCAAATGGGAAATCTTTAAAGGCAGCCAAAGAGCTTTGAATGTGAGGATGTGATACAATTTTCCGAAGAGTACTGTTGCCACTTGCAGACACAGATGAAAAAGAGAAATGTATTGTGGAATGTGATCTAGACGTCCAGAGGTAGACACAGTGGCTGAGATCATAATTAATGTGGGCAAAGGACCTATGGCTGCTAAAAAGCTCATCTTGAAACTTAAAATTATCTCAAGCCCTTTTTGTCTTTTTTTTTTCTTTTGAAGGTATACTGTGTCTTTTCTATTTTTCAGACAGAGAATAAGAGATTATAATACTTATTGTTTCCTTTTTCCATACTCCTATAATGATTTTTCACTGTTTGCTGCTGTTCATTCTTACTCATTTTAATACTTAAGAGGAACATAATTAAAGTATTTTAAGATTAAATCCCTAAATATTATAATACACCACCAAATGAAAAATAAATTACTAATTTAAAAATCTTTTAGAGGACTCAATTATTTAGAAAGACATTAATTAATGGCAGACACACTAGAATTATATACCTTTTTTAGATACACAAACTAGTTCTAAGACAATTTAAATATCAGAGGCAGGAGTTGAGTAAGTAGTAGTAACTGGGATACATCTAATTACTCATCCTTTTAAGGGTTATTTTTGGTTTGGTTTGGTTTGGTTTTAATAATGTTTGGTGAGAAGATAACAGATAGCAGCATTTGACAAATCTTGTTGCATATACTCCTCAGAGCTGAGAAAATGCTAACCTAATAGAAAATGAACCTCATGCACATGACTGAATGAAATACTGGGTTAGACTTCTTACTTACATGGTCATTTTGAGAAAGGCTAGAAAGAGTAGTCACAGAAAATTGTGGAAGCTTCAGGAATGTGCACTGCATTTCTCAGACTGCAACTGTGAAGAGTGGAGAGACAACTGGTGAGACAGTACCCAACATGTTTCCCCCAGAGGGGCCAAGCCAGGGCAGAAGACGATACCCTAAAAAAACCAAAACACTACAACTAAGTTGATGCTTGTGTTCCAAAGAGAAGAAAGATGATAAATTTCAAAAGATACTTTATAACTTGCCCACTTTGTCTTTACATTTCTTCCAAGACAACACTCTGTTGGCAGTGTGCTGACTTGCCAATCCTTATCAGTCACTCAGAGGTCAGTGACCACTGGGGGCATATCCTGGCCTCCCTGCCAATCACTCTTGTAAACATTAGACAAGATCAGAGGATGCCTTTCACAAACAATGTAGACACAGCATAAATAGAAATTGGGAAATGCTTTTTATGGAAAGATGGCATTTAAAAGAGTAATCATATGAAATGTCATATTTGATAGACAGGGCTTCACTTTTTCACTTGCCAGAGCTCTGTCAGCAAAATAATTTCTGGAGATGTGTTCAGATAACCACAGTGATGCCAAAAATGTCTGAACCACTAAATAAATGACTACCTTAAAAAAATTGTAAATTATTTTTCTCTTGATTCTATTATTATATATTTTTAAGATTTTATGCATTTTAAACTTCCATACAGTTGTATCTCTGAGGAAGATTCCTGAATGGAACTTCTGATATGGAAAGATAAATTTCATGGTATATCTGCTTCTCCTAACTTATCAGGAAAGAAACTAATGAAATTATTTGCTGATTGTAAAAAAAAATAAAATTAGGTGACAGAAAAGGAAGGGGAAGAGGTCATCAAAGTGCCAGAGCAGGGTTTCCCCTGTGGGCCTTGGAGAGACCAAGGAGGAGCAGGTATTGCTTTGCAATCCGTGAAGAGGTCAATGCAGAAGCAGGTATCTACACTGCAGCCCATAGAGGACACTGCACTGGTGCAGGTGGATATTTCCTGAGGGACTCATATTAGAGTAGGAGAAAAATGTGAAGATGAAGGAATGGCAGAGAAAACCTTCTATGACCTGATCACAGCCTCCAGTGCTCAAGGAGATAGAAGATTTGGAATGAGGGCCTGAAATTTGACATGGGAAAAGGAGGGAGTAATGATAAGTTGTTTTATGTTTTGTCTTTGTTTCTTACCATCTGCTTTAATTGGCAGTAAATTAAATTAATCTTCCCCAAGTTGAGTCTGTTTTGCCTGTGATGAGAACTGGTAAGTGACCTCCCTCTTTATCTCTGCCCACAAGCTTTTCCAATCTTAATCTCCCCTCTTGTTCTGCTAAGAATGGAAAGTAAGAGAGCAGGATCAACCTACCATACTTGGTAGAATAGAATAGAATAGAATAGAATAGAATAGAATAGAATAGAATAGAATAGAATAGAATAGAATAGAATATCCTGACTTGGAAGGGAACCATGAGGATCATCGAGTTCAACCCTTAGCCCTGCACAGGACCATCCCCAAGAGTCACACTATGTTCCTGAGAGTGTCATCCAAACACTTCTTGAACTCTGTCAGGCTTGGAGCTGTGACCACTTCCCTGGTGAGCTTGTTACAGCACCCAATTACTCTCTGGGTGAAGATTCTTTTTCTAATATCCAACCTAAACCTCCTCTGTCACAACTTCAGACCATTCCCTCGGGTCACTGGTCACCCCAGAGAAGAGATCAGTGCCTGCCCCTCCTCTTCCCTTCTGAGGAAGTTGTAACTGCAATGAGGTCTTTCCTCAGTCTCTTCCAGGCTGAACAGAACAAGTGCCCTCAGCTGTTCCTCATACAGCCTGTCTTAGGCCCTTCACCATCTTTGTAGCCCAGAACCCAGTTCCTACCTCATTTCTTTCCTCTGTTCCCTGTATTGGTACTGCTTCCAACTAGTAATTTTTTTCCATCCTTTAGCCCTTCTAAGGAATCGTATAGACACTACCCTCTTCCCTTTCAAGTTGTTTTAAAAATACGTTCAATAAATCAAATAACTGTGGCTATTAGTAAAGAGACAGGAAATAGTATCTGTAATAGGGGATAAAAGCAAACTCATAGAATGCTTTAATTCATTTGTTGACTTCTGTTCATGCATACAGTGTAGAAGAATCTGACCTCCTATAGGCAATAGAAGTGAGAAAGATCAATTGAAAGTTTGACTTTTGGGAAAAATAGATTAATCTTACCTAGTTCAGAAGTTGAGTCACTTACTCATTTAAATGGATCTGTTAGAAGTCTAGTGATTTTTCAATTTGTTGCACAGTGTGCAAATATCCAGTATAAATCTTAGAGATCACAGTTAATACCTTTTATTTTCATTGGAAATTGGCAGAGAAAACAAAGCACTCTCAGTTAGTCTAATTACAATGTGATTGAAAAACACATTTCTATTTTAAGACAAGATTAAGGTATTTAATAACATCAGTATACAGGAATCTAAAATCTTTAAACTGGAGGCCCAAAAACCTCCTTCAGCTTTCTTTCTATGCCCTGAAATCTTTAGTATTTGATTGAAATCACTAATGTTTTCTAAAATGCAAAATATTAAACCTTTACATAATCCTAATATTTCTTTGATAATTTCTAAGTTCGATTTTCCCACTAAGAGATAATTTTGTGCCACTCTGAAAAACAAACAAACAAACTCAGTTATTTGAATACCTGTGTAGATAATGAAAAAGGAAAATCCTCTGTTACATTTCAAAGGAGAACTAAACTTACAGGACACTTGGGAGTTTTACTCTGACTGGGAATCCAGTTTATTTTTGGTATCACCAGTGATGCTCAGGTCAAAAAGTGCCACAACTGAAGCCAAATCTCAAATCCTCAAAGCCAAGTGTCATCCAAACCAGTCTTTCACCAGTAAACATCAACAAAAAAAGATCAAAATGGATACAAATTTTACATCTATAAAGGAGGTACAACTGCCTCCCTTTCCATGCCCCCTCCCCAATAATTTATGGTCTTTTTGATACTGTTTGTTCATTTTAACACAGTGTTTTGAGAAGTAATAAAACCTATGCTACAAAATATAGATTTTGTTGAGAATCAGGATTTTTTGAGGCCAGCTTCTATCTTTTAAGTATTAATAGGAAATTATTAATCTTTTACCAAAGATGGGCTGTAAATTGTAAACATATTTTACCTAGTTATACAAAAAATTATTACAAAAATTTCTAAATAATTCATACAAGTTTTTCCTCTGTCTATTGTCTCCTGTGCTTGATGTTCAGACAAACATTTTACCAAAGAACATTGACTATCTCAGAAAAGTTAAACACTTCCTTGACACCTATACATAGAAATCCTCAGTATGGACTTAAGGTCTTTAGTAAACAAACAAAAATTCAAGATCAAATTCAGGATCAAGAAAATACCACCATTCTATTCAAATCAGTCACATTTCAAGAGAGAAAAAAATAACATTAAGATTACAAACTACTGCAGGTCTAGGTCTCAAATGATTTTAAACTTCTTTGGAATATTATTGAAAGAAGTACTGCCAGTACCTTTGTTCAAAACAAGGATTAATTTGAGATGAACAGAAGGGAAGGAAGTTGAAACAGCCTTACGCTGTCGCATCTGAGCTTTTCTTGGGAAGCCTTTTATTTAAATACTAACAAGACCATATGGCTTCAAGATCTTAGCAGAAAGGTTTCAGGCTATATTTAACACAACACAGGAGACAAGCTCACTAGTATTTTAGTCAGAGCACATTAAAAATGTAAGAATATAATCTAGAAAACATATTGAAAGCCTACAGGCAATTCATGTGTATCTTCACCTACTTGTTGCCTCTTTATTCCACTCATTGAATAGGTTTCTTAAAAAAAAGATTGTAAGAATTCAGAAATAACACACAATTACCTATTTTCTTCACCTGAATTTATATTACATTAAAATCATGATGGGTTTCTATGTTTAAGTGTTAAATAGAAGGTAAGATTGCAGGGAGGGGGTGAGGGGGAAGTAGATATTTTTTCAAGAAATAATGTATTTTGGTTTTGTATTTCAAATAGTATACGAAATTTTAACAGGTGACAGAAATCTTTTACTTTGAAAGAGCATGTTTTAAATTTGCAAAGGATCTAATGTAAAATTTATATACAAATAGATTATTTATGGTAGAGAGTATTTTTTCTGCAATTAAAATTTAAAAAACAAAAAGGACCAAACGATCATGTTTTACAATCACAGTCTAGTTATGATGGAGTTATAAATGGTCAGAGGTAAGATATAAGCCTACGTATCATATATAGTTATGGTCACATATATATGACTGTCCCTTAAGTAGGGTTTTCTACTTTAGAGAGGCAGTGGAGGTCATCTAGGTTTTCTCTTGTAGTTCCAAATTGCCAAAGCTCCAAAGGGACTAGTTGGTGAAAGGTATTTCAAGGAAAAGTAACATAGGAAGTACAGGAATTGTCCACAATCTATAAAACATCAGCTTTCCACACATGGCATTGGCTTTTCTGTCACCAAAAGGAAGACTGAAATGAAGTTGAATATGCTACAGGAAAATTAAAAATAAAACAACCCAAAACAAGTCAACCCAAACCAAACCAGGTCTAAAATTCATTGTTATTAGTTGTTATTTGTTTCTGTGACAGATTCTTATTTGAGCACAAAGTCAAAAACGGTTAACTGATTAACTGAGGTAGTTTGAAACATTGCATCTGTTGAGGTAAAAGCCAGAAGAGTGTGACTCAGTGTTAATAGAATTACAAAAAGAAGTTTTTTTGGGATCTTTCTTAAAAAAAATATGTTAGATCACATAACAGCTTGCAGGGTAGAATATAAGATTTAGCTAGCTGGCAGTAAGACTTATCCTAGTAGGAGTCTCAAGAGATAGTGAAGTTCATAAACTCCATTATCAAACCCATACCAAATAGATAAAGGGAAACATTAAATCACATGAAGATAATAACTTTTAGGTTTTGTTATTACAAACTTGATGTGGCACAGTAGGTGGTAAAAATGTTATTAAGATTTATATGCTTATTCTGCAAAAACATTATAAGAAAGCCAGAACAAAGTAGCAAGGTTTTTATGTCAATTTTTGTAGTTAACTTCATTTTTAATATCCTCATTTTGGTGTTAAAATAAGATTAACAAATCAACAGAAGTTCTATCCTGAGTTTTCAGAGTTTTTCAACATACATGACCGATAAATTCATTTTCATGGAATAGGTCACACGTATATTTTATAAGAATCCAAATTAATTTTAGCCTAATATTCAGCATTTGTTAAACCATCATATCTTAAAAAAAAACCCTAAATGTGTACAGAGCCACTTAATCAGAAACCTATTCTAGTATCTACCTCCTGAAATTTGGTCTTGCATGGAATAGGGTAAGAAGCCAGAGATATTCAGAGTTAACCATTAGAAAATTAGCAGTTACTAGAAATACGACCATAGATTCTTTCCAAAGGAGAAGTGAAGTCCATGTGACTTGTAGGTACAAGGACAGTTCATCCAAGACACATTTTCATGTGCTGGGCTTGCATTTTCTAGATCAATTTAATTTGGAAACATTTTCAAGAAAAATTGAACAATATTTCCATAAGGTTGGGGATGAGTGCATATAAAGACATCAAATATTTCACTGGTAAAAACATACTTAAAACCCAGATCCTCTAGACAATGTAAATTCTAACTGCAAATGATCTCACTAGAGAAAACTGATGTGAAAATTCTAATGTTTATGAATAGGTGAACAAATGCAATAACACTGATATTTCCAAATACAAATGTTTTTGTTCTTCAACAGTTAACAGAGGAAAAGCTCTCTTTTTTTTGGAGCAGGGAATAGAAGGAGAGAGGCAGGGGCAAAGAAAGATACACAGAGAGCTTTCTACATTGCTGTCCACCTGCTATTGTTTTCTGAAGAATTGAGTATGGACAATACTTTCACTTATTTATTTAATTTTGTGTTAGTTTAATTTAGTATTTATTACTTTGTTAGGCTTTTGCTCTCATTATTATCTACTGATCACTGTCTTTTTTGAAAGTATCTTGATTTTAAGACACCAAAAAAACCACCATGCATTGGTCATCCCGAAAAGGACATCTTAGTAAAGTGGGTACATCTGACTCTGTACCCACTACAGGAAGAGTCAATCAATCATAAAAAGTGAGTGATCTCTAAATGAAAAAATATGTTTATCTGTTTAATAATCTCTGACTGTAGTAGATGAAGAAAATTTAGAAGTTACAGATGTCCTTCAAAAATCTAGGACATGTCATTAAAGCTAGTACCTAATGGTAGCTTTACTGTCTTACAGCCATTCTTGTATAAAATACAATTTTACATATTTACATTAAGTAGTTAACGCTTCTTCAGGCTTCAAGATCTCTTGATGGAGCTGGAGGTCATGGACACCATCAAACACTGTACACAAACCTATCTGACCATCCTTGGAAATGTTCAGGGTCAGGTTGGATGGGGCTTTAAGCAACCTGGTCTAGTGAAAGGTGTCTCTGCCCATGGCAGGGGGATTGGAGTGAGATGACCTTTAGGGTCCCTTCCAACCCTTACACTTTATGTACTTTTTATACATATTCATTTACAAAAAGGCAGGGTTGGTTTGAATGTTCCCCACCACTAGCTACATTTATTTCTTACATTTTAAGATTTTAGACTCCATTAGGGCCTCAGACATTACTACAAAGAAAATTTCTGTTGTGCATTGCTCAAAATGGATCCCTAGTAACTCTTACTATGTCAAAGTTTCTTTTTTTGTCATACATATCCCATTCCCCTATGACACCTTTTTAAAACAATTTTGCCATGTCTTACCAAAGATCTGTCAGTCTAACAGATAGTTCTAACCATTATAGAGTAGTATAAAAGTAGTTTTTCTCATGCTCTGTGCTTTCATGATTATTTTTTTCTTAAAACTCCATGTATACAAGCCATTTTTACAGATAAGAGCCATCTGTATTTGCTCTACTTCCTTGACTGACACATCAAGATATGACATGAAATAAATCATTGCATCAATCTCTTGAAGATAGTATCATATGACTTAATACAGTATGACATGATTATTAAGAAACAGATGCAGTGTTTCATAATACCACAAGTCAGTCTGAGGTACAAGAAAAGACAGATCACCTTCAACTGTTATCAGAGAACTATTGCATAAGAATTAATTAGCCCCCAGTCTGTTGACAAGGTTATGAAGCAGCAACCTTTGAAGATATAATTGCATGTGCACATGTACAACTTACCTTCTACTGTGAAGTAATAAAAGGTTCCACCTTGTTTCTTTTTCTTTACAATTATTTTGAATGATGAATTCAAAATTGTTGTGCATAAATAACAATTTATTTCTTACACAAACATGCACACTGGCATTCACCTAATGAAACTCAATTAATCACAGAATCATAGAATCATTTAGGTTGGAAAAGGTCATTGGGTCCAACCTTTGATTGACCTCCACCCTGCCAGTTAAACCAGAACACTGATTGCCATGTCCAGTCATTTCATGAGCACCTCCAGGGTTGGTGACTCCCCCAGGTACCTGAGCAGCCCCTTCCACTGCTCAGCAACCCTTTTTGTGAAGAAATTCTTCCAAGGAAGGATCTTGAAGAAAGAAGAATAACGACATTCATAAGTTTAAAATAAGTACATCAGTTCTATTCTCACTGCCCATGGTGTTTGGGCTCATAGCCTCAATACTGTCTCAACTGGACAGTGAATCACTCGAGAAGAGCCTGAAGAGGTCTTGTAAAAAAAAAATTAAAATATATCCTGCTTAATGACAAAGTAAATGCTCTGATTGCTAATACTGATTTAAAAATGGAAACAAAAACAAAAGAAGAAAAAAAAGACTAATTACTCCAGTCTATTTTAGGGAGTGTTGCTCACCTGATGAGAAGAACTACACAAATGATGGTGAAAAAACCAAAAGAGTTTGTTTCAGATGACCATGAAAATACTGGAAGATTTCCCTGAAGATTTTCTGTGCAGAGGCAGCCAAGTTGTAACTCACACAGTTGAGGCCCAAATCAGTCCTGTTCTGAGTTGAACAATAAGGAACATGCACATAAAAGCAAATAAGTACAAAAATGTTTGCCTTGCACAGGAGCAAGCTTTCCTGCTGACACGTCTATGTCTGTTCAATATTTTTACCTTTAGTTATTTCTCCAGAAATTCAAGACCTTCCTCTGTGCAGAGCTTGTTTCTGTCACCAGTGATATATAGCACAAGACACAGGTTAGGAGGATGGGCAAAATAGGAAATTAAAGAGTTTGTAGAAATGTGTTAAGATAGCAGAATAAGGGTTAAGAAAAGGAAACCGTAAAAAGAGTTTGAGATGCAAAAAATCTTTGGGATTTTAGCTCCCAATAACTGCAATGCTGGAAAAGGGAAGTAGGTACTGCATAGACATTTAGATGTTTGTAGACTAATTAAGCTTCTGTTTCAATGTGTTTATCCTATGGATATCCTCCCCCAAAATAAATAAATAAATTATGAAATGTTGAGGTCTGTAAATGATTAAAATCCTTAGAAGATTAAATGGAAAATCAAACACTTTCTGATCCTAAGCCACCTCAGAAAAAATCCCCATCTTGTTAACAGAATAGTTCATCTCAGCTTTTGCACTCTTGTTATAGTGGTGACTTTACTGCCACTGGAGAAAGGAGTCTGTCCTTCCCAGGATCAACTGCTGACACTCTTTCCTTCTTTTACCTTCCCTCCCTGTCCAATCCCACAGCAAACCCAAAGGCAGCAGAAACTGAAAATAGAGTAGTGCTTCAGCAAAGTTAAGATTCAATACCTGTGATAACTTTGGAGAAGAGAATGGTGTCTTCTTCTCCTACCTACAGCTCCCCCGTGCCCCACTGAAGCCCATAACCCTCTTGCCCTGTTCAGAGTTGAAGTTACACCCACCTACAGGTTCAAAATTACAGCTTGCATCTCTTGAGCTTTTTTTCCTCTTATCTTCCCCAAATCCACTGAACATAAAACTGAATTTTACGTGCTCTGTTGAGAAGCTTTGAGTAAGCTCTGTCTGGCATCGAGCACTGATGGAAATGAGTGACTGCACTAAGTGTGCCATTTGTCTGATAAAGATATTTGTCTGAGATTGCTCACCCGCAAATTTTGAAGGCATAGGGAAAGGATACGCCCATCAAAATATGTCATATAAAATTCACAAGCAATGCACATTTGAGTGCCATTCAAGTTTATCTAAAAGATTACAAAGGACATAAATTTAAACAACTCTGGTCAATCAGGATTGCCTAAGGAAAAGTGCTTAAAACACCTATTTTCCTCTGTTTTCTGTTTTGTGTAGTGCCATACAAACCATTCATTCCAGTGATTCTGGAAAGTGCATACTCATAAAATATTTAACAAGAGTTTGCTACATATTCCTTTCTAATACCAATGTAAAAATTGAAGAAATTAATAAGTGGATTTTTTTTTATTTTATTTCACTGCAATTGGAAAGTACATAAAGGAATAAGACTGTGGGATTTGATAAGAGGTTATACTAGCAGGCTTTCTGATCTATGTATTCTTGTCAGCCTGCTTCCAAGGAGGCAAGAGAAAATGAATGAAAACATGACATTAGAAAATAGCCAGCGAAGATTTCTGTCAGTAGCAGAGTTAAGACGGAGAACAGCAGAAGAATAAATCTGAGTCAAACTTAACTAGCAAAGTATGAAGCACAATGTTCAGACAAAAGCCCAGAGGTAATAAGATTACTCTTGGCAGGTTGATGCCAGATAACTGGAACATGGCAAATAAAATACTAATATTTAATATTTTCTTTGCCTGACATAGCAGGTCACTTTTTCAAAAAAAAAAGCCTCCAGCAAAACCAAACCAAACCAAAACCACCAGACCCACAACAATGAACAAATCAAACCAACCACAGAAAAATGTGTAAGCTCGCAGTTTATTTCTAAAAATACTATGCAAAATGGTCCTAAGACAATTAAATCTACAACCCCACTGTAGAAAAACATTCAAAATACCTTTATGAGAGGGTGCAAAAAGAAGGTTTAAAATTTACCCATTTTTCAAATCCTTCATTTTATTTTTCTGTATATGAATTATATCATAAAACAAGAGCATTTAATTTCTCCCCTACTTTGAAAACAGAAGACTATTGTGGCATCCTAAAGCTAGAAAATAACACTAAAATAGGTATTCTTTGCATATCATCTCCTTTTTGACAAGTTGCTAGAACTAAATCCAGTTGTCAAAATACAACCCTGGCAAAAGGTGGAAAGAATTGGTACAATACTTGCATTGGATAAGTGGCAATATTGGTGGCAATAGATGGGAATTTCAATGAACCAGTGCTACAAGACTTGTGAGATAATGACTACACTAAGTGAGCCAATTTATAGCTCACTGTTGCTGAATTCCCTTTTTATCTCCCTCAACACCACACTTCCAGACTATACTTTAAGTGTCAGAATGCTCGTACAGCAGACCACTACCACACAAATAAAGAGAAGATCTCTCTAATCATATTTTATATGTGGTTGGGAGTGGTCTTCTTCTCATTTGCAATCAGCAGTAGTTAAAATAAGACACTAGATAAAGGTATACATGAAAGGTATCAAATAAATTGCAAAATAGTACTTACCATACTGAGTTCACAATTGCTGCTGCCATTGGAAGCTTTTTATATATGAATACTCAGAAAATAAACATCAGGCACAAATACAAAAATATTTACGTTTGAAATTTCACACATTGTCTGCAATGGAACAAGAAGCTATGTAGGAAACACCTTCAATGACTGTGTCTAGTTCTGGGCCCAATCACTTCAAGAAAGACATTGAGGTGCTGGAGCAAATTCAGAGAAGGCCAACAGAGCTGATGGAGTCCTATGAGGAGTGGCTGAGAGAGCTGGGAGTGTTTGGCCTGGAGGAAGGGATGCAAGACCTTATCAACCCCTACAACTCCTGAAAATAAATTGTAGCCAGGTGGGGGCTGGGCTCTTCTCCCAGACAACCAGTGACAGGATAAGATGACCCAGCCTCAGGCTGAGCCAGTGGAAATTCATGTTGGACATCAGGAAGAATTTCTTCATGGAAAGGGTTGTCAAGCACTGGAAGCAGTTGCCCTGGGCGGTGGTGGAGTCCCCATCCCTGGAGGTGTTCAAGAAATGACCGGACATGGCACTGAGTGCCCCAGTCTAGTTGACAGGGTGGTGATCGGTCAAAGGTTGAACTTGATGATCTCAGAGGTCTTTTCCAACCTAAATGATTCTGTGATTGATGGATGCCTTCCACATGTCTGGGAACAAAATGAATTTTGTGATCTGAATGCAGATTAAATTGCTCAACCTGATGCTGGCACACAGACACGAATACTAGTTGGTGCATGTTATCTGCAGTGGTCAAAACAGAAGCAGCACAACCCACATGACAAATTTTTTGCACTTATTTACTAACACTGACTGCAACTATTCATCAGAGCCCTCATAAAGAAGGAATAAATGGAGCCAGACATTTCTGAGTGAATCCAATATTGTTAGAACTATACAAGCAATTTTGTGGGACCATTAAAAACCAACTAGCATTTGAACACTACATGTAGATAACACATTTCACAGTAGTACATTACTTGTACAAAAGAAACAAATAGTCAAACAAATCTCCAGCAAAATCTGTATATCTCACTAAGTATTACTTTATGTAGATTCGAAGAATAATTAATTTTGAAAGGGGTTTCTGGAAGTCACCTCATGTATCCTTCTGCTCAAATCTTATCTTAAATGCACTGAAAGTTAGGTTGTCTTTCTCAGGGCAAGTTTTGAAAACTCCAAAAATATATATTTCCCAAATATACACTCTCCAAACAGTCTGTTCCAGTGCTTAATTTTTCCAGTGCTCTTTTTTCAGGATTTTGTTACCTTTGGATTCCTCTTCCAACCACCTGTCACAGTTGCATTATGTCCTTTCACTGTTCACCTCTGAGAAGAGTCTGAGAGCATCTTGTCAATCCACCTATGAGATACTGAAAAGCTGCAAACTAGTTCACCCTCAGGCCTTCTCTTCTGCAGGCTAATGAAAAAGCCCAGGTCCAGCTTTAGTAACCTTGAGGAATCAAATACAGACCCTTGGCATCAATTATAACCCAAAAGATGTCCGATCCTGTACATTTGCTCAAATGCCTGTTCCATCCACCATAAAAAGCAAAAACATATTTTTGAATTCCCTATGGAAAAAGCCCGAAGTTCTATAGGAAAGATTGAAATCCTATAAATCGATGTAACCTCTGAAAAGGGTAGAAAATAAGAGGAATTAATTTTCTCTGTTTCTGCAACATATTTTTCCTCAGCTTTGATAAGTGTGTTGCCAAAATAGCAGGCAAAAGAGGTATCTCTCTACATTACAAAGAAAGAAAAATAAATCAACCCAAGGTACTCTCCAGACAGAGTCAATTTACACCTACTCAAGTCTCACCTTCAAACCCTATCAGAAGTAGAACAAAAATCACCAATCTGATTTCTCTCTTTTTAAGTAGCAATAAAAAAGGAGTGCAATCTGCTCTACCTCTTATGTCCGGGTATGGGTAATTTCTATTCAGAAGGGTATAAAAGCACAACAGCCAAGGTATTTTTGCTCTTAACTTGAATTATTCTTTTCTGCTCCCTTCAAATAGACAGTAGTCTACCTGAAGTATGAGATTAATAAATGTACATTTGTTGCAAAAACCTCAGTCATTACAAAGAAGATTTTCAAGATTACTACTCTGTTTTCAACTGGTATAGGGTTCATTAATGAAGCTTTGCTAGAGAAATTTTTATTTCATAATAAAGTTATTCCATACAATCTTAACAGTTTTCAGGGAATTATTTTGCTGAGTGTAGAAGTGGTACAAGGAAAAATCCATATATTACTAAAGTTCTATTCTAACAGTTCTATTCTTTAATAAGATTCCTTGCTAAATATACTAACCCTAGGTAGTAAAGCTGTTGGGCATCTTCATACAGCTGTTAAAGAAAATTAAAAATATGGTCCTGTATCTAAATTACTATAATATACATTGCTAACTTAAAACCACTGCTATGATCCTAAAAATATTTCTAAGGTGACTGACTGGAGCAAGGTAAACCATATTAATGTCAGAACTAAATAACATGGAAACCTCTAATTTATTGCACTTTTATAGAGTAGTCCATCATAATTTCTTAGGAGCAATTCCATCCATATTTTTCATGTAACGTGTAAAAATGTAATTGTTTTGATGAATGTTCTCAAGGTATCCATAAGTATTATTGATTTTACAGGAGACACAATGCAAAAGTGATTTTTCTGGGTCACTCAAAGCAACATAATTTACACAAGAACACTTAAGCCTAATGTATTTAAAAATATTAGAATAAAGACAAGTTCAAGAACTCAACAAGTTCTCCATGTTTATAAATTTAAGTGAAAGTCTAAAACTGGAAAAAAATTCAGATTGTAATTTCATGATTTTTGTTTTCTGGAAGTGCCAAAAACTCTCCTGAAGGAATTTTATATGGAAGACAAAGTAAAACAGACAATCAAAACAAAACAACAAACAAACAAAATCAAGCATTATGTCTTTGTTTAGGAAGGGTGTTTGGATAATTTTATGGAGCTGTGTGGAAGCAGAGTAACTCAGAAAAATTAACTAATTTAGTTATTACAGGCAATACAACCTTTTTTCATTTGTTACAAATGCTCTGATATTCAAGTTAATTGAGTTCAGACTTCAAAGGAAGAGTTGTTTGTAAGTCTAACTAGAAAAATATCACATAGATTAATAAATAGAAACTATCAGAAATGGGAGATTTGGTCCTCAGAGGGAGTTAATCCCACACACATTCTCTTCTCTCTCTCCTTCTGTTGTGGTTTAACAGAAAAATTGCCCAATAAGATGTAAGGTACCAAGTTTTAACATAAGAGGAAAGAGGTAAAAATAAAGGAGAAATCACTAGTCTTGAAACAGATGTACATTCAAATACATGTATATTTAGCATGCAAAGAAAAGTTCAAATGAAAAGACAAGGGCTTCAGCAGAATTGCAGAATGTCAATATTCTTCTCCTGAGAAAAGGGGAATGTTTACTTTGCCATAGTGTCCCCAGACATAACTAAAAAGTCAACAACTCAGTTGAAATCAGTGAACAAAACAGAGACACTGTTCAGCTGCAGCCAATCACAGCTCTGAAGATTCCTTCTCAAAAGTGATAGTGAGAGGCAATAATAAATCCAAATTCTCTATTTTGCAAGTATTTCACAAACTAAGAAAGCCACAAAGTCACTTAAAACAATAACACTTGTTTGTCAACTAGAGCTCTAAGTCATTTCGCGGGATAGTTATCAAACATGACTGTAAGGAACTTGACAAGTGAGGATTAATTATATACCTAAATGGGACATTATATTTATGAATGATCTTATTTTAAAAAACAGATTAATATTTATTTATTGATACTATTTTTCATTTTTTTAGATGATTTCCTTTATTCATTTCCTAAATAACAAGTTACACATGAGTAATTTGAAATAGATATTTGTTTATGTCCTTATTCCATTAAACAAATGGTAAATATTTACCATTTTTGTTTTTCACCAGGTAATGTTTTGGATGCACAAGAATTATTGTATTCTAGTCTTGGGACTTAAACATTATCTCCTTGCTGTCACTGACTATATTTAACTAACTCAGATCATTTCATAAAACTGGTTGTAATTCCTAGCTATTAACTTTTGCTTCCAAATCTGTTAACATAAAATCACACTGCTAGTCCTGAAGTCAAACCTTTCCAGGCTCCTTACAACAGAGTTTGTACTTTACCCTGATACTGAGTTATACTGTACTATTTAAGAGGATTACAAAACTGGTTCACACAAGCTCTCTTACATATTAGGTTCTTACCTAGATTTTTTTTTTAGCTTTTTTTTTTATTTTACATTCATCATCCACTTCAGTAAGTCAGATCTCTCTGCCAATTTCGAAGACTTCTCCAGAAGGCTTTGCTTCTGCTTTTTTGTTCGTTTGTTCGTTTCTTCCAGTTTATACTATGTTCTATCTTGGCGATGGTATCTTTGTAAGGAGAAAGTTCTATTTTGCTACCGTGGACCAGTTTAGGTAACAGCCTAAAATTACAGGAAAATGTTAAAAAAAAAAAAAAAAACCAAAAACGAAAAACCACAAACCCAAGAAAAGTGCTAAAGCAGCCACACTTATAAACAAGGAAGGAAACAATGAAGAAGTATCACTAGCGCTCTAAACTACATAAGGAGCATATTTGCACATAAATATGAATGGTAGTAAGTTAACTCAGTTAACTGTCACTCAGTTTATGGGCCAAATAATACTATGGTTGTGAATCTGCTTTTAATGTCATCAGTATTTTTCTCTGTAATTGGACCCCAAGAATTGTTATATTTAGAACTAAATCTTCACATAATTTTTCACCTAATTTTTTCCCTAGCTTTCAATAGAAGTAGCCCCAAAAATACATTTCCATTCTTCATACCAAGAACAAAAAAATGATTCAGCGATTTTGTTTGTTTGTTTAATTTAGGACATTATCTCTTCCATTGTTCACAGAAATCTATCCCCTTCCACCTTCAAAAAACAGAGTTACATGTCTTGACCAATACTAGATTTCTATGTTTATGAACAGAAAATTCATAAAATAAAGATGAAAACTGACATTTTACTAGCTAGTTCTTAATGCTGTAACACAAGATATTGTTTTCCAGGAGTGAATATTCTGCTCTTGCCACAGTGGTCGTTACAAGTTGCTTTAAACAGTGTTTCATAAAACAATATTATTTTGTTTCTAATTTCTAGATGAAGAGATGAAAAATAATACGTAGTTGAGAAACTAGAAAAAATATAATTTCATTAATGATGCAATTAGAAATTATTAAATTGAAAAGGACTTTTTAATCTCTGTAGTAGACAATAATTATATAAACCATAAGAAATACTATTTTATCAAAATATTAGGCAATAAACAAATATTTGATGAAGTCTGTTGTATGAAATGTTAATCCTACATACATAACCATCTGGGATTCTCTAATGTTTTGCCAAGCATAGCAAAAATTTTAAATGTTCTTAATTTAAAAAAAACGGATATTAGAAAGTAGGTCCTTTCTGTACAAAAAAAGCATTTTAAATATGCATATATAAGATAGGAAAATGTCTCAAAATTTGTCAAACTACCAGAAACCTTACAGAAAATATACCCTTTCTTTTCTTTAACAAGCTTAAGTAATTTTAAGCCTAAACTTGAAGCTTCTGTGATATGTTGAATACAGCTAGGCCCATATCTGGTTCAGGAGATAAATTATGTGCTTTCTTAAACCTTTGTCTCTTCAGAAATTAAGAGCTGAATGTCTTGCAGAGGTCATTTAAAAATCCAAGAGTGCTTCTGCCAAGCACGA
Organism: Manacus vitellinus; assembly: GCF_001715985.3. Lineage (NCBI taxonomy): Eukaryota > Metazoa > Chordata > Aves > Passeriformes > Pipridae > Manacus > Manacus vitellinus. The sequence continues at coordinate 5,326,559 of NW_021940488.1, forward strand.
TCAATTATTAGAAAAAGTCAGCACTTAAAAATTAATTATTTTAAATCATAAGATGGTGTCATCTTTTTTTCATTAAGAGAGAGAAATAACTGAAATTTATTATGAAGGATTATTTCTTCCTACTGATTTTATTAGTGGCTTTGTAATCTTTCAAAGTTTGCTTTCCTGGAAATAGAATTCGGTTCATCATTTTGCATTTTTTCTTAGAAGTTTTAGATATTGGCCTCTGTCAGAGAGACTCCAGACCAGATGATTCTCTAATCTAATCTAATGAAGGAACTATTTTTTATGTTCTTGGTGTTACTACTAGAGAGTAAAATTTTTTAAAAGCTGGAAGAAACATAGAGAAGTTAAAAAAAAAAGAAAAAAAAAGAGGATTGCAGCTGGCTTACATGTCTTAAGAAACTAACAAAAGAACTATAGACCAAGGTATTCAAGGGCAAGATAATCAGGGAGTACATCTTGCAGCTACAGGAAATCATAAATGGGAAGATCGGCCTACAGGGAAGTCACTTGAGTATTCCAAAATCCAAGGCTAAATTATTAGCTGGGAAACTAAACCAGAAGGGAATAAAGCAGTGTTTGGATTAAAACCAAGCAATTAAAAAACCTTTCACAAAAGTTAACTTTGTTCAAGACTATGCTATACCTGATGAATGTGAACAATGAAGGAACGTCAGAAACCAAGTTGCAGAGTATGGAATAACTTTCTGAGCCTTTAGTGTGAATAAGTCACAATCTTAAAATATAAAACTGTGAAAGAGAAAGTGATGTTAGCACCTAATATCATTCACATAAGTGTATGTGCTAATGAATGGAGCTACCATTTGGAAAAAGTGGAATCATTTGCAAAATAGAATCATGAATGTATCCATAGAAACCAAATGTCCCAAACCATTTGATCCCATTTGTGGTGTTGATACAATTGCAGAACTATGAGAAAGACGTGCAGAAGATCTATCTGGATTTCTCAGAATGTATTTGATACTACGCCACAGCATATCCTATAGGGAAATTAAATCAAATTGGTTTGAAGAGAAATACAATTAAATGAATCAAAAACTGTCCATCTAACTCAGGAGAGGCTAATTATAAATAGCATTTCCATCTAGATGAGGAAAAAATGTCCAGCACTGTTCCCCACAGATGCCCTTGGGGTCTTATTATATCCAATATCTTTATCCTGAAAATTTGTAAAGCAGAGATTAATGGTTGCATTCACAACTACTGAGCACTTCTCATCGGAGAAGTCCCACACTATTATTCAGACCTTGAAAACCCCATCCGTATCCACTGCAGGTCCTTGGGATATCCTGGAATGCCTCCCTGAATATGCAGTGTACACATGACAGGAATGTGTTTCCTCACGTGCCTTGCTAGTGACCAAGCAGGTTCCTGCATGTCCTGCACCACATCGACTCTGTGACAAAAGTTACTCTACCTGTGTCAGGACAACTTTGAAAAAACTTTTCTTCTTGAACTGAAAAAAAAATCAGATGATCCATGGCATGATCCAAGCAGCAACCAGGATCATTATCCCCACAAGCCATTATCCACACACACCTTGTTGTTTTACAGGTCAGTAACTACAGGAATATTTGCTATTCCTTGACTGAGGCATCTCCTCCTGGCAAAGATGCTGCCAACATGTCTTACCTCCCAGCTCCCTCTTCCTTCCTGAGGAAAGCTGGATCCACCCTACAGCTGATTCCTCCACATAAAAAGTTGTTCAGCAAGAGTAATAAGGCAAATGTTTCTCCTTGCAGATAATGTAGCATCGTGATTATCACAAGCCAGGCAATGACAATTAAATATGTGTAGGAAGGAGAGCAAATTCTGCTGGTCCTTCTAGTATGGAATTTTGTAAACAAATTTCATACAGCATTCTTCAAAATGTAACAATTTTGTAAGATTGTCTAAAATGTAATTCTGTATTTTCTTCATGTCCTGATTTTTGTTTGTTTGCTTGTTTTTGGTTTTTGATTTTGGGATTTTTTTGTTTTGTTGGGGGTTTTTTGTGGTTTTTTTTTAGTTATTTTATTATTGATTTTATTATTTTTTTCTCTAAAGAAATTAGACTATTCATTAAATTTTTCACTCTAAATGCAAAACATGAATACAACAGAGTATTACTTCATGGTGAATTTGCAGATTTATAGACAACTGAAAGATCTAGCTGTGAATTTGGTATAAAAATAACACCCATTCTTTGCAAAACAGCTCATATCTCTTTTACAATCTGAATCTAAGCTCTGTCTCACATTCTGCATTATTTCTCCATTCCAGTTCATTTCTAATATCCAAATTTCAGTCGTTCTAAGTTGTTCAAAACTATATAAAATAGGAGATGAATGTATTGTCTACACACATTTATCATAAGGAATTTATGTAAGTTCCTTTTGAACAAGTTCAGTTTATTTGATTTAATAGGGAGTTTTGGCCATACTTGGACCAACTTTGGTTTGCCCATAGTAAGAATCCAAAGGATTATTGGTGAAGGTCTCACAACAGGGTACAAGGGAAAGACTATTTTTTTCTAAAATTTTCTGTAGTGTATCCATATTTACTATGTTTACTTTCTAATTAAAATTTTTCACTGACTTTTTTGTACTTAGGTATGAAATTATGTAAATTTATGTGGTCTGAGCATTAGATAATGGATTATTATACCTTCTAAAATATAAATCAAATACCTTAAATGTCTTACAGCACTATCTCCCCATTATAAATCTGAACAATATTATATTTACACTCTATCGTTACATCTTATTTTAATTATATATATATGCAGCTTTAGAGAAGCCCAATTTCTTTTTTCTTCTTTCCTTTAGGATATATTTAATTAGTTTAATCCAAACTTGTGCCCTTTCTGGCATCATCATTAGCACAGACTTAGTATAATTAGCATTTTAATGTACAATAAATAATCCGGTACTAGTCAGTTTGTTTTACATTACTCCTTGCCTTTTAACAACAAACCTATAAACTTATTTTCCACTTATGTGATATATATTTTTTTTCACAAGAATAACTGAGCAGAGAGCAGAACACTGAAATTATAATTAAATAGTCTTTCACTTGTCAAATCATTTTGACCTCACTGCCCTCAGTACTTCACAGTGTTTTATCCTGTGTTTGATAGCAGCTACCAAAGAGATTGACTGAAGCATCTATTTGTAGCTGAGCCACTCCCAGTCTCCTAAAGGACTTCTAGGGATTTGAGTTCTTGTATTCCAAATTACTATCTTACTTTTAAAACTTATGCAGCTTCCAATGTATAGATTGTAAAAAAACTGGATATACAAATATAAGCAGAGATGATGAAACAGCTACGAAATTCAGAAACATAATAGTATTACTAAGCTTTTATTTAAATTTAATTTTTTGTAAAAGCAATATTTGTAGTTCATACAAGTGCACAGAAGTTTGAAAGTTTATATTTTTCAAAAACATATAGTGTTCTGTCTTTCCACCTCTAAATCTACATATTGCAAATATTCAAACAGAAACAAATACTGAATTTTTTAGCAGTTTTGTGCCCTAATCCACAGATCTCACCAAAAATCTAACAGGATTAACAAAACCCAAAAAAACCTTCTAAATAAAAGGAGAATTCAGAGTAAATATAATTTCATCAAGTCTCTCTAAGCATAACCTTTCCAACAAGAGGAGCCTATGAAAGGAAGACAACATATTCAAACAGGATTTTCTACCTTGAAAAAGTGCCCCTAATGTCAACAGATTTCAGAAGGATGTAAATGTTTTACAGTTAATATCAAATTTTACACTGAAGCTCAAATCCCTTAAATTAACATCAAATATCACAGCGAAATTACTATCAAAATTATGTCATTTAAATAGGACAGACTAATTTTCATGTCAGGATGAGCTGTGACCTTTCAGAAATGAGTTAAGTGGGAAGTCCAGTTCCCAGCAGATAAGCAATCAAGAAAAGAAAGAAAGGGGGGAAAAAAAGACCACCAGAGCTATAAATAAACTATTCATATCTTTTGTTGAGTGAATACATTAGAGTAGAAAAAGTATGTTGGAGAGTCTGTGGTAATTTATATTTCAAAAATTTAAGGCACCATTTTATGTTTCTATGATTCTATGCTGCTTTTTTTTTTTATTCTTGGTGTGGGTTTTTTGGTTTGTTTTATTATATATGTGTTTTCTTTAATTCCTTTCAGTCCCTGTTAATTTCTAGCTCTGCTATGCTTTTTCTGTCCTCTTATTTTTTTGGGGCTTTCTGCAAATTTGTCTTTGACATGCACTATTATGTCAATGAACACATAATTCAATAACAATTAAATTTCTTGAACTTCAGAATGCAGAGCTATGCCATTTTGCTCTGGTAATTCACTTTGTGGAACTGCTGGCACATAATTTTGTCATTTAAAACACTTCTGGTAATTCTATGCATTGATAGTTCGGTTACATTATACTGTCAATAAGTCATGGATGTTTAAAAAAGAGACTTTGCCATACTTATAAAATATGCAGGAAAATTACCTTATTATCCATTTGAAAGTTGAAAACCATCCCAATCTGTAAAAATCTTTCTTTAAGCAGGAAATAACTTGATATAACATCTTCATCTGTAGGTCGGAGACCCTATTATTATTCTTAAAATATTAATCCTTTGTTTAAAAATGCATTTACTCATTCAGATATGCTTTTACACTTTATCAATTAAATAAATAAAAAAAGCTTTAATAATTTTTTTTATTAGATGGATAATTTCTGAATTTAACTCTAAATCATTTCAAAGGATACATTAAAAGTTTTTTGTGACTTAAAAAGTTTCAACTACTGACTTACAGGAACAGAGCTGTCTGCTGTTTGAGCACCTATTTTCCAAGGTCAACCTTGATTAAACTCCATTTAATCATAAAATCACAGAATCACAGTATTATTTGGGTTAGAAGGGACCTTAAAGATCATCTAGTTCCAGTCCCTCTGCCATGGGCAGGGACACCTTCCACTAGACCAGGTTGCTCCAAGTCCCATCCAACCTGGCCAACTTCGAGGGATGCAGGAGCCACAGCTTCTCTGGGCAACCTGTTTCAGTCTTTCACCACTCTCATAGTAAAGAATTTCCTCCTAATATCTAATCTGTAGGCTGCGACGATCCCAGCAGAGGCAGAAAACTGGAATGGTTTATTGGAGTTAGAGTTTCATATTTAAAGGGTTTAGGGTTTACGTATTTCACAGGAGGTTTACATATTCATTGGGGAGTTTGTATATTCATTCTATTAAAATTGGGGGGTTTTACAGGGGTGACATAAGGGAAAAACCCAGGTTGACAATCTTGGGGTCTTAGGAATTACCTCATGGGAAGAATTCTACTTTATCTTGGGAGATTTTACAGAGGGGAACAGGTAGCACAAAGGGAGAGAGAAAACACAAAAGGTTTTCTGCACAGGTTTGATGAGATCAGGGCGTGGTTTCTCCAGGCTTGGGCAGGACATTCCAAACCCGTGACATCAATGGATCCTTGTCTGGACTCTAGGTGAACATTTTTTCCCAGTGTCTGTCAGCCCAAGGCTTTTGTTTAAACTTAGCAATTTTCTTTTTCTCATATCCAAAGTTTGGAATCCAACAGACTGCCTTCAGGTGCTGGAAAACTGAAATTATGTGTCCCCAAAGCCTTCTCTTTTCCAGGCTAAACAATCCCAATTCTCTCAGCCTTTCCTCACAGCAGCTCCAACCCTCTGATCATCTTGGTGGCCTCCTCTGGACTTGCTCCAGTAGGTAATTTGTCAAACCAGCTGATGGTTTACATAAGTGATAAAGATCCAATTTTCCAGTAACCTGCAATGCCTTATACACATTCTCTAACTTTGAAAGATGAAAAAAGAATGAGATTTGTCTGAAGAAAAGAAAAACCCACCAAGATTGTATTGCTTTCTTTTAGTCAGTAGGCTGAATTATGTGAAAATGAAGGTGAGGAGAAAGGATATGTACTGAAAGAAAAAAGTGTATATTGTTGCATCTTTTATAAAAACAGAAGGAGAGATCTTCAATTTGTAAAGAAATGCACTTATATTCTGAACACACTTTGATCAATCTTATTGAAAAATATGTCTGATAATATCCAAAGCAGACACAGTAGAAGTAAAAGTATAATGAAAAGCTTGCCATACAAGCATATAGATTGGAGACACAATAAAAACCCTCAAGTACTGGGAATATTTCAGCGTGTAGGATAATAAAAAGGGTTTACACATCAATATCTTAACTATGTTTTATATTTTTTTGTTGGACAGAGAGGAAGATAATCATAATGAAAAAAGAAAGAAACACAAACAAAAAAACAGACTAAAATATATGATGATAACAGTGACTCTAGGAAAAAACAGTCATAAGTAATTTTGATTTAGTTTGTTTAATATGCAAAGAAATTCTGTGATGCAGTAGAATTCCACACACACAGAAAAGATGTGCTAACAAATCTAACCTTTGTTGTTTCATTTCAAAATATTTTTACTACTTTCCAGAGGTGACCTTTTCAAATAATTTCAGTGGATTGTTTCTAGAAGAAAGTTTATTTTCTTTGGGCATACGCATTTCTAAAGGGAGATAAAAAAAAAAAGTGGTGACAAAAAAGAAAAAAAGGCTGTTATAATTTTCAGCTAATAATATTACTTGTCTGTTCCTTATGATAGGACACATTTTTGCTAGGAAATAAGCAGATAGGGAGTGAAACGTAGAGAATATAAAACAAGAGTTACATTCATCCTCATCAATGCACAATTTCAGAATTTCCTACCACCTGACTTGGTGTTAAAGTAATGATTTTATTTTCATTTCATCATCATTTTGTACCAGAATTTCTGAATTAAAAAAAAAAAGAAAAAAAAAGCCAATAGAAACCCCAAAAGCAAACAAATCAAGAATTAACAGCTAAGAAAATGTGACATAAGTTTAGGGGTAAGAAGTGTGGTTAAGATCTTTACTACAAAGCTGTGTCTTGTCAACTGCTTTGAAAATTGTTTTAAGGATTACATGAATAACAAACAAAACAAGCTTTGCAATAGTGATAGGTAACTAATTTTTCATTTTGTAAGTAGACTAGAAAGCAGGTTTTCTCTGCACTAGATAACCAAAAAGGATCAAAGAGTAACACAAGTCCCCTCGCTTTAGAGAGCACTAGCAAAAGAAGCTGCACTACTTCCTTTTTTCCACTTTATCACCTCCTCAATCTCATCTCATTTGAGAAATCAATTGCTGAATACACACCAAGGATTTTTATTCCTCCCTCTTCGCCACTCCTACAACCTGAGAAGATTACTGGAAACTGTCTGTCCGGTATGGATGCCCTGACCAGGAGATTATAAACTCTTATAACAAGGTATCATTACTCCTGTCCTAATTCACTTTGCATAAAGCAGTTAATGGTTCATTGAACCAGAAAGGACAAAGAGATTACAAAAGAAACCAATCTAATCAGTTAGAAAGAAGGAGACCTTCTTTCCAGCTTCAATTTCGAAAACCTTCATAAAACTTCAGTGAATAATATCAAGTACAGAGACAGTCCTTAATGAAATGCCTACAAGATACTGTGGTGGTGGGAACTGTAACAACATTTTAGAAGAGGAGGTTTAATAATACTATGAGTATTATTAGTTAAAGTACTAATTTTTATGCTTTTCATTTTGTTCTTACTTTACCAAAAAACTCAGAGAGAAACTCCACATTCTTAGTTCTAGCCCTGAAGAGCATGTTGATTTTTTACATAAGATATTTAAGAAATTTAAAATAGCTGCAATTCAGAATATAAAAGACTTTAAAAAAAAAACAAACAAAAAATGAAAACAAACCACCCCCCCCCTCAACCTTGCAATTGTAATTTATTAATGATACACAGGTTGAAATAGTCCCTGGTAAGAAAGAATCTAAAAAACTGTTATGATTTTTGTCTTGAGTAAGAGGAGCAAAAGTGATGGGTGGAAGACTGTAATTTTAGTGTTACTGAGTTTAGCAAACTATTTCTTAAAATTCAGGTTTACAAAAATCTCAAGAAAAAAGAAAACTTGTTTAATAACACCTGTGTGTGCAAAATCTACAGGAGACAGGTTCAGACAACAGTTACCATATGAAAAATTACCTGTATATTTTAAAGTACTTCTACCTACTCATTTAAAACTGTTGCCTTTTACAGTCATGAGAGTTTATTTAGAGCTTGGCAATATTAGACATCACTGGTTTCTGCTCTTATTCTCCAATCCATAGCACAGTAATATCAATCACAAGTGTAGGTTTCAAACTTAAAAAATTCTATGTGATGTCTACGGTATAATTACCAGTGAAATCTACGTTTACATGAAGCTTTAATACTACTGCATGAAAATCAAGTCAGTTGCAGAAGAATTAAATTTCAATTAATTTTTTATATAATACATAATAGAGTTACTCTTTACTCTTGCATGCCAAAATGCATAAGACTTTTATATGGTTGGATTATAAAGTAGCTAAAGTTGAATTTTTATAACTGCTACATTGCTATATCATAACCATATATCTATTTAGCTATATAAAGAGAAAAATACTCTTACAGCTGATGTTTAAATCTATTTTTAAATGTCTTTCCACTTATGTTCAGCCTACGGACTCCCTTAACATTCCAATTTTCAGTGTCAGAACATTAAATCTTTTTTTTTCCTGAAGTCAGCTGATATAAAAATAAGAAGAAAATTGAATCCTCACATTGCTGTTATCAGCATAGAAAGTAGAGGAATTATTTCAGTATGGAATTCTCTTACTTGGATTGTTTGGTATTACTTACCCCACTTATAGAGATACTTCAGAATATTCCTGATAGCTGGTGAAGAGTAGATGCCAGACAATTTTTAGAAGTGAATAACAGTGCAAAACAACCATATCCATTGCTTAAAAAAAATTACTTTTCTTGGAAACAAGACCAGATAACCTCACAGGAAAATAAAGGCATTATTGCACCAGGGGAGGTTTAGATTAGGTATTAGGAAAAATCTTATCACTGAAAGAGTGGTCAGAGATTGGAACAGGCTGTCCAGGGAAGTGGTGGAATCACCATCCTCAGAAGTGTTCAGGAAACACATGGATGTGGCACTTAGGGACGTGTTTTAGTGGTGACTTAAGGGGTATGCTCAATCTTAGTGGTCTTTTCCAACCTTAACAATTCTATGATTACAATTATTGAGGTTCATGGAGAAGCTTACACTGAATTTTGACAACTCCTGTAAATACCCTTTGCTTTCAAGGTCTCTTGAACATAGTGAAAACCAATCTAATATTGTATCCTACAAAATCTGTCTTCACTTTGTAATGTGAACTCAGCCTAAAAGACCTGAGTTCAAATAGTGTTACATGGTTGATTAAAACCAGAAACTGTGAATATTTTACCTTTAAAAAACATTTTTTTTTGTATTCTGCAAATTCTAACCTTCATGTACAAATGTTCTAATTAATTCTCCCTCAGACACTCATTGAAATGTAAAGTCATACAGTCTATTGCTCTTCTAACTCAACCCATTTCCACTCAAACTGGGTGCTTTACAAAGAGAAAGCATTTTTAATGGATTTTATATTATTGAATTAAAGTAACAAAAAAAAATCAGCACTCTGCATGATATTAATTAGGCCAGCCTATGCATTTGAAGGTAATCTGTTTATTAGTGTGATTCTAACTGCTAATACTGAATCTCATAATAAATAGATCAGTTAATGAAGAGTCTAAATTAAGAGCTGTGGAAAACAATCTGGGAGAAGAACAATAAAATATCTAATATTTACTATAACCTCGAATTCTCACAGAACACTTTCACTGTTCTAGGCTTATTATCATCATGGCCAGGCTTAGCAAACAAAGGTTTGAGAAGGATTCTATCCATACTTGCTTATTAACTGTTGTTATATATTACCAAATAATATACTGAAAAAATGGAAAATATTGAAAAAAAAAATATATGAAAGTTTAACAGTGTAAACTAAATACTGAAAAAGATTAAAAGAGATTCTCATTGTTTCTGTCCTGAGTGGATGAGTTACCCTAAATTTCAAACCTCATAAGGAGCGAGTTCTTGATCTCGTGAACACAACCTTAACATTAAATAATCTGTTCAAGAATCCATTGCTAAAAACCCCTGCTTAGGAACTTCTACAAAGAGCTAAGCAGTTCCTGAACTCCTCTTCCTAAATTTTTTTAGAAATTACCTTTCTGTGCAAAGACATAAACTCTAAGGTAAGGCACTTGAATCACAGCCTGCTCCTAAGAAATTCAGGCATAGACATTTGTAAGGATTGGATGGCGTGAAGTAGAAAAATATTGGTGCAAAAATGACATAAAAGACAGTACAAAGAGGAAAGACAGGTAATTTAAAAAAATCACATATAACAGCTTAAAGGTCTTTTTAGTACTCTTGATATTCAAATTACTAATTATAACTTCAGTCAGAAGAAACATATTGACTAAAGAAGATGGCGTAGCAGCTTCACAAAAGTTAACAAAAATCTATCATATTTGTCTGCTAAAACTCCTCTATGAGTATTATTCTTAAAAAAACATTTGTCAGATAACCTGATATTTATTCTTTTCCAAGCTGACTCTAGATCCTTGAGCTACATTCATGTACTCTAGTTCTTGAACACCAGATTCAGCTATGGTTTGGTAAGTATCACACTTATTAGAAACTACAATAGTCAAATATAGATCAAAATTTACAAAATCGAAAGAAGGCCAAAGGAACAGAGTGGAAGTGTTCATATACACCTGATTGTTTACTTCTGTGTCATATCAGACAAGTATTTTAATGTATATACATTTAGCTACATAAATAATAATATTTTAGCACTTCTGTTCTTTGAATGCAAGGACTTAAAATTTGGATCACCTGTCTGACTGACTTCTCTGATGTTCAACTTTGAATTTAAATATTTAAAAACTTAATGAAATGATATTTTGTTTTCACATTCGGAAGGTTTGTTTTCAGGATTTGTGGATTATTCCAGAAGAAGCTTGGTTTGTGCACCTATTAGTTGTGTGTTCACTATGTTGGATTTTTCTGAAAGAGAGGCTGCACATCTTAGAGTAAACTGGGAAAACCAGTTCATTTCATATGGACAGACTATCAGATGTTAATAATACAGAGTTCATTTCATGACACTGATAAGAATTCAAATATCCTTTCTGAAGTGATAGCAAATTATGTTATATTCTTTTATCGTTGCTTATTATTAGAAAGCTGGACACTTACGCCTTGTCTTTACTTCAGCATAAAAGCTGAGCCTCTAGGCTTTTTTAACCACATCTATTTTGGGTTGCAGTATTACAGTCATATAGATTTTCAGTGTCTTTTATTCTAACTATTCTCAGTAAATAATGGTCATCTCAAACAGTCATAAAAGCATCTCTGTTTTAATCATAATCCAGGTAAGAACACTAGAAGATAACAAAAAGTAGCAACATGTAAGTAACTTTATGAATAGTAAAGCCTTACTTGGTTATAAATTTTATCCATAATTGCCCTGTCTCAGTCTTAAAGCAGCACTGTAAAGGTAAGTAGATCCCAGCAAAGTCAGGGCTGTGCACCTTTTAACCCCCTGCTTCCATGGGTGTTAGATCACATTTGTGTTTGCTCATCCTTTCATTCCTACATGTAATGTGTTAAAGATCACAGAGTCACAGAATGGGCCAGGTTGGAAGAAACCACAGTAGATCATCTGGTCCAAGCTCCCTGCTGAGGCAGGGTCATCCCAGAGCACACGACACAGGATTGTGACCAGATGGTTCTGGAATATCTGCAGTGAGGAGACACCACACCCTCTCTGGGCAATCTGTTCCAGTGTGTAGTCATTCACAAACAGAGTTCTTCTGGGCTTAGAACAAACATTTGTACATGAAACAGGTATTTATCATAAAGAGAATCCTGTGCTATTGGAAAACAAGTTATTGCTTTTCCTTCCTCAGTGGCATGGTCCCAGATATGAGTCAGCAAGGGAAGGACACAAATGTGGTGCTACTTTTAGACACATTGATTTCCTCAAATACTGACCTAGTGAAAAAGGTGAAGACAGAATAAGTACCCTACTGAATGGAAAAATATTCAATCACTGTCTACCAAGCTATCAAAATATTTAAAGAGTTCTGAGTGGGAAATGTGCACAAAGAATTCTTAATCAGTAGGTGTGCTGTTTTGACCCTGTGTGGATACCAGCGCCCATCATAGCTGCTCTATCACTGCCCTCCTCAACTGAACAGAAGAGAGAAAACTGAACAAAAGACTTGTGAGTTAAGATAAGGATCAGGAGAGATCACTCACCAGTTACCATCATGGGCAAAACAGATTTACCTGGGGAAATTATTTGAATTTATTATCAATCAAAACTTTCCCGGCTTAACTTTATTCCCAATTATCTATCTCCTCCCCCCCAGGTCCTACCAGGAGCCTGCTCCATCACAGGCTTCCTATGGGGTCATAGGCAGATCTTCAGGCATCCACGTATCCTGATTTGGGGCCCTCCATGGGCTGTGGGTGGATTTCTGCTCCACCATGGACCTCCATGGGCTGCAGGGGCACAGTTGCCTCACCTGGCTGCACCAGGGGCTACAGGGGAATCTCTGCTCCCACGCCTCCTCTCCTTCTTCACTGACCTTGGTGTCTGCAGGGCTTTGTTCTCACATGTTTTCACACCTCTCTTCTGAGGCCACAATTACTTCTGTGCAATAACATTTCTTTTCCCTTTTTAAAAATTTTGTCACGGAGGTGCTACCCAGTGCAGAGCAAGAGATAGTACTCCTAAGCCATTTTGCTCCCAGGGACATGATTAGAGACTGAACAAATCAAAGTGGGAAGCACCCTTTTAAGCATGTTGCATTGAATAGAAATATCTGCCCTTTCTTACATTTGTCTATAATATAGAGAATCCTATTAAAAATGAGATTCCCAACTATTACTTAATAATGCATCATCTTTACTTGAGTGGCAGAAATGAAACATTAGAGCCTGAGTGAGGGAGGAAAAAAGTGTCAAGTTTTCCCCACAGTTATAACCTTTGTCTCTTTCATACATTTGAAGTCATTGCTGAATACAAAAAGAGACACATGATGGGCTTCTAGCTGAAAATGTAGGTGGATTCTTCAAATTGTCTGTGGAGAATGAACCCTAATTCTTCCATCCTAATTGCAGTTTAGTAAAAGTTGTAGTTAAAAAAATTACTGTATTCAAGCAGCAGAGAACTGTATTTTTACCCCCTCCATATTGCCTTCATCACTTTAGTAAGAGAAGTTGCCACAGTGGAAGGCATTCTGTCCTGTGAGGACAGGCTGTCCTACAAGAAAAGGCTGAGAGAACTAGGATAGTTCAACCTGGAGAAGAGAAGGCTCCATGGAGACATTACTGCAGTTTTTCAGTGCTTAGAGGGGGTTTATAAGAAAAATGGGGACAAATATTTAGAAGGGGTCGTAGCTATAGGACAAGAGGTAATTTTAGTTCAAACTAAAATATGGTAGATTCAGACTAGATATAGGAAGATTTTTGTTACAATGAAAGTGTTCAAACACTGGAATAGGTTGTCTTTAATGTCATTTAATCATCCCTTCCAACTCAAACCATTCTGTAAGTCTATAATTCCAAGAATATCATAGACCTGCTTGGAAAGATGGGATTTTCCACATGGAATATAAAATCAATGCACCGTTCATAAACAGTCAACTGTCTTCAGGACATGTAATAGTGAGCTACATTTGGGGTTTTTTGGGGGGGGCAACTAAAGGCACTTAGTCTTCAGTGCTATGTTTCTTTTGAGATATTCACCAACAGCCAACATTCCTGTGCCTCTTCATCATGGCTTATTGATGACCTCATGTCCCTCACCCATCTGTCCAGAGGCAGTCCTCTCTACAGCTCTGCAGCAGGATTCATTGCCTACTAGGTCTCTGCTCCTCTTTCTGTAGGTCATTACCTCTAAGCATCATGCTCCACTGAGCAATGTATTCCTTCCTAATTACTTCAGTCACCTCATGAATGAAAACACACTCATTCTTGCTGAGACAGAACTGAAGGATTTTTATCTCCTTCTGCTCCATAACCACGGATCCTCACTTGGGCAGCTTTCATCATCAGTAATTTGAAGGCCTAAAGAACTAAAATATTTATTTGTTTAAATCTTGATGACAGATGAGCCTCTCTTTGATGGGCAGATCAAAAGATCTGCAGAAAACATTCATCAGTTCCACTTAATTTTAGCCTGAATCAAGTAGGTTTAGCTGACAATATAACAGAGCATAGAAGCAGAAGTATAATTTATTATGGCAGGAAATAAGTCTGATTACTTTAAGAAAGTACTTTAAATTTACTTAGGAAAGTAAATTTAAAGGTATCACATAGATCAATAAACTACAGCAGAAGTGTTAACTATGTTTTATAGAAGTTACAGCTACTTTAGCAAAGTATTTGGTACTGTTTCCCACAGCCTTCTCCTAATCAAATTCACAAGATACAGGCTGGATTGATGGTCTGGGAGATGAGTAGGAAATTGAGTAACATTTTGTACTCAGAGAGTGGGAGTCAATGGTTTTTTCTCAAGCTGGCATTGCATCACAGATGTGATCCCTCAGGGACCAAAACTGGTCTCCATTATATTTAACACCTTCACAAATTATGAGAAATATCTCACTGAGAGACCTGGGCAGGCTGGAAGAATGGGCTAGCAAGAACAATAGGAAGTTCAACAAGTGAGAAAAAAACTACCTGTGGGTCCTAGTAGACAATAAGCTGAAGGTGAGTCAGTAGTGCACAACTGCAGCAACTAAGGTGAATCATACACTGCATCCACAGGGGTATCACTAGGGGAGATGGAGATGAGAACATCCCACTCTACTCAGCACTTGTCAGGTTACACCTGGAGCACCATGAGCAGTTCCGGTCCTCACCATTTAAAAGACAAGGACAGACCAGAGAGGGTCCAAAGGAGGGCCACAAAGATGGTCAAAGGGCTGGAAAACTTGCCTATGTGTAAAGACTTAAGGCTTTAAGTATTGTCGCCTTTCTTCAGGAGAGACATTATCAAAGTGTTCCAGTACTTCAAAGAGGGTGAAAGCTCTCTCTTTACAAGGAATCACATTGGGAAAAAAAGGGGCAACCACTACAGGATGCACCACGAGATTTTCCTCTTGATATAAGATTTTTTTGCAGCATGAACAGTCAGTCACTGGAACAACCTCCCCACAGATATGTTAGAGTCCCCATCACTGGAGATTTTCAAGACATGACAGGACAGGTTGCTAGATAATCTCACCCAGGTTTCCTTCCCCATGAAAAGTTGGATCAGAGGATCTTTGAATGTCTGTGCCAAATTTGCTGTTACATATACCTAAGATACTATGTGCAGAATAAAGAGTGCCCAAAAACATGCAAATTGTAGCAGTATCAGTAAATAAGAAGCTGCTGTTCAATCAAACAAGGAAAACAGTTTCCTTTAAACAGCTAAGGAATTAAAGGTCAACTTATTGATGATGTAAGTGCTTCCTCTCCAGAGCTGTGCCTTTCCTATCTATAACTGTGACAGGACAGTCTAAAGTATAGCATAGTTAAGACCTGAAATTTATACACCAAATTATTGGAATTCATTAACAAGAAACTTAATTGCCTCTCCCCACCCAACAAATTCCCATTTCCCTTTCTGTCTGTGGCCTAAGAAAGAAAATGTTCTATCTGAAATAACTGCATGAGTGTAAATATTAAATCAGCATAGGAGAGATAGTCTTGGTTAACACATAATTTTCATTCTTTTCCTTTGTAATCGTGTAACTATATTCCATTTTCTGCCCTTGGAGAAGTTAACAAACCTTGAACCTTGCAAACCAACCAGGGTTATGAAGTTTCTTATACAGGAACTTCTTTTGATTTTCCGTTGACATTTTTCTCTTCTTTAAAATAATCAGCAATTACTGCCTTCACAACTGCTGAACACTGCCCAAAACTGTTTGCTTTGATTTAAAATGCACTTTAGGAGGCAGTTTCTCCCTTGGGACTCAACATTCCCTTTAAAATTAGTACTCGTGGTAATTGCAGTTCCAGAGTAGCACATACAGTCTGTAATTTGTGGAACCTTCAAGTCTTCATGGAATATTACTTCCTTACATTTGACATTTACAAAAGATTGTAGAAACCTGTCCAATAAAAACAGAACCCACTTTTTCTCTTCCAATTTGTTTTAACTGAACACAATGAAATATGCACCAACACTGAAAACATCTTTCACAGAAAGAAGCATCACGGAGAGTAGCACAGGAAAAAATCCTCTCACTAATATGTAGGTAAATTTCTTTCTTACATTATACACCTGCAGTGACTGTCTAGAGAATGCTCTAAAGAAATTACATTTTCAGTCATAAGCAACCACAGGAAAACTAATAAACTGTATAAGTATGGAAGCAAGAAATCTTAATCCAAATATTTACCAGAGAAATCATAATAGTGTATGTGATGTCAATAGTTGAGTATTGATGCTGGTAATTTAACCAGAAAATAGCTAGTAAAATAAAAAGAAAGAAGTGTAAATAGTGTTTTAAATGACTTTATGAGGGTTAGAATCATACATAGGAATGAACTAAGCTCTATTTTTGCAAAAACTGTATGCATGCACCTTCTTAAGATGTGAGCAACCCCAACAAAGTTCATTTTTTGTTTAAAGAAATAGGATTTAACTATGGGTCCCAGTCTTTCATATTATTTCTGTGAAACCTTCCAGCTTGTCAATGTCACAGGTTTGCTGGGAACCTTCTTTGAAAAACAGTGATCAATTGATTTCATTTGTTCACAATCTCTTTCCAGGTATAGGAAAGAAAATGTCAACATTTTCTGCAAAATACAAGGGTATTTTTTAAGAACTGTAACATATTATATTTTTTTCTGATAAATATATTTTTATTGTTAAATATATTAAATATATGTTAAATATAAATATATAAAATATATATAAAATATATAAATATATTTTTATTGTTAAATTGTGCCAGTTTTCAATCAAGTTTATAATATGAGCAAACATTAGGCACAGGCAGAAATCCTTCAAGTAAATTTTCTTTCCCTCAAAAAAGCAAGAAAAGAGACAAAAAACCAAAAAACTCTGAACAGATGAATAGAAAACCTTAAAAGAAAATACAGATATTCAAGAAATGTGTTTTTACTTCTCTGGAATTAGCCTATGCAGCCAATTTTTGTGTGACATAAGGCAGAACAACTTGCAATACTTTGTGTAACAGCTGTCTTAGGCCCAGAACAGGTTAACCTGCATCAATTCTTCATGCAAAGGTTGACTCTCTGAGCCATGGGTGACTAATTTGCAGTTATTTTATTTCACTTTGAAAGTGAATAACAAACACAGGTATACAAACTATTTACAGATATGGGGGAAGAGTCTGAATTCACAGAACACCACAAAAGCGAGTGCTTCATTTAAGAAACAAAGTGACCATGGCTGAAGCTAATAAAGTACTGCAGATCTAATTGCACTTCCATTTCAAACCATATGACAATCAGAAGGGACAGCACTATACAGACAAATCCCTAGAGCTTATCTCAATGAGTCTGTAATACCATCTAATGTCAATAGCTTCCAATCCTGATTCTGTTATAGCAAATAAAAGCAGAAAATAAAGAGTGACTAAACTTCAGTTAGTTAGAAGCCAACAACAAACTTTTGTTTAAACTAAATATTTGGGAGGTTTTTCACTTTCCATGTCACACTTATGTCATTGCCTTTTTCCTTTTCATTCTTCCAATTTCCTTAAACATTTTCTCCCAAATCAAGACTCTCATCTCTTCATCCTTTTTCATTATGATTTTCAGATTATGCCAATGCTTTTACTATTTTTTTTCCTTTTGGTTTTTTTTTTGGCTTTTTTTAAAGTTATATTTGGACCAACATTTTCATCTAAGAGATAATAAAAATTTCCCGAGAAGGTTGTTAAGGAACAGTAATATAATCTCTAATTTGCTTCCATTAGGGAAAAGTTCTTTAGAGTTCTTTAGCGCAGAGTTAAATTGATGAAAAATAGCACATCTCTGTGATAAGTTTTAGCCATAAAGATTATTTCATATACTGTATTCACATACAAGTAGATAGATCTCATGGAAATCCCATGTGACAAGAAGACAGATACCCCATTTTCCAAAATTCTGCTTTGCATTAGTCACTCACTGCTTCTGAGAACACTAAAGACTAATTAGTCTTTCTTGATTTTATATCTGCCAATGCATCATGTGCAATCAGATTCATCCAAGGGGAGAGTCATCGTTTTTCTCTCTCCTGGTCCTTCCAGTACTCAAAAATATTGTTGCAAGTCACTGAACAGCAGAACAGAACATTCTGGTCCTGGAAACTCCATCAGGATTTTTAAGTCTCAGTAAGCATATTTCCAAAAAGCTACTGGGTGTATGTTTGTTTGCATGATTTGGGGGATTTTTTTTTTTAATATCACTTCCCAGTTATTCACATTTGTTTTAAAATGGTTTCAGTTCAACTTACGAAAAACATCCCAAAACATACAAACCAACCAACCATAACTAAGAGTTGCACGCGAATATTATATAAATTTGGGAAGTGAAAGCCCTTTTGACATCAGTTCAGACTTTAATTCAGTCACTGGCATGTTCTCAGTGTTGTTCCCACAAGACAATATTATTTGTAACTGAATCATACCACCATCAAATGGTGTGTAGAAAACTGGTAATCCCTGTGCTCATCTGGCTCAACTTCACATGTGAAGTGGGACTGTGACCTGTACTAGATAGATCATCTTTGAGTTTTATTGGCCAAGTATTGAAAACCTTCAAGGATGGAAGACCCCTGACTTTTGTGGACAATCCATTCAGCACTGCACCGCCCTTCTGGTGAAAAGCTTTATCTTTGATTTTCCAAGCCACCTCTCATACTACATCTGAGTTTGTTGCTGCTGAGAAGAGCTTGACTCCATCATCTTTTCAATTTTTATTTAAAAGACTGTAGAGATGTTTGTCAGAGAAAACAAATCCAGAACCCTTCACCTCTTCTCAAGGCTGGTGTGTTCTAGGCCCCTGACCATCCTGTAGCCCTTAGCTGGACCCTCTTGAAGAAGTTGTGTCCAGTGTATGCAGCATCCCCAGTGTAGCCTCACCACTACTGCACAATGTGGGGAGAATAATTTCCCTCCACTACATAAATTCTGTACTGTTGGAACTGCAGAATCAATTTTGACCCATTCATATAATACATAATAATTAGAAATATAGAATTTGTAAAGAATATTTACAGCAACTCTGATAGAAATATTGTAGTTAGACTGAACGAGAAATAAGACAGCTGAAGTAGAAACCAGATCCTCTTCAGAAGGAGCAGTTGGTTTGGTCCAATAGTTATGATCTAAGGACTTAACTTTTAGTTAGGTTTATTCACTGAGAAATCCAGAGTATATGATATGAATACTGCCATGATTACTATGTAACTAAGACAACCAAAACCCAGATTCAGATATATAACTTCAGCAGGAAACATCAATGTTACCATAAAAAAATCAAGAAAAAAAGGTTCCATTCAATTTACTAAATTCTTCTTAGCTTCTTTATAAGAGTTTCAAAATGAGTTCATAGTGAATTGATACATCTAAACACTAATTTAATTTTCAAAATAGGAAGAAAATCAAACATAGCATCAAACATATGTGATGCATGAAGATCATCGCAAGGAATAGGAATCATAAAATGAATGCAATTTCAATTATCCAATACTCATCTTCTGATCTTTTGTTACACATTAGCTAAAATGTACTGAGAGTGTGCAGTAAATCCAATCAAACAGAAAGCCTGGAAGATTAATTAGATTTTCAAATTGAGTCCCAAAATTCAGTTTCTAAAGAAAGCAAGGTATTCTGTTTACTCACATCTCTTTTCTCTTATGCTACATGAATTCCTCAATTTAGCTTGTTGTTATTTTAAACTAATAATTTCATATAGTTCCTTTTTGCTAAATATAAGAAATTGTAAACAAATTAATATAACTTTCATTCACTGTACTTTCATTTAATACTAAAATAGAGAGACCAGAAAGGCAAGACTTCCTGAAGTTATGCTGCCCTGAACAAGAGGATGGATAGACTACAGCAATGGAAAACTAATACTTTAATGAAGTTATTGACTACTTATGTTTCACAATAAAATGATCTACTGGAGAAATAAGAAAAATGTATTAGCTTTGGCAGATTTACATCAGAGTATTAAGAACTATCTTTAAAAATGTTTCTCTATGAATTTTGGGAAAACTTTTAGGCATACCAGTTTCTGTCTTTATTCAATTGATCGTCTTCACAAAAACAAGGAAAAAAAGCGAACAAAGAAATTCAAACCAGTTACCAGAGGAATGATAAAAGTAGACTGAACATTGTAGGCAATAGCAGTACATTGTAACAATGTAATTTCCCATAATTATTTTTTTTTATTAGCATGTAATGAAGTAAGGAGTAAATATTGGTAAGGTAGGTAGTTATGTCCATTGGTGCTACTGTAAATCATCCCTAGTGTATTGCCTCTTCCATGTTTTTTCTCTATTTCTTTAGATATCTAATGTTGATAGATATTATTTCATGTTTTCTTGCAGCTGACTAAAAAGATCTTCTAAATTTTAAGAGTGATGATGAAGGTGGGCATGAATTTCCTGATCTTATGTCTTTGAAAGTTCCAATTAATCATCATATTTGAAAAAATTGAAAACTGTTTTCATATATTTTATTAAGCTACTGTAACACTCACTGGAATTTCAGACTTAGTCTTTTGGACTCTCATTTAAGAATATGTACTACCAACAGTTCTGAGCTCATCTTCTTTTCTTGTGCATTATCAGAAGACAGATGTGTGGTGTCTTTATCTCAATCCTTTCCATGCACATAAATAATATGTTGTCAGCTTTATTTTATTTAAGCATTATTAATAAGTGGCAGCCTTTGTTGCAATATATTGCTTTGTAAATGATACAGACTGGGTATTCATTCACACCAGGAATGGGCTTCAGTCTTTAACTGTTGAGCATAGAAGTGTGTCCCATGGAACACTGGTGTTCAAGAGGTAAGTACTGAGTTTGGGGCTGGTTTAGAGGATGAACAGTAAATACATGTAAACAATATGCTTTTCCATGGTTTTGGGTTGTATATTTTTAGATACAAACTTTTTTACTCAAAAGGAACTTTTTTTTTCCTTTAAATAATTATTTATTGTGTTGATACTAAACTGTACCTGAATTTGATTCACAGAGCTAGAGAGTCAGAGAATGGTTCTTGGAAAGGGTTTTGGAAGTCATCTGGTCCAATCCCCCTGCTCAAACAGAGTCATCTACAATCCATTGTTCAGGATTGTATCCAGATAGCTTCTGTCACTGAGGATGGAGACTACAACCTCACTGGGTACCCTGTGACAGTGCTCAGTCAGCCACAGAGTAAACAAACGTTTCCTGATGTTCACACGCAGCTTCCCATGAATCATTTTGTGCTCATTGCCTCTTGTCCTGTCACTGGGCACACTGAGAACAGCCAGATCTCTCCTCTTTGCATTGTCCCTTCAGGTACAAGACCCCTTGGAGCCTTCCCTTCTATTACCTAAGCACTCCAAGCTGTTTAGCTGTTTTTTACCTTTTGGGATACTGCATTCAGACACTTCCAAAGTCTTTTTTACTTCTAGTTCAAAGTCACAAAAATACTTTTGCCATCTGAAACTAATTACTTAAGACTTTCATGCTTCAATTTAAGTACATAATATTAATAATACTTTATGAGTCTTTACATCTATTTGAATTTCGTACAATCAAAATGGAGGCTGTTCAAACAATTTCCCATCACAAATGAAAATCTCGCAACCATGTTACAAATCCACCTTCACTTCAATCCTTCTACTGCAGGATATTAATTTCATGATCATATAATTTACCTTTGTGACTGGGCCTCCTGATAGCATATCTGCTACTGCATATTTAGTGACGTTTCTTAGCTACTCTGCACTGAACTTCAAAGGTTTCCCCTAAAGTCAACACAAAAAATGGATCTGTCCAAAATGCAAATAATTTTTTTCTTTACTTTAACCTCAAAGTTTTTATTTATGTATTTATTTAAGCAATTCATAAAATAAATATGACGTTTAATCTGCAAGGCAGGGGAGGAAACAAACCAAACAAGGTTTCTATGGCACCTGTCAGGAAGTGAAATGCTCTCAGTATTGCAAAAAATATGGATTTTAAAAAAGCTCTTTGCTCAGAAAATACATGAGACCATATGTGTTGTCTACAACTGTGACATCCAAAATGTCATCTGAAGTGACTGGCTTACTCCCAGTATTATTTCAGACTATGCTGGCAAGCTTGTTTGTTTTTCCTTCCAGGTGTTCTCCTTTCTGTTATACACTACAGGTGTAGCGGTCAGTGGCTCAAAGACCCAACAAACCTCAATGACAAGTGGTGTCCCTCAGGGGTCCATATGGAACCAGTGTTGTTTAATATCGTCATTAATGACACAGATGAAGGGATTAAGCACATCCTCAGCAGGTTTGCAGATGGCACCAAGCTGAGTGGTGCAGTGACACACCTGAAGGACAGGATGCCATCCAGAGGGACCTGGACAAGCTTGAGAAGTGGCCTGTGGGAATCTCATGGGGTTTAACAAGACCAAGTCCAAGGTGCTGCACCTGGGTCAGGGCAACTCTCAGTACCAATCCAGGCTGGGGGATGAACAGATCCAGAGCAGCCCTGCTGAGAAGGACTTGGGGGTGCTGGTGGGTGAGAGGCTGGACATGACCCAGCCATGTGCACTGGGAGCCCAGAAACCCCCCGTGTCCTGGGCTGCATCCAAAGCAGTGTGGGCAGCAGGGGAGGGAGGGGATTCTGCCCCTCTGCTCTGCTCTGCTGAGACCCCACCTGCAGTGCTGCCTCCAGCTCTGGGGTCCCCAGCACAGGAACGACATGGACCTATTGGAGTGAGTCCAGGGGAGGTCACCAAGATGATTAGAGGGATGGAGAACCTCTGCTATGAGGAAAGGCTGAGACAACTGGGCTTGTTCAGCCTGAAGAAGGAAGGGCTTTGGGATGACCTAATTATGACCTTCCAGTACCTGAAGGGAGCTGAAAAGAAAGATGGAGAGAAACTATTTATGAGAGCAGGACAAGGGGGAGTGGTTTCAAACTAAAAGTTAGCAGGTTTAGATTAGCTATTAGGAAGAAATTCTTCTCTGTGAGGGTAATGAGGCACTGGCACAGGTTTCCCAGAAAAGTTGTGGCTGCCCCATCCCTGGAAGTGTTCAAGGCCACGTTGGATGGGGTTCCAATCAACCCAGTCTAGTGGAAGTTGTCCCTGCCCATGGCAGGACGTTGGAACTAGATGGTCTTTAATGTCTCTTCCAATTCAAAATATTCTGTGATTCTCTCATTCTATGACTCTTTGATCCTTTTACAGCCACCAGAATTGTGACTTATTTTATAAAAGTCATGACATAGACCATTCATAGTGTGGTTTTGGTTTTTAAATAATTCATTTGTAAATATCAAGTTCTAACATTTGTGGATATATAGACTAGAGTATGAAAAGAATAGTTGTTTTTGGAGCAGATTTTAAATTTCTTCTCACTCACATCACTCACTGTTCGTTTAAAGCACTGTGACTTCACAATTTTAGAGCTCTGCAGAGTCATAGGATGATTTTTTAAAAAATAGTGAGAGCTCTCAAGAAAAACTGAGAAACAATTGTGTGTCTACAGCACATGTCTAACAAGTTCAGACAACCATCTCCAACACTGCAGATGGTCAAAACATTTCAATTGCAAATTCCATATGCTTGCTAGTTCAAAAAGAGGAAGCAGAGAAAACAGTTCAAAAGAAACATTGTCATGAGCAGGATTGTGTCATATTCACTGCTTTAACATTTTGAAACAGATTACACAATTGTTTTGAGATAAACTCATTTCATTTCCAAGGTATATGCCCTGGAATCCTCACTCCTATTCCTTGTATATGTACGTTTCCAAACAGAAGAAAAATTTGTACTCTACCCTTAAAAGTGCTATGCAATTGACTGAGTGCACTCTTCCAGTCTTTTCCTGACACTCCCAATAAATATTTTTTTCCCTGAATCAAGCTGATGTTACCACCTGGCACACTTCACCCCACGTACCAATCACAAAAGTTTTGTGAAAATCATCACTGACATAGGCAGAGAGAGAGAAAGTTTAAAGTAGCAGGAATTGAAAAGGAAGAAGTAAATAAGCAAACAAAAAGAAAAAGAGTGCTTATTTTAACCTAAAACAGAATTCAAAAAAGGTCTGTGTTTTCATAGGTTTTTTTCAAGATAGCATTTGAGACTTCTATTATCTTTAAGCATGAAAAAAAAATTGAGATAAAGCTTAAGCAAGTCAGAAATGCTGCCCATTATTGAAATCACAAACATTAACATGCAAGTCATGTGATTAAATATTTAGTCCTGTACGTATAGAAACATAGAGTCATGGAATGCTTTAGGAGGAAAAGAACCTTAAAGATCATCTTGTTCCCAACCCCCTATTGTGGACCTTTCACTAGCAGATTGCTCAAAGCCCCATCCTACCTGGCCTTGAACACTTCCAGGGATGGGGCAGCCACAGCTTCTCTGGGCAACCTGTGGCAGAGCCTCACCACCTTCAACCTCTTACTGCAAAATCCTAAAAGTTCTGAACAATCTGAAAAGACTGTGGTTCAATCTCCAACCATCTTTTACTCACCTGGCGTGGGTTGCAATGGGGTTGTTTTGGTTTCAGTTTTCAGCTGCTTGCACTATTACCTTTCATCCTTTTGAGATATGTCAAGAACCCCTAGGAGAAGCAGACGGAAATGATTATGTAGGACTCTTGATATTTCAAATGTCAAGAGAAAGAAGAAAAGTTTGAATGTATTATTATGTCTTACTAGTGCACTTCAAATCTCCTCCAGACATTACAGCTTAACAAAGTGAACAGTTCAACACACTCTGCCAATGCTTCTCAAGCCTTGTAGGTAAAGATAAAGGTCAAAGACAGTAAGATCTCAATTATCAAGGTCTCAATCAATCTCAAAAATCTCCAAGTAATTGAACTAGAGTTACTATTAATTAACAAAATTACAGTGAAACTATAAATGGTTTGCTATGTTCCAGTTAAGCCTGAGAAAGATGATTTTTAACTTATAGAGCATGAAACTATTTTTTTTAATCATGTTTATATATCGTAGTGGTCTAGGAAACCAAAATCACACAAAGGGTATATTATCTCTAAAAGGATATTATCTGACACTCTTCCTGAGATTTTTCAATATGAGTTTGTCATTTCTGATAAAATTTTTCAAACATAATAAAAAACCTTGTGAAATCACATTCTAGCTTAGGACTTTTTTTTTTTCAACTTATTTCATATACGATCAGAAAGAGAAGAACAAGAAAGTTGAAAAGTCTGACTGAAAAATCCTGCTGTTCGTGAAACCACTTCAAAAATTGGGACCTGGTTCTATTCAATTGCTTCTTTTTGAAAAGAACACACACAAGGAAAACATCAAATAAAAACAAAACACAAACAAAAAATCAGTGAAGAAAATTATCTTGAATGTATTGCCTGGGGCAATGATTGAAGTAGTCAAAGTTCTTTCTTTAAAACAGAGATGCTTTTTTCTTTTTGGTTGTGTTTATAAATAGACAAGGACTACTGAAAGGATTAGAGACATTACTCAGAAATGTCCTTGAGTTGTCATTTAATGGAGGCAACTCTAAAATATATTCACTACCTGCTCCCATTAGATTCACTGGGAAGAAGAAAAAAAGGAACTCCCATATATTGTCAATGTTAAAAAATGAAGGCAGTGCAGTTATTTCAAAAATTTTATGTAATTATTTTGAATGATGTGAAAGGACTATTCAGATTTTATTTTTAGCAGAGCGACTACTACAGGCAAAGAGGCTCTCAAAAAAAAAATCACAACAGACCACTTAAACAAAAGTGAAGCTGTCAGTTTTGTTCTGCAATCAAAGGTAAACAGGGATCTCAATTAACTTCTGGCATTTATATGCCTAATTACTCCTCACCATAATTAAAAACATATTCTATGACCTTAAACCCACAGAAGCTATATATGACTGAATTGTGTTGCTGATCCAACCTTACTGATTTTAGTTTTGAATCCAGCATCTTGAAATTGGGCTCTGCATTTATTTTCATTCTTGAGTCACAGCCTGAAAACCATTTTCTAAATTTATTTCCCTCAAAAATTATGAAAGTCACATTTATACTCTCATTATAATAGTAATAATAGTAATAGTAAGGCTGGAACTGAGGATACATTTGTGAATTATTTCATGTTCTTAACATATTCTGAAAATTTAGAATTAACAGGAATGAAAGTTTGTTGTTTATAATTATTATTATTATTATTATGAAGAAAGAAGAAGAAGAAGAAAGAAGAAGAAAGAAGAAAGAAGAAGAAAGAAGAAGAAAGAAGAAGAAAGAAGAAGAAAGAAGAAGAAGAAGAAGAAGAAGAAGAAAAAGAAAGAAGAAGAAGAAGAAGAAGAAGAAAGGCAGAAAAGGGGTTTCGCCTGATTATCCATGTAGAGATTCACTAGTGGTCTCTCAATAAAAATGAGAAGAATTTGAGAGGTTGATTCTTCTAGGAAAACCTCTCTGAAGTAATTGTAACCTACCAAGTTTTGTCACAGGCATATTTCAAGGGACAATCCGCCTGTAAAGCAAACCCCATTAGGGCTCTGATTTTTTAAATGGATAAGCTGGTTGAATATTTCAGCCTGTGCTTGTGAAACAACAATATAGTAACAATTATTTTAGATCATTAGGCTTTTAAAATTTAAAAAGTACTATGTAGGCACCTGAATAGCAAAGGTTTAATAAAGCAGCTTGAAAGGTCTGACTGTAGTCTCCAAGACAAGCTTTTGAATGCTGTGAAAGACTCAGCTTGATATCAATTCTCTTTTTTCAACTTTTTTGGATATGGTTTTCTTCCCCAGTAGGGAAAAACACTTTGGTAATTGCTTAACTCTTAACAAATATTTAAATCACTAAACCCTCACTATGCCCTCTGAATAGGAATGCATTCCTGAAATGGAATTGTTAAGCTCAGTCATTCAGAGACTCCTTTTTTCTTCTTTCTTTTACTTGTCAATTTTTCCTCAGATTAAATTCCATTTGGTGAATGCTGTTAATAAAAGAGAGAGTATTCTTAATTATGTATATTGGTAATAAATAATATTCTTATTCATTTTTCCAGACACAGTAGGATAATAGCTGTTTAAGGGGAAGAAGAGTCTGCCAATTTTAGGAGAGCAATGAAGTTGGAAAAAAGTCAGTTTAAAAATTATATTATAGAGTTGCTAATTTCTCTAAGTGTGAGTTATCATTTGAGAGGAGAAGGGCAGTGAGTTTCCTAAGACTGAAATCTTATCTAGTATGAGGATAACCCATTGCCAACAAAGCCATGAATCTGACAATTAAATGAGAACATCTAAAGGAAAATTAATTTCACAAATTAACTCATTTACATGTAAATTTCCAATAACTATTTAAATACTACTGTATATACTTGAAGAAAAGAAATATGTTACATCTGAGATAAAAAATCCCTATTTTCCAGTTGATCCCTAAAGGGTAGCTGCACAGAGATTTGGACTCTCCCAATCCACTTTTATATTGTCCAATGTTTGCATATTTTATTTTTAATCCACTTTTTGGAAGAGTTAGTCAGAATAATTTGTATCTGGGCTTATTTACCCGAAGGAAAAAATTAACATTATAAAACTAATTTTTCCCCACAGAAATCTAAATCTATTATTTGGATATAAAAAAAAATGTGGTATATTAATAGAAAAATAGACTGTGCATAAGTCAATCATTTTGTTTAGTCTTAAATAGGGATTGTGTTGTAACAATATGGGATTGTTAAAAAATACAAAAAAAAGAATCAAACAAAAACCAACTAACCAACCAAAAAGAAAAATAAAAAGACAAACTGAAGGACACAGTTCTTCTGAAAAAGAGGTTTAAAAAAATTCAAAGTTGTTTTTTCTAGAAGTGACTGTTCAATAAATCCTATGAAAATTCCTGCAATATTTTAGTTCTAAAATTTTTTCTGATTTAGGGAAAACTAGAGGAAAATTTTTTAAAAACAGGACTTTTTTTACTTTTTTTAATTAAGTAAGCACTAGTGAAGGAAGGAGTGTTACACGCATAGTGGTTCTGACAAATCATGTGATTCCTACATGATTATAGCATTACATGAATCCTTCATTGGGATCCAACGATTTTATATAAATGAGTAAAGAGAGACTGTCACATTTTTAGTTGTGTAAGCTTGTTTCTCCTACTAGTTAAAAGGTCAAGGGTGTAAAGTTTCCCTGTTTTCATCATTTTCCCATATATTGTTATATAAACACATGAACATATTTACAACATTTATTTTTATATTTGACCAATTTTTTTCTTTGTTCCATGAGAAGCAAAATGTACTCATACATCATTCTTAAAACAAACCCCAAGAACTTCAACATTTTTTTTGCTGTTGTTGTTTTGTCTAAGTCAGACAGACTTAGGAGGCACTTCCTCCTCTTTCAGGAAATGTTTGTTTTCCTTATCCACTCTATTTTATCACCTCCTGTGCACACTCTTGCTATCTCATCCCAAATGCAATGGAGAAACACTCATTCAAACTGTGAAATAATTGGGGTCTGTATTTCCCTGATAAGAGTAAAATAAAGACCTTGTAGCTCAGATAATTGAAAACAAACTATTTGTTCAGTTCTGAAAAGATTTCAGGATAGTGACTCAAAGCATTAATTTTTCTTCTTGAAATCAAATTTTACTTTAGTCAGTATGAAAAGATTCTAGTGGCTGTTCCAACATAGCAATTAGAAAGGTTAATTTTAGGTCTTGTGGTATTTCCTGTTTTGTCATCTAAATTCTTTTTATCACTGTAGGTAACTCATGTACCAGAACTTAAGTTGTACACCCTTCAGCAAATGCTTTCAGAGCAGTTTACCCGTAGGAAAATAAGTAACCACAAGGCTGCCCTATATGAAAATGACCCCTTCCTTTCATAAAACATGAGTATCCCTGAATGAATTTCATTCTTATTATCTCAAGCCCAGATTTGAAAGAGAGATAAACAGTAAGTGGCCCGATAGCTATAATTTTATAATGACCTCAGCAGGGAGGGTCTTCATGAGAAATAGCATTTATAAATTAACAAAAATTAAGACTCTTGACTCTTACCATGGAGTAACATGGCAAGGGGTATGTGTTGGATCAGCTCAGGATCATTCACACCTGAGCTTTTCTGAATGCTCTACAAAGTTAACTGAAGGTCTGGCTTTGAGCATGGAAGAATCTGGATTATAAAACAGGGCCAGTTATTTGAAACTTCTGAAAGGTTTTTTGCTTCTTGAAGTAGTAATGACAGTTTATGCCCAATTGTTATTTACGTCCAAGTTAGCAAATCTAGTGATCAGTAAAATCGGTGAAATCAAACAGTGAGGTTTGTTTTGCCAGAAGGACACCAATAAACTAGATACCTCCTAGAGAGGAAATATGTTCCCAAAGAGGGACATACCAGTGAGACCTAGAGAAGTGTTGATCAATAGGGTGACTGCTTTGGATATTTGAGGTATTTCTGAATAAATCCTATTAATTATTTCTGTTAAATAAAACCCTTCCTTGACAAGCAAGCTTTAGTCTGTTGTCTCTTGAAACATGGAAGTCACATTTGGACATCTCGTCGGGGATATGTTTCCTCAGAGGCAAATAGGAAGAGAAATATAAAACTGACAGAGTGAAAAAAGGATACTAGTGGCCCAACCTAAATTAGGAGTCAGCTGACCATCAAGAGTAGAAAAATTAGTACATATAATCTTATATTGGAGAAAAGACATTGAATTCAGTACATATATTTTCTGATCAGCAACTTCATCCCTTATATATAGGGTATATTTGATATTTTCCTAAAATTAAATTTGCTGAACAAATCTATTCCTAACCAAATTTCTTCTTAAACTGCATTTATTTAACTTACCCTATAATTTGCAGAAAGAAAAAATAAACTAAATGAAAGGAAAAGAGATTTTATGGAAATCATATTTTTTTTAAATAATATAATGCATTACAGTTTAGCAAGTATAAATAATATCTTATGCAAAATTCCTTTCTTCTTGAAATACGTTTGTTGTGATTTTTTTTCTGGAATATGGAACCAAAGTTTCAGTACAGAAATACAGTTTCTGCATCATTTAATAATGATTCACTAGAATCATCAGTCATCAAAGGGTGACCACTTAGTGAGCCTAAAGAAACTAAGGTGTTTACAGAATGTGATAATTGACAGAGAAAAGACAGAAGGACCCAAATTTTTTTATTAGCTGGTAGTTGTGTAGTCAACTTTTGGACTGAAAGGCTTTTTTCCCCCTGTAAGACTAATTGTGATTCCTTAGGAGTCAAAGTGATTTAAGAAGAGGAATAAAGTATAACATGGTTTGTGCCAGAGAATAAAAAAAAATCTCAGTTGAAAAGGGAAAAGGATCTTTAAAAGTAGAAAATATGATTTCTATTATGAACAGTGACAAAAATTTTGGCTATTATTTTTAAATAAAATTATTGTAAATTCAATCTGAAAAGAAAGTATCAGACCAGTGAGTCTACAGCCTTAAGTACCTTCATAGATCCACAGAGAATCACCAGTAATGTCTCTATTGTGTAATGATCTATCCTCCTCGGTCTTGAAAGACATTATATTTTCTTCATCAATAAGTAGTAAATTCAAATATCAAGTTTTAAAAGCAGTGAAATTTAACTGTCTGCACCTGACATCTAAGTTTTTTAGATTTTCAGTGCTTCTTTTGTTCTACCTCTTGCAAAATTTCAACTTTTTTCTTCTGCCTTTTGTACAAAGACCTTTTATTTATCCATTTTCCAATTTTAATTTTAAACTGTGTGTGGTAACTACTTTTCTTCAATGTTACTGACTAGCATCTGACATTTTGTTCCTTAGACTAATTAATCTCTGAGGTTTAAACAGAGAACACAGGCTTTTATAAGTCAGGTTTTTTCCCCCAGAGATAGTTGTAGGAAGTGGCATATGTCGTATTTTAGTAATTGTACAACAGGCATCAAAATAATTATTTAAAAACTAGAAGATAGCTACAATAAATAACAATAAATAACAACTCAATTTTCAACAGGACTCTGAGTTACTCTACGATTTTAAGGTGATCAGGAAGTCATGCATATAAATAATAAAGCAAAATACATGGTGTAATAAGGATACTGTGACACTCCCCTCTATTTTATCCCTGTAAATGTGAAGCTGGGATTGCAGCTTGACAGTGGTCCCCTAAGAGAAAGTGGATGGTAGAGACTGTAGGTTTGATTCCCAGAGAAGTCTGCCATAGAGACAGAGCAGAGGATGATAGTCTGGCTCTGCAGGGGGCATTTCCCTGTAAGAAGTCTTTACTTGTACTGGAAGGTAAGAGGTGTACCAAAACTACAATTTCTTTGAATAAAAAGTACACTTTTCCCTAGGCTTTTATTGCTTTATTCTAATATAAAGCCCTTCTGAACTTCCGAGTCTCTGGCCAGACAGAAACTGATATTTCAGCCTACTGTGATACTACAACGCATTGCTTTATTCAAGGTAACATTTCTTTGATAAATATTTGTAACTGAGAAATCATTGCTTTGTGAAAGATTTCTTGGACAACCAACACACGTTCATTGGTAAAGTTATCAATAGTAGCATGTGATCTGAAAACTGATAGAAGTCCGTAGATAAGAAGTTATATTTTGATTATGGTTTTGATTTGTTTGAGGTTGAAAATGAAACTACTTCAGGAATAGCAATAATTGCAATAATCAGGACTTTTTTTTTCCTTAAAAGTACTGGTTTTTACAAAAACATAGGAAAAGGAAGCTGAAGATTTTATAACATTTGTCAATTTGTCAGTTTTTGTCACTAGATTTCGCACCATCTTGTACAGACCAACGTACAGACAATATTAAATATCAACAACTCAAAAAAAAAAGACATTAAAATGAATAAATATTGCATGAAACTTTGCAAGGTACAAATCATTGAACAGCCAAATCCTTTTATTGTCTACAGAAAGGAAGATATCTTTCTTAGTGCAGATCCTGAAAACTTGAGTGCAAGGGAAGAAAATAAGATCTCACCTGTGCAGAAGGATTTCTCTACCAGATTTGTGATGTACCAAAGACAAAACAGGGAGATATGAACTGCTAGGCCCCCCTCCTGTGCCTTTCCTGTGAGATAATGAGAGATTTCACCCTCAAGGTTTCTCAGCTTCACACCTTCCCTTACCCTTATAAATTAAAATTTCAAAAGGCATGGAGAGAATGTGTCACCCAACTACAACTGACTGTCAACAGCTTTAAGCTCTTTCAAACCCTCCATGTACTCCCTACTCAGGAGCCCACGATAAACAATAAATTTGCATCCTGAAATTTCTTCTTTTCATCCATTTTAAGATTATTTTTTCAGCTACTTATACTCCTTTAGACTGCACTGCTACTGTTTCATTGAAGATGAAGGGATCTGCCACTGTTTAATGTAAAAAAATATACAAGTCAGGAAGACAGTGAGGAGAACTTATTAAAAGGAGAACTCGTTAAAAAACGCCACACCTTCCTATTCACCACTGGGAAAGCTGCAGTCTGTTTTATGGCACTTTGTTCTTCTGTTTTCAAAGTTGTCTTGAGGACACATTGCACTGTGACAGCTCGAATCAAGTTGCGTTCCTTGTACTCTGCCAAGAAATATTAGAGAGGACAGTGAAATGTGACTCTAACAAGCTGAGAAAATGTCACGGTGAGATAGAGCTCAGGAGATCACGCAAATATTCTCCCCAAAATTTAAAAAGCAATCTGCATAAAATGCACTTTCCCCCCAAGCTTAATTAAGTTTAGGAATATCTGCAACGCAACTAACTTGTGTGGAACAAAAGGGAAATATTTTCCTGAATAAAATGGGACTTCTTGAATCTCAGTGTAAAGAAGCAGTGTTGTACATATTTCAAGAGTTTTTTTGATGCCTGTAATCTTGAAAATGTATATAATTGTTAGTGTGTGTTGTGTGTGGTTCAGGAAAAGAGGTGCACACTCCAATGTGTAATTTAATTTCCATCTGGATCTAGAGTATATAAATAAATATTTCATTTAAGTAAATATTAAAATAAAACCCAAAAGCAATATAGAAGAGATAAAAGAGTTTTCCCTGAGGTGGTTTTCAGATAGGTAGGTGAAAATATCTTTGGAAATTTTGGAAATGAAGAAGCTACGTTTAATTTCATAGTGGTGTGTTAAAAAATTACATATAATCAATGAAAGTTTTCCTTGAGTTTTTTAACCTTTCCTACAGTTCATTTAAAAGACTTTAACAATTGCAGATATCACCATAAAACATAGGCGGTGTTGCTTGCATTAATTAGATTGTTATGGATTTATATTTATGCAACTTTCTTCATCTGTTAATGTTTCTGTGAAAAAGTCATGCTTGAGATGGTAGAAAATTAGCTTCAAATTGAACCTACACTGAATTTGTTAGCTGTTGGTGGATTTCCTAAGATCTGAGAGAAATAATCTGTGCTATTCCAGAGGTGAAGAATAGTTTGAGCCAGTAGAAAACTCTCTCCTGAGAGATGGCAAGCCAACACATTCATCCTGGCAGCCTCGAGTCCATTTTATTGCTCCTATACATAACTAATGTTAATTAAGAAAACATCTTTTCTTTATAATCAGATTCATACCTATTTCAGGGGACAACTATGATATATTGTTTTAATACATTAATGAATAACAATTTCCAACTGAATTAACTTTATACCTCAAACCTAAAACTCAATAAAATACAGCTTTGAGTTGTCAAGTCAAAATTTTTTGGAAAACATTAGAGATACGTGGGTGTCAAAGTATGGAGTAACCTAAGGAACGTCTTTAGACTTCATTACAGTACACAGATTCAAAATTCCCTGGAAAAATAAAACAAAATGGCTTCAAAATGTTTTGAATTATGGTTGAAGAGTCCCTGAGGAAATTAGTGTCCTCTGTAGCTCAAATATTACAATTATAATATAATATAGCAAACTTGCTCCACCAGCAGCTTATGGAAAGATATCCTACTTGTTAAACAGCTTGTGCTCTGGTTGTGTGGCACCCAGATCCAAACATACTGCAAAAATTAGCAGGTGCATCTCAAACCATAATGTATTTATATTGAAACATGTTATGAATTTAATTTGGGTACAATAATAAGAATTAAGTCTATATCAGCTAGAAAATCTGATATTTTTCTGAGATCAATTTTTTTCAAAGAAAGATTCTTCTCTTTTAATCTTATGATTAACCTTGAGCATCTGAGTGAGTAGCACAGAAACCAACCATACCACCCACACCAGTAAAGACAAGCATATATAGTTTGCAGTTACCTCTATAACCTGAACTTACTGGAATATTAAAGCATCTTTTTTTATCTCTTCATGGAATAATAAATCTGTTGGTTTATTCCTTGCAGACTATATAACGTGCACTAATCTAAAAAATCTCTTGATAGAAGTCAACAAAATAGGTAAAAAGTATTTTTCCTATGAAAATAATCAGTACTTGAAATATGAACCTAAAAACATGTCTAGACTATGTCTAGCTCAGTGAGACCCCCATTTTGTATATATATATACTGTCTTTGTAAATGTTCAGCAGTTGTAGCCCATTGTAAATATTCAGCCAGTTTCCCCCCAAAAATATCTCAGATATCAACAACCTAGTTTCTAAGTGGGTTTGCAACCCCAATTTGGCTTTTACAATAGTATTCTATATTTAAAATTATTCTTCTATATAGTTCATACATGTGGTTAAAAATTTTCAATACTTTTCTTGACATTTGTTTAAAAGTTAACTGTTTCAACAATCTCTTGGATGATAAAGGGTAAAGGACTAGTTAACTATATTATTCATGACAAACTCCCTAATGATTCCAAAATCATTTGAGGATTGTCAGTGTGTTCCTGTCTACTTTGAAACAGTCACAACAGATTATAGTGTAAATAACTTCTACTTAACCATGTAATTCCTTGCACCTCACACACACAATTTCTTCTTTGACACTAGAATTTCTCAATTTCACCTTTGATTTTGAAAATGAGATGATTTTACGTCGTGTAGGGTAAAAATAAAATACAAACAAATGTAAAGATCAAAGAGAATTAAACAATGACAGACTTCTCTTTCGATTGACATTTCTTTCAGTGACTTCAGAGAAGGCTGAGCTACTGACAAAAGGTCATCAAACCAGATGAGTTGAAAAAATATTAAAGAAGAATTTTTTTTCAAAAAGCTACTATTATTGTAGCTATTTCCATTCAATGGACATTTCATATTTGAAGTCCCTTTTGTGGGAAATAAACAAGAAATTTATAGATTTTTATACAGTGGTTTTCCATTATATTTTAAGGGGCAAGGGCTGAACTGTTGAACAGTCTTTACTTGTTAGAGTTACTCAGATAGAGTAAAAGTCTTCCACTTCAACTATATCTAGTCCCTTATTTTTGACTTTCCATATTCTTATAAATACAATGCTTGTATATCATACTGTATCCTGTAAGAAAATATTTTGGCATAATAATAATAAAAACTCTCTCAGAAAACCAATTGCAACTGCACATCAAATGCTATGCTTTTTCACTACATAATATCTAATGTGGTCCCTAATTTATTTATATATTTAAATAACACAAATTGCGTTAAAATTTTACATTTTGTTTTTAACACGTATTCAAAAATATTATACTCACTTAACTCTTTTCCAGCCTTTTCCAGGCTTTTGTGTATTTGTAGCTAAAAGAAAATTCTTTTCTGATGTGATGGTGATGAAAACTCATAAAGAGTGATATTCAATGTCTTGTCAATATAAAGATATTCCCTTGTTATTTTTAGTAAGTACAATTTCCCCTTATTAGCCTATTAATTAACCTACAGCTTCTACCAAGGGAAAAATTCCATTCACTTCTCTTGCTAGGGAGATAATTTTATCCACAATTTTCCAATGAGATCTTGAGAAATTTAGGGTAAAGATGAGTGGCAGCTAAAAGATATAGAAGATAATGTAAAATTTCACGTATCATTAACTGATATATTAACATGTATAATTCATTTGATACATAGTTATCTTAATATAATCCACAGTTTTCCTCTTAAAAATTAATAACATTAATGAAAAATGAATTTGCATCTCCTCTTTTCTTCGATCACACTTCAGAAACCATTATCTCTGAGAACAAACATTTTCTAGGCCAGTACTTAGGATATTACCTTTTCATATTTTTAGGAGCTGTTAACAAGTAAAACCTAAAGTACACAGATCTACAAAACCAGGAATTTAGACAGTAAAAACTGGTCTCTTTTCTCCATTTTGTCCATATGAAACACACAAGTAAAAGGCAATACCGTCTGGAGAAAAAACTTTGCACATGGTTAATTAGTTATGGAAAATGACTTAAAGTGACAATAATCGAGCTGTCATCTGCTGTCAGTGTAAGGGAATAGTTAATAATATATTCACCTTTTCTGTAGGCAATTTAAGAAAGCTGGGGCCAGCTTTTCTACATGTTCAGAGAGGACAGATGCAAAGAGCCATCTAAAATAGCTGTTCTGTACAAGCAATTAGTATGTTATACAGAATCTGATTCAAATATACAAAGAGAATAGGTCTTTATTTTTCTTATACAGTCCTAACCTCATGCATATCCAAGCTTTCATTACTGAGAATTCCTACAGCAAAAGGACATTAAAATTGAAGCCCAAGTCCATCTATTAAAAAAACTATTAGGTTTTAGTTAACTGTCAGATACTTTATTAATTCCACATTATCACAGACCCTATTCATGCATCCAGTCTTTTTTTTTTTTAGAAAAGTAAGTATTAGTACATAAAAGCGTAAGGGATTCTAACTTCAAGACTACATAGGGCAAAAAAATCTGAATGGCTCTGAAATTGCATTAAGATTCTCTCATTTGACTCCTTTCGTGTAGACATTTTTATTAAGATCAAATTTCCTTAATGTGTTATGTTTCAGACACAAAGTCTCTGGTATTAAATAAACAATCAAATATGTAAGAATTATTCTTCTTTATTTCAATAGTCTGATTTTTCTAAACCTTAGGGTGCATTATTTCATTCTTTGCTGGAGTTTAAACTCTCTCATTTCTGACTGTGAAGATAAAAACATACAGGCATTATCACATTGTTCAAATAAAGGGATAACTTCAATAGTGTCTGAATGCTCTTAATATAATTTGACTTTCACTACATAAAACCCAATTTTTGCCAAAGAGGATTACATTTCTCCTAATGTGCTTTTTGAATAGCAGAAGTTCACTCGTACCACAAAAAAATGCATCTCTTAACTTTCAGTGTGCGAACAGTATCAGTTTCCTTTCAAAATGGGAGGCATCTTTGCAGATGAATTTAATTTAATTTTCAGTGATTTCCTATTTTCTGGGAGTTGAATACAGATAGCTGTGTAACAAGCTTGGCAGTTGTCCTGCAGGATATTGCAGTCATTAATCCCTGATCCCATAAATGCTGGGGAAAAACTCGTCAGCTGACACACCAAAGTGCCACACCTACGTAAAAAGAGATGGAGCAGGTGACTGGAGGGCAAGGAAAATGATGAATTGCAGCAGGGATTTTCCAGACAATTAGTATTTTTCTCTCCCTCACCCTCCAGCTTCTCATGTTGCTCAGTTGCCACCTCTTTTGTCGTAGTTAAATTAACACATTAGCAGAACAAAACCAGGAAAAGAATCCCTATAACCAACTGTACTTGGTATTTAGTTGGAAAGGTAGAACAATTTGAAGTTTTGAAACTTGCTTTATTTGTTTATGCATACACTTACAGATACATGCAAAGTGTAGTACAGAAGATCCAGGTTATTTAATGGACACCTAACACACATTTGGGAAAAGGATGAAATGAAACTCTGAGAGATGTGAACAGTTTTATTCTGATGTTGCCTCCTTTGCACCCTTCTGTTGTCTGTTAAGATATTTTCCATGTATTTGGCAAGGGTGATTCATCAAACTGATTTTTTTTTGTTTGTTTTGGTTTTGGTTTTTTTGTTTGTTTTTTTTTTTTATTCTGCAGCATCGTGCAAAAGCTGCTGATTGTATTATTTTTGGAAAATCTACTAGATTACATCCTGAGTCAGTCTTGGACTCAATGCAACACCTCCTACATTTTCTGTACTGTATGAACTCATATGTCACATAAGAGGAACAACATGCTTTCATTTTTTTAAAAAAAACAACAGTTGCACCTTCTTGTTTCTATTTCAGTTCTCAGTTCTTCTGATTTTTGCAATAATTCTTTCTCTTTAATCTCAAAGAGTATCTTTGAGGACATTTAGTTTTTTTCAAAGAATAAGATGTACCTGATATTGATGGTTTTATTAAAAAAAAAAAAAAACAAAAAGAAAAAAAGAAGTTGAAATGAATATTGTAGTTATTTTCTTGTATCCAAAAAGATGCAACCTTTGTTTACTCTAATTTCTGAACTGTTCCAAGTTTCAAGCTTATGGTAGAGCAGCTCCTAAACATTAACAAGAAATTCCTTAAATCAGCTGCCTTGTATTCATCCCTAGTCCACATTTGAGACAACCAGCTTTGATATCCCTGGGATGAGTTTCATCTCATCCATGGCAGCTTTTACACTTAGGACAATGAAATCTATCTCCACCAGAACTTCAAAACAATAGAGTCACTGTTGATCTCACCTGATTTTGTGTGTAAGAGAAGACATAGTGAACACCTCGGTTGGTTACAGAGCATCTACTTGCAAAGATCATTAACCTGCCCTGTTTTAGTTACCTTAGGATGTAAATGACAATGCCCTTAAAACACCTTTCTCTTTGTCCTCTTCCCTTCCCACTCAATGAAATGAGACAAGATGAACATGTCAGACACTGAGGTAAAAATTATTATTAATTTTTTTTCTCTCCTGAATACATTGACTAAAATGTTACTCTGCACATTGTGAGAAAAGTTAGGTTCTTATTATCTCTATTTGTTAGAATATAATGAGAGCATCATCTTGTAATTTGCCATAATTTTTTTACCCTGATAATCAGTTACCTATAAGTCTACAAATGTATAAATACATTTTATAGTGCAAATTTTTTGTTTCTTACCTCCAGATGACATTTACATCATACATGACTGCTTCATTAAAAAAAGACCTGTCTGTTGGTTTAGTCAGTTCCATTTAAGCTGTGCTGTAAAATTTCAGAAAAAGCTTTATTGACATGATCAAAACTCCTCATGGTTTGCTTTTATAGATTCCTTGAATAGAGCTAAACTTACAGAAATAAGTAATGTGGTTTTTTTAGTGGGTTTTTCTGTCATTGTCTTGTTATACTTTCATTTTTTATTTACATTCTTTTTATAGTTTCTCTTTTGCATGCATTTAGCCCCTCAAGAGAAATACATCCTTTACCAATTATATTTGTTTCTCTTAGTTGTCCTTGCTCACTATGAAATTATTCTCTTGTAGCATTTTCTGTAACAAGCCCTTCACAATGTTCTTTACATCAGCAAAGCTAGTTTTGATATTCATTTAGACATTTTCCAACTTGTACTTAATCTCATGAAGGTTTTGGATTGCCAAATTAAACAGTGTGATTTTTCAAGCCCTGTGCATGAAGAATTCCATTTTTCAATTCTTGCTACAATTCATCTATTATATCATTTTTATGGCATTATCTAAGATTTAATGTCACTCACTTTTTAACTTTCTACCTCAGACAGTGATTTCAATTCTCACTTCATGAACACCACCCTGTAGGATTCAGCAACGTTTATCATATCCTCAACTAAAAGATTTTAATCGAATTTCATTATGTAAAATTTTCTGCCTCTAAAATATATTTCTTTTTTTGAAACAAAGTATCTTCAGATTGCAATTTGAGCAATCCAAACAAAAAGCAAAGAAAGAAACAAATAAAACCAACTACCATTTTGTTCAAGGTGTCTTACAGTTTAGGTTGTAAGTCCTTATAGTAGTTAAATAACAAAGCTCATTTTGTCAAAATGTGACATCTTTAACAGGGGAACAAATGTTTTAACTGAAAATCTTAAACAGTTCTATAGTCTACTTTAGCAGGGAGGTTCAAGTCTTCATGTCCATATACATAACCAGTAGAAGAAATTTTAGATGTTTTGAAAAGGTTTTCTGGAACTCTGTTAAGCTGACAATTCTTCTATTCATGAAGAAAGTAAAATGAGGAACAATTTAAATGTCTACTGCACCCTCATGATCATATAAAGTGCCCACCAATGATCCTACCACAGAAAACATAAGATAGTACATAATTTCCAGTCTCATTAATTACCGGGTTTAAGAATATATCTAGCTATTTGAGCAGATTAGAAACAACTTGTAAACATATTTTAATTTTGTAAACAATCCATATTTGCTATATAAATATTTCCCTCTCTCTTTTCTGGTAGGTTTTTCTATATA
The DNA here is from genome assembly GCF_001715985.3 of Manacus vitellinus. NCBI lineage: Eukaryota > Metazoa > Chordata > Aves > Passeriformes > Pipridae > Manacus > Manacus vitellinus. The sequence goes on from NW_021940488.1 coordinate 5,367,125, forward strand.
ATCAAGTGTTTATTCAAGATTAAAATAGTATCTTGTCCCTTCTCCTAATTTTTTTCTATCCACAAGGAAAGCCCAGTTATGGAAAATGATGTCTGAATGCCTAGGTCTGGTATAATCAAGCAGTAGCAAGCACAGGAACATGAATTTTATTGAGATATGAACTCTGAAGCTTTATTACCAACCAGTCATCACCGGTAGGTGATAAAATGCAAGTAACTCTAGTAAGTCAAGCAGATCTTAAATTTCATTTCGTCATGGTAGGGGATATCAGCATGGTTGCAGAAGGAAAGGGAGGATGAATCAGATACAATCCAACCTCACTGATCTTTCAGCTATTCATGCAGAGGGCCTCTTTTTGCATTTTGATTCTTGCTGTACTTCCTCTGGCCAAAGCATAAAGTTAAAAGAAATTATTGCATTCAAAGTTATGTAGCTTTAACGTTATACAAGGTAATACACTGACTGCTTTTCAGACTGAAAACTCTTCTTGTTCAGTGAAAAAGGGAGATGCTGAACTGTTCACAAGGTTAATTGTCTCCCCCTCTTTGTCTCAGCACTGAGAAGGAAGGCCTAATTGCCTCACGTACTAACTGCCCTGTGTGTTGAGAGCATTAGAAAGAAAAGGAGAGGCAAAATTATGTACTAACAGGCTTTGCTTCCCTAGGATCAAAAAAATTCCTGTATTACATTTACTTCTGAAGTAGTCAACTGATAGGTGACTTCAGGTGACTTAAATTCAGCGTGGTACTGGGATAGAAACAAACAAACAAACAAATCAGGTGATACTGGTCATTGATTATTGCATCTGGTAATAGTGACCTGAGCCTTCAGAAGTCTGTATTTACCTGCTAGACAAACTGTCGTAAGTCATAGAATCATAGAATGGCCTGGGTTGGAAGGGACCTTAAAAGTTGTCATGTTCCAACCCCCTTTCTGAGGGCAGAGACACCTTTCACTAGACCAGCTTGCTCAGAGCTCCATCCTGGCCCTGCTTGCAGGGATGGAGCATCCACAGCTTCTCTGGGTAACCTGTTCTAGTGCCTTACCACCCTCAGAGGAAAGAATTTCTTCCTGATATATAATCCAAACCTACTCTCTTCTAGTTTAAATCCATTCTCCCTTGTCCTTGTAAAAAGAATCTCTCCAGCTTTCTTTTGGGCCTTCTTTAGATACTGGAAGGCTGCTAAGGGGTCTTCCTGGAGCCTTCCTTTCTCCAGTGTGAGTAACCCCATCTCTCCCAGCCTGTCTCCACAGGAAAGGGACTCCAGCCCTCTAAAGAACTTGGCCAACTTCTCTGGAGGTCTCTTTAGCAGTTCCACTTCCTTCTTGTGTTGGGGGGCCCAAAGCTGGACACAATAATCCAGGTGGGGTCTCACCAGAGAAGAATAGAGAGACAGAAACCTCTCTCTCACTTGCTGCCCTCACTGCTTTGGATGCAGCCCAGGAGAAGGTTGGCTTTCTGGGTTGTAAGAACATGTTGCCAGGTCATGTTGAACTTTTCATCAACCACTCTATGATTCTCTGATTCTATGAAATGCATCCTTTAGGGGATATCAGGATAAGTCATCCTGGGAACAAAAAAAAAAAAAAAAAAAAAAAAAAAAAAAAAAAAAAAAAAAATGAAGAAAGATAGCTCTTACCTCTGCATCTTTTCCTGGATAACTCAAGTTTTCCAGTTCAGTGGCAGAGCACACCATGTCACGTGTCAGCTCTGTAGCACATGGATTGCCCTCTGACCAAACAAATACTGACAACAGTGAACATGATGTAGGTTTCAACAGCTTACATAGAGGGTCATTGTTGATGTTTAGCTAAATATTTTTTCTTATAACATTATACTATTTGGGGGGGTTGTTTGCTTTTTTGTTTGTTTCTTGTTTTTAAAAATACCATTCAGATGATAGCGGTGTGTGTGTAATTGATTAAATTTGTTTTGGATTCATGACTATTTAAAGTTTAAAAAAATTTTGAGACTTTTAAAGATTTTTTTATCTTTTTTTTCACTAATTGTTCTTTCATTTTTTCCTTTAATCTGACATTTGATGATAAGCAGAAATACAACACTGCAGACATTTAATGGGCCTTACCTACTTTAAGAATTAGTAGGCATTGGAAATGTAACTAAATATTAGAAAAGAGATATATCATAGGTTCATTTTTTTAGATAATTATGTCATTAAAAAGGTATAACATCTCTGGTTCTTTAATAAACTACATTATGGACATGAAATCAGTTAAAAGTTTAGAGGCATCTGTAGGTATCTTACTGAACTAATGATAATTTTCTTCATAAGTCCAAAAGTTGTCCCATTTAGCTACACAAAATAAGCGACTTAATCCAACATAAAAGGGGCACTATTAGAACACAATTTTATGTTACTGACTACTTATGGGTTTGGAGTACAAGCTACATGTATATGTGTGTATATATATGTGTGTGTGAATATACATATACATAAATAATGATATATGCTGTAGAAAATCTATGATTTAGCTGAGATGTGACTAAAATACTTTTTTGACTTTGGTAATGTATAATCATTTTCTGGAATCAGATGCACAATTTGGACTCTCAATTACATTTTGTTAGTAAGTTGATTTCATTATAACTTAAAGAAAAATAGAAAGAAAAAGGTTTATCCTCATAAACAATATCACAGATAGCTACAAATGTATAATGCCAATAAAAAAAAGAGTCTCATATATGTGGCTCAGTGAGCTGGGTTTTAAGATCCTTGGTTACAATAAATTATGACTTCACTTGTTTCAGCTCAGCTATTTTTTGTACTTAATGAAAATTTATCATCAAATATTGTAAGAGATGATAAAATTTTAAGAGTCAGTAAAACAGTAGTGTATGCAAGAGTAATAAAATTGTAAGTATATACATACAGAGACGGATTAAAAACTGACACCGAGAACAGATTTAAGAGCATGCTATCCTTGCAATCAGAATCACAAAATGGTTTGGGTTGGAAGATCATTTTGTTCCAACCCCCATACCACAGGAAGGACACTTCCCACTAGATCAGGTTTCTCAGAGCCCATCCAACCCACCCTTCAACACTTCCAGTGATAGGGCATCTACATCCTGTTCCAGTGCCTCACCATTCTCACAGTAAAGAATTTTTTTCTAACGTCTACTCTAAATTTACTCTCTTTCAACCATGAAAAACACTTCAAAAATGTAGGAATTGCTACTAATAGCTATCACAAAGTTCTGTAAATAATGTGGTTGTATACACTGGTTTTCATCCTTAGCATCCTTCAGAAGCAGACCTTAGAGATGTAGATTTCTACTTCTGCCTCTACCTGCCCCATCATTATCAATATAAGCAAATAAAAACAGAGACCCTTCTTACAGCAAGAGCTTCAATAGGCTGGATGGTCTGTAATCCAGAAAAAAACTATTTCTTTTTATTGGTTGAACTTGGCTAAGACACGCAGAGACAGAGCTTTAAAGGAAATGAGTTTAATTAACAAATTGGTTAAAGAAGCTTAAATATTCTTTGAACTTCATTCAGAGGAGAGAACTGAATTATGGTTTTATATTCTTTGTGACTGCTGCAGTTGTTGAGCCTCACACACAGAGGTGGGTCTGTCTGAGTCAGGGTCCTCATGGACGTGCCCTTCAGAAGGCAAGAGTTTAAATACTGTCAAAAATTTAGATGGCAGCTGATTTAAGGTCACTGCAGGGTGACAGTTAAGCTCAGTTTCTGATGTTCTAAATATAATACTTCTGTGCTTAAACTGGGAATTTGATCTCAAATACCAACCTCAATAACTTGTTGCATTGTCATAGAAAAAGAAGTCTCAACACAGGAAATTTATTTCCTTAATGACCAATTAAATTTTTTTTTAGTTACTGATGCAGCTTTTGAGTGGATTTAAAAAAAAAAAAAAAAAGAAAAAGACAACAAATAATTAAACCAATAAGGAAACACCTTTCCTTTCCATTTCCCAATCTTGACTCCTGCTAAATATCTTTCCTTTCTCTTTTCTTGGCTCAGATTATTTTATTTATGCCAGGGTTACACACAGTCTCTCCAAATCCCTTTGTTTAGTGTTCTTGTAGTGCAGAAGGCCATGATTAGCAATATTTTATTTCTGCCACTCCCTGCTTTGTACTTGTTTTCTTTCACTGTTTCATTCTCATTGTACCAACCTCAGCTCCTTTGTGGAGCATGGTCCCTCAGAGATAACCCCAAAACAGTGTGAACTCCCCTACGGTCCCCCTGCCCTTTAGGGGAATTCCCATCCCAGCATGATTCCCTCTTTGGGTCACAATCTCTTGGGGCATTCCCACTCTGGCATGGACTCCTCTGTGGTGCACAGTCTAGTCAGGATCATCCACATACTAATGTGTCCTTCCCCATGGGCCAAGATCCGCCAGAGATACCTCTTCTGTCACAAAGCACCTCCTCCAGGGCTGCATCTCCAGCCATTCCCCTCACAGTTTACCTTTACATGTGTCTTCTCCACGTCTCCTCCCTTTTCCTCACACGTGTCTCCGTGCACTCCTCCTCAGGTGTCTCCTTTTGTGTGTCCTTCTGTCCTCTCATGAGTCTCCTTGTTGCATCTCACACCCTTCATTGCTGTTGACCTTTCCTAAATATGTTTGAGCCTGTTGCAGTGCTGGGGCCCAGTGGACTCTTTCCACTGGTTGCCAAGCTGGCCAAGGGCAGCTCAAGGACTCCCTTCACATCTCCCTGACACCCAAACCTTGCCCAATATGTCCTATACATGATTCCAGTGTAAAATTTCAGATAGAAGCACATATATTTGATTGCATTTCAATAGTTTGGGATTTTTTTTGTAGGATAAGGAGGGTAAACACTTGGCTTTTTTATTGAGGTAATGTTAATTCTTGGATTTAATTTTTCTAAATTCATTTCCACTTCTGTTCTGCGAGAAAAATAAAGTCTTCCAGGCTTCTTTGTATTGCGCTTAATTGGACCAGTCTAATTTTCCAGAAATTTCTGTAGCTGGAGTAGCATCATTATTACTGAACTTAGATTACCTGCAATTTCAACTCACAGATTTAATTAGTTGTGGTTGAAAAACAGTTTCTTGTACAAACTTTTAGGCTTAGGTCTGAAACAAATTTGGAAGGCTTCCTGTATGCTCTGCGGCGTACACTGAAAGTTTATTTTCCAATAACTGTGTCTTCTGATAATGTTTTTGAAAGACAATTAGTGCATAGCTGGCAAAGCCTATCTTACATGAATGGACTGAAAGAGCTTGGCTTGTTTAGCCTAGCGAAACATAAGATAAGAGGGGAGATGATTGTTCTCTGTAAGTACCTCTGGGAACAAACACAAGGGAGAGGGAAGAGCTATTAAAGCTAAAAGACAGTATCAGTGCTAGAACAAAGGTATGTAATTTGGCCTGAAAATTGCACTGTAAATTAGAAGATTATTTCTAACCATGAGAAAATGAAGCTGTGAAGCAGCACCTAAAAGGAAGACTAAAAAACCCTGCAGACATGAACTAGCCCTAATGAAGGGAAATGTGGGTATATGAACAAGATTATGTCACGAGGTACCTACTGTAGCAGATAATTGAACTTGACAGTCAAGGAAAACCCTTGCTGTTCCTTTTGGCTTTTACTATTGGGGCTTTTTAGTTGGTTGGTTGCTTTGGGAAGGGGAGTTTGATTTTCTTTTTTTTTTTTTTTATTGGTTGATCGGGTTTGGCTGGCTTGTTTGTCTGTAGGATTTTCTTTTTTAATATATCTTAAGGTAGGATAAATTTACTGGGAGCAAATTAACTAGTCATAATCAGATCTCTTTGGTACTTTTTTGCAGTGTAAATGCACTTTTTGTTCAGCTTACTGTAGAATGAAGGACGCCTCCCAGATGAAACATTTGCAATGAAAGAGGATGAATCTTCTCCTCAGCTGGTGACAGTGGAGTTCATCTGAGACACGGAAGACATCAGCCACTCTTATATAGCACCCACTGTTAAACTGCACATCTCCCTCTAAACATGGAGAAGGGGTGGAAATTTATTCCAGAGTTGTTCTTGATCTCGCTGTACATTTTAGCTCTTGAATTAATCTTTTTGATGTTGACAAGTATTCTGATCTTCTGTAAGCACACAAACTTAATTACTTATGCCAATGTAAGGTACATTATTCATTATTTGGCACTTTTTTGTGTGCAATAATGCACAAACACGATGGGCGCTGGCAGATCTGGCACTACAATGTGATGAGTAATTAGTCTTACAACTGAGCCAGTTATGTACATTTCTTGTATTAGATTACATTGTAGGTAACAGTTCAGAGATCTTATGTAAGACAATAATACCCTATTTTGTGATCATCTTAAAATTGTATTTCACACACTCACAGGGATTTTGCTAAGGATGTTTGTCTCATCTGTTCAATTTCCAGAAAATGTTTGGAAAGAAAAAAAGGGATTATTAGTCTAAGAAGTCAATAAGCTTCCACTCTTCAATACAACAAAAAAAATTCAATAGTAAATCTATAAATAAATCAATGCTCCGCATGACTTCTTTCCTTCTTCTTACTGTACACCCTACACTGAAAAACTCCAAATTTGTTGGATCTGACAGCAACTCCTGTTACAGAATCACAGAATGGGTCAGGTTGGAAGGGATCACAGTGGGTCATCTGGCCCAACCTCCCTGCTCAAGCAGGGTCATCCCAGAGCACAGGGCACAGGATTGCATTCAGTTGGTTCTGGAATATCTCCAGTGAGGGAGACTCCACACCCTCTCTGGACAATCTGCTCCAGTGCTGTCACTGCACAGCAAAGAAGTTCTTCCTTATGTTCATGTGGAACTTCCTGGGCATCAGTTTCTGCCCTTGTCCTCCTGCACTACTGCTCAGCACCACCGAGCAGAGCTGGGTCCATCCCCTGACACCTCCCTGCAGACACTGACAGACATTGGTGAGGTCCTGTTGCATGACAGCTGCTCTGAAAGCCAAATTCCCAGTTGTATTTAAGGCATATATTCAGAGGTTCCAAAGTCTAAATAAATAATGACTTGATAATGAGGAGACTAGAAGAAAAAAATGGTATCAAGTCAGAGTAGATACATATCCTTTCTGAACTGCTAATGACAATCTGTCACAAGGAGCTGCAGTTTGCATTGTCTGTTCAGTTGTATTTTTATCTCCTTCCCGGAAAAATGTGATTTTTGCTAACAGGCAAGAGGTTGCTACCACTTGAACATCAACTATTCTTGTTACTGACCCATAGTGAATGTTCTCTGAGTGCCCACTAAGCTTCTTTAGTCCACAGGAATTTTTATGTTTACATTTACAACAGTATTTCATGATATAAAACATTCATTTTTCTTATGAAAGCACACAGCCTGTACTGATGTGTCAGTAGGATGTGGGCGGGGATAAGCACAAGTAAATTGAGTTTAACACATCTGTTTTCAATAACATGTCATTTCTCCCCTTCAAAATGGTAGGTTATCCTATTTCTTTATCTGTCACTACACCACTGAATTGTGCTAAAGTAAAAATTCAGGATCTAGTCAGAGACTAATAATGGCTGTAATTATATCTGGAAAGTACTGCTCATTACCATCTGAAAATATGGATACATCCAAGTCTCACACCACTAGAATTTGCACTGTGAGAAAGAATTGCTGAAATCTACCTCAGCTGTAAAACAGGACTAAATTCTGATATAGGAGAGCTTCTAAAAGTAGGAAAACAATAAAGCTGCTGGAAAGGAAGCACAGTTTTTGCAACTCCTGCAAGTCACTGTATTTTGATAAACAGGGGTCTTTCTGTCCACATAAGTTTCTTCTGCTTGTCTGCTAGAGGTTATCAGCTCATATTGTTAATTAATGTGAATTTAAAAAAAAAGCCCAGTAAATTTTAGGACCATCACATCATACCTAGTGAGATTTACTGCTGGGAACTGAAAGCATTTTATTCTAGCTTACAGATCTCTCTTCTCTTCTGTGGGCCCTCATACGACTCAGATAAAATACTGCCATAAGCACTTGCTTATCCTGATTTAAAGTTCATGTAAATCTATGGGGATTGTTCCATGGGCATTACCGGGGTTTGTATTGGACCCTTTTAGCACACTGGCAAGATCCTGAGTCTCCAGGCAATACTCCAAGATCCTTAAAAGGGCACAACAGGCAGCCTCACTAAGTAAATGGTACTTCCACTATTCCCCTCTGATGTACAACTACCATTTTAAAATATGTTTGTAACAAAGGCCATTTCATCTATTTATGATTGATACAGGAACCACCAAGATATATGATCAGCCACACCCACACAGCTTCTCCCTTTTCCCAAAACAATAAAGCTACATTAAGTCATACAGTAAGTGGGGCTCACATCATTTTTTCAAACTTTAGACACTTTGGACAATTTAATAAAATAAATAAAATTTAAAAAATAATTAAACTATGTTACATTAAAAAAGAAATTGAACAAACAAAACAAGCAAATAGAAAAACCCAAACAAACAAAAAATCACTCCATCCTGAGTTCAATGACAGAATGTACCTGGGACAATACAAGGCAAAGGGACAATTCACAATATTTCTTCCTACGGTAGGAAAGAGGTGATAAAATAGCTTCTCCTTTGAGGACACAATTAGAGACTAGACTTCTATTTACCGACATCTTTCCTTGCCTTTGGACCAAAAAAAATATAATTAATTTTAAATGAGGTCAATGAAACACTGGAATGTGTTACCCAGAGAGGTGGTGGATGTCCTGTACTTGGAAACATTCAAGGTCATGTTGGATGCCCTTTGAGCAACCTGATCTAGTTGTGGTTTAGTTGTGCCTGCTTACTACAGGGGTGGTTGGGGTGGATGACCTTGAAAGGTCCCTTCCAACCCAAATTATTCTATGATTCTAGTAAAACTTAAAAATTCAGTAGTCAAGTGAAGCCAAAAGAGAACTGTATTTAATGGGTATGATAGGTAAAACAGTAAAATTGACCTTTTAGACATTCACATAATCCCTGACAATCTTAGTGTGTTTGAGAGACACAGCACAAAGCCAGAAGGCTGACTATTGTCTGTGATTTATATTGTCCAACTGCACTGTGGCACACAGTGAGAGACATTAAAAAAACAGTAACCTGTGACTGCAAGTCAAAAAAAGAGAAACTGCAAATCCATAGACCACCATCAAGGCACATAAAACGACATTCTGTCAACAAGAGAAGTGTTTCATTTATGTGATGACTAACAAAGGAACAAAACTCCTAGAGGTGGAAAGTATTAACTATTTCACTAATAAAATTGTAATAAAAACATTTATATGAACCCATACAGACCTCAAACTCCTTATTATAGATAACATTTTTTAAAATTTTCCAGGCCAGACAGAAATGCTACTGTGAGGACAGAAGAAAGATCAAAAAAAATTCTGATATAGCAAAATACTACTTGAAAAAATAGGTAAAAAATGAAGAAAACAAACAACAAAAAAAGAAAACAACAACAACAAAACCTCAGCAACATAATTAAAGGCTTGTCTCCTACCTGGTCTACCTACAAAAATTACAAAATTAAAATCAACAAACTATGAACTTCCCACAACTTTCTTGCAATGGAAGAAAACATTGTAAAGGCAATAGTCTGCATAGCTGCCATTATGCTTATGTCTACACATAAATTCTCTGGACTTCACAGCTTTCTACACTCTTTCAAAATGGTTAAATTCTTCACTTACTTATGGTGACACTTGGAGAATGTGTCTGCTGGAACATGGAAAAGGAAGAATATCTACCAAGGATCTGATCTTATTAAAAAAAAATAGGTTGAACACCTGAATATTAAAAGATTAATTTTAACCAAAGGCATTAAATTCAGCTGTAACCTCTGACTCAAAATTCAACTAAATCACAAAGAGCATTGGGCAAATACTAACTGAGAAAAAGAAAGATATGATAGTGGTGGAAAAAAATATATTTAAATATCCTACTTTTTAAAGTATAGTGTGTGAAAAAAACACTGGATATTTTAATGAGACAATTCTTAACCTACTTAACAGTTATATTTTAGGAAATGCTAAATGTCTCCGAATTAGCTAAAGAAACTAATGATTAGATATTTTCCCTAGTGTAAAGAACTACAAAATGGTTGCTCTGGGCAGTGAATATGATTGCACATTAGAGAAATTCCAAGTACTGCCTTGCTCCAATTTTTTTGATTAAAATCACCAAATAAATTGTATGAAACTTTTCAGAGAGAATTTGTAACAAGTTTAAATGACTGTAGTTACCATTTGAAAGAACATTTGAAAGAGAAGAACATCAATAATTATTTTGATACTGTTTTGTAAAATACTGAGAAAGCACAATTTATAATCGTATTAATTTAGCATTCAGAGAGAGTTCTTTTCTAAAAATCCAGGAATGTATATGTATGCTACTGATCAAAAATAAAGCTGCTAAATATTAAATAAATATATGATAATAAAGACAAAAAAATTCACAGACAAAGGATTCCCTCTTTCTACAGAAAAAAAGAAGCATAATCTGTAATAAATTAGAGAAGATATGTGGTTAAAACTATGTGGATTTACTGCAAAAAAAAGCTGGTACAGTAAGAGAGGGGCAAACCCTGTCTTCTCCCATAAAGTTTTACTAGCAGCTTCTAAGGGAAGAGAAAGGTCTATACCCAACATACCTTTTGTCATATAAAAAAGTGCAGTATTTTCCCCCCCCTTACTCTGTAATTCTAGAATTGCACTACTTAAACTCTGAGGTTTGAGATGAGATTGAAAAGTATCTGATGGACATGGTCTGTCTTTTCTTTTTGCCTCTGCTTTTAAAACCTGTTTCCAAACATAAATCTCAGAGATTCCATGTGTGAACAAAACTGTGGGTAAGCTCCTGTAGGAAAACAAGTATAGCATCAATAATCACTGAATCATAAAAAAAATTATTTTTCTAGGTTAAAAAAGCCCCCACCTTTCCCATAGAAGTAATCATCAATGGTAAGAGACCAGACCTTTTTAGAGAACAGAGCAATCAACGGGTTAATGTCACTTTGGGAAAGGAGAAGATCATGATAGTTTATCATTATTCTTGGAAACTTTATCAGTTAATTCCCTAGTCCCTGAAAGTAACTTCGGTGTACAAAAAACTTAAATTCTCAAATGTTTTTCTTTGTAGTTTCTGTTGAAAAGAAATGTACTCCAATCAATTTAGCTCCTGTTGAAAATTCACTCAATTTTTTTTATCAGGAAAGAAAACAAGCAAAATTATTTGGAACATACCGTGCAAAGAGCTGCTTCAGGTCTTGTGTCTACCCTTTGCCTGACCTATTCTCCATCTTGGGAGCCTAATGCTGGTACAAGCACCCACCAGGTTTGGCTTCTTTTGTGAAGGAAGGCAATTTAAACTTGGACTTAGTTTCAATCAACAAGTTATCAACCTTTAGGAATCATAGTTTGGGAAGTTTATCTAGTCAATAAATCACCTACACTTAGAAATCCTTATTTTAGGCTTTAGAAAGTCTTTAATAATTGATATTTTATACTAATTACTCTTTTATATCCAGTCATATCTTGCCTACTAACAACTGATATTTTTTCTAGATTTCTATTAAAAGCTCTCTAGACTTGTGATTACTGTGAAGTACTTTAGCAAAAAAAAAAAAAGAAAAAGTTATTTTTTCAACACATGTAAATATCTATGTCCTTATTTATTTCAGGTTTAGAAAACTGTACTTCAAACAATAATGTAAAATTCACAGCTTTCAACAAAAGAATAGTTATGAATAGATTTCCAAAACCAGTAGCAAATCTAATCAGCTTGATGTTCAAGCTATAAAACTCATTTTAAAAAAAGTCGACATCATAATTTAGAGTTTTGTCCTTTGTCTAAAATATGGTGTATATAAATGTCACTGCACTTGATATGGAAATGAAATGTCAATTCTTTGTATATTCATTTTTGAAACTGTTTTATGCCCTAATCTCTTATGGCATTTTAGACTCAAAAATATTATCAGCAAATGTAACAGCCAATATCAAAACTTCTCATTTACTGTGTTAAAATTAATTCCAAGCATAAAAATTAGAAAAAAAAATATTGCTTATTCAATAATGCCTTACAGCATTTTCTATAGTGAAGTGATTTAAAAGATACACTTTTATTGACATAGGTGTACATTCAGCTAAGAAAAATTAACATAGATAGATCTTTCTATGGGAAGGAGATTGGAAAAGAGGGAACAGTGCTAGAATAACAAGTTTATTATGGTTATTATAACTCCTTCCTTCAAAAGCAAACTAAACCTTCTGCATATATACTGAAACTCTCATTTCTCTTACACAAGTAATCTGCACCATTGACTAATTCGATTGAGAAATGGATATTTTGGGGTGTTTAATAGCATTCAACCATAATTTCATGGTATAACATGAGACTCTGAAGGGTAGAATGTCTTACATTTGCAACTAAAAAGGAAGAAAAAGGAAAGGGGTTGAGCATGGGGATGGACAAGTATAAGAAGAAAGAGATGCTTGAATAGAGTTTTCTACAACAGCTGCATTCTTCCATCTGTGATAAAAATATATAAAAGGAGAGCAACTCTAACAAAAAAAATAGTTGGGGATTAGACCATCTATTATTTGTCCCATTTAAGTAAAACCCATTATGCAGCATGATTGCATAGAAGAGTGCTGAGCTGGTATTCTGTGAAATGTGATTGAGTAATTCACTCAAAAGAGAAGTGAAATCTTCTCTAAAGGGAAATTTAATACCTTCCAGCTGTCATCAAATGCTGTTTTGTTTAGGAAAAAAAGGCATGCTCATTGCATGGGTTTTTGGCAATCTGCTAGACCTATCACCAGTTTTTCCCTAAGTGACTAAACCTGTATTTACTGCAATGCTGGGTTTGTTTGAATTTGTCCATTCAGGAAGATTCTTGAGCCATGTGTATCAATTACAGTTGCAGCTCTGAACATTCTTGTCATGATCTGTGATGCGTGACAACCATGTTTTGAAACTTGTTTGAAACACATCCATGCTCAGTTGAGATTTTTTTGCCGTAAGTACAAAGGCTGAGTTAGGAAGAGCACCTGAAGTGTTTGCATTACTCCAGTAGCTTGAGATAAACTCTCATGTGTGTATTGCAGAGGAAACCCTCTTTGCCAAAGAGAAACATTTCAAGGAATATCCTCTAATGAGAAGTCTTGTAACACTTTTGGATATTTATCTGTAGTCACTCATCACAATTATATCAACCAGGCAAAAGAATTTCCAAGTTCTTGCACTAAATGCAAACAAATCATCCAGTTTAAGTCACAAAGCATGCTTTACCAGTCTGATGGTTTCCTAGGATGAGGTGAATGATTTGGTATGGAAAGGCAGAGAATAGTGAACGATTTAAATCCAAATGAACTGATAAGAATGGGGTGGGTGGACAATGTATGAATTTACCTGGACTGTGAGCCTCAGAGATTTGCAATCAGCAGTTAAAAAAATCCAGCTGGCAAGCAGCTGTTGAGGTGCTCAGAATTCGTTCTGTAGCTCACAATGACAAACCAGGGTGTAGAAGGGCAGGGCTGTTACGCTTTGGGACCCTGACAGACTAAAGCAATGAAAAGTTCAGTGAACTAAGACAATGTTAAATCCTGTATCTGTAATGAAATAATGCAACTTTAGAGCCTGGATGTCAGCTGGATAGAGGGAAACTTTACAGAAGGCCCAGTGGACAAGCTGAAGATAAGTCAGCAGCATGTTTTTCCAGCAATGAAGGACGGTAGCATATTGGACTAGTGTTGCTAATACTACTGTGACTTTAGTGAGCAGGCCCATGGAATTGATCCTTCCACTCTATTCAGCCCTTGTGAAGCCATGACTGCAGAACTGTGCCCACTGCTAGTTTCTCAAGTACAAGTTAGGTATGTACATACTGGAATATAAGTCCAGTGATCAGAGACTGGACCACATGACATATGGGGAGAGGCTCAGAGAACTTGTTTTTTTTCAGAAGGAAAATCCAATAAGATCCAAAAGGATCTTACTGTCATTTATAGAGGTTGTTGGGTTTCTATCCTTTGCAATATTCAAACCTGCTCTCAGCAGAAAGCTGGACAAGAGGACACCCTGGCAAGGATATATCTTCCAACTTTCATGGTATCGATTCTCTGTTAAAAGAGGAAATCAACACTTCCAGGAAGCAAACTGTGCACAGCAACACTTCAGGATTTCAGTGATGTTAAACCAAACAAATTTGTCTGAGAATCTGCAGCTAAAAAGGAAGGAACGTGTCCAAGAAGGTATGCAGAACCCTCATGGGCCAGCAACCATTAGAACTATCATATGTTTTATTGACCGATGCTCCACATAATTAACTTTCAATTTTCTAGGAAACAAAATGCAAATTGGCTGGTAAGAAGTAGCAAAATGCATAGGCCTATTGGGATGGTACCATGAATGTCATTACTCATCAGTAAAAACAATCTCAACAATAATAAGCTTTTATGGATATTTATGGAGGAATATGCAAAGCAAATTTGAGCAAAAGGAAGTTAAAAGCAGAGAGAACTTTTCAAGAAGCTTGAAGTATTTGTGGCAATTGTCACAAATTACCTAAGGCGAAAAAACTTTAAAAAAGTAAAAAATACATAATTTTATTAATAGATTAGCTTGTTTCTAATTATTCTAAAAAGCAGTATGCAATTAAGCATATGCAATCAGTTTTGTTTGGTTATTTGTTTTTCATTTTTCTATGAGGTAGTAAGAAGATAAGGAAACACATAGAGGTGCAAGCATTTAAATTTGCCAGTAAAAGGCACATCCTTAACACAACCCAAGCCTGCCAGCACTGTAGAAGCATCTCTTAGGATGCACAGGTTTGTGGTAACACTCTAGATAGACCCAGTTATCACAAGATATGTAGTTTTAAAACAGAATATTGCTTAATTTTACCTGGCATCTCAGTTCATTTTCCTTCTTTCTGCAATGAGAAGTATCCTGCTTTGTTCTGCTTTACTTTGGTTTTAATTTCAGCATAGCATTCTCTATTTCTTCAAGAAGTGTCTTCTGGCTAAAAAACTTGAAGCTTAACATGTCAATGCTCCAATCACCACCAAAAACCAATAGGAAAAAAAAAAGAGTGTGTCAGAGACTCAATAATGGCCAAAAAAATAACTTTTAGGAAAATACTCTTCATCCATACATAGAACTTAGACATTTGTCTACTTTTTAAAAGAAGGCTTCGTGGTTGTTTTTTTTTTGGTTTTGTTGTTTTGTTTTTGTTTTGTTTTTTTTGTTTGTTTGTTTTGTTTTGTTTTATTTTGGCTTTGTAGTTGCTGTTTTGCTTTGGGATTTGGTGGGTTTTTTCTTTGTTTGTGTGGGTTTTTTGTGTTTTGTCTGGTTTTTTGCTTTTGAGAATGGGCAATGACAGAACTGTTTCTTATTTCCAAAAAGCACAAGATAGGACTTAAACATACAACATCTAGCTATGAACTAAAGTGAGCCCAGAAAAGATGTTGACATTCAGGATAATTAAGACTTTTAAATAATTCCATTCTGAGGAAATCTACCAAGAAAAACATTTTGAGCAGAGAGTAAAGGATTCAGCTCCCACTCAATTATTATTGTTGGAAGATTAAATATTGAAAAGGAATTCCTGAAAGTAGAAATTAATAGAAGTTTTTAATTTTTGAATAGTAACATCTATTTTTTATCCTGGTGCCCTGATAAGAATTTATTTTTATACATTTGCTTTGAAAATTTAGAGATAGGCTGAGCAATAAATAAATAAAATAAACTGAATGTTGTATTTTTTTTTATATAGCAAAGAATTAATCAAAGTCATTTTCAAGCTACTAAAATGCCACCTTATTTCTGGAAAAAAAAAGTCTTGAATCAGAAAGGTGGTAATGAAGCATCAGGAAGAGTTGTCTGTGCTTTCTTCCTCACTTTATATTCCTTTGAACGTTACTATACTGAAACTTTAACTGGATTATTATTGCATTTAAAATAAAAGAAACTGCACAAATCAATATAAACAGTCCTTTCACCCCCAGTCTTGACTGTCCAGTTGTTTACATTACAGAGCCATGGCATTTTCCTCTGATTTTAGAAGGGACCATTTGTCTGCTATTCCATAAAAGGATCAAATGCTTCTCTGTGTGATGACACTAATTAAACCGAAACTGAGATGAGAAAAATCACTGAGACCTCATTTTGCCTTAAAGCCCAAATGTATCACCTCTCTTAAAACAGGTTTCCCAACCTACAGAGCAAAGATCTGCAACCTTGATCTCCCACATTGTCACTGAAATGGCTAATAGCTACTTTTTAATGCAAATTCATTTTCTCACAAACCCAATTTAAGTGTCATTCAATTTTCTTATCTGCGACCATATGTTTAAAAAGTAATTACTCAGCTAGCATTTTTAATTAAAATGATGTTATCTATGGTTCTAGATGCATTAAATACACCATTGATCTCAGATATCAAATGAAATTTCGATAGATGAGTCATGTCGTGCACTTTTTGGTTTTACAAGTTACATTGGTGCTGGTGCTAGATATGAAATATAGGTGGAATAGTTACCCACCAAATTCTGTCATATTTAACTGTCAGATACAGAAAAATGTTTGTTTCTTGTATATTTTTTTTTAATATATAACATCAGTGTTACTCTTAACAAGATCAGTAGCTTTAAGCTGATGACTTAGGCTAAAGTCTTTCTTTGGCTATAAATTTTAACCTTCTCCTCAACTGTACATCCCCGCAGGTCATGTGTGTCCAGTATAGAAAATCTGGGATAACAAGTCAAGATTCTGGGAAAACTTAAATTTTTACAGTGTTCAATTAACTTTTAATGAGCATTTCATCCCCAGTTCATTGAGTCCGTCCCTTAATTACAACAAATGTTAAGCTGTATCGGGGGCTTCGTGATTAATAATTAATCAATTAATTATTTGCAAGCAGCAACAATAGAATTTCTACTGCAAGGTATTGATCATCATTCTCTCTTAACCACACGATGGCTGTTAAAATTAACATTTATACATTTTGTATTAACCTGATGTTCTTAATTCCTTAATTTACCCCAGGCTATTTATATCTAGTGCTGTAAGGAGATCAACACCTAGTATTACATTTTTCAAGAAATGGGTGCATAACATGATTGAATCAGGATCAAGGATGTCTAGTATCAGTTTGCAACTGGTAAATAATCATCTGCAAAGAGATACATTCCCTCAGTGCATTCAGTGTCATGGGAACTAGAAAAAAAATCAGAGTATCAGTTTATGGAATTTTTTCCTAAAAACCATGAAGAGCAAGCAGTGATAACACACTGATTGCAGGTGTTGTTGGTGGTGATTTAAATCCTCTTGCAACTCAACACACTATCAAAAATCATTCTCAAAATTTTAAAATTATTTTCTTATGACTAGGAGAATAAAAAGGAAAATCAATACAATTTCATTAATTTAAGTAATAATGATGGAATCTTATGACCTAAAACCTGATCTAGGTGTAGACCTTGCATTATTTTTTTTTTTCTGCATTCAAGAAGCTTCATATATAATAACAAAAAAGAGTTGCTTATCGTTGTTATTTTGAGTTATACCTTTAGCTGTCTTCAAACAGGTAGTGCAGTTAAAATTGAAGCTTACATCAGTCAGAAGAGCTGCCAGCACATAATACACTAAGTGACAACACTATCATGTTTTCTGATCTTTCTCCTCTCACACATTCGTCTTTGTTACTAACGATGTATATTTTATCAAATTTTATATTTAATTATACTTTAATCAAATACTCTTTGAACGTGGCAATATCTTAAATAGAATCTCCAGTGAATAAAGTAGATGTATTTTGGCTCTAAGACTGGAGAGTGAAGCAACCTGTTGTGACAACCACTTTTTTTCCTCCAAATGATGCAAGACAACGTCCTCACAGTACAATACCAGCCCAAAAACTCCTCTGAAATCAATGTTAGTCTTCTGACTTCTTATTCCTGGAATGAACTCAGCACCTCTACCGTGAGTGTGAAAAGTCACAAGTTCATGCTTTGTCTTTTGGAACTTTATATTTTGTCACTCTTTCAGTTTATTTCTCCCATCTGAGGAGAGAATAAGTTCCTCTGTGAGTGAACAGTGAATCTGCGCAAAACCATCATACCTGGATTGTGTGGACCCCCAGCACAGCATCTCTGAATGAAGAGCAAATGCAAACTAAACAATTAAAACAAATGAATCAACTGGCACATATATTAGAACAGGATGAAGCTTGAGTTGCTTGGTTGGTTAGATATGGTTTGTTTTTTCATTAAGATGTGACTTTATGCAAAACTTACATTCCTGTCATATGAAATCCAAAAGAGAAAATTTACCAGTTATATTTATGTTAGCATTTGAGGCAGTAAAATGTCTTTAAAAAAACCTCTTAAACGGGGACCAATTTTGATGCATACCCTTCCAGATTTGCTATGCTTGAGGTATATTCATTTCATTTTCAAATTCCCACAGCTGCATTTAAAAATTATCTTTATTAATGTATCTTCTATTATATAGATTCCTATATTTAGCCCATGGTTTCACTCAGCTCCATTTTATTAATTTGGATTAACGCCATATGTGGATTTGGAATTCCATATCTTAATATAACATCTCATAAGTGGAATTCTTGAGACCCACCAAGAAAAAAAAGCTGTTTAAAACTGAACATTTTTATAACAGCAGCTCAGGTATGTTGAAAGACAAGATGATCTACAAAAAATCTTTTAAACTAACAGGGAAAGGAAATTTTCAACACAGTTATGAGTTAGCATTTAGCTAATTGACCATAATATCTGTATGCTAGCAGAAAAATGCCTTCCATACATTATTTTGGTTTTAAGTCATATTTAAACAAAAACAGGAAAGGAAAGCTCTTGATGCGATAATAACATTTATATACAAAATCAGTATATATTCTCTTTCATAAAAAGAGATTAAATCTTTCTGTCGAGACAACAAAATGCCATACATGCTGGGAAATAAACACATTTTTTTCCTGCTTATAATTTAACAAAGATCCTATATAAATATGTATCAAGGACAAACTGTTCCCTAATTCAACAAATTCAGTGTTTCTTTGTTAGAGGATAAGTACTTGCTTTACTATGTGTTTTAAAGCACAACTTTAATGTGCTGGGAGAAGAGGGAACAACAAAACCAGAATAATAGTTTAGGACAGAGGATATATTTCCCTTAAAAACTCCCAGTAAAGTTTTCTTATTTCCTACTCCCCAGCGAGCAGCTTCAAAGTAAAAGTGATTAATACTGCTCTCATCAGCTATCCAGTTTTAAAGTAGCTGCAGAGAATGTAAATAATACCAAAAGAAAGCAACCACATCTGAAATGAGAGCATGGAGCTGAGCTGTTAGTTTAGACTTTACTTAGACTGATTTATTTTTCCTGGTTCCTAAACCTGAAATGGCTATGACAATTCATTTATTTATTTCCAAATAAGATGTACTTTAAAAACAAAATGAGACTTAGCTCTTTCTTTTTTATCTGTTCCTGAGGCAGTAGATCAGAACTATATCTGGGTAAAGGAGTTTTCATGTACCAAATTTACTTTAGTCCCACACTGGAATACAAACATTTTTTTCTGTGGCTACTTGAGACTAGACTAATGTCAAAACAGGATTAAAACTTTCCTTCTTCTATCTCTTTTTCCAGTATTAGAAAGATCTGAAAATTAAGAACTCCCTGAGAAATGGTTATTTTAAAAGAGTTCTGACCACCGACAGTCCTGATTTTTCTTTTAGCATCCGGTCCCACAGTCTTCTTTGGAAGCTAAAGATTGTGGGGAACCAGTTCTGTGAATAAGTACTGCCACAACCCTTATTATACACGGTGATGAACCTCACTTTGTGGTGATGCATGATATGGAGAATTTATAAAAAAGAACAGCATTCAACTTAGTGTTTCAGAGCACCACGTTTTTCCATGGTACTGCAAGAAAACCATGTGTACATGTGTGTATGCCATTAAAAGAGAAAGCCAGAGTGTACACAAGAGGAACAACTGTGATCTCAGCTTTCTTGTTTCGAGACAGAGGGCAAACTGATTAAACCAGAGTGCTTGGCATAATGGAAAAACACTGAGCTACATGGCAGGGTCAAACTTGGCACCTCATTTGCTTTTGAGAAAGTGAGAGCTGGAACAATCCACATGGAGAATAAAATAAGTGTAATGTCCCTCTTCTCTTTTGGATGAAGAAATGAAGAGATGAAGGCAGGACATTTAGTCCCCCAAAGAGCAGAGTAGGCAGGAGCAAAACAGATTTCTCTTTATAATTAAAGAACTACAGAATAGTTTAGGTTGGAAAAACCCTTTAAATCATTGAGTCCAGCTATTAAACCAACACTGCCAAGCTCACCACTAAACCATGTTCCACATCTAAACATCTTTGAAATACCTCCAGGCATGTTGACTCAACCTCTTCCCTGGGCAACCTGTGCCAAGGCTTGAAAACCAATTAGCTGAATAAATTTTTCCTAATATCCAATCTAAACCTCCCTGGCTGCAGCTTGAGGTCATTTCCTCTTGTCCTGTCTTGTCCTGCTTAACTATTCTTTGGGAGAAGAGATCAACCCCCATCTCACTACACCCTCCTTTTGGGTAGTGGTAGAGAGGGATCAGGTCCTCTCTCAGACCCTTCCCCAGCTCTGTTGCCCATCCCTGGACACGTTCCAGCCCCTCAATGTCTTTCTTGGCATGAGTGGCCCAAAAACTGAATGCAGGATTTGAGGTGCAGCCTCACCAGTGCCAAGCACAGGGGGGACAATCACTGCCCTGATCCTGGTGGTCACACTGTTGTTGATAAAAACTGGAGAAATAAAACAAGAAATTTCTTCTTTGTACACCAAGACGAAGGCTGAGTGTTTTCCCACCATATTTCAGTGCAATTTCTGAAAGTTTTGCCATTACATTCCTAAAATCATGCATTCAAGTAAAATTTTCTTTTTCGTTCCTTGTACCTTTATCTTAGCACCACAATAAACCAAATTTAAAACATTTAGAATTATTTCTTTTATGCTCGTAATTTCTAATATAATGCTTTTTAAAATAAAAGGTTTTAAGGGGAATAAGGGTAGAGGGGAGAGTTTCTTTGCCTGACAGTTTTATACTTATCACTATGGTTAATACTTTAGTAGTCATTTACCTCAGAGAAAATTTTATTCTCTCTTCTTTAATGTATCAAATACGTTTCAAAATATACTCCTGATTTCCTGTGGTTTTCCACATTTGAAAGTCAAACTGAATGCATGTAATTAGAACAAGTTCACCTGAGTTCACCAAAATAATTTAAATTTTTTATTGTTGTAGCACTTTTCAGGACTTTTCAGTAAGTTACTATATGTTTTTCATTACATTCTTTTCCTTCAGAAACATTAGATAATTTTAACATTTTATTCAAAAAAAATAGAAAGGAATCATAATTATATATTGTCAATAATATAACACCTGATGTTTTGAAGAACTGTCACTGATTTTTTTTTGGAAGCATCCTCCCTTTTTTAAATGTTTTGAAGGCATACATATGAAAATTGACGGAATGACAACTTGATATGCAAAAGCTCAGACTTCATCTTCACTATAGTGTTTGATGCAGCACACACAAGGCAAACAGCATGATTTTTTTAATTCCCCTTACCTCTCACCTCAAGCCTTTATCCACTGCAGTAGCTATGACCATCAACCATTCCAGCTTATGACAACCAAGTAACAGCTTTTAGGCTTCAAAAAAGACTGACAGTCAAATTGAAGTCTCTAATGGAGGTTAAGCAGAGCTGACAGGGTTGCGGGTTTTTTTTTTGAACTCAAAATTTGTCATTTGGATAAAAAAGATCCTGCAATGAAGACTACTGTTCTGACAATTGTTGGACAGAGGACTTGCATTTAGGCCATCTCTATAGGGAAATAAATACATGTAAGAATTTCTCTAGTCTGCTATTATAAAGGATACACAGGAATTAGCCTTAGATTGTCACAGGTATTGTGGAGCCTTCCATTCAAGTCTCACTTTGCCAGCAGAGTTCATGCCATCTATTTTTTCTGTTCTGTTCTATTCCAAGATCTGCACATTTACCTTTCTAATACTTCAAGTACTACTTGGCAGTACAATAGATATTGTTACATTTCCATAAAGAATTATTTGTTTTCATATTGAGACTAGATTGTTAAATTGTACAATACTGGTCTATGTGTAAAATAATCCCACTGTGCATAGGCATAATGGATCATATTTACCTCCTGTTCACACATGTCAGGCAGAGTGATGCTAAGCAGTTAAAATCACTCTCCACATGCAGAAGATCTGAGTTTTTCCTTAGGTGTAAGACAGTGGAGACTAATAAAAAATATCAAACGAAAAGCCACCTAAAACTATAGTTTTTCTTTTAATTTCCCAATGTGTTTACGTTGGTCCAACATTATCAGACAGTAAATGAGGGAATTCACAATTAATTTCCCATTCTATCTTAGCCATTGAAGGGACGTACTCTTTTATGACTGAGCATTATTGGCAATCAGGGATATGAATGGCATTTGTATAAAACAACTCATCTGTTCTCAAAAAAAACCCAGATGTATAACTGTTTATACTCCTAATATAATTAAAATTGCTTAGTATTTATTATAACTATTATAAGTATTTTAAAGTTGGCAGTCTTCTCTGGCAGCCCAGAAACCCCCCGTGTCCTGGGCTGCATCCAAAGCAGTGTGGGCAGCAGGGCAGGGAGGGGATTCTGCCCCTCTGCTCTGCTCTGGTGAGACCCCACCTGTAGTGCTGCCTCCAGCTCTGGGGTCCCCAGCACAGGGAGGACATGGACCTGTTGGAGTGAGTCCAGAGGAGGCACTGAGCTGATTAGAGTTTTGGAGCACCTCTTCCATGAGGAAAGGCTGAGAGAATTGGGATTGTTCAGTTTGGAGAAGAGAAGGCTTTGGGGTGACCTAATTGTGACTTTCCAGTGTCTGAAGGGAGACTACACGGAAGATTGAGAAAGATTATTTACAAGAGCCTGTGGTGACAGGGCAAGGGGGAATGGCTTCAGAGCGAGAGTAGGTATAGATGAGATATTAGGAAGAAATTCTTTCCTGTGAGGGTTGTGAGACACTGGCACAGGTTTCACAGAGAAGTTGTGGATGCCCCACCTCTGGAAGTGTTCAGGATCGGGTTGGATGGAGCTCTGAGTAACCTGGTCTAGTGGAAGTTGTCCATGCCCATGGAAAGTGGATTGGAACTAGGTGGCCTTTAAGGTCCCTTCCAACTCAGACCATTCTATGACTCTGTGAAACAAAGAGAAAACAACAAGTCAGATGTAGAAATATTCCTCCATTTACATTTCCATTTAACTGCACTTATAACAAAGAAGGAACACAGATTTTATCTCTGAATGAAACAATAAGAGAAGCTAACCTAATGCTATGTTTCCACTGCTTAACTCTATTAGTAGGGAAGAATAGCTTGGAGTTTTTGAAAAGTCGAAAATAGTCAAGATTTTTTTCTCTTTAAAAGACCTAATCTCTATTTACTAAGATTAGGGGTTTTTCTTACCTTAACAATGAAAGGGAAATAACCTGTCCGTTGTACATGTAGTTTAGGAAGAAAAAATATTCTACCATTTCCCTTGCTTAAAATATATGAGCTGGAAAATCAAGAGGTAAAGCTACAGTACATAGCAAAATAAAAACACTTTGATTATTCCTCTTTAAAAGTGGTATGATATCTGGTTTGAAGTTATCTATTTTGAAGAAAGAAATATTTCTTTTTTGTACTTAAAAGCCTAACAGTGACACTGAATAGCTATACAGTTCATTTACAATTCATATATTTACTTCTCTGATCTCTGAATTTTAGTCTTAGAACTCTTTCTCTCTGTTGAATTTGAAACCATCAGGCCAGACCCCCGGGATTATCATGAAGACCTTCCATAAGCAAATCTCCCTTTTGAGGACAGCACAAGGGATGTTATATGTAAAACTATGGGTATATGTGAAGCTAAAGAACAAATAGCATTTATGAGAAACAAGAACTACACTGCACAATTCTTTGTATGAGGGAGCATAATAAATTTAGATAATGCAGTGATACAAGAGGTGTATCTCAGATTTGTACAAATATAGATTTCTATAAATCTGAGACTGGAGATTTATTATCTCCCTAAATAGCTGAAATGTCAATACTGGAAAGTCTTAATCCTAGATTTATGCTACTTACAGTGTGGGATGGCCAAAAAATGAAACAGTAGTGAAGCAACTGTACCCTGAGATCCATAGTAAATTTTAAAGTAAAATAAAACAAAAGTTTAACTGTCAAATACCCTGAAACCCCAGATCTTATGCCTTTTCAGACCATCTTATAGGAAAGGAAGAGGAGGTAAAGAAAAAAGACCATCTTTAGGTCAAATTTTGTATTTCAAAGGCATTTCTCATATATGAGGAATTAATGATTGGTACTGGAAAGTGCAATGAAGATGTGGTCCCACTCTACTATGCCCACATCCAATCCACTCACAGAGGCACAAATATTCCAGGATTCATGATTTAATTTTTTTTCTCACATTCAAAATAGTTGCTACAACCAGATTTAAAGTAAATCATTTAACTGTTTCTAATTTTATCCTCGAAATATATTCCTGCATGTGGAGAAATATATCTTGATGAAATCAGAATATTTTTAAACTGCTAGTGCTTCTGTTCCTTTAATAGCTAAGTGCTGTATGGAATAGTTAAATGCTTGACTTTACAGTATAACTAACATTTCTAGATTTATTAAAAGGTTCTATTTTACAAACCTGCCAACCTTACAAATTCCATTCTTAGTGCTACAGCATAAATCAGTACAACTGTAACTATTTTCAATCACACCTTATCTTAACACAATTATTTCATTTTGAAATTTGGGAGCACTTAGTATAAATGCAACTGATGCAAAGTGACAGTCTCTGTCTTATAGTGAAAATATAATTTAAGAACAAAGTATTGATCCATTTAAGTCTGAATAGTAAGAAATAATGCTTATCTACAATCTTAGCATTTCTTTCATCTCGCTCTATTAGTGCTGCAAGCTAAAGCTGTTGTAGCTTTGCTTTGCTCAGAAATGTTTTAAATTAAAAGGCTTGGATCTGGATCTCGAGAAGCTTGGATTCAGACCTAGATCTCCACATCTCCACAGCTTTCTAGGATTTCTAGCTCTCACTGTGTTTCACACTTATCAGGAATTGAGTTTTATTTTGAAAACATCTTAAGATCTAGTTTTGTCCTACATGGCAGGAATGCAAAAAACCCCTCAGGCTGCAGAAATTCCCTGCTTAAGAAATGAGCTTTCACCAAAACTACTGAAATATTATAATACTTAAAATCAAGTCCTTCTTCAGGCCCTGTATCAGTGGAAAGCCTAGATTTGATAACATTTACCATTCTAATGCTCATAATTCCTCTCTAATCAAACTAAAATTATCCTAGAGATAAATAAGATTTTTTCCTAATTCTCATCTAATTGAATCAGGTCGTACAAGTTATACATAGTTCAAACAAAGTCCTACAGAAAACACTCAGGCTTCTTAATTAAAATTCCATCATCAAACTGATGGGCTGATTTTCTAGAAGCTATTCTTATTGAGCCATTTTTTGGCTATTGCTCCATTACAGATGATCCATCCTTGAGTCTCATAACAGGGTTTTATTGGCATTCATTTGGGAAAACCTGGCACTTTTGATTTGTAGCCTTGGGTCATGGTTTAAGCCCAGCCAGCAGCCAAGCCCCACACAGCTGCTTGCTCACTGCCCTCACCAGTGGGACTGGGGAGGAAATTGGAAGGGTAAAAGCTAGAAAAGTCATGGACTAAAACAAATAGAGTTTAATAGGAAAAGCAAAGTCCACAGGTGTTAGCAAATCAAAACAAAGAATTCATTCACCGCTTCCCATGAGCAGACTGGTGTTCAGCCATCCCCAGGAGAGCAGGGCCCCATCACGTGTAATGATGACTTGGGAAGACAAATGCCCTCACTCTGAATGTCCCTCTTCTGGCAAAGAGCCAAGAGCATCTTGGGATATGTTAAGTAGAACATGCTAGCAGGTTAAGGAAGGTGATCCTTCTCTGCTTAGCCCTGGAAAAACACATCTGGATGCTGGGTCCAGTGCTGGGCTCCCTGGTAAAAGACAGATAGGGACGTGCACTGCAGCAAGTTCAGTGGAGGGATATAAGAGCTTGGTCTGTCTGTCTCATGAAGAGAGGCTGGAAGAGCTGGAACTGTTCAAAATGGACCAGAAAAGGCTTTCTTGAATTATAACCATGTGTAAAAATAGATGATGGTGGGAATAAAGAAAAGGGAACCAGATTCTTCTCAGTGGTGATCAGTGACAGGGAAGAAGCAATGACTACAAACTGAAAAAACAGGAAGTATCATTTAAAATTAAGGAAGATTTTCTTTTTCCAGAGAAAATAGTCGAACTCTGTAACAAGTTCTGCCCATGGAGGTTGTGGAATCTCCATTCCTAGGGATGTCCAAAACCTGACTTTACACAGCCCTAAGCAATCTGATGGAGCTGGCCATTTCACCATCCTACTGTTGTAACACAGACATGACCATTTCCTCTTCTACAGGTTTCACCTCAAAAGGAATAAACTGAACTTTCTGTAATATCACAAGGTATATTAGAGTTGAGGGAACTGGAGATGAAAGAGCAGCCACCACAACAAACTGTGAAGAAACCCCAACATTCTGCAGTTCTGGATTTTCTTAGAGGTAGTACAAGAGTATTAAGTGATCATTGCAATGATCTGCCACAGTTTGATGCTACTTAATGAATATGATACCATACTGCAGACAATACTCCAGAACAAGAAGCTAAGTGACAAGTGTGCTTAAAATTTTACTCAGAAATAAAGGCCCAAAGTATTGGAGAATTCTTTTAAAAGCATGCTAATGTGCTTTCTGAAAATAAAGACAAATGCTAAGTAGTAGATTCTTACTTATTATTTTTCTTCCTGCATGCATAAAAAGTGGGATTTTTGTTTTTGTTTTTTTTTGTCTTAAGAAGCTGGTCGGCAAAAGGAAGGGGTTAACAATATCTAGCAGTCAGGATCCCTGTTCTCTGTGAGATTTCTACAGAGTAAAATGCCTGCAGTTTCCTAACAAATTATCCATGACCTGATTATTTGTCAGAATGCAAGAAATATGGGATTCATATTTCATGGTAAACATAGTATTTTTAAAGCAATCTATTTGTCTGAAACTCTGCTTGACCTCTATTCTTTTTCTTTTTTTTTCACTGTTTTTTTCAATAGTCTAAGAATCTATGAAGAAATGTCACTAACCAGAAAAATATACAATTTCTCTAGCCTGCTGGGAGAGATGAAGATCCTTACTTTGCTCTTATTTGCATTTCTGTAATTTACCAGTTTATTACTTGATTGATGCATCAGTAGTTTGAGATATATGCTGAATGTTAGCAGGACCAAAATCAAATTATGAGGATTTTCTCTAGCCCTTGTTTGGAATGGAGAAGGAACAAAGGCTATTAACTAAAAACAATGCCACCCCAACCAATTATTACTGAAGGCTGATACTACCACCTTGTGTCTGTAGGCCTAAAAGATTTTAAATGTATGTTGGCAACATATCACTCATAGTCCGAGTCTTTAAAATAATTTTACATAGTTCAGTAAATTTTCTGAAAACATAATTTAAATCCAGTAACACTTTTATATACAGAACTTTTGAAAGGGAGAAATATGTGAATGTCTCAAAGAAACAAAACAAAATCACTTTTCTGTAACATGGAGACTGAGAATCCCACAGAGATAACGAAACGTGAGTAGCACTGCTGATCTAAGCCAAAACAAAGCCAGACACTTTTTGACAAAAGAGAGAATGAGGAAAATTGTCAGTTACTAAGCATCTGTTGTCACATATAAAATGCCTGTAAGTTCTCACCTGATGAATAATCAGGTTTGGCCAGTAAATTACTAGTAATGTGGTTCCTCAACTCTCAGGAACGTTTTGAGGATAATTCTTCTTCCAGGGAGATGCTGAGTACAAACGGCTTATGAAAAATAGGTCTTATTGAGCTTCTGTTTTAAGTATTTCTCCTCTGCTTTTGTTACTTTAACACTACCTGAAGTCTGTGGAGATAATATATTAAAATATATAAAAATATTCATATACTATTATTTAATATAAACAGTAACATTGGTTGTTGAAGTCAGATACTCTAGCAAAAGAACTTATGCTCTATATTTAGTTTCATAGGATGAGGATTCATTTACTAAGATTTTTTTCCTTATCCTAAAATAAAAAATAATGATGGGACTGAAAAAATTGATTACTGAGCATGGTTACATATGAATCACAGACACCAGAACAAAACCTGGTAAGATAAATTTAGTTAAACAGGATCTATACACTGAAATTCAGCATAACTACAAAATAACTTTGGAAACCATTGCCTAAATTAAAGAACTTGAGGTTAGACTACTTAATTTGTGGACTATTTTACTCAGAAGAAAGTAAATTACTTGGAATCGGAAATAACCCTACACTTCGTTGAATATTGTATTTTGAAATACAAACCATAAGAAATAAACCAAATTACTCCTCTTACTATAACAGTATTGAGGACTGCAACATAAATCTTGTCGTTGCTCCAGTGGTAAATGGCACTTTTGTTACAGTAACAGAGTAAAGTGAAAGAGTAAAGTGATGGTGAACGGGGCTGCATCCAGTTGGCAGCTGGTCACTAGTGGTGTCCCCCAGGGATCAGTGTTGGGCCCAGTTCTGTTCAATATCTTTATTGATGATCTGGATGAGGGGATTGAGTCCATCATGAGCAAATTTGCAGATGACACCAAGTTGGGGAAGAGTGTTGATCTGCTGGAGAGTAGGAGGGCTCTGCAGAGGGACCTGGACAGACTGGAGAGTTGGGCTGATTCCAACGGGATGAAGTTCAACAAGGCCAGTACTGGGTCCTGCACTTTGGCCACAACAACCCCTGCAGCACTACAGGCTGGGGACAGAGTGGCTGGAGAGCAGCCAGGCAGGAAGGGACCTGGGAGTTTGGATTGACAGGAAGCTGAACATGAGCCAGCAGTGTGCCCAGGTGGCCAAGAAGGCCAATGGCATCCTGGCCTGGATCAGGAACAGTGTGGCCAACAGGTCCAGGGAAGTGATTCTTCCCCTGTACTCAGCACTGGTGAGGCCACACCTGGAGTGCTGTGTCCAGTTCTGAGCCCCTCAGTTCAGGAAGGATATTGAGGTGCTGGAGCAGGTCCAGGGAAGAGCAACAAGGCTGGTGAAGGGACTGGAGCACAAGTCCTATGAGGAGAGGCTGAGGGAGCTGGGGCTGTTCAGCCTGGAGAAGAGGAGGCTCAGGGGAGACCTCCTCACTCTCTACAACTCCCTGAAAGGAGGTTGTAGCCAGGTGGGGGTTGGTCTCTTCTCCCAAGCTATCAGTAGGACAAGGGGGCATGGTCTGCCAGGGGAGTTTAAGTTGGATATTAGGAAGAAATTTTTTACAGAAGGAGTAATCAGGCATTGGAATGGGCTGCCCAGGGAAGGGGTGGATTCACTGTCCCTAGAGGTTTTTAAGATGAGACTGGATGCGGCACTCAGTGCCATGGTCTGGTAACCACAGCGGTGTTGGATCAAGGATTGGACTTGATCTCAGAGGTCTTTTCCCACCCAGTTGATTCTATGATTCTATGGTTCTATGACCTATACTTACAGAAAATAAGAAATAATTTTCAAGTAGTTCACAAAAGGAACTATTTCTCCTTTCCTCTCTTCCGTCAGAAATTGCCTGCCCTTTCCTGAGGAAGAAAAACATTTATTTTTAGAAAGATTTATATATGTTTCATGAATTATGTCCTGCTGTAGCAGTCTGGGCAAGGCTTCAGCATTTCCCCAAGTAAATTCTCACATCAGCTTCTTCCCAGAGCTGGCTGTGCAGGTCAGATAGAGGTAGGTGAAAGAAATGTAAGAATAGAGCTGGGTGTGAGTTATGGGATCCTGAAAAATTCGAAGTGTCAGACCTGCTGTTTCTGTGCCAGACTAGGGCTACAGGGAATGCAGGCAGACTGTTTTATCCCAAGGACTGCATTGGTCTTCAAATGAACAAAGAATAAGGAGAATATGAATATACTCTAACTTCCTTTAGCCTCATTATCCTGTACCTAGCCATGACACTTATCTTCCTGGAACACCAAATATCAACCCACCTAATCAATCTGAGCATTATCTTTTTTCAAACATGAGAAAAAAAATGCCTCTGAAAACTGAAACTGATGGAGAAACAACTGACTTTGTTATGGACTTCTTGCAACTGCTTCTTCTGCAACATCTGTAACTTAAGTCAGCATTTCCATTCCTGAGTATGAATTCACATACCAGAGAAACTGTGATTGTTCCATTGTGATTTGAAACTATGTTTTAATATTGCACAAAACAGCAAAAAATGCGCTCATTTTACAAGAATCTGTTCCCAGTACCACCACTAATTTTCACTTACTTCACAACCTCACAAAGAAGCTAAAATTCAGTTTGACTAAGTAAGCAAAGATATTCCTGAGCTGATTTCAACAGTCTGTCTGTATCACAGAATCCCAGAAGGGACCACAGTGGGTCATCTGGTCCAACCTCCCTGCTCAAGCAGGGTCATCCCAGAGCACATGGCACAGGATTGCATCCAGACAGTTCTGGAATATCTCCAGTGAGGGAGACTCCACAACTTCTCTGGGCAATCTGTTCAGTGCAGAGTCACTGCACAGTAAAGTTCTTCCTCATGTTCAGGTGGAACTTCCTCGACATCAGTTCCTGCCCATTCCCTCTTGTCCTATTGCTCGGCACAACCAAGAAGAGCCTGGGCCATCCTGTGACACTTTCCCTTCAGATAATTGCATACCTTGATGAGGTCCCTTCTCATTTATCTCTTCTTGAGGCTGAACAGCCCCAGCTGTGTCAGCCTTCCCTCAAAAGAGAGATACTCCAGTCTCTTCATCATCTCTGTAGCCTCTTCTGGACCCGGTCCAGAAGCTCTGTGTCTCTCTTGTCCCAAGGAGCCCCCAGCTGGACACAGCACCCCAAATGTGCCTCACCAGGGCTGAGTAGAGGGGCAGGATCACCTCCCTGACCTGCTGGTAATGCTGACAATGCTCTTCCTAATTCTAACATTTCACTATGCAAATACCCATTGATCTTCATAGTAGTGTGCAAGAATCTATTTAAATTATCAGCACTGTTGCCTATGTCTATTTGCTGACTATCTAATGCATTCAAAATACATTTTTCTTTGCAGACATAAAACAATTTTTGGAAAGAATTTTAATAATTTATGTTTCAGTTACTTTCATTTTAGCATTCTGAAAATATGATTTTTTTTTTTTATTCTTTACCTTTCATTAACAGTTAGGAATGAGGACAAGCCATTGCATTCCATTAAAATTTCTCACTTGGAGCACAACATTAAACCAGACAAGGAAGTTTTTCAGAAACTGAAAAGTTCTTAATGAATTCTCCAAAGGTAATAACAGTACAACGAAAAAAAAGACTTATATAATGGCTTCCTTTAAAAACAGTGCTTCTCTATTTTGTTTGTGTTCTTTTCCATTTTCTAACTGGAGGACTTTGAAAAATAGGAGACTGTGGTAGAGGGTCCTTTAAAATTTACATGTAAGGAATTTTGTGTAAAAGGTTGTAAAAGGCCTTCCCTCGAGAAATTTTCTGCAAGAGAAGCTGCTGAGTAGGGAAAGGGAAGAGTAGTCAACCAGAAGATTTAGAAAATCAATGTCAGAAAAATGAATTTAGCAAAACACTTCTGAACTCCCGCTTGGAAATATCTTAAGGTTTATGCATAGGGTAAAAGAAATGTTGAGAGTAAAAGAAATGCTAGCATTCATAAGAAAAGTAAGACAGTATCCTATCAAAATAGTGGAGAGTCAAATGCTGGTCACCTCACCAAGGCAGAAAGAAGTCCTTCACTAAAGGAAACAGTTTCTCTTAAGAGAAATATTTAATCCCATAAAAGATACCAAGAGCTGGTACATCAATCAGGGAAGAAAGAAGGACAAGTAGCAGCCAAAGTCATCCAAAAATTCTAATTCATGTCCCATGAAGGATATTGGTATAGGAGGTCTCCACAAACTTTTCAAAGCTGAACTACCTCCTTGTCAATAAGTTAGTTTACATTGACACTCTAAATGCAAACAATGGTTTTAATCTATAAATATTGACAGACCTTGTCATTGTAGCCAATGCAGAGGTCAGTGAGGCATGTAAATTATAAATGTACAATTTAGGTTAGAACTAATATATCAACTTGCCCTGAATTCGAAAAGTGTAAACCAACAGCAGCATGTGGGCACTTTACAGTATGTGAGCATTTTATAGTATATGAGCATTTTACAGTGCTGTGATGGCATTGTCAGACAAAAATCTTACATTAGTATTTAAGCAATATGACAAACACAGGAGGGAGGGGGATACTTACACTTCCAAGCCACCAGAGCGACAAAGTCACCACATGGAAGAAAAGGGTGAAAATAGGCAGGACACCTTGCTGAAGAACAGTAGAAGGATGTTTGGCAAGGTGGAGCAAAACCTTTGGGTAAGGTTGAAAGCTGATCCAATCTCCCCGCTCAAGCAGGGTCGTCCCAGAGCACACAGCACAGGATTGTGTCCAGTCAGTTCTGGAACATCTCCAGTGAGGGGGACTCCCCATCCTCTCTGGGCAATCTGTTACACTGCTCAATCATCTACACAGTAAAGTTCTTCCTTGTGTCCATGTGGAACTTGGAACTTCCTGTTCATCAGTTTGTGCCCATTGCCTCTTGACCTACTGCTCAGCACCACTGAGAACCTGGGTCCATTCCCTTGACACCCTCCCTTCAGAAACTTGTAGACACTGGTGAGGTCCTGTTGCATGACAGTTGCTCTGAAAGCCAAATTCCCAATTGTATCTAAGGCCTTTATTTAGAAGTTCCAAAATCTATACAAACAAGGCCTAGATAATGAGAAGACTAAAGAAAAAATGTTATTAAGTCAGAGTAAATGCACAACTTTTCTGCTTCACTAATGACAAAACTTTTTTTTTCTTTTAATCTGTTAATCCCTAGAAGAAGATCCAGTGAAATGCTAAAAACTGAAGAAAATTTTAAGGTCAGATAACAAGACATGATCCTCACTTAGTAAAGAAGTTAATATTAAAAAAAAAAAAAGTGAAACTCCTTCCTTATTCACATACAAAAATTTGGTGGTACATCTGTAAAATCCTCAGAAATCTACAGTTCCAAACAAAATATCCAGGAAAGCTAGCAGTGTTATCTACAAATTAGAAGCAATGATTTTGCAGAATTAGAGGCAATGATTTTGCAGAGGCTTCTTTTGTCCTTTAAACAATTTTGTGTGGCAAGCTTGAAAAAGAAGTCAACCTCAGCAGTATTTATTCGTGATACAGGAATGCCCTGTGATTTTTGTGTCCACACCTTATGATATCTCTAGGCAACAGTGAAGAAAAGACAAGGCATTTCAGTTCTTCCTGCAGAACTGTATTTGTGTGCCCCCTCATCCTTTTCTGTTAAAGACAATGAAGGATTAGTCAAATGACAACCTTAGAATTGTTTCACACTGAAAGAACAGATGTTTTAAAATAGTTTTTAAAATTGTTTCTGCTAGCAACTATTCAAATGGGAAGTATTATGAGGGATGAGTCCCTTCAAACTATCTCTTTCCCTTGGGCTAATGATGATAAACTAGTCATTAAGTGTAAAACTGCACAGTGACATTAGTGTGCTTCTGTTATGTAGAAGAGCTCCATAGAATCATAGAATCACTGAATGATTTAGGTCGGAAAGGGTCTTAAAGATCATCCAGTTTCAACCTCCCTGTCATGGAAAGGGACACTTTTCACTAGACCAGGTTGCTCAGAGCACCATCCAACCTGGCCTTGAACACTTCCAGGGATGGGGCATCCACAGCTTCTCTGGGCAACTTGTCCCAGTGCCTCACCACCCTTACAGGAAAATTTTTTTTTCAATATCTAATCTAACCCTACTCTCTTTCAGTTTTAAGCTATTCTTCTGGGTCCTGTCACTACAATTCCCTCTCTGGCTTTCTTGCAGGCCCCCTTCAGGTACTGAAAGGTGCTATAAGATCTCCCCAGAGCCTGTTCAGCTCTCCAGGCTGAACAGCCGCAACTATCACTTGGTGGCCTCTTCCACAACCAAAGAATTGCAATTTTGTGAGTTTTGTAGCCTTTTAGGATGAAGAAATATGGACATTCTGGTTGTGTATATCAGTGTAAATGAAAGGAATTTCCATTATCAGATAGAATATAACCTCAGGGATAATTAACAATATGTCTTTCTAATTGCATATTCAATATGTGTTGCTTGTATCCTCACTAAATAATACATGTCAGAAATCACTATGTTAGTGAACCAAACACTCTTGCTATACCTTTAAATGTGAATGCTTTGCTAAAGTCTCTCTTTTTCAAAGGTAATTGTGTTTACTCGTCCACTCCATATAACAACTTAATGACCACTCAAACTTTGTTCTTACAAAGGAAAAATAAAAGGAAAGTGAGCTTCAAAATGTAATCCAGTCCCTTTTTTTTTTTGCTAGCTATGTGTTGTCTAAAACGTCATGTGGTCTGAAGAATGATGTAAAGGAAAGTTATACATCTTGCAGTGTCTCACCAGTCTCTAAAGCTTCCATATGATTCCAAACCACTGTGAAATTTTGGAGTAGCCAGAAGAGTGTTGAGCAGATTTATTCAGCACACCGAACCTCTCTTTAAAATGTGACAAACAAAACAAAATATATGGTATGGAAAGACAATAAATGCAGGTAGTGATCTCAAGATTTGAACTATAATGAAAGTAGATTTTTTAATGCAGCAGATTCCGACTTCCAAAATTGGATGTCTAGCTTTATCTAAGTTTGATGCAAACAAAATATAACCTGAAAAACTTTAATATAAAGATAACAATATTTAGACACAGGCAGAACTTTTCTACTTTGTTTTTTCTTTCAATATTTTACATGAATATTAAAGTTAGGTGGTAGTTCTCAGACAGGATATGACTGGGAAAATGTATTTCAAAATGCCTGTTTTCTCAGCTTCTGGGTATTCATATTATTTACAAAAGCAGTGAAAAAAAAAAAAAACAGGGATGTATAACACCTAAAAACCCCTGTCATTATCAAAAGGAAGCATTTCCATTTCCTCAACCTCCTAAACAACAATGACAAATTGTTAGAGTTTGGACAAGTATTAGGTGTATGTTTAAGTTGCCTATTCACAACTGAACTTTTTTTAAGCTATTATTTTACAAAAATTGCTATCTATCCATGCTTTTTGCCCCTCAGAACTCTTCACTTATTTCCTCATTTAAGAGACTTTCACATCTCTGCCCAACCTTTTTCCACTCTTGCTGATATCAGTACTTTGATTACCCAACTGTGGGGCTGAAATTTTACCTTTCACTTGTAAGTGGTTGAAACAGAAAAGAATATTTAAAACTTTGGAGGCACTTCCTGAAGCAATTTAAATTCAGTCCTGTAGGAAGCCACAAAGGCCACTCGAGAAGTTGTACAAATCCATATCATTGCACTGAGGTTCTTCTATTTTTATATATAGTGATACCAGAATGTTGCAACTATTTTCATAGCCTAAGTTTTCATTAAAACTTCCAAAAATGTGTTTCTAAAGCACAACTTGTCTTTAAATCAGCTTCTCTGTCCTTTTCTCTCTGTTGTACCACCTCTTTTTTCCTACTATTAATTATTTCTGTCACAGGCAGTTAAGTCATGAGGTATAGAGAAAGTACAAAAGGTTTAAAGTATTGATGATACACTGATTATGCAGAGGAAACATGTCCATCAAAAGATCAACTAGAAGTGGACTGCCACTGGTGTGCTATTTATTAGCCTTTGCAATTCCTGCATTTCTTTGATTTTCTTCTGTAATGTTTCATCTTCTCCGTTCATCATCTTCAAGGTGGAACTGTAAAACAAATGCCACACTTCCATAGCAACTATTCTTGTAACATCACTATGAATAGTTACTTGAAAGATTTTTATTTTTTATAACAAATTGTATACATCATCCAGTCTGGGCCATTGAGAATACTTGTAAAAAATTTACTGTATAGATAGAAAATAACCAGAAAATGGAGAGATAAACTACACTACCAGCTGTCATCTGAAGATCTTTTGTGCTAATATGCAGTACTTGAGCTCACAACTCACTTGTAATCACACATATGCATTTCTGCATAGAAAATGCTTAAAATTGTATCTATAAATTAAAATTTATTTTACTGAA
Source organism: Manacus vitellinus (assembly GCF_001715985.3). Taxonomy (NCBI): domain Eukaryota; kingdom Metazoa; phylum Chordata; class Aves; order Passeriformes; family Pipridae; genus Manacus; species Manacus vitellinus. The sequence continues at coordinate 5,403,449 of NW_021940488.1, forward strand.
GCTGTCTGCAGATTGGATGTTTAATGCTAGTAGTAATTCTGTATCTTGTTGACATTTCCTGTGTTATGCTACATCTAGCCAATCACTGCTTTCTCTGCTGGGTAGCAAAGACAGGATCTCCATGATTACTATATGCCGCCTGATTTCATATCCACTTAATTAATCCTGAGTACTTTCTGATTAAATTTTCGTAAACTGTATCTTGGTGCTTTGTGTATTAGACACCTTTTGTGTGGGCAGTAATCACTACTGATACACAGATATCAGAGAGTACATTAAACAAACAAGTACACTGAGGGTTTTGTAAGTCCAGTTTCTAGGGGCATTGCAAGTAGACTTACCCAGCACCTCAGTAGCAGGAAACAATAACAAACTATTTACCATCTCAAGTCTTACATATCTACACATGGGGGAAAAAATGTTTGTGTACATGACATAAAAACTGCATTTTAATTTCTGCTTTCCATGAGCTGCTAAAGAAGAAATTTTTGCCAAGGGAGGAAGGGCCAGAAGCAGTCATGAACCTGGGAAGATGGAAAGGCAAGGAGAAATTTAGGTCATTTATTGGGCTAGGCAAGTTTATCTTCCAAGATGGCTCTTACGTGAATGGCATCATTAGGAGACAGTGCTCCTCCATATTTGAGTTCTGGCTATATAACTCCCCAGACTGTCTTGACAGCACAATATAACACTGTCAGGAAAATCAAGACTTTTCTTCATTCAAACCCCGAGTTTTAGTGATGATCAGCACTATTAAAAAGGAAGGGATTTAAGTGTGATCCTTAATCATACCTACTTTTATAAGAGGTGGCTTATTACGTTTATAGTTGTTTTTTTCCTAGTCTAGTGCTACCCATATACATCACTCTGGCAATTTAGCTGTTCAGTCTTTTGTGTATGATATAATGAGCCTTCTAGAAGCAATGTCATAGGTCTCTATTACGGCTATATCAGTGCAAACAATTGCAGATATATCAGAGCTTGCTTTTCCCAGACTCACTTGGGAATCACTCAACCACTTCAGCACAACATTCAGCTCTGGCTGGTAAGTTGCCTTGGAAATCCCTTCAGATGAAAAGAATAGAAGCAATTATTTGTGCTTCCTATTTACAGCACTTCTGTGGTTTTCATCACTATATTAAGATAAACTTTTTTAATTGTCTCTTCCAGGTTATGTGTACAGTGTATCGAAATCTTCTGTGACAGGAAGGAGTTCCAAACACTGTAGCAAACCATACCAAGACTGATTTTGAGATTTAAGCTTTGAGGCTTAAAAATAGTGACAGTGATGGGTCATGGTTTGACCCCACCATTTCTGAAGGCTTTATTACAATTTACAACTGTACCACCACATATGTATTTTGTTATTTGGGACTCTACTTTCTCACTGTAGGGCCAATTTGCTTCCAAATAAACAGTCATTCTAACACTTCCCTCTATCTAACTCCAGTTTGATGGCTGTTTTGTTTTATTTCTTTTTTTTACTCACTTTAAGCATTTGGATTTTTTTAGTTTGGTTTGGTTTTGGGTAGTTAGCGGGGTTTTTTTGAGGCAGGGGGAAATCCTTATTAAACTTTCTATGATTGGGGCATATATTTCTGGAGGATGTAAATCTTTTATCATCACTTCTGCTCTACAGTCTGTTGAATGTCCAAGAGGAAACCAGTGATGAGTGGTGCTCCTCAGAGTTCAGTATTAGGACCAATATTTTAAAACATCTTTGTTAATGGTTTTGAGTGTACCCTCAGCAAGTTTGCCAGTGACACTAAGTTGTGTGGTGCAGTCCACACATGGGAAGAAAGGGGTGGCATCCAGAGGGACCTTGACAGGCCTGAGAGGTGAGTCCATGTGAACCTCATGAAGTTCAATGAGGCCAAGCAAAAAGTGCTGCACCTGTTGGCAGAGAATAGCTTGGGAGCAGCCACGAGGAGAAGGTCTAGGGAGTGTTTTTGGATGAAACCTTCAGTATGACTCAGCAATATGTGCTTGCAGCCCAGAAGGCCAATCATGTCCCGGACTGCATCAAGAGGAGCAGGACCAACAGGTCAAGGGAGATCACTCTGCTCTTGTGACACCCCACCTAGAGTGATGCATCCAGCTCTGGGTCCCCAAACACAGGAAAATTATGGATCTGTTGGAGTAAGTCCAGAAGAGGCCACAAAGATGATCAGAGAGCTGGAGCACCTCTCCTATGGAGACAGACCAAGAGTTGGGGCTGTTCAGCTTGGAGAAAAGAAGACTCTGTGGAGACCTTACAGAGTCCTTCAGTATCTAAAGGGGCTACAAGAAAGCTGGAGAGGGACTTTTGACAACAGCATGTGACAGGACAAGGATAAACTGAAAGAGGGAAGGTTTAGATTAGATATTAGGATGAAATTCTTTACTGTGTGGGTGGTGAGGCACCAGAACAGGTTGCTGAGAGTAGTGGACTCCCCATCCCTGGAAGTGTTCAAAGCCAGGCTTGATGGAGCTCTGAACAACCTGGTCTAGTGAAAGGTGTCCCTTTCCATGGCAGTGGGGGTTGGAGCTAGATGAATTTATAAACCTATCTAGTTGTCTTTGGGTTCTGACTGGTAAGCTTAGAAACTGATCTTTAAAATGCTCCTTACTTATTTATGCTAGGATTTTCTTCTTCTTCCAGAGCTGCACATTAAAACTAAGAGAACAATCACAAGATACTTACAAGATTTTTATCTCCTCCATAAGCAGCTGAAAAGCATTGAACAGTAGCATGATACAGGCCACATTTCTTCCTTTGAGCAATACAACTTACACAGAGCTTTGAAAATACACTATTAAACTTATGCCTGGAGACAGAATTTAAGTAATATCACTTAGTTCCTATTTTTGTTGATTCTCTGCTTGATGCAAGAGTACTGGTGGCATTTATAAAGGAGATAGGTTACCCAAGAAGTTTTCAGAGTGAGTGGTATTAAACTAAAATTCACATCAGTGGGATACCTTGTAAACATAAATACCTTATAAGATTAGGGAATGAGTAGGGAATATTGCTTTGAAACATTATTTTAATTTTTGTTAGTTGTTTTTAAAGTTTGTGAATATTTATATTGTTAACATTTTGAGATTATTTGACAATAGTAGCTACCCTGTTACTAAGAAAGTTTAGGGGCCTCTAAAACTTTTGTATTTTTGTGTTCTCCTCATAGGGAAGCAAATGTCTATCACCAGGACAATTATTGTTCACTTATTTTGACAAAGAAATTTTTCATCATAATTTTAATAAATATCTTTATGCTCTATTTGACAGGAAAATTAGGGAAAGAAAATATTTCTTTAAAAAAATACCATGATTTCTGAAATTGTTGGTTGTGAAAAGAATTAATATATGTTTGTCTTTTAAATTTTCCATCATTTTCTGGTAATAAAATAATCTCAGTGCTTGTTTTTTGGAGTATTTCTCTTTTCATAGGTTTCATTTGGCTTTTTCATGGAACAACCCTTCTATATATTTAGGAAAGACTCTTTCCACGCAGTGTATAGGCCAGTACTTTTATTTTCCCCTGACATCCTGTAATACTGGCATGTTTTGTAATGGAGTACATTTCCTTTATAAGCCAGCTCATTTACTCTTCTTTAACAGCTGTTATTTCTGGCATTCTAACCTATCTAACCCTTATGTAAATCAGTCCTACTGCCAAAAGTCTTTTTTAATTAAGTTGTATTTCTACAGCTTAACTCAAGGGCAACAATAAAATAGTATTGTCTGCTCATTCATTTATTCACTGAGGAAGAAAAGAATGAAGATGAAAACCCCTATAAATATTTATTAAATACTAGCTTCTTTGAATAGCTCTATTTTGAGCCAATCATTGGGACTGCCACAGATCTGACACTAATAGTTGGTAATTTTTTTTCACAGTAAAAGTCTCCTATTGCTGGGACTTGTGCTTATCAATGATAATGAAACTTTCTTATCAGCAGTGAAACACTGTGACACTATTTTTAATTCATGTTACAGAGACCATTTCTTCCTTTTGGTTCAGGAGGCAAACAAACAGGCAAAAAAACTCCAACTACCTAAATTTCTGGGAGAAAACACAAAATAAAGACCTACTTGAGTGTGAAAAGCTAAGAACAAGCAATGAGCTTTCCCTTTCTAACTTGGCCATGTCCGCACTTTGCAGGTACTGACCTAGTCCACACTGCAGATGGAATTCAGTGACTGCTTTGGATTAAAAAAATATATACAGATAACAGCACATAATAAACATCCCTTAATGAGTGATAGTTACATTAACTCCATGTGTGAAATCTTTGTCAGTGAGGAAAGTCACTCATTTGAGCAGCCACATTGCCACATGGACACCTGGAAAGGTTTGGGTTGGGGATGGTTTGCAACTGCCTCACTCAGCTGAGTGAATACTTCAACCATTACCACACACATCACCATCCATAAGATTCATCCTGTGCACTGCATTTCCCTAAAGGAGTGAAACGTGGATCAGACTGGAAATCCAGCTCCAAATCCTGGTTTCTGTCTGACCCTGGTCACTAAACAACCTGGTGACTTCCTCAGCTTCTGAGCTGAGGAACCAGTAGGACCTTATGCCTCACTGTGCTCAAGGCAAGGTGGCACTTACACCTTTCACACTATGAGATACACAGATCCTGTCTGGGTCATGTTAGCTCTAGATGGTAAAAATGAAGTCACAGACCATTTCTAACAAGTAGAATTGGCTTGAGAAGTTATTTTGTGTTGAGAAAGTGCCTCCATACTCCAAGTTGCACTAGGGGAGCTTTAGACTGGATATAAGGAAAAAAATTCTTCATGGAAAGGGTTGTCAAACACCAGAACAGGCTGCCCAGGGAGCTGGTGGAGTCATCATCCCTAGAGCTATTTAACAGACATGTGGATGTGGTATTTAAGAACATGGTTTACTGGCAGACTTGGCTGTGCTGGGTTAATGTTTGGACTCAGTTTAGGTCATTTCCAATCTAAATGATTCTATGATTCAATAAGTCCCCTCATTTTACTGGAGGGAATATACTTTAAGTCCCACTTAGCTTTTCTTAATGTTTTATAAGGTTATCTCAGATGTTTATCTACTCAATTTACTATACTACTGTTACTCATTTTACTATAAAGTCCCTGCTTTTTAGTGACAGAAAATTGAATCCTAAAACCAAAATGGAGAAGAAATTAAGCATTTGCTAAAGAGGAGCCAAACAATTTTAGCAAATGCTCAGATAAAGCACCAAATACTATGTTCACAATAAAAATAAATACATAAATAAATAAATAAGGCTTTGTTTTTTCATTGGGAAGTATTCCTACAGAAGTCACTGCTAAAGGATTTTTTTTTGGCACAAGCATCTTATGTGTTTTCATAGACCACTTTGATGAATTATTGGCAGAGAGATTCAAGGACTTTAAAAATATAGAAACCTCAGGAGGACCAGAAAATAGTTCAAAATAGCTGGAGACTGGGAGAATGTAAGGAAAGAATATTATATATTCTTTTCATGTTCTTGTTCTAATACAAGTATCTATCAATGTGCATCCATCCAGGCTCTTCATGGGAGACAGGATAATGGGGCAAGTTTTTAGCCGCACAAAATCAATATAGTTTTTCTCATTTTCTTAACGCCTAAATGCTGAATTCTTCAAATTAGCTGGGAGATGGTGGTACTGAGTTTCTTGTATTCAGTCACAGGATTTCTGTGAACAATTAAACAAGTATGAAATGCTGTCCTCTATTCAAAAAAAAGGGAAAAAAAAAGAAAAAAAGAAATAAAGAAATATACAGGCTGCTTGTTGCTCTACTAAGACTATAACCATTACTGCTACTACTTACAGGAAAAAATAATATCCATTAAAAAAATTAATCTATTCAAAGTATTAGAATTTAAAACTGCTTAAAATAACATTTAGGTTAAGAACATACAGCTCTTTAGTTGTAAACACTAAGCTCTTCCTCATCAATAGTAATGTTCCTGAAATAGTGACAGACATGTGAAGTAACATGATCATATTCAGATTCTCATTCATCAAGTTCAGTGCTTGAAGGAATTTTTATTTTTTACATGTCTAAAAGGTAGAAATGAAGAATATATACCAAGCTATTTACATGAAAACCTAGAAGATATGTCTTTAAATATTTAAACATTTGTAAAATGTTTCTGCAGAAATTAGAACCCGCTATAAATACATTATGTTCATTCTATATATAAATCAAAAATGTATGGAAATACAATGATTCCATGGAAGCCATTTTACAAACACTTTGCAAATACTCCTTACTGAGATTCAATCCTGCACTTATGTCAAGTTCAAAAAAAGCATTCCTTCAATTCTTTTTGAGGGATGGAATGTATCTCAAAGTTAAGTTCCTAATGGAAATATATTTGTATTTACATGAATTTCAATTGAACTGCTCAGTTACTTGAACTTACTTGTGCTTTACCTCATGAAGTGTTTGCCCAGCAGTATGAGAGACTTCATAAAAAACTCTGCAACAAGCTTTTCTGGCTGCACAGTGTCAGAGCTGGCCTTGAACACAGGTAGCCAAAACCAGAGTGAAAATGTTGACTTTGTATTTTATTGCAAATAATTAAATGGGCAAAAATGAATAACATGTAGTCATATCTAATAAACACATTTTTTTGAAAACAATATCTATTTAACATTTTGCAATCCAAATTATGCAAGCTTCAAATGTAAAAGAAAAAGGAACTTCTGAATCCTTAAGCGGCTAATTTTCCAGGTAAAATACAGCTCTACAGATGAACAGATCTGAATTATGTTATTTCCACTCTTGCAATTTTCCATACAGTGGTTCACAACTTTCAGTTTTCCCTAATTCCTCATGGCCACGTGGTTTATTTATAATTTTACCTTTATTTTGTGAATTATTTTCCCATTTCTTCTCCCTGAGGTATCTTTTCAGATTCTACTGGGAAAGAAAATAATGTTTTATTCTTTTGCAATGTTTTGCTGACTTTTACTTGTCCTAGGTAAAAACTATTTTGCTCTCTTGTGGGTTAATTATTTGTAAAACACTGTAAATAGCAAGACAAGTATGTCCTAAATTGATCTAACTAAATGCACAAGGACCTTCCCAAGAGAGCAGATATTTGAGTAGCTGGAGTATCTGTCACTGGTGCTTGGGTTTTGGGATCCTACTGCCCACGGCAATTAGCCCCAGAGTTTGATTTCTTTTTCCAAACAAGGTACTCTAAGGTTAAATGCTGCTTTGTTTACAACTTCTATTAGAACTCGCTGTTGCTTTCAGAGAGCTTTAAGATTGCTTGGAAACTGCACTCAACTGTGAACTGCTGCTATCGCTGTCAAATAATCTCAGTGCTTCTTTGAGAAACTGAGTCCTGTCATTTGCCTGTCCCTCCATCCCACTCCTCACCTTGTTAGTTAAATAAATGCTTGAGAGTATTGCACCCTGGAGATCTCAAGAAATAGGCACGGGTGTCGTTCAAGTTCCAGCTCTGCAATCACTTTTTGTTTAAGGTTGTTAACTAAGAGGAATAGTTACGTCTGTGACTATGTCACAGCACAGAGTGCTGAAGGACCGAATAGTTTTTCCTAATTTACACAGAATCTCAAAATTGAATATTATTGGCAAAAAGTCAAAACATTAGCTTATCCCGTTGTGTAAAAAAAACATTAAACTAATTGTAACTGTAGTCAAGGCCTTTTTTATGTGTTCATTTTTTTAAAATAAAATAAGAAAGTACATATTTTTATTGGTTTTATAATTATATTAAGTATTTTACAAGGCACCCTTTAAAAACAACAAAGACAAACTATCCTTTTTCATCTCTGTCTTAAATGACATCTTTCCTTTACTGCAGCACCAATTATGGTTATGATTTTAATTTATTATAATTGAAGTTTTTATCGAGGGAGATATAAAGACATCACATTTTCTAAAAATTGCATCAGTTTGGAGGCAGAATCAAACACAATCAAAACGAACAGCTTCATGCAATATTGCTGACTGAAACAACTAAGACCAAACCAGAAAATAGCTTATTATAGTAAGCTATCACACAACTACTATGTTAATGTAATTACATTAATTTCAATACATTTACTACTGAATCATTTGGTATTTGTATATTATAAATTCTATTAGCATAATACTATTATTTATGTGGAGCTTCATGTGTAAAATTTATTATGAATGAGAAGCTATTAGAAATGACAATCTAATCAAAATAGTAACATAGAAATATAAACTAATACGTAAAAATATTTAGAAAGGCATTACACCATGAAAATCATTATTTAAGAGAAAGAAATTAAAAATTTTTAGGAAGTTTCAAATCCTGTTGAGAGTCAAAGCCTTTATTTACTTCAAATATTTGCAATGTTTAAAGATTTTCTGCTTTTTCCAGCTTTTTCTTCTCTACTGAAATGATAATTTCAAGAAAATTTCTGAGCACACGGTTTTATATGAAAAGTAAATTTTCAAAAACCTCATTTAAATATTTCTGGTTTTAGATAGCATTCATTTTTCCTTTATTATGTAGAAAAAGTATATTTGGGGAATCTTAAACAGTTTACCAAAAACTGGAATTCTAATTGTGCACAAATATTCCCCCAGAAAGAAAAAGCATAAAAGCACTAAAGAGAGTTAAAAAACCATGATAGTCATGCACACTATGATACAGGAGGGATAAATTAGCAATATATTTTATTATTTGGTGATGTTTAAAAAACTCTTTTAGTAAAATATTAATTAAATTTCCATAACTTCATTTCAAATATTCTACATTCTATGTAAACCAAAGCAGACATGAAGAGAATTCTATCAACAGTTGTTCAAATAAATCCATTTGCTTGGATAAAATATAAATCTTCAAGATCATTCATCTATGAAGTTACTAATAGTTTCCGTGATTAGCTCTATATAAATTCAATTAAATTTTATTTCAGGGTTATAAAATTTCAGTAGAATGCACTAAATGAAAGTGAATCATTATATTTTGACTAGCAATATAATGATAGGCTTTCTGAAATGCTGAAAATAGGAGGTCAGGTCACATCCATATAAAATACTGCCAGAGAAATACCAGATGTTGCAGTAAATTGCACGGTTATGAAAATTTTTCCATTGGACTAGTGCTCAGGAAAACCCACATGATGTTAGTGACATTATAGTCCTGAAGGCAAACTCTCTCAGATGGCACCTAAAATATAAATCCCAATTTTTACAATAATTTAATATTTTTAAGTGATGAAAAAAGATTTCTTCTTTCAATTCAAACCCATTCTGCATTCATATTACTCATTACAAATCTTCAGATTATAAAACAAGGTAACCTTCCTGGCCAAAAGACCTTTATAGTGTTCTGTGGTCAGTTAATACTTGTGTTTGTCGTGTTAGTGGTGCAGAGTTACGGTGGTGGAGAATTCTTACTGTTTGTGCTCATACACAGTTCCTCTCTTCTTATCTAACTTTTTAAAGTCTTGAGTATGTCAAAACCTTTGCCATAGGTGAAGAAGGCACAATCATTTCATGGTGTAGTGGCACATAGAGCATTTTACCATGATATAGTACAATAATAGCCCTACGCTTCTGTCTCTACACGGATAAATCCATCACTTCTCCTCTCAACAAACTTTGAGGAAGCAAGAAACAAATCAACAGCACAGATTGCTTCTTGACTTTTATTAACTCAGATAGATGAACAGAAGATCTTGGATAACAAAAGTTTGGAACTCTGGAAGTGGGATGTGCACTGTGCTTTTGGTTGGCTTTCCCCGTTGGAAAAGCACACATGTAAACAGGCTCATAAATAAAAACTGATACATCCTAGTACATTTAAGACAGTTACTATTTTGTGCTAAATATTACAGATGACATTAATGTAAATCCACTTTACGTATTCTGATAACATGTTCTGCTCAAAATTTAATATTGGCAAACTGATAATTAAATTATGGCCTTAATTCATGCATGTGATTTATTACAAGTTGAATAATATGACTTAAAGAAAATTATTTATATCTTTGGCAAAATATACAAACTTGCATTTTGGTCTCCATGAAGTGCCTGTGAATATAATATCATTTCAAACTTATAATGAATGCCATCAACGATGCTTATTAAAAATGTCAGGTTTACATCACCAGCAAACCATACTAAAAGTACCAAGGAAAAGAGAACAGTTTAATGAGTACTATTCTTTGTATCTGCAAATTAAATTAACATAAATATCAAGTCCCTGAAGGCAATAATTTTCTTGATTTTGCCTGCCCAGCTCCCAGTGCCTGTCCCCACCCCTGCCTTCGACCAGGACACTGTTTCAGCCCATAAACAGTGCTTTTCCTGTGTCCTGCCCTGCTTCCTGGCTGGAACCAGAGTCAACAGCCCTGCTCTGGAGCAAGGCACTGCCTTCTCTTCAATTTTAGAATAAATTTCATAAGGAGTACTCAAACTAACTATAGTATTGAACAAAATATAAATTATAAAATTGTAAAATATATGTTACGCTTTTTTCTCCATTAACTTTGAAAGATATTTATGGTTTCCATTAGACTTTCATGGATTCACTCAAAAGTGGGTTTTCTCTCTGTAAGTCAAAGCAATGATCTCACACTCATAAACGAAAGGAGATGCTGAAAGTTGTTCAAGGACGAAGCAAGTATTTGTTGGACCTGTTTCCGAGGTGTTCTTGATGACACACGAGCACTACATTTTACCTTTAAAGCTCACATCGCATATGCAAATGGGAAAGTTCAACATTTTAAATCATTACACTTTATAGGATGTAGAATTGTAAATGCATAATTTATAACTTGCACTCTAACATTGAAATACTACCAGTATAACTTCACTTGTGTTACTGCTTAGAGATGCACCCACCTAGGATTTGCAGAAGCATTTTCATGGTTACCTACAAGTCATATTTGACCTAAAACTATTGAAACACTACAAAGGCACTTGAAAAAAGGACAAAATTGTCATTTTAGACTGCTATAAACTGAAACTTTTCAGGATCAAGCTGTAATTTAGTGCATTTGAGAGAATTTGTGTTTCTGCTACGATACCTTCTTAAATTAATAGGCAAGCAAATGAAAAAGAAAAATCCAGAGATAAAAGGCAGTGGAGAAAGTAGACTACACATCATGATTCAGACACAAGAGGAAAATGAAAAGTCCTGAAATTTTCAGCAGTACAAATATTCCCTTGCCCCACGTTTCAGGCAAGTGCCATAATTTCCAAGCTTAATTAATTTTTCAATCTGTCCTCATTCTGAATGAATATTTGAATGTGTTAACCAATATGCAATAACAAAAGACATTTAACTCCTCCACAGAATTCCCTACACCTGAATTGCTGGAGTATTTTCCTATGATACAGATCCCAGCCTCCTCTCTAGTGAAAAGTCTAATGGCTATATACAAAGCCCTGATGAAATAGCATTGACATAAAAATCTAATGAGAAAGCTGCTACAAAATGCTATATTAATTTGAAGCTGTCCACTCCACAGGGACCACAACTTTCATTCATTCCACAGCGTTAGTTGAAATCTAGCAGATGTTAAATGTGACTAAACAATCAACTAAGGCTTAATTTTATGAGGTCTGCCTTATTTTGTCCCCAAAGTTCACTGACTCTAGCAAGCAACAAACTAAATGCATAAAATTATCCTAGGAAAAATTAAATTGTACTGGGGCATCTCCCATGCTTTGAACAAGGTTCATTGTATCTCTATTGACATCACTTAGTGTTTAAAGATTTTTAGGAGGATGTAAAAGAAGCTCATAAAATCACAGTCATTATAGTCTGGGGGGAAGTTGTGTGTTTTTCCAGCAGAGCACTAAGTTTCTGTCTTTGAATGCAGGGCTTCTTTCTTTATTTCACACTATTTATAGGAGGCCCATTACTTTACCGAGAAGGAGATGGAAAATAGAGTGTACAGCCAAGGGACCTACAAGTGCCACTTTACTGGGCATACACCATTCAACCAGGAGCACTAAAGGGATTAAGAAGGCAGCTTTGTATTGTCTCAGAGGTACAGTAACATAAGCACCACACTGGATTGTATGACAGTTACTATGGTAACCATTCCTTCTTTCCCTACCACTAAACCACACATTTGCTGGCAGAACAAGCCAAGTAACTCAAAAGGATGTGAGACAAATGTTATCATGGAGTCCTTTCAGTCTGACATTATTTTCAATTTTCTAGGTCCAAAGATTGTCTCTTTTGAATGCTTTAGCCTCTAAATTGTGTTATTTCAAGCCCTTATATGCAAAAGAATTGGATCAGATTCTTTTGGGAGATCTCCTGCAAAAAAGATTACAGGTACTTTATAAGAAGATTGCCATGAACATGCTAAAAAAGAGGAACAAGGCAGTATGACAGAAAAGAGTAGCAGATAAAGCATCAGGACAAAGATCTTGATAGAATTACCCTTATCTAGCAAGGATAGTCAGTAATCCTTAAGTAAAACAGAAATAAATTAACACTGTTAAGTGGTAGAGACAGAGGTGAAGGGAATTCTGGCTTAAAAAATTAGCCATGGTTTCTAGAATGCACATATGTCTGAGGTGACAATTCGGAATTAGACACAAATTCCACCCAAATGGAGCAATCGACTGACTGGATTAAAGATATCAAGTGACACAGGAATAACAACAAGATCCTTGAAAAGCTAGGATATTGTGCTTATAGTGCATATACAATAACGTGGGGCAAGGGGGAAATTTTGCAAAAAAAGAGACAGAAGATTAGAAGTACAATTTTTTAGTCATAATTTAACAGCAACTTTGAATCTGTGAGCATCCTGTTTGCCTCTCTTGACCAATTGCTTCCCCTTCAAGCATTCAGCCTCATCACCGATAATTGGCAAGTTCCTCACCATGACTACAACTCTCTTGAGGGAAAACAGAGGTAAGACTTAGAATGTAAGAAATACTAAAATATATTTTGCCAATTTTTCTGGTATTTTGTTTGATTTTTTTTTTCCCCATAAAGTGCTTTCTTTAAAGGATTTTAAGATTCAGTGAATTGTCATCGGTACTCATTTAGAGAACTGAAATAAAAACACAGGAATTTAATCTTAACCAATTTATTCAGTTCAAAGAGCTTGATTTAGGACAGAATTTGTATCTACTGGTGCAGAAGCATGTAGACCCTTCAGTCATGTTATGCCAATAAGGCTTCTTCATTCTAATTCTGTAAACTGCACATTCTTGCACTAGAACCGTACAGCAATATAAGCTTTATATATGCAGAACCCACATCAATAGGATTAAAAGAACTTTGAGTTGGGGATAACAAGATCCATCTTTTTAAATGTTTCTCCTTAATTCCAGGGGGAAGTAAAAGCAGGGGAGTTGGAACAAGATGGTCTGTAAGGTCCCTTCCAACCCAAACCAACAGAACATGCAAAACTTACTCAGGTCAAGTCATTCATCTCTTGAAATGCCCATGGCCACACAAGAAAAAGTACAACTTTCTGCTAAACCAGAACTCCAACTGCAAAGCCTATCTTGAAGAATGCTCTGCATTGATGGAACTTAACGAAGCAACAAGGTCCTAAAATTAAAGATGGATTACACAACGTCATCAGAAGTAGCATTTCTATGTTATTTAACCACTGTTCATATGACCAGATTTAAGAACAAAACAGATTAAGAATTGCATATGGATGGATCATGAGAGAACACTAAAGAGTTGATTAACATAAGTTTTAAAAATAAATACATTTTTTGCATTTGAAAATTAGAATAATTTATTAATTATATTCTTGAAGGTTGTATCTGATCCATGGCTTCAAAACTAAATGTGTCTTTTAAAGTATTTTTCAGACACACAAAAAACACAGAGAAAAACAAACAACCAAAAAGAAAACCAAACAAACAAAACCCCACACATCTACCAATGTTTTTTTTTTTTACTCAGTGGAGGGTATTTTTTGTTTTTGAACAATATTGATAATCAATTCCCTTCTGTTTTTGAAAGTGAGCTCATAAATTCAAATAAATAAATAATATCCAATTTCATTTCTGAAGATTATCCAAGAGACACTAAAGTAAATAGTTATTCAAAGCATTACTCAGAAAGAGCCTATACAAAAGTGTACTTATTAACAGAAGTTTAGAAATTTTAGTTTAAGTATAGTTACTACTTGGAGTTCAATTTAGTCTTTTATTTCTTGTCCTCAGAGCTGCAGATTTACTTTCCTTTTTATGGAGAAATACATGTTTAATTAAAGGTCTAATCAGGAAAATTTTCATAGACATAAGATGCCACATTTGGTAAGAAAGGACTTTTGACTCCACATAATTTGATGTAAAAGATTCTACCTACTTTGGAATATGAAAGAGAATTTCTTTTCAGCCAGGAAGAGGGATCCAACTAGAGAACTACCACACTCATGTGTACAGTTGCAGAGAGGAGAAACCAAGGTGTACAATAGCAGAATTCAAATCCCTTTCTCAGCCCCACTGTATGTTCTGCCCAACTGTCTGGTTTCTCCAAGGAGGGATTGTCTAGGAGTCTTTCTCAGTCTTTCATTCACACACATTCTTTTGGTGAACATTTTCATCATTTCACCCTGAACAGCAAGACAATTTGAGGTCCTAGAAAATTCCAAAGGAGTGGAAAAACTAAACCTTTTAGTTTTAACATTCCCCAGAGCTCTGTTTTCAAATGTAAAATTACTTGCCCAAATCAGGTCCAGTAATCTTAGAGATAAAATCTAAAGTTCAAATGAGATCTTTAAAACCTGTTTACCATGCAGAACACGTTTTCATCATTTAGAAAATTCTAATTTCAATTACGACAAAACTTACTTATACATATAAGACTACTGTTTAAAGAATTCTGTTGAAAGAATGAATGAGAACAATTAAAATTTTATTAGAAATGAGTAAACCAATCTGAACTTAACAAAATCTGGACTCAAATATAGAGAAGATCTAAGGCTAGAACCAGACTATTTTATGACAAATGGAAGTTTTTAATTGAAAAAATATCCATGAAACACTATACAAGCCCAGCTACATTTCCTACTTCAAACAAAGAGGTTCAGTCAGGCAAGTTTGAGTATTTTCATAGGTTTGCTTTTGTTGATCTCACAGGGGTTTTTGCTGATTTTTTTCTCTTTTTAATGACTATTCTGACTTGAAAAAGAAAGGTTACTTTTCTCTTTCAAAATACAGTGCAAACATGGACACCACTAGCCTTAGATCTATAAGTTATTTAAAATGGGTTAATATACATGCTCTAATCTCTTTGGTACTTCATTCACTTTAAATGTAAGTTTTGTATTTAATATTTTTGGATTTGAATTCAAGGAGTCAAAGAGACCACACACAAAACTCAAAAAAACCCTGACAAAAGTACACATTTGTAACATATAGATAGGTGGCAAGAATATAGCCTACACTCCTCAGAAGGTAGAAATAAGATACTGTCAGAAGAATTTTCAATTTCTTCCAGGACTGTCTCTGCTGCTCAAAGCTCTGAAAGAAATATATTCAAACTTATGATCCATTGCAACAATAAAGAAACAATCTTCAATAAAGATGAAACAAGTACTTTAATAATTATAGAAAGTGTTGCCTGCTTGGCTCAAAAATCCTCACATACTGATATCCTTACTTCATTTTTCATGTTTTATTGAAAACTGATGTCACATACATAGTTCTTACCTGAGTTTTTGTGCTGAAGGTGCAAAAGCAAACATTTCACAAAGTGCATTCTCTGACCATGAAGGAAGTATTGCTTATATATCCTTATGGTACATCAAGAAAACATCAAAATCTTCTTGCTTCTTAGTAGATGTTACATTTTGCCTTTTTGTCCTCACATTCTAATCATCTTGCAGTATAATTTAAAC
Organism: Manacus vitellinus; assembly: GCF_001715985.3. Lineage (NCBI taxonomy): Eukaryota > Metazoa > Chordata > Aves > Passeriformes > Pipridae > Manacus > Manacus vitellinus. The sequence continues at coordinate 5,419,287 of NW_021940488.1, forward strand.
AGACTTTCTTGAGGTATCTTGTTTGTACTTAATAGATTTAATTTTGGTTTCTATCACGAGGCTCAAGATAGAGGTCTGTGGTCATCTTTGTCCTTTTGTAGTAATCACAGCAGATACTGAATGAGATCCCATTTCCTTCTGTGCCGGTTTTGGCTGAGGTAGAGTTAATTTTCTTCACAGTTGCTGTGGGGCTGTGTTTTGGTTTTGTGCTGAACACAGAGTTGAAAACAAAGAGATGTTTTTGTTATTGCTGACCAGGGCTTGCACAGAGCCAAGGCTTTTCTGCTTTCTGTACTACCACCCTGTCAAGGAAGTTGGGAGTGCACGGGAAGCTGGGATGAGACACAGTAGGACAGGTGACCCAAACTGACCAAAGGGACATTCCAGATCATATGACATCATGCTCAGTACACAAATTGAAGGAAAGAAAGAAGGAGATGACATATGAAGTGATGCCATTTGTCTTCCTGAGTATCTGTTACTTGTGACAGGGTCCTGCTCTCCTGGAGATGGCAGAACACCTGCCTGCCCACAGGAACCAGTGAATTAATTCCCTGTTTTACTTTGCTTGCATGTGTGACTTTTGCTTTCCCTATTAAACTGTCTTTATCTCAATTCACAACTTTTCTAGATATTACCCTTCCAGTTCTCTCCCCATCCTGTTGGTGAGGGAGTGAGTGATAAGCTGTGTGGTACTTGGTTTCTGCCTGGTATCAAACCACAACACTTTGCCAAATTGTTCATGTTTATATGATTAAAATAGTCTTGCTATGTATTATGCCTTTAAAATCCAATACAAGCTTCTGAAGTTTTAAGAAGATCTTTTTCAAACTGACCAATATCTTGTAATACTATAAATAAGTTTAATTCTGTCAAAACCTCAGTGGAGCACTGATGTCTGAATAACACTGTCAATTTTAATGGCATTCTATTACTCTTCTTTCTTAATTAAAAGGGACAGTATTTGTTGAAAGGCCCAGCTGGAAATAAGCTTTGAATTCTTTTTTTCATAATTTCTTCACCAGATGAAATAAATATTACATTTCCCACAGTTAGAGTGGTCTGACAGGACAGATTCAGAACTTTTTGAAATGTTGACTATTTTGAAGTCAAAGAAAAGCAAGAAAAACTTCCTGCTGTTTTGAAATTTGGATGTACTGACAGCAAAATAGCAAAAGTGACATTAAAGAGCAACCATTTCGATTGCCTCTCAGAAGTTTGACTCATATTCAGGGCCCTCCACAATCTTTTTTTCTACTGAGAAACTACATTTTCCAACCTCTATGAGGTTTAATGAAAGTCTTGCTGGTTTTATTTTTTTTGTTATTTTTTTTTTACTTTAGTCTGCCACTATTAACACCTCAGGAGAAAAGTAATATAACCTGCTTGTTTTGGGAACAGTACCTTTTTCTTTTTTTTTCTTGTTTTGAGATGTGCCCTTTTGTCAGTACATTTTTAACAATAGTGAAAATAACCATTTAAAGTTCCTTTTAAAGTTGTATGAAGGAATGATTCAAGGGATAGCTAGCTGAGTAAACAGCATCCTCTTTTTGTCCTACACATCTCCTGCTACTGTGAGAAATGCAATTCCTTGGTAGAAGACAGCTCCAGAATTTTCCTAAATGGAAATTGCAAGACTCAGTCAGGGTCCTCCAATAACCAACATTCTCTATCAAATTCTCTAAATCCTTGTTGATTTATAATAATTTAGTTGCTAACACATCTGGCAATTCCACAAAACATCTAATTGTGTCTCCCTGTTTATATATCTTTAAGCACTTTTAACTCTTGCCCTGTGATATTTTGGTGTATATAGATGATATATATTAGTACAATCAATAAAGTACAGTCAGTACAATGGAATGGAGAAGACACTTAAGAATTTCTAAGGGGGAATTCAGTCTTTATTCCTCACTAGGAAAATCAGCAGTGTTTCTATCCTACCTTCAGCTAAGTCAGGTGTCCTGACTCACAGGAAAAAAAGGCAGGATTCAGGAGTTAAAAACTTGGTAAGAAGCCAAAAAGCCCTGCACTGTCTCAGTGTTTGAATAACACAATGAACATCTGAGGAGCCAAGGCACTGTCTTTCTCTGAGGGCTACATTTTGTTTAGGAACTTTATTTCCTTTGAGAATGTAAGCCTGAAGATCTACGTGTACAGAAGTGGGGATAGCAACATTTCTCTGCCTCGAAGACTTAGCTTGAAGATAAATACTCAGAACCTAAGGCAAGACACACAGAAGTACTTCAAGACAGATTCTTTTATAAATAAAACCTCTCTTCCTCTTTTTTGTTCTTGAATGCTTTGTCACAATCATCTTTTTTGATATTATATCCCTATTTGCAGGCATAAGAAGGTTCTTCCAGTTAGTTTTCCTCCTGCTTCAATGAGTGAGACAATGGTGACAGTGCTGCTGATAACCCTGTCAACAGCTTAGACCTTATGTACAAAGAGGGAGGGAAATACAAGTTGTGTGGACAATAGGAAACATTGTATAAATAAATAAAGAACATTCCATGTTCTTTATTTCAGCCTTATGACAAATTCCTAAAGTTTACCTTCCATGCAATTATGTCAGTATATAGGTAATTATCATAGACAACTCACAAGCAACTTGCCAATGTTAAAATTAAGGGTGGTCCCCAAATTTCACTTTGTTAATAGACTGGAGGTTTGGATGAAATTCAGACCCACTTCAGTCTGTCTTCACATTTTTTAATTGTGAGGACCAGAACTGGATTAAGTGCTCCAGGTGTGATTTTACATGTTAAAAATAATAAATATATTATAGATGTTATAGATATATACATATCTGATCAACTGAAAAATCTCTGACAATTTCACAGTTCTGTTCTGCTGTCTGTCTTTTGTATCTACTGGAGGATGACTTAAAAATTGCTTGAACAAAAGTGGGTTGAAGAGAGGAGGCAGTAATGATAGAGGAAAGAGGAAGATTAGTTTCATCTGAAGGAAATACATGGGAAAAACAAGGCATAAACCTCTGGGGTGATGGGAAAAATTAAAAAAAAAATATACAATGTGATTCAAATAACTTATTCTAAATTTTAAAGAAAATAAAATGAAAACTTTAGGGAAAAAAAGTAGAAAAGGAATAACTATAATAAAAAGAAAAATAAGATATAAGAAACCAAAAGTCAATGCAAACATTTTCTCCTCATAATGAGATAATATATAAATTATAGTAAAATAGTTTTTTGAAAAAATAACTATTTAGAAACCTTTAACAACTGACATGGCAGATTTTTTATCTTTTCTCATTCAGATTATAAATTAAAATGATAATTTGCTCTGATTTTCTAATACTTCATTGACATCAGAATTTTAGTGACAACAACATAAGTACTAACAAACACGTAAACAATTTTAAAAACCCCAACAAAACAGGATGACAGAATACCTAATGGATTTTATTTTATTAGAATCCTAGGAGCAGCACCTATTAAGGAATTAGTGTTGCTGATATGGTACAAAGGGTTTGACACTTTGGGATTTGTTAAATAGGGCTAATGAAGGAGTCATTGCCTGAGAAGTATTATGTAGGGAATAGACTATAGCGAAGATTAAAAAATCCCACAACAATGATTATGAAAATATTTTGGAACAGAGCCCTCAGAGAATCAATTTGGGTTAGAGCACATATTCAATTTTGTACAATAACAAAACCCAAAGCAGTATATTAATGCTCACCAGTCCCCAAACACATTTTCATATCTAGCCAAAGTCACCCTGAAAGATGATGTAGAGCAAATCAGTTCATTTGGAGTGAATTTCAGTAGCTGCAGTGTATAATCCTATTTTGTTGCTCTTCTCCAACTTCTAAATTGCACTTTCTCACAGTACCAGATCTATTTTTGCAAATTATGTTGTCCAGCCAGTCCCAAAATTAAATTTATAGTAGTGACATCTGGTTCTCAGTTTGTCACTTCCTTTGCTCTGATCTTGTCCTTTTATGAAGTTATTACTGACCTAACCAGTTACATGCAAAGCAGTGTTATAGTTAAGCTTTGACTTAAAAAAAACCACTACCATAGCAGTTTTTGTCTTGCATACATCAGTGTGTTCATATTTAGAAATCAAACTCACAAAATCTAGAGGTACATGCCATGAACAGATATTGGGCTACACATTTCAGCTTTTCTGACAGGCAAAACCACCAACCAGTCAACCAACCAAAAAGTAAACCAAAATGCACAAACAAACCCACCAAAATAAGTCCAAAACAGCAAACAAGATCTCTAACCAAAAAGCCACCTATAGTAAATAAGTCTTGAAATCTGATTGAGTATTTACAAATATTATGTTGCTTCCACCATCCAAGCACTTCTTTCTTCATCTTCTGTGATTAGCAGTGAGAAATAGGAGCATCTCAGTGCTGCACCAGTGTCCTGCTGCCAAGGTGGCCCACGGGACTAGAGACAGCTGGGCATAGAATTAACTTCTGCCAGTGTGTTCAAGCCACAGCTCTGTCCCAGAATACTTGCTTTCTTCTGTTGTCTGGCTTGCTCTTTCTCCTTGGAGCACAGTAAGAAGAAGGATCTTTGAGTTTAATTTGTGTATATTAGCCTTCACCCCATCAAAAAAAAAAAAAAGTATAGGAAGTTCTGGCAGGTACAAATAGTGTTCTTGATTAAGTGATTAATAACAACCTATATAAAAAACATCAGGTATACAAGCAGACGTGCTGGAGAGGAAAACTGCTGCATAAACAGCTCTTCAGAGAAGTAGTAAAACTGTTTGGGTCTGTCATACATCAGTGCTGCTGCTTTCTGGTAGGATTCACCAATGGGAGCCTTGAGTAGTTCCAGATTGCTTGTTGATGAGTGGCTTGGTCCTGAAAACCACATAGAATTCCCTCAATACCTAACACTGTATTTCAAAATACAGCAGCTGTTATGTGTTAGATTGAGCCTGAAGTGCCCAAGTGTACAAGTCCAAGCTTATTTACAAAAAAATAGTACCATCATATTTGAAGAGAGATTTGATTGCAATGAATCAAGTGCAGCAGTATTTGCAGGCTCCTTGTCAGGTCCTTGAGGACAACACTAGCCCATTCCACTGTGACTTTCCCCACATGATCCTGGTCAAGGACCACACTTCTGTCCCCCCAGACCTCTCCCACCCTGCCCATGCCCCAGGACCCCATGTCAGCCCCTGGGGCCATCAGCCTCTGCCCCAGTAATGCTGCAGCAAGGCCAGTCTCCTGCTCCCCACAGCCCTGCCTGGCCATGGACTCAGTTAAGATGTGCTCACCCTCTGCCCAGGCTTGGCCCATGCCTTGGGAGGTGTCCAGTGCCAGGGCTTTGGGCTCCTGGCTGCCTGCTCCTGGCTGGGGTGATGTATGGGCCCTGGATGTCCAACCCTACCCTACCACCCCACATGGAGATCCCCCCATTCGTTCCTGGTTCCCCAACCCTAAGGAGCAGCTGGTTCTTATTATTCCCTGGCATTTACAAGTGTGTGGACTTGAGTTTTCCTTTCCATCACTGACAATTCTTAAATCTGCTCAGTGCACTAAATCATGGCTGCTGGTATCCTCCTCCTCTTGTTTTGAATTTGTGGGAATTTATATTTAGCTGCTCTTACTTTACTGGGGTAATTACAGGTTACTCTAGACAATGAGCATGACCAAGTTCAACACACACATGGGTACTCCACACATCCCTGGACATTCCAGTGATGTCCAGGTGCAAGGGCCACAAATTCTGGGCTCAGTGCAACTGCTTTTGCAGCTGAATGTTGTGAGATCATCCAGGAGAAACAATTAGAACACAGACTAAACCAATTATAAATCTGAACTACTTTCTCTATTAAGTAGTTATCTGTAGAGATCTATTAGTTACCCATAGGTATGTAAATTGTAAATACAGGTTTATATAGGGAGATTCTCATTACTTTTCATATATGCTTACTGGGCTTACAGTGTTTGACAAAGTTTATTATCTATTTTATGACCAAAAAAGAGTAGCTAGTGAAAAAGCAATTCTTTTTTATACCATACTTCAGCAATAACTCTGGCATATTCTTCAAGCTTCTGGCTTCAATTCCTCAAGGAGATGCTCTGATTCAAAGTTTATGGTGCTTTCCACCTCTTATTTCAAGGCTAGCTTTGGGAGCAATGACTAATATTACCCTTCGGTGTGTCCAAGCCGTATGATAAAACTTCACAACTCTGCTGAATTATTTCATATCATTTTCTCTAGCAGTTGTTTCCAAAACTCCAGTTAAGGTTCATCATTTGGGGCCTACACTTTAACAATACATTCCCTTTACTTTCTATTTATAAACAAGCTACTTCACAAAACTGGGGGGTTTTGTTCTAATAATGTAAAATGTTTCTGTGATGCTTTGGGATTCAACTTAAGGATCTTTCAAAGTTGCTATTTTTGGGTTCTTACCAAAGTATGAAGCATTGTTAATTTTAATGACACCATAAACCCTAGAAATCTAGAAATCAGAATCAAATGCAAAGTAAAAAAGTGTTATGAAAGTTGAACATTTGATATGGATATTTAGTTACACCATGCACATGAATATATAAATACATCACAGATTTCTCTATGTGTAATAATGAAGTGTGAAAATTTCCTGGTGGAGACAATGGATTCTATTGAATAACACTGTTTTCTCAAAGCAAAGTAACATTTGCCTTCAGGCAGGTGGAGTTTTAAAGCTCCAGTACTTTTTTTATAACGATATGTATGTTCATTAACTTAAAAATGAACCACGCTGTGCCACTGTCAGAATGAGCTGTGCGCTGGGGTCTGAAAACCTCATCAACACATGTATTTATTTTTTAGCATTAAGATGGAGTAAGCTGTGCAGAACATATGCTATAAATTCCAGGACTATTCTTTTAAGAATAACTTCCAGAGAATGTCTCCATATTTTGTATACAGTATGTGTAAACTACATTAAAAAGAGCTTAAAAATAACAAAACCAAAACCAGCTTTCTTTTCTGGAAAGTACAAAACTATCATATCAGTCTGATTTAAATTATGACGTTCCTTTTTTTTTTACAATTTTTTCTTTTGTTTTGTTTTTACTTAAACCATTTGATCTTAATGCCTATTGTCTTACTGAAAGCCATATGTATCAGATCAATGATGGTGGATATGTATTTGCATCTTATTTAATATATCAAACAGATGCACTATATGGTTAAAATGGTAGGGTTTATACAGATGAAAGTTAGATGATGTGTGAGAAGTGAATAGAGAGAATCTTTTCTGTTTGGAGATTTTTTGATTGTTTGTTGTTTTTTTTCCTGATTAAACCAACCTTTGCCAAATTAAGCTTAATTAAAAAGATTATTCTTTTTAACTAAATAGTCAAAATTACAGAGATGTATTCCTCCATTATTTCATATGAATCTATATTAAAGTAGTATGAAATTATTTTATTGGGATATTGTCTCAAAGGAGGGCAGAATTTGACCTCAAAAGTAATGAGAGCTTTTTAGCCAGCTTATTTCAGGTATGCAAAAATGATCCAGTTCCTTGGACAGCTGCTCAGAGCAGGCAGAATGGCAGGTAGCAAGAAAAAGGGAGCCAGGCTAAATTAACAATCATGGTACATGTTGTTGGGATAATAATTATCAAAAAAAAAATAGGAAATATTTTCTTTTTGTTTCTTCTGCTTCAAGAGATAATCTCAAGATTAGTAGAACTACAAGAAGTCGAGGCACCATAACCAATTTTCTCTACTTCCTTTTCACATTTTGCTTGCACCTCATGATTGACAACCTTTATAGTTGTCTGTCAAAATTCTTGCCACAGTTAGAATTGGTGCAGTGCACACTGCCTTCTAAGGTCACACAAGAGAAGTTGAATGTTTGGTGGCAACTGTCACCTGAGGTGTGAACAGCTAAGTTGTGACATTCAAAATCTTGTTAAGGGTAAATGAAAACACATTGGCCTAATTAAGTTGTTCTTGTATTGAATTCAAATCTTATATTAAAGCATTTTTTCTGGTGTTGCACTTACCTGCCCCCACAAAGACCCTCCTGGGGTCTGTTGTCAGTTTTCCCAAGGAGCAGAGCAGTAGGGGGATGTTTCATCCAACTGTCAGTGTCCCTCAGTTTTTCAAAAGGTGGGTTTCCTTCCTCCCCTACCTTGGGTCTGCTTAAGACATTCTTACAGATTTTCCCATCACCACCTGCTCTTTCCCTCCTACTCTCAGGGAATGGGTGAAATCTTCCCACAAAAAAGACAAAAAAATAACAAGGAGGTGTATATATATATTCCAACTATGGATGTGATTCCTGATCAACTCCGTAACTAAAAAACCCAACGGCCAATTGCTATTTTTAACTTGACTTTATCGCAGACTTGAGAATATGTAAAGTACATTTTTTACCTTATAAATGGTTTCAATAATTTATAAATTTAAGGAGAAATGTATCTTTGTATCTGTTTTCTACTCCAAACTTCCCACACAAGAAGGTGGTTGATAGTGTATCACAAAGTCAGACAAAGCTCATGCAAAAATGGCACATATGGTATTCCTTATGAGAAGACGCAGCCTTTTAGAATAAGTTGATTTAGGCATGAGGAATTTTATTCTGTGAAATGGAGGATGATATAAAAAGGACACTGGGATAAGTAGACATTAGTGAAGCTGCATGAAGAGACATCTCTAGGGTAAGTTCTAGCCCGGAAAACAAAACACCTAAGATGCAACAAAGTCCTCAGGCAGCCTGAACGCTTGAGTGAAAAAAAGTGTTAATATTTTAAACATGGTTGTAGCAGAATAGGTCTTGAAACGAGGCAAGATTATATGAAAGTGTGATCCCAGCTGCTTATCATCTGTTTTAATAAAAAGTGTTTATAAGGTAACTAGTGCTGTAGACATTTTACCATGAGCTCTTAACAAGTCACTTGGTTAGAACCTTTACTGCTTCAATTTCACTTCAGTGCAAAATATGAATTGTTGAAAAAAAGTAAGCCTGTCTGAGGTGTTTTTCTTTTTTGTTTGGTTGGTTTTGTTTCAAGAAAAAACTAAAAGAACTGAAGGGCATCCAAAGGCAATGACATCTTTCAGTGGTTTAATATCAAGGCATTAGACATATTATATTATGAAATACAACAAACCAGCAAACTCCCCCAGTTGATGATAGTCTGATATGTTCTGTGAAAAAAACATATTGTGAGTTCAAGTCTTGGGGATAAAATAGCAAGATCATATCTAACAAAATGGCATTAATAATTTCTGCATTCAAGGTTTCTCACACAGAGGAAGAACCTTCAGAAGATAAAAGCTTTTTTTCACTACAGTCATGTAAGACTAGATATGACTCATTTCTCTCACCTTCTTGAATTCAGGGGGAAAAAACTCAACAAAACAGACAAACTCCACCAAAGAGTAAAGCAGGAGGTTTAGTTTTGGTAATGGTCTCAGGCACACAGTATGATTTTTGGGGTGGTTCTGCGCAGGAACTATAAAGTCTCTAGTCCATTGGAGAGGGTATTTTTTTTAGGTAAAATATTTGTAGAAAAAGATGTAATTGAAATTTCTTGAATATGTATTTAAACAATTTATTGGAAATTATTTTTTTTATGTGGGCATTCAAAATCAGAAATTTCTGATAAAGCCTACTTCAAGGAAAAAACTGGTAGTGATATCATATTTTCCAAGCTTCTGTAGGTTTATGTCCTACTCTAATCCCATGATATAGCACAGGACATACAAATTACAGAATTAAATATCTTGCAGGAAAGATTACTTTTATTGACATGCTTTCTGAAAGAGATTCAAGGATAACTCTAAGAAGGAAAAGAAACCCCTTTTTAAGAAATAAGTTTTGTGGTAGTCATGATAAAAAAAAAAAGATATGCATATGTATGAGCAGCACCAAGCTCAAGGAAAGTCATGAAAAGATAAAACTACCAAGCATCACCAGCTCTCTTTACACTTCAGAGTAGGGATTGGTTTTCATTAAATTTTGAAGCATAAAACAAAGCTTCTGAAGCTGAAGCAAAGTAGACAACTTTCAGCACAGCAAGTCGGTTTATTCAACAAAATCTATGAAGGGGAACTTCAATGTTTGTCTTTTAATCTCATTAGAGAAAATCTTATTTCTAATTTTATAAAGAAAGAACAAGCAGATCTAGCAGGAGTAAAAAGCACTGATTTTTCACTTTAGCTTATTTGACAAAAAGATCACTCAAGTGAGCTCTTCTCACTTCATTTATTTCTCCATAGAGTCTAAAGAAAGGTAAGAATTTGAGCTGTTGAAATGCTGCTCCCTGTAAGAAATAGCATCTGTAGGTGATACTATACTTCTGTGCCTTTGGCAAAGGAAATCTTTATGAGGCTGATATGCCTTTGTTAATCTAGAAGTCATTTCCCACAGTTGTCTGTACATGTGAAGATTTGCTTGAATTACTTTCTTGTTCTTATTTCCTGATGTGTTACCTTGGTTAATATATACATCTGCGTCATACTGAGTTCTCAGTTCTCATGCAATCATGTAATATTAGAAGTGGCACATTATTATTCTTTTCACGTAAAGGGAATAACAGCTCCCACAAAAGAGAAATTGTTTCTTTGCATCAGCAGTATTGTAATGAAGGCTAAGCCAATCTACAGAGTTCGAAGAATTATAGGAAAAGAGAAGAAAAATCGTCAATAATCAGGGAAAGAATAAAAGAGATGAGTATTCCTGTACGTGTGTAAATATTTGAGCATGAAAAGATGGAGCTGAACTCTGATACATGGATAATATTCATAAGCCCTTAATTGTTGTCAAAAAATGGTGCTTAAGCAATGTGAGTTTGAGCAGAATTCACAATAGAAAATGCAGAATTAAACTATCCTATTCTTGTACTGAACTGTATGTTTTTATTATACCTATCATATCAACATTCAGCGATGTTGCATCATTCTGTATTAATATTAGCATGATTAGACAACTGATAAGAGGCTGTCCCATGGACTTGTGGGGAGCAGCACTCTGCAGGTGCTGGAACCACTTGTGCTGTGCAAAGTCTGTGCTCCGATGTGTGCATCATGCTACATATTTCAAACTGATTTTTTACAGTCCTGACTTGTTAGATTAAAGAAACCAAAAAAAAAAAATAAAATTCATGAATGGGAAAGTAGAGTAGTTAAAATTCCCGTAAAGGCAATTAAAGTTCCCAGAGGGAAAATAAAAACATTGCATTACAGAAAAGAACTTAATCCTTATTTTGACAATAACTAATTCTGAAGTACCTCATGCTTCAATAGATTTCAGTTATTTCCACTAAAGGAATCCTAAGAATGGAGCTGTATTGAAGTGCACTGCATGCCATGTAAACATAAATCATAGAATTTGTATACTTTTAAACAGGAGAGAACAGAAAAAAGTAAAAGCTATGGAACGATTGAATTAAGGCTGAAAAATGTGTCATGCAAATTCCGAAGTGACAGTAATGTCTGACTTAAGAAGTAATTGCATCTTAATTTAGTAGTGAAAAAAACACAAGTAAACCAAAAATAAACCTGCAAAATAAAATATAAATTAGGAAAGAAGTGTAAGGAGCAGTTTAGCTACTGACAAGCTTCCCACTGGCAGAGTCTAATGCATTTTTAGACAGCAAGAGTCATAACAAGTTAGGCTAAAAAGTCCATTTTTCTCGGTGTAGTATTTCCAGTAGTGAGCAACAGTGGATGCCTACGGAAGAGAAGAGGAACGCCGAAACCATATGGTAATGATCACACTGAGTGCTCTCCCAGCCTTCAACAGCTTGAGGCTTTTTGAGTCAGAAATGGCATTTTTATAATGAGCCTCTGTGGATTTTCTGCATCAACTTGTCTTTTGAATTCAAGCAGAATTTAATGTCCACAACATCCTAGGAAACTCCACATCTTATTATATTTTACTACCGGCTTCGGTAGGGGATTTTTTTTTTTTGTGGTTTGTTTGGGAATTTTACATTTTCCCTCTACTAGCTCTAACTTCTGCTAGAAGAGAATCCAATTAATTGATCCTCATTCTCTTTCTATTTGCCAGTAATAATTTTTGAGATCTCCATTTAATCTTACTTTGGCTACTTCTTTTTCAAGATTAGTTTAGAAACCTATTTTGTGTCGCCTCATACAGAAACCTTTCCAATCTTTGATCATCTCCTCGCTCTCTCATGAGTAATTTCCAGACTTAGCCTTTTGAGGTGGGAGAACCAAAGCTACACTTTGCATTCAAACAGAGATAAAGCTTGATTTTATATACTTTAGTTCTCATTTTTATTCTCTTTTTCTTCCCTAAAGTTCTATTCATAACAAAGCTAACATTTTAAACAAGTGAAATATAGTAGAAGAATACTGTTAAAAGGTTTTGGAAACCATGGAAAGAACTAGAGATGTTCAATAGAGTGAAAAAATGCAATTTTCACATAATCATAGTCTGATCTAGCAACCAGTATTAGCAGACAAAAAGCAAACAAGTCCTGCAGACATAGGTTTCAAGTTTTTTTGATGCTAACATCATTGATTGTAAAGGCTCATCTTTTTTAAAGGGCAACAAAAAATGAAGTTGTCTAAAGACAATTCTGAGGAAAGTAAAATCTCCTAAAATAGCCTCAAAAAGTACTACTGGAAAAAGATTGCCATCTATGCAGAGTAACTGAATTTTTGCTGCATGCTACATCCAAGATGGTAATGGACCACAACTGAGTAGGTGGCATTGTAAAATAATTTCTGTACAATTCAGAAATGCAGTCTGGGAGTCATCTTGTGAAATGTAATGCTCTATATAGCAGGTATTTTCATCTGAACAAGTCACCATACATTTAATCTACAAATTTTTTTGAATTACACTTGGTGTAGAATACTAGATGCTGAAGTAATTTGTGCAAAATTACCCTCAGGAGCGGACTAGCCTTCTCCACAGTCATTGCTTTGTAGCTTAACAGTCATTTGGTACAACCAGGAGGTATCCTTGTTAACATGAGACACAAATGTTATTTATAATGTTTTCAGTTGAAAGACCCCGAAAAAAAATAACTTTATACCCTCATACTGTGAGGCTGCACAAAGCTGTGGGCATTTGATAATCCCTAGACCTCCCTAGGCAGCGCTGAAGAATGATGTTGGATGGAGACATCCATGCCTGGTACACATCCATACTGTCTGCCTGAAACCAGGTGAAAAATGCTTTAGTCTCTTCCCAAGCATCCCAGACTGAAGGAAAACAGAAATGGGGAGATTTATAAAATAAGACTTTGTCAACTGAGAGAAATAGAAATTTAGATAAGATGCTAATGTCAGAAAATATCCTAATGTTATCCCTAAAGTGTCTGATTAATTGTTCCCTAGAAGCTATTTGCTTCCCTAACTGTGCTCTGAGTCTTGAGTGAGTGGTTCAAACATAATTTCTGACACAAAACAAGCTGAATACCTTCTGTTGGTTATCTCTCAACACTATGCTAAACAATAAACTGGTGACAGACAAACATACTTGCCCATGGCAGGGTGGTTGGAGCTAGACGATATTTAAGGTCCCTTCCAACCCAAACCATTCTGGGATTCTAGGAAATTATTATGTTGTGATGTCTTGACCCTGACTGGAGGCCACGCAACAACCTTCTGCTCTTAAATATGTTATCCCAGAGGTGTGACTATTACTTCTAATTGGCTTGGCCTTGGCCAGCAGTAGGAAGTCCATCCTGGAGCCAGCTGGCATTGGCTCCACGGGACAGGGGAAGCTTCTATCAACTTCTAACAGAAGCCACCCCTATAGCCCCCCCCCCCCCGCTACCAAAACCCAGCCACAGAAACCCACTACATTTGTTCAGGAAATAGGACGTTGATATCAGAATTTGTTCCATAGCTGCTACTTTGAAATGAGAGAATGATACCGATAACCTTTATCTTGTCACCTTTTAACATCTTATTAAACAACACTGGACATGTAATTTTATTGATTTTACTCACACTAGTCATTGTAATTTTATGAGAAGCTTCAGAAAACCTTCATTCATAATCCTGAATATTGGACTGTAGTAGCAAAGGAAAATGACACTCTCTCTTTTAATGGGAAGTAATGATCACACCCAGTTCTGTCACCACAATGGCTAATTTGGAATCACATCATTTTTTTTTCAGCTCAACTAAATGCATGTCCTGAAGGGAATCATGGCATTTCCTTCCAATCCCAGGAGGAAGTGAGTTAAGAAAGGCACCACTAGAGACTTTTTACTCAGTCAAGCAAAAATCACAGCACACTAAGTCTGAGCCCAAGCTTATGTTGCTATCAGAACTGATGGCATTGCTCTTTAGTACATCAAAACTGATTACTTAAGTATTATTTGTGTTGTGTTTGGTTGGAGAAGCTACGCTTTTATCATAATCTTATAAGATTAACCTGAAATGGGCTATTGCTTTGCATAGTGATGTGTGACATAAGCAATCACAAAATGAATGCAGTAGACCTCTGTCAGCTTTCACACTCTGATTACTGAATAATTTAATTATTGAAATTAAAATAATAAGATGAATGTACAGAAAAAGAGCTTTTAACACTTTAGATTACATTTTTTTGCTTGCCTCATTCATTGAAAAAGTTCTTACCGGAAAAAAACATTCAGGAACACAACTTTGTGCACAAAAATTTATTGAACAATGAAAATAAAATCAATTTTCTCTCTCTCCTCCCCCACTTTTTTCTTCTCTACATCAAAAAACTGTTGTTAATGGTTCTTAGTCACTGTATGTTACATTGGCCAACTCCATGTAAATCTACTCAAATCTAACTAGAAAACTGTATTCTCATATAAATTAAAAGCCAGTTTTGATGAAGTTTTGTCATTTTTACCTCTTGCTGAAAAGTACTTATTTACTGAGAATTCCTAATTAGATATTGTATCTCCCAAATATCTGAGTTGAGGTTATCAGGGCATAAATATTTGTTATCTCATGGTATATTGATAAATACATTGCTATGTTCAAGTTTATTATAGCTTTTGCATTTATGAGTTTGTTTGGTTTGTTTTATTTTAAAACATAAAATTTATTTTTATTACTGTTTGATCTTGTATCTCATCAAGATCTTGCAAGAGCTCTGACAGGCTATTAATTTATATTATTATACACACTAATAATAAAAGTTAATATTCTAATTGCATAATTGCTCAGTGATTGTTGGATTTACACAGTAGTTCTTTAAGATACATGGGTAACTAAAATTATTTTGAA
Organism: Manacus vitellinus; assembly: GCF_001715985.3. Taxonomy (NCBI): domain Eukaryota; kingdom Metazoa; phylum Chordata; class Aves; order Passeriformes; family Pipridae; genus Manacus; species Manacus vitellinus. The sequence continues at coordinate 5,434,480 of NW_021940488.1, forward strand.
AATTACCTCTGTGTGCTTTGTTATAAGAACGTATTTCTCATGTTCTTCCTTTTTATTTTGCAGCTGCATTAAACTGTAGATCTGAGTAACTGTCTTTCTTCTCTTTCCCTTCGGTGAACTTATTATTCTACTTATGAAATATATTGAAAAAAAAATCAATGACAGATACAAAACGCATGATTGACATAAAAAAAAGGAAAGTTCTTTACTTCCCCTTTAAACAGTAACAAAATCAATTATTAGCAAATGTGACTTTTATCTCAATCAAATGTATGTAATAATTAGCTGGTCTTGTTCTACAACTAAGAGAAGTAGAACATGGAAATAATAAGCCAGTCATGTCAGCAGTTCCAAAGAAATGATTCAATTCAGCTGAATGGGGCTGTTTTATCAGGCAAACACGTTGCCCTCTGGACTCATTTGTGGGAATCAGACAGAAACAATTAAATTACCTGATCAAATTTAAAATAGGGAAAATTTAGGAGGGATTTTAAGGTTATTTAAGGTCCTAAACTTAAAATTTCCAGATGGTAAAGGAGCAAGTCTCAGATAACTCTTGGTTCATTACCATCAGCCCTGGTATCAGTTAATGCCTATTATGTCAACGTGATTAGAACAAATTCTTTAACAACCTCTTTACACAAAATTGTTAATTTATGCAGGTATTTGATATAAGATACAAGCTCAGTGTATTTAAAAGTTGTGTATTTAAAAGTTCTATCCTTAGATACACTAAATGTTTCCTGAGAAAGGGGGAAGAATATTTTTTCTCCAGTAGACTAATATTTTGCTAAGCATTTAATCAAAATAAAAAAAGATGTTATAATCCAGGAGAGTAGCAGCTTCAAAGAAGTAAGAGAAATCAATTGCATAGGGGAAGATTATTAAAAATTTCCAAGTTAGTAAACCACAGCAATAAACCTGAATTACTCCAGGAGTCGGGGAAGGCAAAGGAGAGAAAAATTATTACCAACTGGGGACAGAAGAATTGAACCAGAGCAGAAAATTATCCTAACATGCCCTAAAGATGCATTTCCTTTAATTGCAACCCAGACACCTGAGACATGAAAAAGGAGACCAAGTCTGCTACCATCCAGGGTTAAGAGTCACCTTCTTCCTGTGAGATAGATAGTTAAAGGAAGTTTTCAGAGAGGATTTTTATCACATACTTTCCTTTTCTATGAGTTGCATCTGCAACCTATGACCAAATCTTTGTAAGTGGGGTTGTGGCCTTTGCTTCCTCCACCAAAAGACTTTTTGAGGGTGTCTGGAAGGCATAGGATTCTTTCTACCTAAGGGCATGGGCAACTATGAGAGTGGGTTATGTGGGTGTGCAAAAGTAAGGGAAGTTCTTGGGTGTAGCTGAGAAACTCTCTCAAGTAAATGGTACAGCTCTTAGTAAGTATTTTCAGTGGTTTAGGGTAAAATAACTTTTAATAGTCAGGATTTTCAGAAGCTTTAGCTTCCAGCATTTTTTTATGCTTTTGTCTGAGACATTTAAGGGCTCTGTAATATCAAATATTTTTCTACCGCTGCAGGCAGTTTTAGACCATGATCAAGCACTGCTTTATTTTGAAGGAGTTAAAACGACTCAACCCTTGAAGTCTCCCTACATGTAGAGAGGTTTGTAAATCTTACATCATGTTTTTGTCTGATATTTCTGTTTTTCTTTCTTCCCCCACGCAATAGATGCTAAGGGGGACTAAAGGGAGGGGGGAGCAAATCCTAGCAAGAAGGGGAACTCCATGGTACCTTGTAGTTGATAAGCCACACAGCAGCTGTTAAATGAGAGATAAAAAAGATTTCTTGCTGTTGAACAGCAACTGTGGTGAGATTACAAATAAACACCTCCATCCCAAAGGTTACCTCAGATGTAATACTGACATTACCCACCTCCAAAGTATGACCACTCCCCACTAAATGTGATGTATGACTAGAGTCACTCAAGCTCCACCTAAATGCAAAAATAGTATAGAAATAAGTTATGAATGGGAAGAACTTAAGGAAGACTGCATTGTAACTTCTGGAATCAGTCCATGGGCTGATCCTGTCTTCTCCCCCACAGGGGTACCTGTTGGATAAGATCTATGTTACCTTATGCTCACTGATTGACTATCTTGAGTCAGCTTTTGTTAGGAACCGCAACTTATCCATGTATTGCTTTGAATATGTTTTTCTAGCCAGATACTATCACTGGTAATCTTCAAACCTGAACTTGTCAAAAATTTCTATTATATTAATGAGAAGGGTGTTATTCCATAAACTGTTAACTGCAGGGGTGCTGGCAGTTACTGGCAGTGGGAAACAAACTCCACTGTGGAGACCCGGGAGGGGTTCTCTCTTGTGCTGTTGGCATGTTTCCCTGCATCTTTTCTGGGATGCCAACAGACCCATTAAAGGTGAGGAAAATGGGAGAGGGGTCTCTCTGTCTGCACATGACCCTGAAAATGGCAGTCATATTACCCTCCAGTCCAGCAGGACTTTTCAGTGGCCCCGTAACAGGACACACCGAAAGACTGCTTGGACACAATGGTCTTGGCTTTCCTGGGGCACTGACAGATTAATCAAACACAAAGCTTTGAGAAGATCTCCCCTTTCACGTGACAACATCTAAACACTGTCAGCACACTGGCTTCCCTCTCACTTAGCAGACTGGCTTATTCCACCCAGTTAAAGGCACTGCTGTTGATGCAAAAGCCCATTGCTGAATATAATTGAATGGAGTGGTGTGCCACTCCTGACCTCCTCAGCTGAAATCCCATTATTAAAAGTGCAAGGGTTAAACATCTCTGACATCTAAGTATCAGCTTCAATGGTTCCAAAGGAAAACAGCTTTAAAAATACCTCTAAGAGTTTCATTCCAATGGATGGTTTCAGGGTAGAGGCGGAGGTTGGAGAGGGCAGCCTGATCGAGTGATTACTGAAGAGAGGTATTAAGTACACTGTACAAACGTCACTGCTCAGGCTGTGCTTTTTACAAACAATCCTTGTAATTGGACTGGAATCTGACTCAGCAGTACTGCATGTTTTCTACCACATTTCCCTCACGTACAAAGAAAGTTAAAAATTAAAAACACGGCAGTATAGTCTCAGTTTTTCCCTAATGTCTGAAAAGTTTTAAGAAATGTTAATGATGAAGCAACCAGATAGGTGAGGAAATTCAGCACTGCAGGAGATTTTATTTTCACTTATCCCCTTCAAAAAGGAAAAATGTAATTCTGGGTGAGATAATAATTCTCCAGTTTTGTAGAATATCTACCTACAGAATCAGTCAGAAAAGTTAATTACTTTTCCATGTTGAAGACAATGAAGAGTCGAGGTTTTTTGTTGTTTAAAACCACACCTGCAAAGCCACTGTGACTTTTTGTGTTTAAAGTACTGACAAATGACAATGATGACAAAAGAAGTGCCAAATCTCTCAAGTATCCAGAGACAGAGACTTAGGTATAGGTTTTCAGAAGATTTCTGTCTCTGCGGCATCTTCCATGTCACTGAGTAGAATTTTTATATTCTTATTTTGAGATCCCTGATAACCAAATGAGATCACTAATCTCATTCTGTTAATGAGTCCACTCCAAAGCATCTGAAAACTACCAATGCAGCCCCTAGTATAGGTGAATTCTGTCCATATCTGATGTAGACTGATGTAGATCTGATTTAGAAAACCATACCAGTGCAGCACTGTGTCTGAGCTAATAAGCACTGCTGGGAGACTACGAGTAAAGATATATTAAAATTATGTCTGTAATAAAACTGATTTCAAGAGAAGTCGGCTTTATCCAAAGCCTTAGGAAATCCTGTCATCATTCCTCATGAATATGAGCAATCATTTTAATCATATTTGCCTCTGCAACCCTGTTAACACATGAATGAATGGCATAATAGATGTAGTTCTGTCATGTAGATGTAGTTTCAAAGCTAACAACTGAAAAGTTACACTGATGCCCGACCAGGTTTAATGTGGCAAGAAGACATACAAAAACATGAAAAGAAACAATTATTATATGGTTTGGTCCTAGAACTTCTTTTCTCTGACATTTCTTTAAGAATATGTTAAGCAAGATTTAAGGTAAAAATAAGGAGGAAAATTTCAATGCTGACTCTTGTTAAAACTCACCCACAGAAACTCCAGACATTGTACAAGAAGAATTGACAGAACTCAAAATTAGTTGCAAACTTTGAAACTAGTGGCTTAAAGCTGAGCTTTAGATTATAGACATTAGTTGGAGTGGGTAAAGGAAAATTAAGGAGACTAAAAAGAGCTGGAAAAACATTAGTAATTTGACTCTGACCATCTAATATTTCAGTTTATACTTGGATAAACACACAAGGCTTTCAAAAAGTTAATCAAGGGTTGCATATATTCCTCTCTACTCTCAAGTTTATGAATTTATTTTTTTTAAACAATAAACAGACATTCAGAAAAATTTTTTCTCGTGCATACAGCTGAAAATTAGTGTCTTACATGTAGTTACTACAGTGTAAGTGAAATGGGGTTGCAACATTGTGAATCTGCAATTGTGTCTACACTTCGTGTACTACTTACTGTGTATACTTGTGTGTAGACATGTATATTAATACTAACTTGTTTTCAGTCAGGAGACTTTCCATAAATAAAAGCATTATTTGTAGATATCAATCAAAAGGTACTTTTTGTTTCTCTTACTAGGGACACCTAAATACACTGACACTTCTGAAGGAATATCACTCAACAAGTTGGAAGAGGAGTTTTTTGCTAGACAGTGAATTTTCAGCCTAATTAGATTTTTAGGGACATAGAGTCCAATGACAAGATCCTGTACTTTAATTGAACTCCTGGGACCATGTTCAAGCAATCATTTTCAGAGGTTTGCTTGCAAACAGTGTCTAGTTCATATACATGAGATGACTTCTCAGAGGTGCAAATAGTTCTGTGGAAACAAAACCTCTTTTTTTGTAACACATCAGTGAGGGATGTCAGAAAAGGATCTATTCCCGTTAGACGAAGGAATGACTACCACCTGTGGAAAGGCAGCAATGACAAGAGTCAGCTGTGACTTTAATGAGGGGTACCCAGTAAGTACAGTCACAGAAGAAATCAGGAGTTTACTCCATCAAAAGTTAAACACATACAGAATATCCCAGTGTTTGCTGCTGAATCCCAGGAATGTGGAATTTTGGACAGTGGCGACTGATGCATACATAGTTTATCCTTTGCAAAGAAATTACACTGGCATTAAGAGAGAAAGCCTTTGGTGTTGCAGCTGTGGTGTATTCTCAGGAATTAATCAGACATATCTATGTCTGAAGGTCAGAAGTTGTACTAAATTCCATGAAACATGAAGTTAAAGAAACTTGGCACTGTATGTATTGTGGGAAGGACAGGTATGTTCTTCCAGAACTGTTAATATCACTGAAAGAAATAAAAATTGTCACCTTTTACACTACAGGCTATAAAAATGAATAACAAAGCCTTATGCAGAATCACAAATTCTTCCACAGTTTAGAAGTGCTTTTTATTTCCTTGCTGCTGTAATGACAAGTGGCTGGAGGGTGCTTTTTGGATTATTTTTTTTTCCTTGAAATTTACTTTGGAAATTGGCTTATGCTGCCTGTATGGTAAGACAATTTGCAATCTGATGGATAATCTGAAGGTGTATTTTGGAAAACTAGGAACTTGTGGAAATGCCTCAATATTGCATGTTTCTTTGACACATTTCACTTTAAGGTATGAGGGTCAGTTTTGCAGTTAACTGTATTAATAAATAAATGTTAGGTTTGGAAAGACACATTTTCACTGAACAGCTTTTTTAAGAGATTTTTTTCATTTTATTTTCTACTTTATTTTATTTTAAATTGAAATAGATTAAATTTTTATTTAAGGAGTATCATTTAAGAAGGAATTATTCTTTGTGCACATGAGATATGTGTTACACTGAGGTAGATCTCAAATCTCATTAACTTTGCCTTAAAGATATTGTTAAAGAACATTTTCTGCCTAAACCTACTGCCCATTTCCTACAACAAAAAAGATAGGGGTGTTTGGATTTATAAAGTTTTTAAGAGCTGTAGATGTTACTGTGTTTCAGACAATCTATAAAATCATCAATGAAGTAGCATATGATCAAAATCTATGGTGTTATGAGAAGTGATTAAATGGATTATTTTTCTATTTTTGTGTTATTATCTATTTCTTTTGTTACTATCATCAAGAACATATTTAGACTTAAATTCCTGTTACCTACATGCCAATAGAATGACACACCAGTGTCATGGTCCTTCAGTCAGAACTGTTCACTGAACTTTGTTAGAGCAACAGTGGACAAGTGAAAGGAAAGGAGGAAACATGTCAGGAGTTTTTCTGTTCCATGTCCTACAATCCTGATCAGTGTAAATGACTAAACAACTGACAACACTCTAGTACTCCCTGCTTGTTCACTTCTTGTCTGTAATCAAGAGGCAGAGTAAAGCTCTTTTTTATGGCTTATGGTATGGCTTAGAATCTCCAGGCTTAGAAAGTTTATACTTCTCTCATCTATTAGATGGTTTTGGAAAATATATTCTGATTCCTCAGGGTAAGGTATTTATTTGCCACTGCGGAGACTATTTCTGTCTTCCTAAGGATGGAGATTACAAGAATTGTGTATAAATGACTCTTGAATTATTTAAGTTCAACACTTTTTAGGGGCATTTCAGTTTTAAGTGCTGTAGAGACAGGTAAAACCCTATGTTATTTTGCATTTTAAAACCTTGAATACTCTTTTTTTTTTTCCCACAACTGAGTCAAAAAAGGACAGAAAGTCTGAAACTATTAGCAATTTACAACACTTTTGAGACATCAAGCATACATGTCATGATTACTTTTCAAACAGCAGTTATCTGTCAAATTGACTGTGCAATTCAAGCCCTTCCCCCTTCCTCCAGCACGTCAGGAAATGTATTATTGGAAAAAACTTTGAACCTTCTGTCCACACACTACATAGCACCTACAAGAAAGCTTTGAGTGGGCTACCTGAGGTCTTAGATCCACGATGGTTGTGTGCTGTTGCTCTCCTATGAGGTCCTAAAATGATTTAGCCCACCAGAGAAATGCAGCAAGAGACAAACCTCTAGAATTTATAAGCGCTGTTGACACGGAGGCTTGTAAGTCTACAGACATTCCTGTCACTAACACTGCTAACAGGCAGTTCTTGCTTTCCTCATTATTTATGTCCTTGTGTCTTCCTGTCAGTCCTGGTGTCTTCCTGTTACTGTAAATCATGTTTCAGTCAAGCAAAGTGATCCATCTTGTGTACTGCTTTATCTTTTTTACTTTTTTTTTAGATATATTGTGAAAATTAAGGCATAGAGTTATTTTATTTCTATGATGACATTAGCCTGGTTTTGGGATGGTAGCAGTCTCCTAAAGTCATCCTGTTTGTCTGAGATGCACTCAGAAATGTGGAAGAGAATATTTTTTTAAAACTCAGCCATGAGGTATAGAGATGGGATGTGTGAATGTAGGATCTGAAGATACTATTGAATCTTATATCAAATATGTTAAAACTTTTTTTTCCTCCTGGCATGCTTTTCAAATGATACCTTCTGTAGCTCATTACATCTCACTTTGCAGTAGGACTTTCCACAGGTCTCATTTCTAGAAAAACCCATGTCCAGGTAATAGAAGTGTTGACATCTGTGATATCTTATTTGTATATCCGTGCTCATGGATTTCCTAGTGGCCAGTTCCTGGCATGGACACCTTTATAGTTTTCAGGTGCAACTAATTTTGAAGTGCTTGCTCTTTTTGCAATGCCAGGTATCAATTTAAATACAGATTCTGCACTATGTTTTGTCCCATCTTGGAATTACATCTCAGATACAGCATGATTCATACAACATCATCTTTCTGCACTTGGTTTCTTGGGCACATGAGTACGAGGCAGTATTTATGAGCCTGGAATATTTGGGATGAAGAAGCACTTCAGAAATTGCAGTTCATTCATGTAATGCAGAACTTCACACAAACATCTATGGAAATGTTCAGCATGAATACACAAGGGGTTGAGATCTGCTGTGAAGCCCTAGAAGACAGGTTTTGATTCATCAAACCATAATAAAGTATCATCACATATGCCTCTTGTGCTGGTGCAGTGGGTAAAGTAGGGATCATACTGATACTGTGGACCTATTTAGATGCACACAGTATTCACAAAGAATCACAGAATGTTTAAAGTTGGAAGAGACCACGGGAGGTCATCTGTTCCCACCTTGGCTCATAAAGAGTCCCCTAGAGCACTATGCACAGTACTGTGTCCAGATGGCTTTTGAATATCTCTGGAGAAAGATCCTCCACATCCTCTCTTGGCAACCTATTCCAGTCACCCTTACAATGAGAAAGTTCTTCCTCATCTTCAGGTGGAACTTCCTGAGCACCAGTTTCTGCCCATTACCTCATCACATTGCTCAGCACCACCAAGCAGAGCCTGCTCCATCCTCTGACACCTCCCTGCAAACACTGACAAACCTTGGTGGGGCCCCCTCTTCTTGAGGCTGAACAGGCCCAGCTCCCTCATCCTTTCCTCTTAGGAGAGGTGCTCCAGCCCCCTCCGCTGGACATGATCCAGGAGCTCATGAGCCTCCTGTGCTGAGGAGCCCAGAACTGGACACAACACTCCAGATGTACCTCACCGGGGCTGAGTAGAGGGGCAGGGTCACCTCTCTGACCTACTGGCAGTGCTCTTCCTAATGCACCACAGAATACCACTGACCTTCTTGGCCACAAGGGCACATTGCTGTATGTATTCTAGTCCACAGACTTAAAAACAAGACAGTAACCATATCTAGAACTAGGTCTACAACAGAAGAATGTCTAGCTACCTATCATGAAACAGCATAAGCTTATTTTAAGTTTAGAGTCTACCTTAAGCATAAAAGCATGCAAAATTGATATCAATACAGTAGATGGAAAAACAATATTACATCCCAAGTCTGCTCATTTCACCATTTATTTTGTGCAGCAGGACATGCTTCAAGGTCTTGAACAGCTTCTAATTTTTTTGACGTTATACAAGACTCTGCAATTTGCACTTTAAAATATTTGTATAGAATATACGTAGTTATAATTATGTATCACAGAAAAAAATGCACTTCTGGATATTTTTTATCTTTCTTGTAGTAACCACTCCACAGAAAAATGGTGTTTCAGCATTTATCCAGCTATTTTATCCGTATCCAGCATATTTTGACATCACAGTAAAGATTCGTTTAAGTGAGTGAGTTACAAATTGTTTGTTATTTTCTTCTTTGGTCTCCAGGCGGATGCAGCTTAGAGAACAACCCAAAACATAGATTTTAGAACATAAAGAATACAGTCCAAACCATGTTCATCTCCTGATGAGAAAAAAATACGTGGCTGAAAAAGCTAAGCTTAGGGAAACACCCATGAATTTACGGGGCTCTGCAGAAGGAGCCTTAGTTTTTTTCAACAGTACTAAAATTTTATCCTTCAACTCAGATTTCTTTTTCACATAACTCTTTATTCAATCCACATAAGAGGATGCAAGACTGAGACTCCGCGTTTATACAATAGACTTCTGTGTTTTCAATGGGAGGGAAGAATATTCCAGAGGCACATCTGAGATCTAAAGTGCTACATGACATTATAACTTAAAGTTCTTTACACAGAAAATCGTTCCTCTGTGGAAAAGGATGGCAACGAGAAAAGGATGTCAGCTGAGGTCAGCAAGGCTATTCAGAAGACTGAAGTATCTTCAATGCCTTGATAAATTGAGTTCATAGCATTTTTTAATTTAAACCAACTATAGAAAAGAAATTTCCCTTAGGTACAACTATGCAGTGATCTCACTTATGCAATCTGTTACACTGTGATATTCTCTTGGTTGCCAAGCAGCCAAGAATGAGTTTAAAAAAAATTAAAGCTCATGACAAAACAAAACCCTATTTTTTTTAATTTGAAATAAGATGGAAGAACTAAATGATGACCAAAAGGGCCATACTACCATCCCTCTTCAGTCAACTTCACTTCCAACTTCACTTAATACAGAGCAACGTGAAACTTTATTTAGTTTTGTGAAATAATATTTAGATTTTTGAGAAAGGTTTATTTTTTTTATTCCTTTTAATTAAATAAATATGTATTATATAAGAAAATAAAAATTATGCTCCTTGTGTTGGCCATGTTGACAATCCAACATTAGTCCTTCTCACGCTCTTCCTAGGTTTTATTTTTTCCTTCAAAACACAGTGTTTTGCAATTTACAAAGTACTTGGCTGTGGCTGTTCATACTTTCTTTCTGTTCTCTCAAGTTGTATTTTTGCTGTTATAGAAAAATATGTGCTGAAACAAAAATAACTCTTGCTGTCATTTTGACGCTCAAAGTAAAGTTCTTTATGTCTTGTCTTCAGAGTCTACTCAAGGAGTTAGTTGATTTAGTCCTTTTTTTGAAATCCAAATTTAAATGAAAAATAGCAAAGTTCAAGTACATCTGCACAGCTTCCAATTATAATAATAGATTGTTTGAGAGTACTAGCTATTGCAAGTGTTCTTGTTGAATCTACCTTATTTGGAGCAGAAAAAAATTACATAAATGATATAATTATATGATTTGGGAAACTGGTGTTAATCCTGCAGAAGCACAGAAAAAGGAATCAAGCTTCTGACAGGAAAGGTATGAAATAACTGCTGTGATATAACGAAAACAAGTAATAATTTAATTTTAAGTGGTAAAATGACTCATAGCAGGGTTTTACTCATTTTGTGTTCATTTGCCACAAATTTACTATACATATATCACAGAAAAGCAGACTTTCAAATGATTGCAAGGTCCTACTTGGTGCTACTTTCAACTGACCTCACCCCACTAGAAGTTGCTACCTTGTCAGTTGTCAGACTGTATATATAAATATGTGCAATACTAACCCAGGGACAGTCAATTTGAACGTGCTATCACTGAAAGTTGAATTGGACAATTTTAACAGAAATTAAATAAAAATATCTACACTTAAAGGCTGAGAGGAGGGAAGGTAACTTTTCAGCCAGAAGGTGCTGAAGAGTAGCTGAGAAGAACAATCTTCAACTGTCTCTGCTACACCTGGAAAAAAAACCATTACTGTAGATGTAATAAAAGAAGAAATCTGGTAAACTGAGATTTTCTGAGTCCTAGATTAGAGTATTAACTGAAAAAAAGCCAAACTAATTAATTTTGTTTACAATATTAAGACATGTTAACATGTATATATGTGTGTATATATACATATATATATATACAGTAACTGGAATTTTTCTGAACAATGAATAATTTTAAAGCAATTTGTTCCTCTGGAAATTGTTCGGCAGTTTAGTACTATGTAAATTAGATGCTATGGTCAAGGTTCATTCTTTCTGGTGCTTTCCCTCTTTCTTTTGATAGTGCCTCTTGTTAAAAAAACATTTTTGCAGTCACGGTCTGTGATGAGATTTCTTTCTTATTAGCATAGAAACATTTACTTTCAAATTTCTTTTCCACCATCACAAGCTACTAAAGTGTCTAACTGTATTTTATGCCAAAACAACATAAATTTGCAGAGTCAGACATTTAAATAATGTTTTCGCGCAATTAGAGATGTGCTGAGCATTTCAAAGCAAAACCAAGTCAGACCCATCCATATCCTATGCCAAGACATTCAAAAACAATCTGCCTTTATAAAAAAAGAGTTTGGAAAACACTATTTCTGTGAAGAGAAAGCAATTACTTTTAAGAAGCCAGTGAGATTTGAATTTCAATGTTTGCTGCTGAAATCTCTAGTACTTAATGAGTTATGTTGTTCTGCTTCAGTCACCTTTCTTTTACTGACACTACACAACATGACACATACCATTGAACAAAGTCAGCCAGAAAATTTGAACACATGTATTTTATGGAAAACCAATCTTGAAGTGGAAAAGGTTCTTCAAATATTTGTACTGAAAAACAAATAAACTGCATTCAGGAATTTGGCAGTGTAAAGTGAAGGAGTGTATACTCTTCACCTTGGTGTTGGAAGTATGTTTTTGATTTTGGTTTTGATTTCTTTTGTTGTCCTGTTTTGGTTTTTTTTTCCTAAAAATCATGTAGCTGTTATTCCACAGATCCAGATAAATGTAGAGTCAATAAAAACTCCTCTGCAGGCAGTAGGAATGTCACCTCCTAAACAGTATAGATGTACATTGCCAAGAGATGAAAACATCTATAACTGCCTGTTTTTTCTCTTTTAATTTCACCCAACAGAAGGAAGACTAAAAAGATACAGACACTGGCAATAGGTAGCAAACTGACTCTAGGGACTTTAAATTTAAAGTATAATATAATCTCAGTCCATTAAGGATCCCTGCAACAGGAAGACAGGACAAACTTGACCCTCCAGGAGCCAAAGCTGTTTAGAAAATAGAGGATGCTATAGGCTGTGACCACAGGACTGTGGTAAGAATCCATTTGTTTTTCTGTCAGGGTAGTTCCTGTGTTAAATATGAGAGCACATTTCTTACGTATAATTTGGGTGAACTTATTTAGAAAATGCGTGTGTACGTAGCTTCTAGATAGTTTGTAGACTGGTGTGGCAGATACTTGATTCCTCCACACTCCCCCAAACTTGGTAGTTTGACTACTGTTTATGAGAAATGATTTTTCTCATTTCAAGTAGTCTACTCTCAAACTTCACGCTAAATTTAATTCTGCTTTTGATTTTGTTGCTCATACTAGCCAATCCTCTTTTCATTTATCTGTGAGTCTATTCTGTTACAGAAGGCAGACACTTGAACACATGCTCAGAATTTGGGTATGGAATAGCCAGATTAGAATGCTAGTCATGAGAACAGAGTCAGGTTTAGTCACATGCTTTGGGCCATAAACACATGTGGTTTAACTCCAGCTGGAAACTAATCCCCACACAGCCACTCACTCCCTCCCTCCCTCTGTGCTGGGATGAGGGAGGGAATTGAAAGAGTAAAAGTGAGAAAACTCATGGGCTGTGATAACAGTTTCATAGGCAAAGGAAAAACTGCACACACAAACAAATCAAAACAAGGAATTCATTCACGTCTTCCCATGGGCAGGCGGGTGTTCAGTCATCCCCAGGAGAGCAGAGCCCCATCATGTGTAACAGTGACTTGGAAGACAAAAGCCTTCACTCCAAACATCCCCCTGCTTCTTTCTCCTTTTCCCCAGCTCTACATATAGGCTGAGCCTGATGCTATATGGTACAGGATATCCCTTTGGTCAGTTGGGGTCACCTGCCCCAGCTTTGTCCCCTCCCAATTCTTTGTGCACCCCCAGCCCACTCACTGGTGGGGTGATGTGAGAGGTAGAAAAGGCTTTGGCTCTATGCAGACACTGCTCAGTGATAACGAAAACATTCCTGTGATATCAACCTCTTTTCAGCACAAATCCAAAACACAACCCCACACCAGCTACTATGAGGAAAACTAACTCTATCCCATGCAAAACCAGTACAATACGGAAAGTTTCACAAAGCTGCAAGAGTTTTCCTGAGCTACAAGAAAACTAACAAAAGAACAACAAATGCTGTCTCATTCAAAAGAAATATTCTCTTCTTGTTTAAGTTTTCTTATGGTTCTCCTACTGAAAAGTAAATCTCAATATGACTTTATTCCACATTCTGCCCATCAATTAAAAAAAATTGTTTCTCTTACTTTGGTGTCTCCTTTAAAGAAAATAGCACCATGAACCATCCATATGATATTCCTCTCTTTTTCATAAATCAAAAGAGAGAAAAAGGCTAACAATTACTCACTATATGTTTCAGTATGTAATTCTCTATAAACCAGTCAAATATGTTAATTTGGTATTTTAAAGGCCCCATTGCTGCACCACAGTCCAGAAAAACACTTGAGATGTTTTAATTAAGTAATTTTGTATAAAAATACAAGGGTTTGGAAGTAAAAAAGAAAAAAATAACTTCAGAGAGGGAAAGATGTAATAATTAATATTTCACATTAAACTGAGGCACTTAAAAATTTCTTTTAAAAGTTGAGATCACCTCATCAAAAGATCCGTTAGATGAACTCCTCCACACAAATATGATTTTGCTTTTATAAAAAGAAAAATACATCTTCAAAATACTTTTCTTATTCATCCAATCTTTTTCCAAGTTTGTGTCAGAGGCATCGCCATCTGAGTGAAATTAATCTGTCTCAAGAATATTCAAAAAACCAACCCTTTGCAGTCAAGTATAATAATATATTTCTCCTACAAGGTTTTGTTTTGTCACATAACATAATCAATATTTCTATAGTTTCTCTTTCAGACCAATACAGGGTCTGATCTGAGGATACAGTTGTATGACCACATAATTATCAATAAATTATAGCACGTGAACGTGTGTCTTATAAATTGCAGGTTGCTCAAGGTCTTAGAAAACTTAAGGTGAGCAGAGATTTTTAACTGAACTTCTATCTTAAGATGAGAAATTGTTTCCTATTCTGAAACAATTCCGTTACCAATAGCATTTGTGGGATATGATATTAAGCAATATCGGTATGTGGAATAGCAAAATCCAATTAAAAAAGAAAGAGTAAAGATATAAAGAAATAAGCAACTAAAAGTACACTGAATTTGCAAAGTTTTGTTTGAAGTTGAATACTATTGAACAATAGTAGCTTGGAGCTACAATTGTTCCAACTTATGCTTTGCAAAGTTACATACAGGCAGGCGAAAAAAGCACAGAGATCCTTAAGGCCAAAAAGTCTTATTTACCACTGTGTTTCTACCTCCCAGGGTTGAGTGAATTTTTTGAAGTGTTAAATTATAGCAAATTTCATCTGTATAGGAGTGCTGACTTAAGCAAATATCCATGAAATGAAGAGACAACATAAAGGGTATAGGAAACTTTTAATCACAGTTAAAGTTGAAGAGTAAAAATCATAACTCATGAATGGTAGAAAACTGCTTTTGTACAAACTTGAATATGAATTTTGTTCCCTTGAAAATTAACAAAATGGGCAAAAAAGCAACTGAAGATGTGTTGTACTGCTGTTATCACCAGCTGCAGAGTTTATTGTTTTTTCAAGAAAGTCAGGGCTTTAACAGTGAAGCGACAATGATTGTATCTTCCTATCCTGGAGTATAAAGATATTTTTTTTATAGTAAGGGATCAGTCCTCAGCCCAATTTGTGTGAACATTGGGAGAATATAAATAGCTTATCTGAGAACAACTCATCCTGAAATTGTGATTCAAAAGCTGAAAGAGAATATCTCAAGTTGCTTCAAGAGACTGAGATTCACAATTGTGTATCTATGTATATGCAGGGTTCCAATTTCACCAAATACTCCTCTGCAGAGAATAGCTTCCTGAACTCTATTTTAAAACTCTGCTAAAGCCTCAGGGGCTACCTTAGTCCTTAGGTGCAGAAATATTTGGCTTTTGGTATTTGAATAGTATGAAGTAAGGATGCTATGGTGATTGTGCTCTTTTACTAGTTTGCTTGAGGATAAAAACTAGTTCATCTACATCTTTGGCTCCTTTCTTGAATTTGAAATTGTTGGCAATGAACAAAAATATCAAACAACCCAAAATGGACTTGAATGTTTTGTAAGAAACACTTAGGGTTTTTTTCATTTATCTAATTTTTACCTCTCTGATAAATATTCTGACCAATTATATTTCAAAAACGATTTGAAAATTATTAAAAGTTACAAAGTATTTTGCATTTTTATTACTAATAGAAGACTTCACCATTAATATGTGAATACTTTCAGCCCATTCCAAGTGGGATGATTAAACAAATACACTATGAATCCTATAAGGCATCATTTTATGACTAGTGAGGATATACTTGGAATTTTTCATTCTTCAAGTCTAGACACCTTGCAACCACAGAATCCAGAAAAGATGCTGAGATGCTCTCCATATTAACTCTCCAGGAAGGACACATCCAGATCTCCAGACAGGAGCCTTGATTATGATCGGGTGCTTTGTTTCTCTTGGCCTCTGCAGTGCATTGTTTCTCTTTGTCTCAGACATCTGAAGTAGAAACCCACTCTTAGCCTTTGGTTATATAAGAAATATGCAATGAAATCTGCATTTTTGTTAATATACTTTGTAAGCCCTGCTGTGCATTTCAGTGACATGCTTTTTTATTATCCAGGTACTTTACAATCACACTTAAGCTGGATCAAAGAAATTAGCAGATAAAAGTAAAAATATTTATAATGTCAAAAATGAACATAATGACAGAAAATACAATTGAAATGAAGTGTATAATCTATTTATTCTAAGGTAAAATGAAGTTGTCTCTCCTTATCTGGCTGAATTGCTGCCCACTTTGACCAAAAGGTGGATGTTAGTGTTTCAGTTTTTGATCTGATCTTGCACCTCCAGATACTCATTAATGCAGGTTTATTCATATGCTTCTGTGAGAGAAAGCATCCTGTACAGATTTGCCTGAGGTCCCATTTAGGAGCATACTTCAAAGGGAAGTTACAGTTAATAAGCACAACTTTCACAGTCAGACATATTCAATTCTCATTTCTTAAAGACTCCACAAAAAATGATATAGGTAAAAATAGACTGTTTTCTTTTGCAGAACAACTGCAGCCATGAATCATCATTTTCACTGTGGATGACCCTTTCTTTTTTATTTGCTTGTATCTCTCTATGAAACCAAAAAAACCTTTCAGGTATGTGCAAATAAATGCCCCGCTTTCTTTTGCAAGATCAGAAATCCATTATGTTGGAGTTGGTAAAACATCATGTTTTCAGAGAAACAATATTGTCCATATGTTATTCTTTGGGTAAAAGTCATTATGGTTGATCCTGTTAAGATAGAACTTCAAAAAAACTTGAAGATTTTAGTCCACGTAAGGAACTTTATGATTAGATTGCACTGCTAAACCTTGCCATCTTGTCTAGCACAAATGCTTTCACCAAGTTAAAGCTTGAACCAGATAATCCTTGGGGTTCCTTCCAACCTGGTATTCTGTGATTATAAATCATTTACCCAAATCAGTCATTTGCAAGAGCCTGTTCTGTTAAAACCAGCATTTTTTAACCATTGTTATTCCCTTTCTAGAATATTTATGTCATGTTGCCTATTCTAAAATTTTCTACAGGAAGGGGAAGAGTCAAATTCTAGAACTTTTGATATCAAGGTACTCTATTCTTGACACACTGTTTTTTCTTCATATGGTACTTGCTAAAAGGGTAGACAGGCAGACAGAGTCTTTTTTTTTTTTTTTTAGCAATTACTGCTTTTGAGGCTTTTATCTGCAAATCTATAGAGGCACTAAGCACTTGCAAATTACTTAGAAAGGAAAGCAGGGGCAATTTCTACCATAAAAAACAGGGGTAATTTCTACCATAAAAAACGGGACAAGCACATTACTCAACCAAAACTTTAGACATTAGAAAAAATATAAATATCCTGATGGAAAAAAACAGCACCAACATGAGATAACCTGCCAAGTAGCACAAAGTCAGATAAAATATTGACTACTGCCAGTGACAGAGGATTCAGATTCTGCTCAAACCATGAATAATGAAGAAGACAAGTTAAAACAAATAAGTTGCTTGAGTAAAATAGAAAAACAAATCATACTGTTTTTAAAAGAACTCTTCAGTGAATATAAAGGGAGGCTTTGGTTGGGTTTTTTGGAGGGAGTTGGACTTTTTTGGTTTTTAGGACTTTTTTGGTGTTTTTTCTTTTTTCTTTTTACTGGCATTGTTCAAAGGTGGGTTGGATAAGGCCTTGAACAACCCGGTCTAGTGGGAGGTGTCCTTGCTCATGGCAGGGGGGATGGGACTGGATGATCTTTAAGGACCTTACCAACCCCTAACATCCTATGATTCCATGATTTTGGGACTAGACATGTTTTTTATCTTGCTCTTGACTTCCCACACCTACTTGTGCTCAGGATATGGATGTAGACATTTTGGAATTCCTAGATTACATGATTAATATCTGATTTGACTCAAAAGCTTCTCTTTTTCCTATGTTATTCAGAACTGAAGGTTCAAGAACTTGGTACAACACTGAAGGGCAGCCAGTGCTGCTCATATTTAGCTGAATCCCTCCGTACCTTCCCCAGACTCATCAGCCAGACCAAGAATGGCCAGTCCCTCCAATATCCAGTTTTGCAGCCTTCTTCTGATCATGACTTGCATTATTTCCAGGGACATTGGATAGATCTCTCTGCTCCATTTGGTCTATTTCTGTGAAATCTCACATGCAGTGGTCCTACAGAAAAAGAAGAGTGAGAAAAGGACAAAAAAGAAGCCTCTAAATTAAATTAAAAAATAGAGAAAGAATAAAAAGTCATAGAAAATTTTTAAATAAATAACCTCTGCTAAAAAATTATACAACCCAATAATGAAAAAACCATGTTTGACTGAAAAAAAATCCATTCACATTTTATTATCATAATATATTCCTATTCAGATACAACTGTGAATTAAAGAAAAAGGATTTTACAGAATCAGTTTAATACAATTATATTATCCACTTTCTAAATGCAACTCCCATTATAAACTGAGAGTTAGAATTTAATTTTTTGATTGATTTGATTAGAATTTCTATTAAGATGCCACATTTTCATAAGTAGTTATAAACTGCAAAAACATTAAGAAGCCTCTTAAAAATTCTGTTTTGCTCAGCCTGTAATCTGAGGAAGAGTACATCCTTGATAGCACTTCATTTTTAAGTATAGGAGAAAAATGGAAACACATTCAGCAACTGTTGTGAAAATCTCCTGTCACAGCTGAGAAACAGCCAGGGCATCATTCTCTAAATAGTATGCTACTGTTTTTACATTTCAAAAGGTACTTTTTCATAAACACCACTGAGAAATTTGCATTGAGGAAGGAAATATATGACTAATAATGAATATGTACATCTGAGATGTGGATTTATGATAAAATTATTTATTACAACTACAAAGACTATGATGTAAAGTTCAATTCCTTAATTCTATATTCACTGGTGAATGACTCATTTTACAGATTATAGTGTTTCCAAAAGTATGCTTATTTATTTATTCTGATTCTTTAATTCAGTTCACATATAAGTGTCTATATGCAAATCTGTAACAGCATTTTTACCCTGAAAATTATCTAAAGGTAGTGATTCAAAATGACAAAAATATTCATTATTTTGTCTTACTGTGTTCTTATGTTTTCTATATCCTCTGAAATGGAGCATTACATTGCAGTGTTTTTTGAAATGCACAAGTATGCCCTTTGATATTCAAGACAATATTCAAAACAGCAAATAAAAAATCTGGGTGGATTGTGACACCTTTTGATTAGATTTGTGTTATCATTTGTAGCTTGAAAGCTTTATTTAGCCATTTAGATTCTCCTACTCAAAAGACAGATCACAGATGATAAAAATATTTTTATGCACAAAGCTGAGGGGAATATCTGTCTGAGCAACTTGGTCTAATAGAAGGTGTCCCTGCTCATGGCGGGGGGGTTGGAAACAGGTGATATTTAAGGACTGGAACAATGTTCTGACAGGGTCCTAAAGAGACAATACATTCTGAACAGAGACTAAGTGAAAATCGAACACTTATTCAGCTTTCACTGCTCTTTAAATTCACTCGCTCTGTTATCTTCCCGTTTCACTGACAGAACAAAGATGGCTCTAGGTTGCCCTGCACCCTGTGCCACTGCAAGAGGTTTGCTTACAAATTTCTGATTATGTGCACTTACAAAATCTTACCAAAGCAAGAGGATCATAGAAAAACCAGATGAAATAATTTGGAGGCAACCTTACCGTATGGGTACAAATGAGGTCTGATGGCATCCTACTCAATCTTATCATCTTGGCAGTGATTTGTTTAAGAAAAATCTTGGTTTGATTTTCAGATTTTAAGGTTGAATTTGCATAATGAGCAGAAGGAAAACACGCTCACAATCAACTATCCATACATCTAAAACATTCTGTTAAATGTTGATCTAGACTACATAAGTTGGTATAGTCTTTTCCTTAGGAGGTATAGAATATTTTAAGAAATCTGGGTGAAATTTGACTGCTATTTAGATTCATTAATCATCAGGAAGCAGAATATATGTTTTCAATCTTACATTACCAGTTTCAAAACATTAGCTTGAAACAGTTTCAAATGACTAGTCAATCCCTGTTGCTCCTTCTAGATGGGGTCTGTCTCTGTCTTTCTGCTTTGAATTTTCCACTTTACTTGAGGAAACAAAAGATTCATACAGAACGTTATCTATGGAGTTGGCTTTTTAAGCAGTTATGTAATCACATATTAATATTTCAATGTTACTCTTTTCATTTTCCTTATTATGTTCATGGCACAAAACCCTTGAAGATCTAATGTTCTTTCCTGCTCACATACCTGTTCAGAGTCAGAAGGAAACTGAGTTGATATGATTTAATTTGTTCCTGAATCCAAAGAACCTGTTATTCATCTTCTCAACTCCTAGATGCTCATGGAAAGTTTGATTGTTTCTATGTTTTTGAAAGATCTACAATACTGAACAATAATTACCTGGTCTCTTCTTCCACCTTTTTAAAGGTACAACCTAATTATACCTTTCTGTAATATGGTGGAAACCCATTACCTTTCATGTGGTTTTAAAGGGCTGTGTCAATATTAAAAGATAGACAGTGCCCCACATTATCAGCACCAGGCAGTGCAGTGCAATAGGGTTGAATCTGTAGAAGAAGCAGTTGAACCTGATGAACTTACACTCCCAACATACACGTTGCAATTTTTGGCAGGATTTAGACTGTCTTTTTGGCTTTTAACCTGAATGTTCAGGAGGACATTGGGAGCACTTTCGGAGTGCACATTTCAGTTTGATTCTCTTTGAAAGAAATCTGCTTCACCTACTCTAAGGTGTCTCAAACAGTGCAGCTAATTGATGATTTGGGCTCATTCAGAACAAAAAAGCTCATTCTTCATCTAAAACCCGGCACTAATGTAGATGTAACCACACTCTAAATATCCTCTTTATTGTGTGCCATTTATTATTTGAAGTTGTCTGTTTTCTTTGATGCAATAAATCTTTTCTACTTAAATTTGTGTTGAGCATTTCTATAAAAAAGATTTGTACATGCAGTAAGATCTAAAACCCTAATAAATCACATTCCTTGTACATAGTTACACTTACATGCAGCAAAAGGTAGCAATATAAGGAAGAAGGTAAGTATTATACATTTTAAATACATGTTTCATTGCCAGGAAACTAATAGGAAAGATAACTTGTTAACTGACATTTTTGCCTTATGTAAACAGATCAAACATACCTCCCAGTATTTTGATTGCTGACTGTACTTTTGTGATTATGCTCTTTTTTACTGAGAATTTAACCCTAGCACATGCACAGCTGCTGAGCTTCTTTGACATTGCTGATATACTGTGTATCTCTTGCAAAGATAAGTAATGCATGAAGTTCACATTGTTCCTACTGTGAATTTTCATTTTCCATCCTGTTAGTCACTGATCCCAAAACAGCTTCAGAAATCACTAGATTTAGAGACTAAAAAACTACTCTCTTCAGTGGAAAAATTTGATTGTTGTAATGACGCTTAATGAGATCTATTTCTCTGTGTTTTGTTAACAGAACCAGAACAAATGGTGCCAATCAAACTCTCTTTCTTAGAAAATACCCTCAACTAAACAGAGTAGTACTGAAAAGTACTTTTACAATCAAGTATGGTTTATGAGTCAATCCAGAAGCAATAAGCATAGTTTGGGGATTAATCACTCCTTATTAGCCAATGTTATTTTTGACATCAAAGACCAGCACAGCAAGTGGATTTTATTTGGCAGTTTTTCCTTGCTGAACAGGAGGTGGATTCAGTGCAAACAATAGGTTCTTAGCAAAATGTCCCTACAGAGCAGTTTATACTTATATTACATTTGCAATTTCATTTCAAGTACAATGTGAGCTAGCATTAACATGGACTTGGTGAAACTGCAGTTCTAAACAAGATCCAAATCTCTTATCAAGAGCTGTGAAAAATCTCTAGTATTTTTAAGTCAAGAGCCTTTTAAGTGACTGTTTATGCATCTTTCGGTCTTCTTTGTCCTGATAAGAAGCAATTTCTAAACACACTGAACATCTTGATATTTAAAATAAGATTCTGCATCTTCTGTCATTGAAGAAATGGAATAGAAGTTGAATCAAGAATGCTCTAAATTCCAATCATGCAAAAAATAAACATACTGTTTCTGTTGCCATTCTTTTTTTTTATATGCAGTCATTTAGAATGTCACCTCTTGGAAGTAAAATTATTATAACTGTTCTTTGAAGACTTCAAAAAGCTTTGCAGTAATATTTAAACAGCTTGTTAGGGTAATGTTGTAACTCTGGGACCAATCTAAACCCTGGCATTACACTTTTAAATTCTTGAAAGTGAGCACAGGAAGCCAAGAAGCAAATATGTTCAACAGCTCGTGCTTTATGTATTTGGTACTTTTTGAGAAGCTGAAGTATATTTAAAAGAATCAATGTTACCTGTTGACAAATTATGAACATGCAACTCTTTCCATTTGTTACTTTATATATTGGAGATGCATTCTGGAGTTTCATGATATCTAAAGTCTTCAAGGTGTAAGTCAGAGTTTCCCTAAGGAACAGGAAGTTGCTTTGCTTGTAGATTCTCAGTGTTCAGGTATCTCTGAATCCTGGCTCTGGAACTGAAGTAGAAAATCTGTGATACACCAGGTGAAAACCATTGTTTCCCTTATTGCTATTTTCTCTTCTTAGAAAAGCTGTTTTTATACATGTAGAATTTTTTTGGATATTTGAAGAATATCAAACATCTGCTACACATACAAGTTGTATTTCCCTCCACCAAAGTAAAGAAAGTGAGGACAAAAACTCCCAATCACTGTAGATGCTCAATAATACCCTAAAGTATATTCATCTTCTACTATCCATTCAGTTAACAGCATTTTTACAGTTTTAAAGTGTCAGAATATGTGCCAGTATTTTCAAAACTCCTAGCACAGCACAGAATGACAAACTCACATTAAAATTTATGTTTAAATATTGTTTAAAGTCTTGCCTGCAGTTAAGGTTTCCATTTGCAATGAGTTTTCCTCATAGTCTTTTTTTAAAGATAAATGTGGAAAACTCACGTAAGGATTACCAGCCTGCAATGATTTAAATTTTGAGTAGTCTTTCAAGTTCTACAGCATTACTAATTTAATTTGAGAATAGATAAAAACCAGGAAAACCATATCTGCTTCCAGAAAGTATGGCTTGGGTCACCATAGTCAAAGATGACATACTATATAAACAACCTAATTTTTTATAGCTCCAGCTGCATATCAGCTAGTCAGTTATAAAGAATTTAGTTCTGTGAGTACTGAACACCAGAAACAGGCTGAATGTAGAAATGAATCCATATAAATTCAGAAAAAAAATAGAAAAGACTAGTATGAAATTAAATTTTAACTTGTGGAGTCCATTTTAAAATTTACAAAGATTGTCCTTGGAATCTTTTTCTCATTTTGACAGAATCTCAGTTCACAGATTTGGTTGGCTTACTGAGATGGTGGGATTAGCACAAGGAGAAGGAGCTGTTTCAAATCTGGGCAAAGATAGATAGATCATTAACAGTTTACCAGGTCCTTTCTCTACAGATTTTTTGATGTGTAAAAAGAAAAACCCGATACTAGGGAGTGAAAAAATGATGACAAGCTTCTGATGAATCATGCAATTCATTATTTTTTTCTCAAATATTAGAAAGAATTTTCCATGATTTAAAATAATTATGCGTCAAATCATGAAAAGGTCAGATGTCTAAATCGTGACCATCATACTCAGAGAACTGTAAGTTGTAAACTGGTTTTACTTTGTGATTCTCAGTGTTTGCCAGCGCAAAAAAAGAAGAAATCCACCTGACCTGCTTTGACCCTCAAATCTGGGTGTTCCGAGCTAGTTGCTTGCTTTCTTTCTCCCTGTTGTAAGTGGGTAATAGTCAATCTCTCGACTTTACTTAATAGTCACTTTAGAAGATTATTGTGTTATCCCATCAGTAATTTACTCCTTCCCTGGAGAATGAATGAATTATGGAAAGAGCAGTGAAGGGAATAGGGAAAGTGAGTGAGGAGCACCACATGAAGTAACTCCTGGAGCAACGCAATTATGTATCACCTCCTGCTCAGGGCAATGCCTGAAGTCATACTCTAGTAACCTATGTTGCTAGGTTTTTCTTTAGGCACTTTGTTGCTCTAATGAGTTTGCTAAAATAAGGTGTGTATCATGACCCATATTTGAATTCCTGGGCAAAATACTGTTAGTGAATAGGAGGGCATTTTTTCGTGTGACTTATATTTGCAGTCTACCCTGAAATGCCACGATAGTGCCATTTAGATAGGCTTTACACAGTAGGCTTTAGATAATATTCTAAATCATTATTTCTTAGATGTCTAATAAATTAGGCAAGGGGATAAATAGAAAATAGCATAAAATGGGATGAAACCATAGATCTATGTTTTATAAGCCAGTTTACTGAAAATAAGACTTAGAGAACATAATTGATTTTATTGACAAGGGAAAAAGAAGAAGCCTGTTAATGAAATCTGTTGAAGACACAAAGTCAGGCACATCAACACAAAAGAGGATTAGAATGTCATGCTAGAGGAACCTGCAAACTTCAAGGAAGGAAAGAAAATAGGCTTGACAACATTTAGTAGTACAAAGTACCATATTACACAGTTTAATATGATTTCTGAATTCATGCTACAAACCTTCTCAACAGAAATTATAGGAAGAGGAACAAGGTTTGCATACTGAACAGAGTTTGACATAGCATTGTCAGTATGGTCAATCATAAATGACTTCTAAATGCACACTGACATTTTGCTATCTAGCAAAGCAGTTCTAAGAAAGGGAGGAGTGTTCATGGTTAAACAAGACCTCTAGAAAATAATAGCATAAATTTATTACTCGTCATCCACATTCAGGATAAAATGCCCCAGACCTGAACTTTTGCAACTAACTGTAAAATTGTACAATCAGAATAAATGGTTTTCTACCATAGTGGATAGACAGTAATAAAATTTAACTTCTTGAACATAGCTATGCACTGACAGAGAAGGAATTCAAATACAATTTGGGAAGCAAGGAGGAGATCAACACCAGAAAAGAAAAGGTTTGTTAAACCAAAGGGCAAAAAAGAATGGCTATAATAGAATTCACTGAAAATTAGAAAGAAGCTTCCAAATACTAAGAAAGAAGACTCTGGTAAAGTCTTTAAAAGTAGCAATGGGCCAAACAGTTACAAACTTGTCTACTAAAGAGTAATTAAAGTTTGCAAAATATATGAAAAACTTTCTCTAACTTTATTGATTTTGACAATAAGGGATAGGAAAAATAGTCTGAAGCTTCCTCTTGGCTACTAAAATAGAGAATATGCACCTTTCACCTTTCAATTTCATGTTTTTCTATTGTAATTATGTTATGTCAGGTGTCTATTTGGGGAGTGGAAGACTAAAGGGAATGCTTAAAATTATGCAGCCTAAAATTATTTATAGAACATATTTTTAATCAACCATCTGTCAACAGAGTATCTGCTTAAGAATATTAATAGCAGCAAAGAGAGTTCTTGGTGACACTGTTTCAAACTTTTGTATTTATGAGACTCCTTTTGCCATATCAATTGATACCAGCTGAAACTACCCTTTCAGCTGCAAGAATACTGTGGTATTTCTCAGGTCAGCTACCAAAAGAGACCAGTACACTGTTACAGATTTTGTTGCTTTTTGGGGGCTTATTCTTAGCAATCTGGGTTTACCATATAATGATCCAGCAGAGCTACAGTTTTTTTCTTAAATGTATTCCTACCACCAGTGTTCCTCAAGAAAATCCTAAAGAATTTTGTAGTAAATAAGTAATTATTTTTGTGGTTCTCTACTCCATGTGTATAAAATAAATCTTTTTAATATCTATTTTAAAACAAAAAAATGTTTTAAGGAGAGTAAGAAGGGATCTTACAAAAAGCATTATGATTTGGCAGATTTACATACTTCAGATAGTAAACTGGTGTCCAAAGATCATGTACTTATCTTGTCTATACAAAAGGGATTTATTACACCTATTTCAGCCAACTTTTCTAAATGCAAACAGAAATTTATGGTAATGTAGCTTCCCTTAAATGTTTATTATTATATTACAAGTTCCTCCAGACCTTTTTTTTCTGACATATCTGAAAATATAAAAGGAGTTCAACATTTTCTTTTCTGAACTTTCAAACTGCTATTTCCCAGGAGTTTAGCAATAATTTATAAATGGCAACACCTTAAAGGCAGAAGGTAATTTCCCCTAAGAACCAGCTAATTTATAGCTTTCTACACACGAATGACCCTTGCAATTTGTCAAGTGCTTTATTAATTCTTTTACACCTGCTCCTTCTGCCTTGTGGAAAAAAAATAAATAAAAGTGCGATTCATTCACACTACATTCACTCCTGAAGGTATTGGGGGGGGGAAAAGCTATCTTAGTACTTTCTGCCATAAAGTGTAACTAATTCTGTAAATGTGAGTGAAACAAAATTGAAAGTAGCATGGCAGACAGATTGATATTACCAGTGGGTCACTGCCATGGAGAGGAAAATCTGAATTGTTCCCTGGTGTAATGCTGCTGGAATTGATTTACACCGGGGATGCGTTTGGCATGAAGACTTTGAAAGCACATATTCGAAAAGGAAGTTCTATTTGCACTGTGGGGTTTCCATTCTCATTTTATACATTCCTATAAGTCACTTCAAGTAGCACAGAGAATCCATTTCAAAAAAATAAAGATGTACAAATGTACTTTCAGTTTCTTCCTCGCCAAGCCAAAGAAAAAGCTACATTTCACATAAAACAATGGTGACTAGAAGAAAGTTTGGGTTTAGTGAAAAAGACACCTTCTAACCCATTTTCCTGATTAAACAAAGTGAATTAGAGAGTAACGATTAAATTGAAATAATAATGTTTGCTTTATTGAATTTTTAAATTATTCATAATAAAAGTGAAGTTTCTTTGCAAGTTACTAAGTCCTTGTTAGACTCAAAGAGTGAAGCCATACATAGATCATTAGAAATTAGAAGAGCATTAAATACATTTTCTTTAAAGCAAGAACATACATCCTGCAGTTTTCAGAAATAACATGATGAATAGTCTTTTAGAAGAAACTTACTTTACATTCAAATGTTTTATAATTTTCAGCTCTTTGTGTGATAGATTTCTAAAATCATATCTGTTTGTGTCCTCTGTCAACTCCATGTTTTTACTGTGTTCTTTAGCCCATTACTTTTTTTTTCTGTGACACATTGCTTTTTTTTTTTTTTTCAAAAGAGCACCATAATATACCAATTTGGCATTGCAGTTTCTTTGTTTTAAGAGATTTGTTTACTTTTCCTAAATAAAATTCTATTTTTGTTTATCTTCTTAGATACATTTTTTCGATGTTTTACATATGAGCAGGTCTCGGTAGGACATGTAGGAGAAAAAAAATCCTTTTTTCTTTTCCCAGTAAAAAATAGATTGCAGTTCAGTTGTATAAACCAAAGAAACTTTTAAAAAGTTGTTTAGTTGCCTGATCATTTTTTAAAGGTTTTTTGTGGATACTGTATCAAAACATTTAATTGTAACTCAGAATTAAGATAGTCATGATCCCTGGTAGAAAAGTCGTGAAAGCCTAGTAGGAACTTTAAATTAGAAGCAGGAGAGAAAAAAGAAAATATAATTTTTGGTATTGAAAGGATTAGAATCCTCAGGAAACACATGAGTCAAATACATTTCAAAGTGTTTAAAAATATTATTGATTCAATCGCATCAAGATGAGACTTTATATTTTGGCTGCACATCTGCACTACAGATTAAGTATCAGATAAATGGTATGTCTAAAGCAACAGTTTGGAGAAGATTTGTTATTCTACAAGCTTTACTTCATACAGCACTTGGCAAAAATCCTCCTGAAAAATAATCAAAATTGTTTCCTCAATCACAGTAGAATTTTACCTTAATTTATGTTTCTCTATTAATAATAATAATAAACTGATTTAAAAGAGTAAGGAAATCTTCTTAGTTTGATCCTAACACTTTTAAAAAAACACTGTCAAATATATTTTCCTGCTTCTGTCATGGCAAAGTATCTTTCAGAAGTTCTTGTCAGACTCCAGCAGATTTTATTCAGAGCCCAATCTTAACGATGCTGGAGGAGCACAGTTAAGGCAGCTGCTTATCTACATAACAGCTCCTCTGCTGGAATCTCCTTCGCTGATCCCAGCACTACTTCCCACACCACAAGATAGACAGCCTTGGAGGAGAGAGGATGTTGTTTGCAGAGCTCCTCACTAACTATAAAATATAGATAATATCTGCTCTAGTCAAATTTGCCTGCAAGAAATATTTCTCTCTCCTGTGGAACATCTCAACTGCTGCCACTTCCTTTTCAGCAGCCACAGCTGGAGTCTGGCATGACGAGAAGCACAAGCTCACTGACTCCCTCTGCCAGTAGGTCAGAGTTTGGCACAAACCCTGGTATAAAACAAACCCATTATTTTGAACTACTGCTGCATAGCTCTAATTGTCTTTATTGAAATATACCAAAATGAAGACTACGTTCTCCCTCACACTGCATATTCACAAATTATCCCAAGTCCAATTTTGCTGGAGAAATGAGCCTTTTCAACAATAGTATTATTTAGGTCTGCTAAAACTATTTTTCTCTAAATATAGAAAGGACCAACTAGTCTTAGTAAGCAACTTTTCTAAGGTCTCTCAGTTACATTAAAGCAAAATTAAGAGTATGATACGCTCTTGCTCAGTCTCAAAAGTTGACTGAATACCTAGCTTTGAAGGGCATGTTTCTTAATCTAAGCTAACAACAAACGAGATAAATTCTTTCCTTTAAACAATTCTGCTGAATTAAAAAGAAAACAGAAACATTGTTGCTAGAAAAGGGGTTTATTTTTTTTTTGACTTTTGAAAAATTTCTCTGAAATGGTTTTCAAATATTGCTACTGTCTTAATAGTAATGAATCACAGTTTAGTCAAGGGAGGAAGTCAGCGACAGGAAAGAGAGGACTCAGTTCACACTTTAAATGGTTTATACTGTTTCTTCCAACTTCAGGGAGCAAAAGGAGTTGGCAAAGTTTTATTCTGTTTTCTACCACCCACCAGACCCCCTATAGAGGGAGGGTTTATATCTGCAATGATCAGCACAAGGAAGGAGCAGTACTTGCATTCCCCTGCCAACTGCACTTATTTTCTCAGCTGGTTGTAGACTGCAAAGATCAGCTGCGTTCCTCAGGTGCCTCCACTGGTTAGGAAAGAAAGAAAACACTGTTACTCATGACAGACTTAGGCTGGAATCGACTCTCTGTTGAAGCTTGAATTTTAAGGGAAATGGTGGGAATTATGAGAGAGCCACTTCAGATTTTCAAAAGGTAACCTTTTAACTACAGAACAGGCATGTAGTAGTGCAGGTAATGCACTGCCAAGAAACTTTGCTTTTATGGAATGATAATATAAAGGGAAAAATTTTAGAAAACTGAGTAGACTTTGATGAAGTATTTGATAATTAATTGATGAAGATAAAGAATATCAATAGATATTCTATCAATAGATACTCTGCCAGAATATGAAAAGCACCAAAAAGTGTGATCATCTTGTCTGAAAAACATCTTGATGGACTTTTTCAGAAACCCCTAATGCTCCTAACTTTATAGACATCTATCACCATTCAGAAAGGCTGTAATATATACCCCATTGTGATTTTCAATAAAGTCCTCTTTTTGTGTCCATTAAGGCCCTGAAATCCAATACCAAAGGCCTGTAAGAAAAGCAATAGGGCTTGTCACAATCAGAGGGTTAGCTTCAGAAAAATAACCTATTTCAGAAAGAATGCGAGAAGGAGAACAAATAGCCAGCTTGATATTGTTTCAAGTATACTTCACAAATTAAGACAAACTTGAGTAGACCCTATAAGGTCAGCAAAGACAGATAAATGAGGTAAGCCTTTACAGAGATAAGCTTATTGTCATTCCAACCATCATGTAGAGCAGACATTATGACTTCATAAAGTACAAAATATATTGGACCTACCATAAAAAGAATATTCTAGTCCTGAGCAGACTGAACTTTCTGAATTAATTCTCCTCTCTAAAGTATGTTTTACCAGGTTACCAGTTTGAAAGTCCTCAGTTCAGGCGTTAGATTTTTCTCTCAGTATAAGCAGTAGAGAGACCACACCACAGTCACTAGAGGAAAGGGACCGCTTTTAGTTGTCCTATCTCTAAATGGACGCTGAGCCAAAGTCCCAAACAGAAAGATTCCCCAGAGGGTCCTTATAATAGTTGAGAATCTTATTTTGTGTCTAACATAGATGTGAGAACACTACTATCAGGCTTTTTTATGCATTTCCTGTGACTATGGGAGTCACTTCTGAAATGTCTGCAAGCTTTCTTTAAAAGGTCTTGGCTGATTAATTATCTAAGCAATAATTCTCTTACTCTTCCTTACTGTTCCTGTCATGGAGCAACAAGAGCAGGACTTTTTCCTAAGGAACAGGAGACAGGAGCTGAGCAGTCAGAAGGGGCAGGGACCAGGCCATGTCCTGCAGAACTGGAGAGCAGGACATACCCACAGATGGCAGCCAGG
Source organism: Manacus vitellinus (assembly GCF_001715985.3). Classification (NCBI taxonomy): domain Eukaryota; kingdom Metazoa; phylum Chordata; class Aves; order Passeriformes; family Pipridae; genus Manacus; species Manacus vitellinus. The sequence continues at coordinate 5,465,061 of NW_021940488.1, forward strand.
GACATCCAAGAAAACAGATCCAATGGTGATGAGACAGGTCAAGTGATCCAGTGATCTCTGGGGGTGTCCACAGTGACAAAGCAGGGCTGAAGTAAAGCCAGGCTGCAGATCAAGGGGCTCCCTGACATCCTGTGATTGAGATGAGCATCCACTGACCTCCAGCGTAGCTCAGACAGGAACTGATGCCACTGAACCGAGCCTAAATACCCTCCTTGTCAATGAATCAACCTGGATGCCCCAGGGGAGGCTGGTTAGGGTCATTAAAGCTTGCTAGTTCACTTAGGGACCTGAAAACTGTGTTTTTCCTTTACCACTTCATTTCTTAATTTTGCTACTCCAAACAAATTATTTGAATATTCTTCGATGTAACCCTTGTTATGTAGATACTTGTATAGATTCAACATATGACTGGATTTCCCATCAAAGAGAGCTCTTGGAAGAACCAACATGTTTCAGCTTATGAGGCCTTAAAAACAAATAGTTCACAATATGAGATCCATGTAGCATATGGCTTTCTAAAGTGGGAGATAAATCCAAATGAATTTTATATCCCTCAGTGTTTTAGCCAATGAGACCATAAAATGCAAATTGAAATCCACTTTTATGTTATTGGCTAATTTTTACCCTTCCATGAATTTCATACATCAGTCTAAAGTACTATCTGTAAATGCCTTAATACCGGATAGGTTTTGAGGCACTTTAAGAGACTTTGTAGCCTTACTTTTTCATGCACGTTTTCTATTACTGCAATTCAAAATTATATAAAACCAATCAGGGCCTTTTAATAATATCATATTTAATTTCCTTTAATTACACTTGTTCAATCATTGCTAAATTTAGTTCATGAATGTAAGTAAAGTGAATTGTAATACCAGTCTTACAGTCTCAGTCATTACATACATAGATGGATGTGTAGTCACTAGATATGATTGAAAACATGCTCAGGATAGAAGGATTTTATTTCAATTCTCCTTGAACTTCATTGCAACAAACCAAACAGAACGTCTTGAGTAAATAGCTCTGTCATCTTCACCTATTTTGTGATCTATTTCAAGATGAAAAGGCTTAAAACTGACAGACTTTTATTGCATTTTGGTTATGAATGTGAATCTATATAAACACACTCATCCACTCGCACAAACATGCATACATATACACTCTGAAAGGATCAATTTTAACCCCAAATTTACTTTTACAAGGTCTTTTTTCTTAACCATCTTACCTTTCCACCACTGAAGTTCTGCACTATACAGGAGATCCTTTGTGTCTGTTTTATTCATGTGGATATTTTTATGCAGTTCATACAACTACTTTTATGAGTATGGTGCAGATTACACTTTTATGCTTCTGTAAAGCTCTGATGTGCAAAGAATAAGCTGCATGATGTTTCTGATGTCCAACTGTAAATCTCCACAGGTTGCTTTAGGAATTCTGTCTAAAAAAATTATGTGATGGATGGAACCCATAGTAATGTGTGGAGCTCTATCTCTCTTAGTGTAAGTAAAGAATTGAATATTTGTTTTCCTTCTTAAATGCCTAAATACTATCCACATAGTATCTGGAATTTATATGCTTTTTCTCTCAGTTCCTTATATTATTCAAACATTTTGATATATAGTGTTTTAATATAAAAGACAGTAGAAATGCAATACAGTGCAAAACACATGAACTAAGTCACAATTTATATACTCATAAATGCAAATCTATTGAATTTGTTAACTAAATTACACAGAAAATTCATTACTACAACATGGGATGTCTTAATTAGATTTAGCAATTTTCAGGATGGGTATTTCTTACCTCTAAGAGGACTAAATTGACTCTAAGGTTGTGGGCCTGTACTATTCTCTGCACAGTATGCGGCAGAGAACTGAAATTCTCTTAACCTTCTGGAGTAAGCAGTGATTAAGAGCATTTTAGTTCCTAGTGCCTTTTATATCTTAAAGACCAAAAGCATGTTCTACCTATTGTACATCACTGCTTTGATATTTGGGCTCTTCAAAATGGAAGTGCCTACGAACACTAATGACTTGCTAATGTCAGGTTTTTTACCAGCTGGAAACCATGAGAAATTTTTGCAAGATTTTACTGCAATTTGGAACTTATTAACCATAAGTTAAATAGAAATTTGTCTAGACCCTGCTTTTTTCATTTGTAGTATGAGCCACCAATTCACTGATATACAGGGTTCCTGAAGATGTATTTCTTGGGAGTCCTGTTAAGGCCCATTGCCTTTGAAAAGCAGACATTAGATGCAGAAAGCAAAAAGACAGAATTACTGGAAGCTTAGAAGGTCTTCGTGAACTTAGTGAGCATCTAATAAACTTAATAGTGTCACAGAAACAGTTATCTGCCAGATTTCTGAAAGATAAGAACATCTGAAAACCAAATGGATTATTAAATTATTTAAAGTTTAACTACTATATAATAAAAAAATTTACTGGGTTTGATTATATAATCACTTAAGTCTTGATTAGATTTTTTAATAGATGTACTGTATTAATCAGAATGACACTGTTTAGAAAAGAATTAGAGTTTGTTGATGTTACAAATTACATATACTTCATAATTCAATATGCATAAGGATCATCACTGTACACTAAAACTCTTGAAAACAAGGGATTACAAGATTAATCATTTTAAGAGTTTATAGAAGAGATTTGAGGGAACTAATATAAAATTAATGATTCATTTAACAGAATAAGAGAAAGGAATTTTGGTGGGTATGTGACTTTGTACAAGTTTATCCCATTAGGACAGTGATAACCCTAAAAACTTCAGTTTAACATTAATTTTGTCAGCCTAATTGGTTATTTGGAGAAACACAATATACACAAATTACAACTATGAGTACCACAATATAAAGAAACTTACATTGCCCCGGATTATTGTGTAAATTTTTTGCTGTTCTTTCACAGCTATTCTCCTATTGCAGGAAGATCTCTCCTTGCAGCTTTCATAATACTAACTGTATTTGGAGACTGTTGTTTTCTGTCTAGCAAGAAAAAGATTACCTGTGGGTACAGTGAGTGAGAGTTTCTTGTAAGAACACACTCAGGCTTTTATTCTTGCTCATAAACTTCTCAGCAAGTGGATCCTTCCTTTGACAGGTTTATTTAAGCTTTTTTATAGCTCCTAAACCAATCAATCAAAGATGCCTTTTGTTGTCCTTTGGAATGGAAAATTGGATATATAACCACCTATTAACCTTTACAAACTTAAGAAAGGTTGTGGTTATTGCTGCTTATTTTTCTGTTGTTTCACAAAGTGTGTTGAAAGTTCTCAGAGGAGCAGGTTCTGAATCTATTGTCCTTCCATTGAAATCTGAAAGATTTACCTACATATTGGATTTGCCTATTTATTGGAAAATAAAAATGTCATAAAATTTCATAGGAGATGAGCCTGCTGCCAGTCTTACTAGATGTAAAACCAAACCCCTGATCTTCATCTTGAAGAATTTATTGAAAGCAACCAGTTTTAGACAGCCATGGGTTCAAAGGAATTACTGCACTTATCAGTGGTACTAGAACTATTGGTAGGAAGACAATTTTTAAGAGTAAGTGCTAACACTAATCTTGTTCATTTGCCCTTGGTGCAGTCACTGCTGGCTGATGAGATTCATGGTATCTTCAAGATTGCTCTGTCTTTTTGAATCTTTTGAACACGATGTTTGGTATCATGAATGTTATCACAGGAAGGACATCAATCTGCTGGAGCAAGTCCACAGGAAGGCCACCAAGTTTATTAGAGAGCAAGAACACCTCTCCTGTGAGGAAGGCTGAGAGAATTGGGATTGCTCAGCCTGGAAAAGAGAACGCTTTGACTTAATTGTGGTGTCCAGTACCGGAAGGAAGCCTACAGGAAAGATAAAGAGGGACTATTTACAAGAGCCTGGAATGACAGGACAGGGGAGAATGGCTTCAAACTGAGAGTAGGTTTAGATTAGACATTAAGAAGAAATTCTTTACTTTGAGGGTGGTGAGACCCTGGCACAGGTTACCCAGAGAAGCTGTGGATGTCCCATCCCTGAAAGTGTTCAAGGTCAGGTTGGAGGGAGCTCTGAGCAACCTGGTCTAGTGGAAGGTGTCCCTGCCCATGGCAGGAGGGTTGGAATGAGATGAACTTTAAGGTCCCTTCCAAATCAAACCATTCTATGATTCTGTGATATATCAAAAAAAACAATGTAGAAACTCAGACTTGTAAAATAGAAATGAGACTTCCACGTGAAATTTGTGAAAAACCAAAACCAAAACCAAAACAAATAAAAAAAGAGCTAAAAGATAAAAATAGAAAAGAGGCCAAGGTGAAAATAAATAAAATCATTTTGTAAGGAAAATTCAAAAGCTTCAGTTTTGATGAGGAAAATAAACAATGTTGTAAAAACTGACAGCAAATCCAGGGGTATTAGAATATGAACAGATGATGCTTCCTATTTCTTGTATGCCTGTACAAAAGGGGAAAATAAATAAAAGAATTTTATAATATCCAAATTCTTATCAGCAAAGCATAAACTATGATAAAATTTTTAGAAAGAGTCAATAAGAAGAAAATTAACTGTCTGTTCTGACACATTTAGAGTGGAAAATACAACAGAAGAGGGTCCAAGAGCCAATTACTAATGAGCAAGCAGAGAAAGATAACTGTACTGTAAATCTCCGTTGAATGACTGAGGTCCACTTACAGAAAAAATTTAACCAGAAAAAAAATCACTGTTTTCTACAGATATTTTACCCTTCCAGAATATTTTCAGGTGTGTGTGCATAGAAATCTGTCTATGTACAAATATATGTTCAGGACAGACTATAGATTAGCTACAGAAATTTGGACTTAGAGTATGTAAGAGAATAAAGGTATCTTCATTTTTAGAGTAGAAATAAACTCACATAATCCTATGAATATTGTTTCCATCTGCAGAATTACTGGTCTTGGTCAAATAAGCAAAGTGCAATGAACTGCTGATTTGTGAGAGAACCTCCCAGCATCTTCCTTTAAGTTTTTGTAAAGCTTCGTATCTTGGATAGCAAAAATATTTCCAGTTTCTGCTTCCTAATTTCCACAATTTTTTTATTAATTTGATATATCAAAGAGTTTTACAGAAACTGTCATGCATTTGATTGTGACTTACTTGTCAAGCCTATGTTTCAGTATCATCACCCTATCAGTTTTGTTCATTTCTTGTTCTAAATAATTTTAGACCATTACATGGAAAACTCTTTACAGTTGGAATAGGTTAATTAATATGAACTACATTTTCTGACCTTATTCATAGTTGTGATGACCTATTTTTTTAATAAAACGCTGTTTAGAAGTGCAGCTAGCCTACTTGTATTTTGAGGACATATTTTTAACTGATGTCAAATACTTTCTATGGCTTGCAAATTTGTGGAAACAAAGGGTATATTTTGTGTTGTGCCACATTTTTAACAGGAATGGAAATCAGATAAGATGATATCTACTAAAGCTGACATAAAAGTTGTTTTATTAATAATTGCATTTTTTAATAACAAGAAACAACAACAAAAAATCAATTCTGATTTACCATCTTCTTTGCACCTTGAGGAATTCAAAGTCATTATCCAGTACGAGAAGGATTCAGAACCCCTGGTCATGTGCAGAGACACAACACAGAACAACAGCATGGAGACTTTCTTGCAGACACGTGGAAACAGGAAATGTTAAAGTTAGAAAAAATGTATCCCATGCAAAATTTCTTTTTATATTGAGCTCTTGAATAACACCAGAAAACTGATCTGTTGTGTTTAGTTGAATGTCCCTGACATGGTCATTTTTCTCGCAGAGGTAAATGGGCAATAATGAATTCAGCTCTTTTACTACAGAATATGTTGTTCCTGGCTGATCTCTGTCACGAAAGCAGAAATGCAGAAGGTGCCTATGTCCTCAGAGGATACTAAAAATTGCTGTGGAAATGTTGAACTGGTTTTGATGTCTGACTGTGGGAGACGAGAAGCACACCACAGGTGAACTGACTGCTCCTGTCATGAACATTTCCATGTTTATTTTTTCTTTACCCTTAATTTCTTTTTAGGATCTTACAAAACAACTGCAGGGAAGAATAGCTTATCTTAGATAGAAAAGGTGACTATGTTTCTATTAAGAACAACAATTGAAAAAAACACCAAATCTTCCCAAAACTTTCTATATTTGTTTGCATTGCTACTGCTCTTCTGTCTACAGGCAATTGAAACTAAGATTTCCACTGTGGACTGAGAATTTAAATACAAACTAGAAACATACCAACTTGTAATGGATTAGCATATTATAAGGAAAAATATGGAAAAAGAAAGGTCTTAAAAATAAGCATCTATAAATATCCCTGAGCTATTGTATGAAAACTAATAAAAGATACAGGTATTATTTTATTAAGCATCGACAACAAAAAGTAATAAATCACAAAAATAACACTGAACAATGATCAAAATACAGGAAGAAACTAGTGCTGCCAGGAGTGTTTTCACTGGGTGTTGTTGGATGCATGCCTATTGAGACAAAAAAATGTATTTTATTTAAAAGAGAGGATATTAAATAGCATAAAAATAGTACCATTTATGAGAAGACAGGTTAAATAAGAAATGCTAAACTTGGTGAAAATAACATGGTTAGAGGTAACCTTATTCCATCTGTTCATCTACTCTTTGTGACTCTACACTCTTTTAACACAGGTACACACTCTCCAGTATAGAGACAGGTAATAGAGACCACAGGTGCAACTGGGTAAAGCATATGACTCATCTGAGCCAAACATAGATCTCCTAAATAACTGCAGCCACTAGATGAGAGAAGCACCATGAATATTTGGAAAAGGGAAATAGCTATGGGATTGACAGTATGTAGAAAGACATGTCCAGGAAAAATATATTTGAGGAAGATATTTGTGAGGAGAGGAAAGTCTGTAAGGCTTGACAGAGATGGGAACTTTGGGGGATTTTTTGATTGTAGGCTGATACAGCTCAACCAGTTTCTGTCATCAATTTGTTTCTTGCCAAACACTAAGCTGTGAACAGAAATGAAAGAAAAACTTATTTCCTCTTTCCCAAACTGTACAGTGGTACCAAGCACCACATCTCCTGTGAAAATTATGTATCAGTCAGGATGACAGGAGTTGTGATCATAGCTTAAAAGGGCTGTGGTCTGTCATGAATGATTTTATTTTCCTATGTCTATTATGGTCTTCAAATGCTCTTATTTTTCAAATGTTAACTGAAACTCTCCATTAAATTCACAACTAAATGACTAGCTGACAGAATATAACTTTGTCACTTCATTCCCATTTAAAGTCACATTTTATATTTTTGATTTTTATCCATAAGCTGTGCCTCTCCAGTCCTCTATTGCTACTCTCAGAACTTCACTTAGTGCGTTCATCTTTTACTTCTCAGCAATGATGATACACATGGATGCTGAGGTTTATCACAGCCATTTAAAAAAAACATTCTCTCATTTCAGTGTGCACAGTACCTAGAAAAGAAAATCACAGAAAATCACAGAAAAGCTGGTCTTATCTCCAGCCTCTCTCTTTTATTCTTGTTTGCTATATGGCTTTTCAAATGTTACATGTTGTTAACTACAAGTCATTTTTGCTCCTTTAATTTGAGTTTTCATTGAATACTGGCAAGACACTCAAAAAAAGGAGTTGTTGTTTAATTACATTTCTAATTAAGTTAGAAATTAATTTGCAATTTTGAAATTGACTTTGCAAGCCTTAAAAAAAAAATTAACAAAAAAACCAAAAAAATCCCTCCCTAAAAAACACCCCCCCCACACTCATAGCAAAATAATAAAACTCTGATCCTGAAAAATTCTTTTGATTTTTTTATTAGTTTACACAAAGTACAAGCAGTAGTATATAGTTGAAAACACAAATTCATACCTGGAGACAGAAATCCACAAAACTACAACAACCTCATAAACACTTGAAGTTTTTATAAACATAACTTAAGTGTTCAGAAACACTTAAATTGTATATGTGCTTCCTTTTCTCCTTTTGCTTGAGAATATCCTAAGGAATCAACCTTACCTTCCATTGCAGAAGCCAATGCCATTTTGAACAAAATTCGATAACAATGGACACTCAGAATAAGAACTTTTGTTTCAATCACACTGGAAAAAAAACACAACAGGGTGGTTAGAATAGATGATCTTTAAAGGTCACTTCCAACTCAAACCTCTCTATGATTCTGTGCTTAGTGGAGAAACCAAAGGCAAGGAAAGGGAGGGGTTGTAGTGACTCTGGCTGAGATGGATTTAATTTTCCCCATAACAGCCCTCGTAGTGCTGAGCTTTGTATCTGTAGGTAGAAGGGTGTTGAGGACACAACAGTGTTTTGGCTACTTCTGAGCAGTGCTTCCATCAAGGGCGTCTCTCCAACATTACCCTCAGTAGGCTGGGGGTGGGCAAGAGTCTGGGAGAGAACCTAGCCAGGGACAGCTGACACAAACAGGACAAAGGGATATTCCATGCCATGCAACGCCTGTTTGTCAATAAAAGCTAAGAGAAAGGAGAAGGAAGGAAGGGGTATTTGTCATTTGCAATGTTTGCCTTCTAAAACAACTGCTATGTGTGCTTCAGCAGGGGAAGTGGCTGGACATTGCCTGCTGATGGGAAAGAGAGAATTTTTGCTTTATTAAACTGCATTTCTCTTGACCAATGAGGTCTTTCTCATCTTATTTTCTCCCCTCCACTGTCCTGCCAAGGATTGCATTGTTTACCTGCATGTGGCTTTATTGCCTTAAGATTTCAAAGCCTCTCAGAGCAGTAAACCTATTAATAGAAACATTAGTTAACCTTCTTTAGGGGAACAAAATGATATGTATAGGAATGCAATGGTGTTCTAGTTCCTAGAAATTATTGTCGTTTGGGTATTGTGTCTTGATCTGCTAATAAATTAGCTGCCCATTGTTTTACAATGATAAATAGGGTAAGTCAGCTCATGTTATGTTAACACAACCTAAAACAATACCAGAGAGACAAATGGAGTCACATTGATTTGGTATCAGGATGTGGGCCAAAGTATACAAACAAGATCAGCTACAGGAGTTTAACGGTGAACATAAAATGTAAAGGGTCAGTAATTATGTTTCTGTATGTGCACAGAATCTGATATAAACCTACTTACCACATCAAGTTGTAACATCATCTGTTATTAATGGTAGTGTCAGAACTCTGCAACATACATAAGCACAGCTAATGCCTCAAGTTTGCAATTTTATGGAAAATCTGAGGTCTGATGTAAATAGAAATGCAGAAAACGATAAGGCAAGTAAAATCCTGGAAACATTACTGTTTTAATATAACTGCATTGAAAGTATGTTACCATGATTTTAAAATTAAGAAAGAAAGATCTTTGTCAGCAGCAGTATTCTGAATGCCTCATACAGAGACATTTGATTTGGCAGAAGAAAAATGGACATGAGGATTTTAGTTCTTACTGATCCAAGACAAAGATTTCTGGCTGCAGACATAGCAGCCCATTGGTAATTTCACACCATGCTGTGTTTACACATAAATTTCTAGCTTTGCCTCCTCTGACTGTTTTATGAGAATTCTTCCATGTTCTAGCTCACAAATATACATCAAGCCAATACACTGAAAAGAGACAGAGTATGCAAACTGATTCTGATATTGCCTTTTATTACTCAGAAGAATAGATACAAGTCGTGCAAACCCATAGAGATTCTTGAAGCTTCCACCATCAGCCAGATGGTTGCATTGCTATTATTCACTTGTCTCTCCTAAAGCACGTGTGGCCTCAGAGACTCAAAGATTCAAACACTATTCGGGAAATTGTGAATGTCTTGTGGGTGCTTGAGGTTTCTGTGCAGTCTCCCTGAAACAGTTTGCTTTAAACATAACCCAGACATCTGGCAAATCTAAGTAATAAATTAAATAGTGAAATAGTAATTGGAAAAAATATTTGCGCCATCCTAAATGAATAGAGCACCAGAAGTATTTCTCTTACTGAACTACGTGACATGCTTGTCATCTTAGAGGATCAACACCCTTCTCTGCCAAGGGTGTTATCTTGCAGATTTCCATTCAAAAATAAATTAATGTATTTTTAAGAGAGATGCATTATTACTTGATATAAGAACGATTTCCAAGGGGAAAAAAAGACAATTAAAATCATCAATGACAACTTCAGACTTTATACACTTCATAGGGAGCTGTATTCGGGACTACTAAATTGGTCTGGACTGCATTTATTTTGTCGTGAGTTTCTCTGCCTCTGAACTTGTTTCTGAAGGAACTGTCAACATCTACCTCTGCATTCAGGCCCCCTCATTATGTCCAAATAGATGGTAGGAGGCAGGTTCACACACAGACATAACAGGAGTGGCAGTAGCTCTAACGCAGAGCTCAGGCAGGACGACGCTGTCAGAATCCAAATTTATTCAACAGCTCCACCACGTGGTTATGCGGCACCAGGCCTTAAACCCGCCCGTAAAAATGATTGAATGGCTAAAAAACACGTTTGTATTTCGAAACTGATGTCTTACTAACAGAGCAATCGAAGCCACTGCACGTGAGCTGTTAATTTTAACGGAAAAGTAATGTCAGTGTCTCTGCAGCAATATGTTGGCTGTTATAAATTTTTGGTAATTACTCACCCATCTTGAAGACTTAGTAATCCTGAACTTCCAACAAGCAATATATCTTTTTAAAGGTTTCAGAACATTACGAGGAAGGGTTCATAAAGTGCACTGAATTTTTAGGGATAATTTTATTCATCACCAACCTGTTACCTCTATGCTATTTTTTTTTTTATTTAAAGTATATAGGAGAGTGTTAAGGACAATGCTTTTCTTCAAAAAATTTCTCCTAATCCAGTAATATTATTAAGAAGAGTCTTTGTTCAAGTCACACAATATTTACTGATACTGCTTTAAATTACTTTTATAGCCTCCTAAAAAGACAATCACAAGTGAATATTAAGTATATTTCTACAAAAATAGAAATGATAGAAAGATCTATTACATTTCATACGGACCACAGTCCATGCAGGACACTTCTAAATATTCTGCCCCATGTTTTCATACCACAGAATCATAGGATGGTTTGGGTTAGAAGGGACCTTAAAGATCATCTTTTCAAACACCCTGACTTGGGCAGGGACACCTTCCACTAGACCAGGTTGCTTCTCTAGGCAACCTGTGCCAGAGCATCACCACTCTTGCACAAAATAATTTCTTCTGAATATCTAATCTAACCCTACTCTCCTTCAGTTTGAAGCCATTCCCCCTCGTCCTGTCACTACAGGCCCTTGTAAATAGTCTCTCTCCATCTTTCTTTTGGTCTCCCTTCAGGTACTGGAAGGCCACAATTAGGTAACCCCAGACCCTTCTCTTTTCCAGGCTGAACAATCCCAGCTCTCCCAGCCTTTCCTCCCAGCAGAGGTGCTCCATCCCTCTAAGCAACCTGGTGGCCTCCTCTGCACTTGCTCCAACAGGTCCCCTGTGCTGGGGCCCCAGAGCTGGGTTCAGCACTGCAGTAGGATGTGAGGCAGCAACAGCAACATGTCTCAAGAGGGGATGGAAGTGAAGCAGTAGACTTAGTGCAGTAACAATAAAATGGCTGAAATTAAAGCCATTGAAGGGTTTAAATAAACAGAGGTATCTTTGTAGTACATTCTGTGCTACTTGATAGACAACTTGAGGAATGGGGTAAGCTAACAGGAGGTGAGACTTGCTCAGGGCCCTGGTACAGCCATCCACAGGCTGAGAATCATTATAATATTGGTATTGAATGGGATCTGCACAGAAATGAGATACAATCGTCTTGTGCATTAAAAGTACTTGAGCAAAAGACTTTTAAGTGTTAAAAGATGCAATAGTTCCATTTGCTTCCTTTCTCAAATATGTTAAACTAGATAATAAACCAGTTAATAAATCATACTGTACCTGTTTTAGCACTTTAACCTCTGAGCTGCATGGTATATCACGTTGTGAATAGTCAGTGTAATATTGCTGCCAGTGCACTGTTGTGGTAGCGATCGACGCCTGTTGTTCTTCAACCATCAGCACTCCCACCACAGAAGGGTCCTCCAAGAGACCAGGCAAGGTAGGCAGCTGCTTATTTTCCTCCATCTCCAAGGTAGCTGTACCAAAGACCATCAGTGCCCTTTTGGGTCCTTGAAACACTCTCTCTTGAGATAATCTGTGCCAAGAATGGACAAAAGCCAAGTCACAATGGGGGTTTTGCCACTCATTCCCAGTCATGCTGATTTCAGCCTCCAGTACAGTCAGCTGTTGGGATCCACAAATACAGCTGGGTTCTGCCCCTGAATAGCTTGATGGCATTAGGGTACACTCTGCACCAGTGTCAACTAGAGTCTTACACTGCTGGGGGACTGATGTTGCAGACCATCAGATCCACACAGTGAACCCAGTTGCCCTCTTTTTCCACTTGACTAAAACAGGACCCCTCTTGTCCTGGTCATAGCATTTGTAACTCACTTCTCATAAATACAAATGATAATTCCCTCTATTAAGATCAGAAGTAATATCAGCCCTTCTACTCTGGGCAACGGTCCACTGGAATCTGGAGCAGTAATTTTCCCAGAAGGGTCCCCATTTGTGAATGTTTTTCCTTGCAACTCTAGTTGCAAGTGATTCTAGCATCGAGTTATGTTTTCCATTCCACTTCCTCATGTTCTCTTTGTGGACATGAAGGTAAAATCACAGGGTGATCCATGGTGTGTACCTGCTATATACTCTCGTTTGAGCAGAAGAACACTTACTCCTAACAGCTGAGATATTGGTCCATACAGGTGAGATGCAAACCCATAGGGAGGAAGAGAGACTTTCTTCATATTGCCAGAGTTGGGCAGCCAGTTTATCCACTGTTTGACCATCTCTTTCCAGGTCATTCCTGCCAATGACTTGGCACGTGATGATGGTTCACTTTGTACATACTTCCAGCACGGGGGTTCTGTACACTTAACTTCATCTGGACCTTTAGATATCACCGATCCCCTCCAGCACAGCTAATCCTGTCAGGTACTGGTTACCTCTCTCCATATTGGTCCACTTGCCTGGGTGACATAGAACGTCTTCCTTGAAGGGGTACATTTCCTTCACACCTGACAGGAGTGAATTTTCAGAGGGTGAGGGCTAATGCCCCTTTTCCAATCATCTTGTCAATGCTCCCATCCCTAGAAAGAGATATCAGCTGCTTGGCTTCCCTACCCTCTAATTCCAGGCTACTAGCTCTGTTATCCCAGCACTGAAGCAGCCAGGTGACAATATTCTTGCCTAGACTGTGGTTGAAATATATTTTCACTTATCTCACAGCTCACTCAGGGACAGGGATCAGGTGGTTACCAACTCGTTTCAGAGTTCTGCCTCTTCCTCCATTTCTTCTTGTCATGGCCCTGCTTTGGAACAGCATGGCTTGTCCACTTCTTCCTCCTTCCCCTTCTTAGAAGGAGTTTCTTCCCTTACTAAATTATCTGACTTTTGCATCCAATATTCCATACTGTGTATAGGGGCAATGGACACTGGCAGGGATTAGTTCTCTGGTTCAGCTGCAGGGCCTGTCTTGGGGCTTGGAATGGCCGCAGTACCTGTCATTCTGTCATCAGATCCAGAGACCTTTTCTTCCCCATGAGGGTACTGAATAGTGCTCAGCAATAGGCCTGGGCCAGATCCCAGAATGTTGCAGAGGTCTGTGTGTCTCTGGAATTGCCAGGGTGACAGCATTATTAAGGAAAAAAAAAAGAAATTAATATTTTTTTTCAGATCGTATAATTGTTCAGGGGTTAAGTTTCAAAACTCTGGAGGTGCCCACTCTTCTAACTACTTGTCCATAGTATACCACACACCCTGCCACTCATAATTATCGAGCCTCAGGGCAGATCTCTGGGTTTTATACTTAAATAGTTGCTTAATGTTAAATAAGACCTTAAACACTTTCAGATGACATAGCAATAGAAACATCCTGGTTTGAACATCCCAAAGATATTAAAAATTTTCAAGACTTATTTTAACAAGCCTGGAGGAGAAAGAGAAAGGGAAAGGGGAAGGAGCACAATCCCTCCTTGTCTCACCCAGAGATTGGCTCTCTGAGGAGAAATAATAAAGAATGTAATTATTAATAGTTTCAGAGAGATGGTTCCTGAAGTCAAAGGATGGTGGCAATGCTGGGTACAAATACGAGATTAGTCTCATGACTAGTCATTTTATCACATCGTGAGCCAGTGTTACACTCACAGTGCAGCAAAATGATAACCCTAATCCTGCCCCCAGAGATGATAAACAGCAAGGAAGGTCTTACATAACATGACTCTGAGAACAAGCACAACTCTGAGAGCAAATAAATCAACACCATGACCACAGGCTATTAAACTAACATAATGAATGCTTATAGCAAATTTGTTCTAACATGCTCTGGTCAGATCTGTCATTACCTCAACTCTTCGTGCCCCATGTTGGGGGCCAAAAAGGACTGTCATGGTTTAACCTGGCAGGCAGCTAAACACCACACAGCTGTTCGTTCACTCTGCCCAGTGGGGTGGGGCAGAGAACAAACAAACAAACTCATGGATTGAGGTAAAGGCAGTTTAATGGTGAAAAAAAAAAGAAAGGGAAAATGTTTATGCTGAGAAAAGGATATAAGAGTGATGCAAAATGCACAATGACCAATGTACAGCCTGTCCCTGAACAGCCACCACCCTCCAGCCAACTTGCCTCAGTTTTATCATCCAGCATGACACTATATGGTCTGGGATATCCTTTTGGTCAGCTGGGATCAGCTGTCCCATATGTGTCCCCTCCCTTCTTGTGCAGCCCCAGCCCACTCACTGGCAGGGCAGTACAAGAAGATGAAAAGTCTTTGACTTAGAGTAAATACTGTTCCTCAACAACAAAAACATCAGGGTGTTATCAACATCATTCTCATTTTAAAGCAAACCCACAGCACTGTTACAGATACTGAGAAGAAAACTAACTCTATCTCAGCTGAAACCAGGACAAGTGTGCTCTGAAGATTTGTTTATACCTTTTTATTAATTTTAAATATAATTTTTGTTTAAGAAGTAATTTCCTTTAATTTCTACTCAGATAAAGATAGATTTGCAGATTAAAAATATTTGGGAGCATTGCCTTTAAGGAAAAAATTCCAGTTGATCCACATTTGACGGGTAGGTTCCAGTTGGGATCCTGTCACTGCTGAACCTGAAATTCATAGATCTATTACTTTTTAAGAAGTGTGCACAGATAGTGCCTACTTATTTCAAATGTATTGATTTTGTGAATTTTCACTCACAAAGAAAAAAAAAAGGCCAAAATAGAAAAATAAATCATTGTACATCCAGAAAATGAAGTGTAATATCTACAAAAACAGCAGTCCTGAAGGAAAAAGTTGGAAATAAACAGGTTGTATGCAGTTTTATCCACATTCACATTTTAATCTGAGTCTTTTTTCAAAAACAAAGCTTCATCAATGTTAGTAATTAAAAAAAAAAAAAAAAAAAAAAAAAGAAATTGTGACCTCAGCTTAAGAGGCTGCACTACTACAAGTGAAGCTGTGAATTGGTCAGTTATCAGATGGCTGGTAACAAAACAAAACACCAATCATCCAATTCATAAACCCAGATGGGACAATTAGAGGAATCCATATGGGCCTCAGTTCAAGCAGACATAAAAGGATGATTCTTAGAAGTCCACAAAGAAACAGCTGAGGTGACCCATGTGTAAACTCAAAGTTTATTCACAAACTAAGTGTGAAAATGACCTTAGATTTACGTATCATTTAAAGCTGGATTTTTACTCCTAACAAACAATCTGCTGACAGCTGTATCATGTAATACATTTCACTTTTACCAATGTGAAATTGTATGAACTGATGTAAATGTGGGGTTTTTTTTAACAAATTTCTAGGATACAATGCTCAGTGATGTTGAACTATAATGTCTATAGCAAGAGTACATACCAGAAATTAGCCTGCTACAAACTCTGCATTTGCCTCCATGTATGGAAATTGATTTCATTTTCAAATTTTTTTTTAGTTCTCAACTTATCTTCAACTTCAAATAAAAGAGTATGGATATATCTTTATTAAAAAAAGACAAACCAAACCAAACAAAACAGCCTCTTCCTTGCCCCTACATCAGAATTCACAATGTACTCCAGGAATTAAACTGTGAAGCTAAGAGTCAAAGGGATTGATAACAATGAGAAACCAGAAAAAAAAAAAAGGAAAAAAAGACAAGTAAATACAATGAAAGAATTAAAACACTTTGTGCCAAAGTTGATGATTATAGCAGAGAATACTAATGAAATCACCTGAAGTGTAGAGAAGCACCATAGAAAAAAGCATATAGAGTCCATGGAGTGTACAGCAAATACTTGGCTTCTGAGAATACCTGTAAATAATGTGATAGTAGGGTGCTGCAATATGCCACTAGGGTTATTGAAGGTTTACATGAAATACTAGACATTTTTAGAAAAGGGATTGGCAAAATACCATCACCAGCAAAGTACTGTAAAAATACTACTGTACCTGGAGCTTATGCCTGTCAAAGGAGAATTCTGAGGTGGAGAGTTTCAAGAACAGAACTACACCACTCAGTGACATAAAATGTGAGAACTAATTATTAAGCAAGGTATGCACAGTAGGGAGGTTGCAGTTCCTATTGCTAGGTTTCTACTCTATGAAATGCTCTCACACGGTGTGCTAAACAGAAACAAGCTCCCATAGTCCAGGTGTGGGCCAAGGCAAAAGTACACTCACTTCCAACATTTTGGCATGTGTGGATCTGGGCTGACAGTGCAGCACCTACATGTCACAGTTTCACCAGGAGCTCAGACTCCTTCAGCAACCCTCTGGATAAGGATGTTCACCCCCAGAGGCTATTTGTGTTCGTTATTACATGCTTTCTAACTGCACTGGTTGGCATAAGTCACCAGCCACCTCACATGTACCCAGGCCAATCTCGCTCAGTTGCTCCGTATATAAAACCAACTAGTGATTTTTACCTGGAGTTCTATCACCTCCTAGACTTTCTTAATCTCTTTCCTCTAACTTTGCTGAAAGGATGGAAGCTGTCAACAGCTGATCTGTGCTTCCTGTGGTAGGCTCCATCAGCAGTCATGGCACCGGGCTTCAGGTGTTACACTCCAAAGAGCTTTAATGGGCAGAATTCACAGGAAGCCAGGAGAAGCATCTCTGAGCCAAAAGATCTGCAGGACCAGTTTGAGCTGGGAAAATGATGCAGGG
The DNA here is from genome assembly GCF_001715985.3 of Manacus vitellinus. Classification (NCBI taxonomy): domain Eukaryota; kingdom Metazoa; phylum Chordata; class Aves; order Passeriformes; family Pipridae; genus Manacus; species Manacus vitellinus. The sequence continues at coordinate 5,482,293 of NW_021940488.1, forward strand.
ACAATCTGGAAATCCCTGGATAAGCCCAGCACATTCATTCAGCTGCAAATGCAGGGACAGCAGTGGGCTTGATGAGCCCGGCAAACATCTTGCAAGGATTTCATGCCCAGCTACAAAGCAGTGCTTTGGATGGGCAATGGCACTGGAGGATTTGTCAGCCACTCAGTGGTCTCCTGCAGATGCCTGTATCTTTCCTTCACCTGTTTGGGGAGGGCAGCTAGCCTAGCACTTTTCTGCTGGAACCTCTCTGCCTCCTTGTACCCTTCTGGAGAGCTTCCATTTCTCAGGAGGCAATTCTCCATCTCCAGGGCAGCCCATTGCCTCTCCAGGTCTTTCAAAGCATGCTGCAGGCAGATCTGATCCAGCAGCCACCTGCATGTGCTGCCAGGGAGTTACAAGTCTTCCCCCAGTCTCTGGTACCTGGAGCAGAGCATCCACAGCAGCCTGGATGTTCTCTGATGCCCAGGGCTGGGGTCTCCCCATAGTGTCAGCTGGAAAGACTGAAGCTCAATCTGGCCAAGTGGCTTCTACTAAATTTACCTCCTAGTGCTTCCATGCTCCCTTGTCCAATGCTCTCAGCAAAGCCTTTAGCTGTCCACTAACTCTCAGCCTCTCCAGAGCTTTTTGGTGATAGGAGGAGTGATGCGTCCACTCAATGACCTGTTTCTTGGCCCAGAAGCTTATGAGGTTACTTTGGAAATGAGTCACATCCTATGATTAAGTTCTTTCTGGGGTGCCAGACTGCCACAGAATTTGCCTTTCAAGGCCCAAGATGGCATTTTGGTTAGTGGCATGGTTTACAGGGTGTACTTCTACCCAGCTGGTAATAGCTGCCACCATGGTGAGTGTGTAGCACTTGCCTCAGGGTGTTTGTGGCTATGGTCCAGTGCAGTCAGCTTGCCAGGCCTCATGATATTGAAAACCCAGCTCTCTGCCTCTACTCCAGGTGGAATTCACTTGTGTGGCTTGCTTGATTGTGGCATGTTTCACATTCATGTGTGAACTGTGTGCCAGCAACCTCCAGTGCTGGTTGGATGGCTTTCACTTCTGCACAGTGACTCATCATCTCCTTCGGTGGCTTCAGTGACTTGACAAATTTTTTGATTTTTTTTTCCCCAAACACTTAATATCTCTCTTGATCAGGATACCACCTTTGTTGATAATGTCACACGAGCCAGTTTTCTGCAACCATAACAAAGCTGTGGGCAGGGGAGTGTGTGTAAGTGCTCTACTGTCAGCTTTGTGAAAATAATGAGGTCATGCAGTGTCCCAGGGAGATTCCAAGAGCATAAGTTAGTATCAGTACAATTTATGTTAATATACTGAAGTTTTAAATGACTTTTTATAAACATTCAGAGTGTATATTCTTTCAAAATGTAAGTATTTTTTCCATTTCTTTGTGAGACAAAGACCCAAATGCTTCACAACTTTGAGGTGGATATTGCATGATCAATGTTCCTCTCAGACAACCAAAAGGATTTTCATCTCAGAAAAGCCATGATTTATGGAAAAATTAATAAACAACTAATATATCAATAAAAAAATCCAAATCTTTAAAGTACGAGAAGCTGGCTGTGGAAGAGATGCACAAACGTCTTATTTCCCACCCTAAGAGTAAAAATTTTTCACTCCAAATTTACTTTTATCCAAATTGCAGTTTGAAATGCAACAGTCCCTGACTAGTAGTCCCCTCTGGTCATAGGAAGCTACTTCTTCACCTCTAAAGTCTGGCAGTCTGTTCTCTGCTCTTTACTTCAGCCTGCCAGCTCTCTACACTCTTTGAAACCTTTTTTCTATGTAGGTTCTGTTGTTTCCCAGGGTAAGATGGATCTCCCTTTTCCTTGAAGAGGGTCTGCCTGATCCAGGCACCTGAAGAAAAACAAGAAAACTGTGAATGACAGTGGATAAAATAAATGCTGCTCTTCTGGATATAAAATGGATCTGAAAGCTATGTTTAGTATAAAAAATATCAATACAATATTCAAGAACAACAGTTCAAGTAAATCCTGAAAAATTTGTAGTCTATTTAATCATTATTTCTACTTTTTTTGGACCTTCAGTGTAACTTAGTGGATGTATCAATTAAAATACGTAAGTTCTTTTTGTGGTGTGCTCCAATTTTTTTTCCTTTTTATCATCAGTAAATTTGTTTAAGGCCTAATTTGGATCTAGACCATCTAGACAGCTTATGAATAATTTAACAATCAGTTTAAGAAACTGAACCTTCAGTATAACTGACTCAATATTTTTATTTGCACAGCTTTTTTTTTTTTTTTAGTTTAGTTTATTAGCTCACTTAAAAGTGGCAGAACAAAGAGTAAGTGGTACTTATGTAAGGTAGAACAAAGAGTAAGGAACTGACATCTGCCATAAGGTTTCTGATTCTCACACCCAAATGCAAAATGGCAGCACAATCTAACAAAAAAATGTAATCTGTTAACAGGTCTTACATAATTTATTGCCTAGTGGAGATCCCAGCAGTCATTGCTGATGGCAGAAAATTTATGATTTTACTGAATTATATAAGTTGGAGCTTTGTTTAATACAGTGAAATGTTAATTCAGATGAAAAATTGTTTTTACTCATCTTTCTTTTGTCAAATAAACTGTACAGGACTTTTCAATGCACCCCATGTTCCGAGGACAAGGCAGACAGAACAGTTGACACTACAATGAAACAGGTATAGGGAAAGGAAGCACTGGAGATTCAAAGTCCTCAAAACCAGAAGGTGAGGTATGGTGGATTAGAGTTTTGCTACTGAATTACTGGTGGCAGTAACAAAAATTGAATAGAATGAACTTATTTGAATGCTACTAATTAATCTTAGCTCTATTTTAGACCAGCGCATCAGTGAAATATGTTCTCACATGTTTAATTGTGGTTTACCTTGCCTGTCTGCCAGATGCCCAGCCAGCCATTCTCTCACTCCTCCTCCTCAACTGGATGAAGGGACAAAATGAGATGGAAAATCTCATGAGTTGAGATAAAGACAGGGAGATCACTTACTGATTGCTACAATGAGCAAAACAGACTAAACTTGGGGAAAGTTTTTAGTTTTTTTCGTTTATTGTCGATTAAAACAGATTAAAATGGTGAGAAACAAAGACAAAAGCTAAAACACCTTTCCCAACCCCCTTTTCCCAGGCTAAACATCAGTCCTTCATCCCCAACTCCTCTACCTCCACTTCTCCAGTGACACAGGGAGATGGGGAATGGGAGTTGTGGTCAGTTGGTAACAGCTCCTGTCTTCTGCTCCTTCCTCCTCACACTTTCCTCTCCTTCAGTGTGGGTCCCTCCTGTGGTTACAGTCCTTCAGGATAAACCTGCTCCAGTATAGGTTGTCTCAGAATCTCTGGTTCATTTGGGGAACATCCCCCTGGTCCACCCTGCTCAGTATCCAGGCTGCAGTGAAATCCCTGCTGCACTATGGTCACCTCCAGGGACTGCAGGGGAATCTATTCTTGCTAAGGCACCTCAAGCACCTTCTCCACCTCCTCCTTGGTGTCAGCGGGGCTGTTTCTCCCACTTTCCCTCTCCCCTCTCTGTCCAGCTTGGCTGATGGGTTCCTCTTTAGGTACATTGGAGCTGGTGGGTCTGGCTGTGTTCAGCACAGGGCAGCCCCTGGGCTTTTCCCACAGGGACACAGATCCCTGCTGCCAGTGCCTTGCCACATAAACCTGATACAAACTGCAGTGAGCAAACACATGAACTTGGGTTGAAGTGGCATCACCCTAATTCTGAACCTGCAAAGCTGGGTCCTGAGGCCTTTCCTAGCCTAAGTGTTATATCACTGCTGCTGGTGGCCAAAGTAGCTGAAGCACATGCAAAACTATCACCTCTTACTCTAACGATGGAACTAAAAACATTTGAATTTTGTCTTTTTCCTTTCTTACGAACGTTTTTGCTTCTTGAGGAACTGTTGTCATGTCAGTGACAGAACATGGTCAGTCTGGCTCAATAACCATGTGCCAATCACAGCTTTTCAAGATAATCTGCAGTTTCCTGAGCAACTGTGATGGATTGTGAACTCGAGAAGAAAACTTGCTAATCCAATGCAACCATGAAGTTTAATCATTAGCATCTGTAACCTCAATAAAGCCAAACTAAAAACCAGACTTTTTTTTTCCTGGCACCATCATATCATGTAGCCAGATGTGTTTAATGCTTCAGTTAGAGACTAGGACCTTCTGCACAAATTTGACTGCAGGGTGTCAATCAAATGTTAATATCTGATATTATATCCTTACTTTATTCCCTCCATGTCTAGAACTTCATTTTGCTTTCACAGACCAAAACTGTAGACTTAAGAAAATGCTATATGTTGTATTTATGTGTTTGTTCCTAGAAAATTTCACTAATTCATGTATTATTTGTTGAGAAGCAGTTCCAGCTTGCAGGTTCTTAGAGGCTCATGTGTCAGAAAAGTCCAGGAATAAGTCTTGCTGATCGACCAGAGAAAATCTAAATGTGATGAAAGAAGATTGGGACAAATCTTCACTCTACTGAATACAGAACTGTCTTATTGTGTCTTATTCAACTTTTTATCTCCCACAAACACGAGGGGAGAGCAGGGAGAATTCTGAACCTATGCCTTGTCTGGTTTCATTTTTCTTCAGTAGAAAAATTTGCTTAGTGCAGTAGAATTCGATGCAAGTATCTTAGAAGTCAGTCAATACAGTTTTAATCATAGGTAGAGCAGATTACAAATTGGATTAACTGTCAGAGTGCTTATTACATTTTGTGTGGCATTTTTCCTTTCCCTTATTAAAACATCTTGATTTCAGAAGGGAGGGAGTTTGTGCTCCTCCCACTCTGGATATTTTTAAGCATGCATTTTTTTTTTCTATAGTGAAAGAGTATTGTATTGCGTTTATGTGGCAAGATTTTAATAGCTGAGGGGCTGCAGGGGTGGATTCTGTGAGAAGAGACCAGAAGCTGCCTCTATGTCCAACAGAGCCATTTCAGCTAGATCCAAGAAGGACCCACTGCTGGCCAAAGCTGAGCCAACCAGTGATTTTCGTAGTGTCTCTGTGATAACATGTTTAAGAACAGGAAAGAAAACACTGTACAACTGAAACTAAAAGAGGGGAGTGAAAATATGTGAGAGAAACAGCTCTGCAGAAACCAAGGTCAAATGAAGGAGGAGGGGGAGGAAGTGCTCCAGGTGCCAGAGCTCAGATTCCCCTGCAGTTCCTGGAGAAGACCATGGTGATGCAGGCTGTCCCTCTGCAGTCCATGGAGAACCCAACACTGGAGCAGGTGAATACATCTTGAAGAAAGCTGAATCCCATGGAGCCCATGAAGGAGCAGGATTTCTGGTAGGATCCTTGAAGGACCCAGGCTGGAGCAGAGCACCCCTGAAGGAGTGTAACCTGTAGGAAAAACTCATGTCAAAGCAGTTCTTGAAGAACTGTAGCCTGTTGGAAGGTACACATTGGAGAAGGTCATGAAGGACTGTCTCCTGTGGTTAAGATGTCATTCCCCCCAAGCAGGGGAAGAGTGTGAAGAGGAAGGGGCAGCAGAGACAAAGCCCTGTGAACTGACACCAACCTCTATCCTCTGTCCCTCTGTGCTACTCGAGGGGAGGAATTAGAAGAGTTGGGGGCAAAGTTGAGCCTGGGGAGAAGGAAGTCATGGAGGTGTTTTAGATTTTTTCCTATTCCTCATCATCTTACTTTTATATTAATTAGTGAGAAATTAAATTAGTTTCCTCAAAATGAGTCTGTTATGCTGGTACTGGTAACTGGTGAGTGATTTTCCAAATCCATGAGCTCTTTGTTTTGTTTTCTCCTCCTGTCTTGTTGAGGAAGGGCAGTAATAGAGAGGCTTGATGGGCATCTGATATCCAGACAAGGTCAACCCATTACACATATAATTAAAAACATATTATTGGTCATCCAGTTCAATCTCTGAAAACTCATAATATTTTACAGATAGCTTTTTAATCTTACCTCTAATGTCTCCAAAGATTGTGCCATAGCTATTTCACAAGAGAAATCTTTCTGTACTCTGATCACCCCTTCTCTCAAGAAGTTCTTGTAATAACCAAAGTATATTTATCCTTCTAGCTCAGCCCGTTACTTCTTGTTTTATGACTAAAGTTGTGTGACTAGCTCTTCCTTTCTATCCTATTATTGCCCTTGAACTATTTATGTAAAATTATCATGTTTCTCCGCAAGCGTCACCTCTTTAAGCTAAATAAATGTAATTCCTTTAATCTTCACTTATAAGTTATGTTTTATGTAGAAATAAAACAAGACAGAGTTGTGTGAGATTTGTGCCTTTTCCCAAACACTAACATAGTTAAAATAATTTAGTCTTTGAAGTTCTACAGTTGACTTAAGCAAAACATCTTTCTTTCCCCAGAGCAGAGGGATGGCAATAGGAAAAACTTCATAACAATTCTGTATCTCCTTGAGTTGTGATGGTTTTGGGGGATAAATGAAGCAGTTTAAAAATGTAGCTGTAAAACATGATCTCTGGGTTTTACATTTCCTTCTCAATTATACCTTTCAACATGTGTTAACAGTGTTATATTTCAGATAACTGTTTTCTAGGATTTGAACCAACAGAGCAGTAACACTGCTTTACTACATTTTATTGTTTCTGCTTGTAGAAGGGGAAAAATATGTAGAGAAATAACTATTTCTCAATTACTTTTTTGATTACAGGAATAAAAGGTCATATATTTCTGTCAGTGTGATACCAAAGAATTTTCATGCTCCAAAAAGAGCCCAGTCTCTTGTAAACATTGATTTTTATGATCCTTCCCATTTGTAACAGTAAGTATCAAGCTTTGAATGAAACAATATGTATATAATAATGAGTACTCAGGCCTCTAGAAACAGTTTTCTCAAGGTGCTGAGCTTTGTAATTTTGACTTCAGGAGACCTCTGTGGCGTGAATCCCTGTAGGCAGCTAGAGTGCACTTAGCAAGCTTCTGAAGTTCACCTCTCATCTGGTTTCCATCCAGAAAGGAACCTGTTGGCATACTTTGCAATGTGAGACAAAGTTCAGTTGCTATTGAAGGTCAAGAACCTTATTCCAAAGCTACCCTCCTACTCCAAATTAAAACCACAGATATTTAAGTTGTACCCAGAAAGTCCAGATTGCAGCTGAGGTGCAACTGAGACCAAACTGCCCTGTTTTGTGAGGAGGAGCAGAAAGTTTCTACACTGTTATCTACAAGCAAGAAGTGCCTGTCACAGGGCAGACAGGGGAACAGCTCTGTCAACACAACTGGGGTCTTGGGCTGATGGTGAGCTGAGTGTGGGCCAGCAGCCTGCTCTGGCAGCAGAGACAGCCAGCAGCTTCCTGGGATGTATCTACAGGAGCACAGCCAATAAATTGAGGGAAGGGATTATCTATCACTGTCTGGTGCTCGTTAGACCTGGCTGCATGAAGCCCTGTGTAAGCTGGTATGATCTGACTGGAGACCCTGCTTTAGGCAAGGTACTGGAGTAAATGATCTCCTGAGCTTCATTCCAGCCTCATCCTGTGATACAACAAAACTGAACCAAACCAAAAAATTAAATTCAATACAGGTAAGTCTTTTGAGAAAGAGAGGAGATGAATGTGCCTCTCCAAACAGGAGGCAAATGTGTGTCTGGCAATGCTATTTTTCAGTGGTGAATTTAACAGGAGTACGTGAATGGAGCAGCCTGAAGAAAAGGCAGTTTGGTCTGGGGTATGTCTTATGACTGTGCTCAGGTAGTGATGCAGAACCTGCGCTTCCCCTTCCAAAGTGAGAAGTTATGGTCTCCTTCACTCTTGCAGAATCCTTCCACTTATTCTCATTCTTCCCTTTCAATCCATAAAAGCCCACCAAATCAGAGGTGGGTGGGAGGTAGCTTCCATGTAAATTTCTAGGCTAGCTTTAGGTGGGCTTTCTAATGAAAAGTATATAATGTTTTCTTTAAAAAATCAGTGTGAAAAGCATTTGAAATGGTCTCAATTTCTTGCATGCTGGTAGAAAAACTAGATTAATCAGAGAGAGGAATGAGAGACTGTGTTAATTTTTTCAAATGTTGTAGAATTTTCTATGGTATTCTGAGTCAAGCCACCTAAGAAATAAATCCAGCTTTATGTTTATCAATCTGCACAATTTGAAACTTGGAGTTCTGGAAGGTTAGCAATAGAGTTAAAAATACATTTCTTGGCAGTACATTCTTTTATTCGTCATCCTGTATCAGCTCACAAGAAAAAATAGGAGGTTTTTCTATCTACTTCAATCCTGTTAATGCTTTAATTCTCTTTCTCTCATAATCTCTTTTAAATATATTCAAAGAGATGTGGAGCTTCTGTTACAATAAAACAATAAAGTAGATTAGATTATACAGGATGACATTTTCCTCCGGGTTTGAGCCACTTAGAATAAGACCTTCAGATTTGGTGTCATTAGCTGTGTAGCTTGAGATTTGATACTATTGTTTAAACCAGGTTAATTTATTCAGAAATGAGTTGACATATGCAGAGCTCAGTTCTCAATTGGTTTAAATCTGGTCAGCCTCAACTACAAGGATTTCACAGAGACTTTTACTCTAAGTCACATCATGTAATAAGCCTAGAATATTATTGCATTTGCATAAAAGTGCTCAGAATATAGTTAATTTCTTGGGTTTTTTATTTCCCTGAGGTGGTTTTATACTACACTTTACACTATCTTATATTCTTTAAATGACCAAGAAAAATTAGAGGATTAAAAAGAGTAGAAATGCATCTTACAACAGCAGGAATATATATTTATAGAGAATACTATATCTAAAGAAAATTACAGTAGCCAATTCTAAATTGTAATAACTAGGAAATATTAATGTTATTTATACATAATATAGAGTTTGCCATATGGAAATGCTATTGGACATTTACCTAAGATTCTTAAAAAAACTTTAAAGTGTTTGCTTTTGAATTACATGTAGAAAACCGGAAAAAGAAGTTTAAAGAAGGGGAGGGGCACGTACTGGTTTTAACAAATTCAAGAAAGAAACATGGCATTATATTTCTTCCTCATATTTGTTCCTTTCCATCTGAAAAGACATGAAAGCTGATAGATCCTCGTACTTATTTCTTTATCAGTTGAAACAGTTTGTTGTAGTAGTAGTAGGTTTTTATATTCCTTTTTAACAGTCTCTTGGACAAGTGCTGACGCTCCCAGGTGGGGGATAGTTGATACTCCTCTGCAGGACACCATCAGTCCCCCATCAGCATGTTTATGGAATGTCTTTATCCACTGACTCCAGCTGCAATACTGCTTCTTGGAGTCATCATTTCCCGGGAGCTCCCGAGACTCATCCGTCTGTTTATGCTACACCTTCATCTTCCTTCCAAGAGATCATTTCATTCCCTTTTGGGCAGAATGTTAATTCTGCTTCTGCCAGTTGAGATAGCATATGCAGCTTTTTGTGAATCTAAATGAGAGACATGCCACTAATAGGCAAATGCAGGAAGTTTATCTTGATGTATTTAGGCAATGAACTAACCTGGCAAGGATGCCAGCCGGCAATCTCTTTCAAAACGATTATGGAGATTACTAAGGATTCAAAACCCTTTTAGGCAGAAAGAATGTATCAGAGAAACAGGATACTCATGCAAAAAGGGCCTCGATACAGGAGAAAAGCGCTTTGGAAATGAATAGCTGTTTAGTGCTAAGTAGAGATGGGAGGCACCATAGAAAAGAGGAGATGTATACAAACCCTTCCCTGGGTGAAGAGCTAATCTTCCAAAAAAAGATGATGGTAAATGACATCATATGGAAATGAAGAAAAAGAAGGCAGGGAGTACTGCAGAAGTGGTGTTTTCTTGGCTGCTTTTTTTTTTTCCCCAGTAATCTGGCAGAGAAAATAATGCTAATGTTACTAATGCTTTCAAATAATTCTTAAATTTTTGTACTCCATGCTGAATAATATGCAAGCAGGGCAAAAAAAGTGCATAAAGACAGTTTGGGAGCAGAAACAGAAAAGAAGCAACAGAGTTTTAATATGGAAAGATGTGACCCATCAAAAGCAATACTGTTAAATCAAATTGAAGGAAGATAGCAGGACACAAATTGGACCTGTCTGTATATAATATGGTATACCTTATAAGAATCTAGAGCAATTCTGGTATGTTCAGGTCTTGTCATGTAGAAAAAATCAAATGGTGTTTTCCTCTCTGGCCTTAGTGTAAGCATAAATGAATATTATATAAATTTTCAGATACCTGAGCAGTGGAAGATAGCAACAGTGGGATGTTCAAGTAGCACTGAAAAGCACATAAAATTTGAAAGGATTTAAAAAATAATAAAACATTCAAGTAGAAATCATTTGTATTTAATGGAATTTCATACACCTCCTTCTGGAAATCATATGCTGTATCATTATGTGTTTCAAATATCTGTGAAGTAAGTGAGGCTTCATTCTTTTATGTGATTTTACTAAATTTCTAAGCTATTTTTTCATATATTGTCAAAAAACAGTTCACATATCTTTTTGACACTGTGTTAGATTCAGTTTCTCTAAAATATTTCCATTATGTGACCTGACATAACTTCATGACTCTTCCTTTATCTGTAAATATTTCCAATCTTATTTTTACAATAGGGATAATGATATTCCTGCACCCCCTCAGAAGGATCAAGTAAGGTTTATACCCAAGAATAATGTATTGCAAAGTGAGGAGAAAGATTGCAAATTAATGAATTGGATCTAACCTCTTGGAGGTCTGACTTCCTCAAGTGTTCATTTCTTGGAGGTTTCACTTACAGGTACTCAGTTGATCTGCGACAATTTCAGAGAACTCGGTGTTTCACTGACACACAGATGCTGTGAAAGCTTGCACATGGCATCCATTTGTACTGTTCCAGTTTAAACTCCACCAGACTTTCACAGGATGGTTTGTGTTAGAAGGGACCTTAAAGATCATCTAGTTCCAACCCTGCCATGGGCAGGGGCAATTTCCACTAGACCAGGTATCTCAGAGTTCCATTCAACCTGTCCTGGAACACTTCCAGGGATGGGGCATCCACAGCTTCCCTGGGCAACCTGGGAATGTCTCACCACCCTCACAGGAAAGAATTTCTTCCTAATATCTAATCTAAACCTACTTTCAGTTTGAAGCAATTCCCCCTTGTCCTGTAACTCCAGGCTCTTGTAAATAGTCCCTCTCTATCTTTCCTGTAGGCTCCCTTCAGGTGCTGGACACTGCAATTAGGTCACCCCAAAGCCTTCTGTTTTCCAGGCTGGACAATCCCAATTCTCTCAGCCTTCTTTATAGGAGACATGCTTCATCCTTCTAATCAGCTTGGTGGCCTCCTCTGGACTCACCCCAACAGGTCCATGTCCTTCCTGTACTGGGGACCCCAGAGCTGGAGGCAGCACTGCAGGTGGGGTCTCACCAGAGCAGAGCAGAGAATCCCCTCTCTCCCCTGCTGCCCACATTGCTTTTGATGCAGCCCAGGACACAGTTGGCTTTCTCTGCCTGTTCTCAAATGTGAGAATGCTTTCATTTTTTAAGTAGAATATACCAGATATAAGGAATGCTATACAAGGTAGAAAATGACAGATTCGTGCATTCCTTTCATTTTCAGCTGCAGTATTCAGCTGGATGAATGAAAAGTTAACAGCTTCTCCTTTCTTACAGTGAGGACAACGTCTCTTTCCACAATCTTTCCATAAACAATAAAAACATAAGTAATTCAGTATGAACACACTTTCTTAAGCCTTTCTCAATGGCATTGGAAAGGTCTTCTTATTCCTGCCAAAGCGCTGTTACCTCAGGGTCTGTTTATACTTGTACTCTTTTCCTTCCTCGGCAAATAATGATGGGTTTTGGCTGACAGAAGCTGAGGGAAGGCAAGTCCCAGGGAAAACTGATTCTTTTAGTTGTGCTGCCAGCCCTATGTACTTTGCTTGATAAAAAACAGAAATGACACTGATTTGGACACGGCGACAACTTTTTGTTTGTTTGTTTTTGGTAACTACTCACGGCAGTGAGGAAGGTAGAACATTTTATATCCTGTTAACTGCTGCCAGCTTTGTGTAAAAATTGAAAAGTCAAAACAGATTCCCATTCCACTTTTGCACCCCTTTACTGAAAAGAAGCTAACAGCTCTGGAATTGGGAGGCCCCACCTGATTATGGAGAACTTTTGGGTTTCTAATTGGTGTACTGATGGGCTCTGGAAACTGCTTTTGCTTAATAACTGATGTAAACATCAGAAAGGATTAGGAGTTATAGAGTAACATTATGTGAAACCATGAGGTTCATCTCAAGGTTTTTGACAGAACACGAATGAAATTACATTAGTCCTACTGTTGAAAAAATGGATGTATAATTTAAGTGGTTATATTTACAGTATTTGAAGGATTACTGAAAGACTGTGAATTCACAATGTCTACAAGCAATCCTAAAGGTGGAATGTCACCAAAGGGAATATTTCTGTACCTGGCACATTATGTCCATTATTCTACTGCTTCCTTTTTCTTTTCTGTGCTAACACTAAGTACTTACCAACAATTAGCACAGCTCCCACAGATGGAAGGCAGAAATTTGCAGTTGTGTGCATGGAGACGCCAGAATCACCACTTTTGCTTTAATCTGACTAAGTGGGATGGGAAATTATGATGCTGCACAGAAGTGAGATGAAATGCCTGTTTCAGGTTCTTGAGAATGTAATTTTTATGCACTGTTTATACTTTTTTTTATAATGTTTATACTTTTCTTTTTGATAAGAATGTCTACTTAGGCCAGTCTATTTACTATTATAATAGTTAGAATTGAACCTACTTTATTTATCAGACAGATTCAACTGTGACATACTTCTGTTGCTTAATGTGACTCTTACCAATTACAATAATTTATTGCACAGGTAACAAGCATCAATATAGGTCTTATTGTTTTGGTGGAATATTATATCTTAGTACTAGAAATATTTTGAAAGCAATACTTTCATTGGATATGTAGAAAAGGACAGCAAAACATTTTTACAGTAGTGGTTATATAAGAATATGGGAGCATAATGTAAAACAAGCGAGTTGCAGCAGCCTTAAGCTATTTCCTGGTGACACAGCTACCAAAGCTATGTATGTGCAGTTATCTTACCACAGCTGAGGCAAAACATTTCAATTTAAAGAGCCATAGACAGCATTATAATGAATTCTACCTAACAGCTGAACAGGCCTAACAGCAACTATTTAGTCATTGCTGGCAGCTCGGCAGATAGGTCATAACTTCTCATCAGCTTTTACAAGCTGGATGTTTAAAATCATATGCATTTGTGAAAATGAAATGTTGTAATGGCAAGAATCTAAAAACATTCCTACCTCCAGTCCCTCGAAGGAAAGTTGTATAAAATTCTGCTTAAATTAGCTATTAATTCATTATTTATGAGCAGATACAAGTGGTGAGCAATTTTTTTTCCACATTCAAGGCAAGCTGCAAGCAATTTCCATCTCTCAGAGTACTAAAACAAAACACATAAAAAAAAAAAATCAAAATTTTCAGTTTTTCTTCCAAGCTTCCATTTGTTTCTGTAGGGATAGGGAGGGATGAGATATGATAATTCTGTGAATTTTAAACATTTGGATGTCATCTAACATGCAATAAGCCCAGAACTGGAATCCATGTTCTGTGATGCATTTTTCCTTTGTTGAGTTACCTCAGTTGTGTAAATGACCCTTGACAAAGAGTGAATGTGATAAAATACTGCTCACAGTATAGTTTCATGGAGCTGCAGTGTGGACTAAAAGGAAAAGTCTTTTATTTTGAGTAGAAAAAGAAAGAGAAAAAACTAGTGATGACCTTTCATGTATCTTAAAACCCCCTGCTATTACTACACATCTCTTGAGAAATGCCCTGCAGTGGATCAGCACAGTTAAAACATAAGAAAAGAAAAAAAGACAGAGAAAAACTCAGTGCAAATAATAATACCAGCTCTATTACAAATGAAACAATATAGATATTTCCCCACGTATATCAATGTGGGAAATGCACCAAGAGTGTGATAAACGAAGATGCACAATTACAAACCAGCTTTTCAAACATAAAATTTTCAAACAAAAGATATGCTAAATCGTAGTGGGATGTTCTAATATGTAAACTAAACGAAATTTGAAGAACTGTATCAGAAATTAGGATCCAACAGTAAAATTAAATGTGAAATAGGGTACAAAATACAGTGTTGCTGTTAAACCAAAACTGAAATTACATTGTCCAGAGCATATTTAGGACCTTCTGTAAGTGGTTAAAGTTGTAAACACTGAAGACCAAAGAAGTCTCACTTGATTTTGTTGTTTTTTTTTTTAAATACACGTTTTTGTGTATCAAATTTGAAGTAAATATTTTTGCAAAATATATGCATAGCATAAATTTCAGAGAGATCACAATGACAAATGTGTATTTCTTCAGGTATCTGATTTGACATTGAGCTCATAATGAAATGTCTGTACCTGTCCAAAGATTATTCTTGACTAGGCAAAACTGATATTAAAGGAATGGTTAGCTAAATTCTGCTGAAGTGATTTGTTGGGCATATAACTGATAACTTAAGAAAATCACTGAATCACTGTTGGGATACTTTTGCAGAGTTTCTGGAACCAGCTTGGCTGATCTACATATTTGTGAAAAGGAGAGTAGGAAAGGAGATTTCCTTCCCCTGAGTACCAAAAACATACATAAATCATTGGACAGAGATAGTAATTTAAGCTACAATAAAAAAAGCTTCTAAGTGAAGCCTAATTTCACTTCTAGCTACACTGTGCAAGGTTCAGTGTGTGGCCAAGAGCCAAAAACTTTAGACATTTCAACTCAACTATCCAGTTAGGCACACATGGAAAAGAAGGAAAAAGTATTCTGTGCTGGGAGCTAAGGATCAGCTTCTTCTCCAGAGTGTGTTTGTTGGTACATAGAATCATAGAATGGTTTGGGTGGGAAGGGCACAATACTACCCAGAATCCTTTTACCAGTTTAATGAGCAGAAGTAACTTCTTAACCATGCTTGATCATCTCCCTTGAGCTCAATAAAACTCAAAAGCAGTTCCAAACTTTTTGCCCTAGCTTTAACAGCAAACGTTCAGTGAGGTATTTAAATCCAAAGTCATGTGCAGATTCCTGTACTCCTTGCCTTATTTGTCAAAATACTGAAGAAAAGGTGCCTTGGAAATTTTAAGAATTCTTTCCCGTTCCACCATTGTATAAGAAAAAATACAATTGTGATGAGTATTTTTGTCTGTGAGGAAGTTTTTTGCAGGGAAAATGAAGTAAAATATCTCCTTTCTCTACCGTACTTAAAAAAAGTATATGACTATCTCGCATGTATCTAAGTCTAATGAACATGCTATCAAAGGATTCCCAGAAAGACAGCCTGATTATCATAATGACTGTGGAACCAGTTAACACAGTTTATGACTAAGAAAACTCAGAAAAAATGTAAGTGATGTCATCAGGATTGTTACTAGTCTTTATTGTATCTTCTTTTGTTTGCTTGTTTAATTGGATTATCAGGTTTAATATCATCCTTGGCAGTTTAGCAGCTACTAATGGTGACTCTTGATTTGATTTTTCCTATGATTATTTAGAAATTCATGTTGTGTACACTTGCAGTTATGTACCAGGACAGCATAATTTCTGCTCTCCCATAGGAATGTCACATTTAGGTTGTGTACCGTCACCTGTGTGATGCTAAAACAATTCTATCACTTGTATTCATACTGTTTTCTGCTACAAAAAATAAAATAGCATTGTAACAGCTGCTCAGAGCTTTAATGATAGCTTAGTGTTGCTGAAACTGTTAATAGTGCCTTGGATTAGACAAGACAATCAGGATGGAAATCTTCAAATTACTAGTCAGGCCTTTTACATCCAGTTTACTTGAGATTAAATAACACTTGAAGCCTAGCAAATTGTTCCAAATAACTCAAAAATCCTCCCTAAAAGCATTCCAAATTAATGAAATGAAGAAGGCTTCAAAGTCAAAGATCTAGAGAAAAATATCTTTTACTTCTCCCCAAAGGCACACCATGCCACCAGGCTAGAGGACAGAGACATGGATCTCAAAGAAAACCATCTTCCTAGCATCTCACAGGCATGAAAAGTTCCCACTCTGAGTCATATCTCTTCTTTTCAGCCTGATTTGTACTGCTCTGAGATTTAGCTATGCTATGGTATCTTCTCTATTTTGCATTGTAAAAGTGGTCCTGGTTGACACGGACGGTGATTGCTTGCATATAAATAATACCAACTGACATATCTCCTGGTTTTTAGACTATGATGCAAAAGACTCAACTGCACTCCATCCTCTTTTTCAGAAGAAAATATAACAGTGTCCCTGTCCACAGCAGGGGATTGGAACTAGATGATCTTTAAGGTCCCTTCCAATCATTCTATGATTCTATATCTCCAACAAACTTCTTCACAGTCTTTGGAGAAAACTTTGCATCATCTGATTGTTGCTTTAATCTCACACTTGAAAAGCTCTTCAAAATATTACGAAACCATTTGAAGTACTCTAATTTCAGCATATTTCCAAAACAAGGTACAGTCTTCTGTTCTAGATATTGTGTAATCATTATAATTAATTACTTGGGACATTAAATGGTAACAATGGGTTGACCATGGTTAGCAGGTGAGCACCCATGCAGTTCCTTGCTCGTTACCGCCTCAGAGGGAGGAGAAAATTAGAAAAGCAAAATCAGAAAACTCATGGTTTGAGATAAAGGCAGTTTGACAGGCAAAGCATGTGCATGTGCAAGCAGAGCAAAAAGAGGAATTTATTCACTACCTGCCACTGGTGGTAGGTCTTCAGCAACCTCCTGGAAATCAGGGCTCCATTATGCATTAATGGTTCCTTGGGAAGACAAATGCCATAAGCTAAAACATCCTTTCCCTGAGCTTTTATTCCTGACCATGACATCATATGGAGGGGTTATCTCCTTGGTCAGTTGTGTTCAGCTGTCCCAGCTGTGTCCCCTCCCAGTTTCTTGCCGTCTTCCCCTCCCGTCGATTGGCTGTGGGGAGCAGAGTGGGAAAAGAGAAATTCCTAACACTGTGCAAGCACTGCTCATAAATAGTCAAAACATATGGTCTGCTTAGAGGAAAACTGACTCCATCTCAGATGAACTCAGTATAATAACATAAAATTATTTCTTTGAACACAAAATATTAGGAATCCACAATAGCAGCACCATATTATTTACAATGTTAATTTAGTTTCCAGTTTGGTATCAGTGGAAATATTCAGTCCTGGCCAATGACCAGCAAATCAGTCATTAAGTTCTTCCTACAGACACATCTAAGTGTCTTATTGTGTAACAGAGATGGACTCAAATCAGGGTAGAAAAACAATGGTAACAGAGAAAAGGGGTAGATACTAAGTTTTTATATATCAGTTTAGATTAGATTACTGAGGTTTTCCTTTATTAGATGATTTGGACTAGTAGAGTGTGAAAATACTAATTGGGTTAACAAAAAATCTTTAGTCCTAAAAATGGTTAGTTCCCTTTTGCCTGTAACAAGATTTTGTGTGTAACATGCTGGCTACTATTTGTTTATGTTATCTTGCAGGAACTTCTGTAATTCAGGCCATGGGTTTGTGAAAGTCTAGGTCTCATTCAGATCCTTCTTCTAACAGCTACGGTTTGTGCAAGTAATGGGACAGATTTGCCTTCTTAGGGGAAAAGCTTTTGCTATTTGAATCCCTTTCTCTTCATCTGCAGGTTTTCCTCTTGCTCAGATGTTCATCATCTCCCTGACACATTGGTATGTGTGTTCCCTGAGGTGTGGTAGCAAACAGATGGGGCAGGAACTCTGTGTTGTGGAGTGTGGATGCCCCATCCTAATCCTGAGGGCTGTGGTCAGTCTGCCTTGGGTCTGTGCAAGGGAGAAAGGCTGCAAAGACAACTTTTCCCTGCAGGAATAGGCCTACACTGATCTCCAGGTTATTCCAGGAAGAGGACAGAGGCAGCTTTTGAGACTGAAGAGTCTGGATGTGAGAGCTGTCTGGAAAAGGAATACAGTCTTGAGATGATGGGGTCTCGTGGATCAGTGTTGTCTTTCTGTTACTGGCTTCAGATACTTTGGCACAGCACTATTTGTTAATTGCCATGGAAAGCTGTAAAGTTGGGTGGATGTGACAGAACTTAACATATCATTTGAAGGAAAAGAGAAGGATTTCTTAGACACAAAGCAAGCCCCTTGACACTAGAGACTATGCAGCCAGCTCTTCCTACTACTTCCCTCGTCCTTATGAAGGCTGCCTCCACTAAGTAACAGTGATCACTTCCAGTCTCTTTTCCCATTTATCTTCTGCTATCCAATGAAGCAGCAAATAACACCTTCCCTTGCCAGCATCCTCCTTTAAACATTTCTTTCAAACTTCTCACTGCAACACTTGCCGATTTTATTCTCTGCAGCAGCTTGCTCAGGTTTAGACCTGTGATGTTCTCTGAGGGTTAATGGAGGCAGCAGTGAAAGCCACGTACTGATATTTAGGGGAGGTCAAAAGGAGCACAGAGTCCTTGCGTCCTAAAAGAATAAGATGCGTTTCTTCTGCTCAGAACATCCATAGGTGACCAAGGGTAAAGCAGTCCTGGTGCAAAGAAGTCAGTCTGCACATCTGCTTGTACTCTATAGAAATGCTGGAAGTCAACTCACTGTGTTGTTTCAAGTCTCTGAGTTTACCACATCATCACTGGGGTCATGTACAGTGCATGTAACTGTGGATTAAGGAGGGAATTTGAACAACATTTTTTCTGAAAGGAGCATAAGAAAGAAGAGGAATAAAGCTCAGGAGCTTTACGACCATCTGTTTCACTCTACCAATCTACCAATCTACTTCTGTTGCACCAAAGAACTTACTAATGGACACATAGTTTGGATAATTAAAGCTCATAGAATAAATCTGCCCACCACATGACACTTTCTATTTTTATGTAATTCATAATAATTTGTATGCTTCTGACCTATGCAGCCTCTTTTTCTTTGGGTTTGCTTTTTTTTTTTTTCATTAGTTTGTTTGGGTTTGGGGGTGTTTTGGTTTTTTTTATTTCTTTCTGGGGGACAAATCAAAGGAGATATTGAAGTAAGAGAAACAAAAGTGAGATTGTCCTTAAACGAATACAGTGTGAGTAGTTTATGACTGTATATGATGTACAGGGCTTACTGAGCTACTATCATTTATAACCTTGGATACTGATTCTCTGTCTGCCATCATTTTGTTAAACCAACTAATGTGTTTTTTAACTTTCTCCTGGGGTTGTAAAAATGTAAGCTCAGTTGACTTTTTATTTCACTATTGATCAGGTTAACAGTACCAGATGAATCTTCCTGTCCACAACACTGAGCAGCCTTATAGTTTTGTCCAAGACAAATGTTAAATGTAATTTGAAGGTCACTGGAAGTGATGAAGTAGTTGCTGGGAAACACTTTATATCACTTTACTTTTAAGCAATCTGCTTCCAGATGAAACTGAGAGAGATGTAAGGAATTGATTGCAGAGATGAAGAACAGAATATCTAATGTTAACAGCAGCTCTGTTAACAGGCTACATATGGAGCTTGTGCTACAGCGTTCCCTCACCAAATTTAAGCAATTAGATATACAGAGAGTAAACATCTGAAAGCCACAGTCTTCGCAATTTATTGCATTAGGCATCAAGCAGACAGATTTAGTCAACTTCATAGCACAGTGTTTGTATCCATGACCCCTTCCATTATCTGTGTAGAGTGTGCATTATCCATATATCTGGAGTAATTTTTCCTTTCTTCTTTTCTGGTCTGTCTTTCCATATGAATTTTTCTTTAACCATTCAGGCTCACTTTTCCCCCATGGAGCCTTTTTGCTATTCCACCATGAGTTCTTTCCCAGTGACATTACATTTGAAGTCACTGACACCTATTGTCGTGTTCTGCTTTTACTCTTGCTGCTGTATCGATGAAAGACCCTCTCACTATGAAGGAAGCATTAATAAGCACTTGACATGGAGTTTATAAAGAAATGAGTGCTCCCCTGTGTTTTTATCTGTATTGTGGTTCTTTAGTTTTCATTTGAGAATGTCCCTCAGGGCAATAGGAAAAGCCTTATTTAAGTCAGTTACATATTCTGTTTTAACCTGATACATGTTCCATCTTGGAGAAAATAAGATTGCTTTGACACTATCTGAACTTTGACAAAACTGCACTGTCTGCCTTTTTCAATTTATTCTCTTTCAATATAAATAGATTGATAATTCTTTTTGTCCTAATTCCTCAAGGTAGGTGCCACGACCTGTAATTCTTTTACATTCCTTTCCACTCACTTCTTAAGACTTGATACAGAATTGGACATTCCTCCCCTTTTTCAAGTCTCCTGTCTTCTGTGATCTCTTGAAGAAAATCACTAATGTTTTATAAATCTCTTTGGTTAGGTTTTTTTTAGCATTTAGAGACAAATTTATCAGGTTGTTATGACATATTGAATTCATTTATCTAAATATTCTTTACCCTGTTCTTTTCAAACTCTCTCTGACATACTTATCCTTGTGATAAAGCTTGTTTTGTGAAGTATGTGGTCAAAAACTACCTTTTTCTTTCTTTCTTTTATAATGAAAAAATTTAAAGAAAATATTGAATTTAGTATGTTGTGCATAATCTCATTTTTGTTCTCCTTTCCTGTTGAATAAGAGACTTTTGCTTCCCTTTGATTTCATTTTCTATTGTGTTTATAAAACCTCGTCTTTCTGTATAGCTAACCTTTCTGATTATTTTCGTGTTCATTCTTCTGTCTCTCCTTCATACTTACCCTTTGGCAACAGCATTTTAGTCAGTTTGTAATTTTTCCCTGTTTTTTTCCCCTTAAAGTTGATGCATGTCTGATTAGATTGGTAGTTTATTGAATTAACTGTCTTCTCTTTGAATTGCACTGGTCTGATTGCTGTCCTTTCAATACTCTCATTTCCTGGATCTGCCAGTTCTCCTGTACGACAACTTAATAGTTATAAAAAATTCTCTTATGTATATAAAACATATTTATAGACTGCTCACGTACTCATTCCCTTCAAATTGTGGTCTGTTTTTGTGAAAGTTGCTGTCCTTACTCTGCTGTTGAGTGTCCTCTGACCTAGAATAACAAATATAGTTGTACAGCTACTTCCTTACTAATTTTTTTTTTCACCTGTTTTGGTTTAGAAACTAAAGAAATCATTAGTGAGCTATTATTCTACATTTGATCCTCAGTACCATAAAGCACTACATGAAAGCTTAAATGTGGAAGGTGATTTGAAAGATAAACTGTACCCCAGTACATTTCAGAAATTTGTATTGCTTGATACTGGGTTAACTGAAGTCTTTGGCTTTGATCATTCTCGGTCATCTCTTATGGACCAAAGCTGGCCAAAGCTGAGCCCAGCAGCAACACTGGTGTCACCCTCTGTGATTTAAGAAAGAAGTGTTGTGCTGCAGTGGACAGAGAGGTGATAAATGTGAGAGAAACAACTCTGCAGGCACCAAGTTGAGAGAAGAAGGAGGAGGAGGAGGAAGAGAAGAAGGAGGAGGAGGAGGAAGAGAAGGAGGAGGAAGAGAAGGAGGAGGAGGTGCTTCTGGCCCTGGAGCAGAGACTTCCCTGCCCCTGTGGTGACACAGGTTGTCTCCCTGCAGCCACTGAGGGCCACGGTATAGCAGATATCACTACTGTAGACTGTGGGGAACAGAGGACAACATGGATATGTCCTGAAGGCCACTGCAGCCCATGGAGAGCCAACACTGGAGCAGGATCCTGGAAGGAGCTGAGGCTTGTAGAGGGGGGCCCAGGAGGAGCAGGCTTTGTGGCAGGACCTGTGACCCCACGGGGGACCCACATTGGAGCAGACTGTTCTTGAAAGACTGGACTCTGTGGAAAGGACCCACACTGGAGCAGTTTGTGAACTGCAGCCTGTGAGAAGAATGTATGGTGGAGAAGACCATGAAGATCTACATGCTAAATTAATTTTCTCAAGTTGAATCTGCTTTACCTATGACAATAATTTTCATAATGTGTGAGCTATCAGCCTGTCCTTACCTCAGCCCATCTGTTTTCCACTATATTTTCTCCCTGTCCAGCTGAGGAAGTGGGTGAGAGAGCACTTTGGTGGGCACCTGAGCACCAGGAAAGGTTAACCCACCACAGTAGAACAATACTGTAGGGATTTTTTGCTTTAGGCATTGCTTTTTTGCTTGGAACTTTATGTCTCGCCAGTGGCGTTGCTTCATGGAATGTCATCTATAAAAAGAAACAGAAATTTCAACTTTAGTTTTCATGTGAACCATATATAGAGTTGAACATTAATCTTGCAGTATTTGTAAGTCACTGCCAAATCTTGTGTGATGAAGCTGAGGGTCTCATAACACCACCTTTATAGTCATCTCCTTGATTTACACCAGAAGAGGACTGTCATCATGTCAGTCTCCTATGAGGAAAATATATGACTGTACAGATTAATTAGTAAAGCAGCTTATATAGAAGATGAAACAAGGCATGGCTGATGATATATCTTTAGTATCTTTGACTTGGTTCCAGTTAGGCTTCATGATTCTTGGACTAGTTTTCAGATAGGATTAACTCCCTCAGAAGGGGACCTTTAACTGCATCGTCCTTCATTTTTTGATGCTGGAATAACCACAAAAGCTCCTCTCACTATCGGGACATAAAGTCTCTCTCATCTGGTTGTTCTGGTCATTGTTTTACATTTGGTCTCAGCACCACACAATGGTTCTTAATCTTGAAGGACAGGGGACATGGATGAGGCTACTGAAGAGTCCTTTTACTTATGAGGCAGCTCTCACCTCCTCTCCTTTCTTTAGAACAGATGTTTTCCTCCCGTGAGGCTACTAATTAACTCTTGAAGCAGATTAATTTTTATTTCCATGCCAAATATCCCTATTTGATAAAATTACCACAATTCTAGACATTGGAGCTCCCACAACACCAACAGGCATCCTGTCTTCCTGAAGTATTCCACCTTAAAGTACATTTCACACTGTGTGCCCATCACCTGTGTGCGTTTTGGTATGAACTTTTATTTTATAGGGTTTTTGTTTAGTCCGTTGATTTGTTATGGGTTGTGAGAGTCAGGGTTAGGGTTAGGGTTTTTTTTCTTATCCTACTGCTAACAAAACCACCCTTTGTATCAGGTTGATTCCCCAGGTCTCTACATGAGCTGGTTCCCCATATTCCGTAGTGGAGGAAGAGCTCACAGCAGTGCTGGCTGTGCACTACGTTCTGCACTACTTACACAGAACATCCCATCTCACATTTGCATTTGGCCTGCTGGCAAACATATTACTTACTTGAGAAAAATAGGATTATAGGTGATTTGAAGAAATCTATGAAAATTAACAAGCCTCTAGCGTTCAGTCTCTGATTTTTCAAAGTAAAACTTTCTTTAAACTTTTTTAAAGGCTATCATCACAGTATTAACTTTTAATCTGAAAGTATTTGTTTCACTGTTGTTAGAGATTGGAGTGGAATTTTTGCCTGGTTCTGTTGGAGAATTTTTTGTCAAACTTCATGGTTTCTGTGCTGTTAGAAAAAATCTGCATTAGTTATGTTATGCTATGATGCCCCTGGTGTTGCTCATATTGGTGTATGATTTGAAAAATTCCCATAGTTTTCAGCTGTAGTGGCTGAGTCAGTGTTTAAATCCAACAACTGGTACTGTATATCAGCACCTGAAGTAAATAACACTCTTAGTGATGTACTTGTCTGTCCCAATAAACATGTTCATTTGAAACTGCCATTGCAAGATGCCATGATTTATTACAGCTTGAGTTTCACCAGAATAGAATAACCAGAACTATACAACAGGATGTCTACAGAGAAACTGTGGTCTCACTTCTTTAACTTACTTTGTGTTACATTATTTTCCTAATAAATTTTTTGATAGGTCAGAAAATTGCTTGTTTCAGTAATAACTCACAGCAGCCTATAGTTACTACATTAATTTACCAGTTTAAAAAAAATGGAAACTTCTGTGACTGAAAGAGGGTATCTTTGAAACTTTAAGAATGCAACAATAAATGTTTTCTTATATTCTCTTTTTAAGGCTGAAGTTACTTGGGATGGAAATCAGTTACATATTTTTCTTAAATCACATTTTCTAGGACTCTTGATCCTGCAATCAGTTCAGGATGACCTTTTATATTGAGTTTGTTTTTCAGAATAAAAAGTTGAGGGAATTCTCCATTTGAAAAAACTAAGGTCACAGAGAGTACAAAGTAATCAGTCTAAGCAAGTCTAGTTTCATTATTCAATGGTTTGTCCCTATCCATCTGTTCTTGAGAGTTATGATTCAGGGTACTGTAAAAAATCTCCACTGAAATTAGGATGTAGCAGAGTGGAAAAATGTGAGAGGAAATAGGAATTACAGAGGAGGTGCTATGAAATGGTTTAGAAATAGAATAGAAAAGATGAGTGAGGAGAGGACAAAATGATAACAGAGCTGGGGTGGGGGAGCAGTGAATTTTCAAATGAAGCTTTTTAAAACAAAAACCCAAAAATCATGCAGACAGAAAACCTCTTAACTACTGACTGAAATGGACAGGTATATGAAAACCAAATGAGAATCTTTTCCTGAAAAATAAATATACCAAAAGAGAAGTAGAAATGAGACTACCACCATTTATGTCTGTAAAGGATATCATAAGTTTAAAAACACAACCTGACATCGATTGAGACAGAACAATTTATTTAATAAATAGATATGAACAGAAATTATTTTGCTTTTTGTAATTAAATATGAAATTTTCATAGGCAACTTTATAACCTACATATAATTGGTAGTAGACCAAATGACGAAGTTCTTGTTAAAGTTTTCTGGCAATTAAAATCACTGTTCTTTGTTATTGATGCTTTTCAAATATTTTCAAATCCTTAATTACTTTGGAAATTAATTGGGTTTTGTTCTACTTCTTTTCTTTTCATCTCGAGTTATACTTCAGCTTATCTTTTGATGATGCCTACAGGCTTCTTGGCATGCTGTTGTACTCATGAAAGTCTCTCATTATCTTTGTGTGACCTGATGCACCGATTGCTATGAAACAGTTGTAATAACACAACAATCTAACTTGCTGAAAGCTGGGCTCCTTAGCCAGCAGTAGAAGGAGATCTGAGAAAATTGATAAATCCAGAAATGTAGGCACAAATTTAAAAAAGGAACCGAAGGGAAAGTGTTTGAAAAGGAGAGGGGAAGCAGGCTTAAGAATTGCAAAAAAAGTGCAAAAAGAAAATCTTTAATAAAATGATACTGTGTTGGGCTATGCAGACCAGACTGAGGAAAATAGATAATCCAGTAGAAATTTAATAATCCAGTATGTATTAGTATCCACTATGTAAAAAGGCTGAAGAAGATAGGCAATATGTATATGGAATCAAAACATACTGATCCAGGTTTTTAAGGCAACTGCAACTTTATTCCTTGCAAGAGAGATCACAGAATATCCTGAGTTTGAAGGGACCCACAAGGATCATTGAGTCCAACTCCTGGCCCTGCACAGGACCATCCACCCAGAGTCACACCGTGTGCTTGAGAGCATTGTACGACACTTCCTGAACTCTGTCAGGCTTGGTGCTGTGACTGCTTCCCTGGGGAGGCTGTTCCAGTGCCCAACCACCCTCTGGGTGAAGAACCTTTTTCTAATATCCAACCTAAACCTCCCCTGACACAACTTCAGGCTGTTCCCTCAGGTCTTGTCACTGGCCACCCCAGAGAAGTGATCAGTGCCTGCTCCTCCTCTTCCCCTCACAAGGAAGTTGTAATTGCAATGAGCTCTACCCTCAGTCTCCTCCAGGCTGAACAGACCAAGTGCCCTCAGCTGCTCCTCATATAGCTTCCCCTCAAGTCCCTTCACCATCTTTGGTCCCCTCCTTTGGACGCTCTCTGAGAGCTTCGTGTCTATCTTGTATTGCTGTGACCAAAAGGGCACATAGAATTCAAGGTTGTGACTGAGGTGACTGATGCTCTTTTGTAACACTCACAGTAATGGAAGAAGAGAAGGAACAGTCAAGTGAGGGTGAGGTGTTCAGCTCAGACCCTCCCCAGCACTGCACAGAGAGACCCCTTGAGCCTCAAATTTGGACACAACCGTGGGCAGGGCACCAGGAAAGGCTCCTACGGTCAGGGCTGCTGGTATGTGGAGAGTATTTGTCACACTGGGCAGGGCTCCAATGCAAAACTTATGTTCCTCAAACAATTAAAATCCTGTACCCATATCAATTGGCTCTCAGGTCAGATGACAGCAATCATTTAGCACCCCTGAGCTGACCCGGAGCTTGAAATGCTAGATCTTTTCCATTAACTTGGACTAAAAGATTAAGGTTACTCTGCCTGTGAACATGTCTTCACAGCTGAATCATATAGAGAAATACTGTATCACAAAGCATTTTTTTTCTTTAATCAAAGATGTATTCCTCTTCCTGTAAATGTAAAGATTTTTTTTTTTGGTTGGTTGGTGGATTGGTTGGTTTTTTGGGGGGGACTTTTTTTATGTATCTTTCGGGGTTTGTTGTGCAAATCGATTTCAAATGGCCTCATTCTACAAAACCTCTGTGGCTTCCAAAGTACCTACTTGCCTCTGGAATTTTGGCTGAAATTTTTGAGCAGTGAAAGAAATGTTGAAAACTTCTTTTCATATCTCTACAGAATAAAAATGTCATAATTCAGTCACACATATTACTGATGTGTCATCTTTGTTTGAGATGTGAAGGAGTTAAAAGGAAAGGTCATTGCTCATAATGATGGAATTATATTCAAAGCAAAACTCTTTAACTGAGCTAATGTATTACCAGGTAAGAAATAAAGGTAGGAAAAAGGATAGATAAATATGTATAAAAGAAAATATCAAAAGCTGACAGGATAGTGAAGCTTTTCTTCAAATATTTTGATTGAGCTGGTCATTGAACATTGATTTCTGTTAGCTGCTTATTGCTGTACATAAATCAGAAGCAAAATCTAAGATAAAATAACGTTTCTGCCAAATGACAGTCATTTTGCTGTGTTCTATAACTCCATTTTAGCAGAATGCAATAAGGGTCAGTTACACAAAGGTGTTGTTAGAAGAAGCAAATAATGTGACATTTTATCACAGGTCTAAATGGTGTATCACAAGTGTGATACACATCTAGCCTTTGACAATGATCAGCAAGGAAAAAGAAGCACTGTCAGATCATTTTTGGAGCATAAGCTCTAGGAACAAGGAGTTAGTGGGTCACGCTTCACTGCCCTGTAAAAATTGCACACAAGTCCCCCACGGGCTGAGGAGCACTTCTAAAATGGCAAGGCATGCACCCTTGGAGCTTCAGTACATGGGCATGGTGTGCATGAGCTGAAGATGGAACAAAGCACCCTCTGCTTCTCCTTTTGCATCCATAAAATCTCATCTTCAACATCCAGCACCCATCTGAGCAGCAGGCAAGAGCTGCTGCTCTCATTTGGGCACCAGCACCCACTTGTGTAAGCCCATGGGTAATGTGACAGCATTGCTTCCCTCCAGGACAAACCTGGTGTACAATTCCCTGCACACAGGTGCATGAAAGGAGAGGAGCTTCCTTCCTCTCCTGGTGTGACTTCACTTCCCAAGCCTGTACTTCAGCCCTTCGCACCTTTACACGCACCTCGCCTTTCACAAATTCCAGTTCCCAGCATACCCTACACTGATCCCAAGTGTTCTGCTGAAATGGAAACTCTGCTAACCTAAACGTCATTGAACACAATATCTAACAGGTCATTTCCAGCATTTCATGTCCTGTATGTATTTTAATGATGGATTTTTTTTTCCTGTTTTACTTTTTTTTTTTTCCAAAAAGCTGAGGTTTTGTTTTGTTTCTTTCCGTAACAGATGTGAGGAGGAGGAAAAAAATATATGTTGGTAAGAATTTTCAAACTCTTCCTCTGTCAAAGAATAAATATATACATGGCAAAATGTTCTATATGAAAAACAGCAATGCACAAAGGAGATCTGCAGCCAAATAAACTAATGACATATGCTCAAGGATTACATGTAACTTGAATTCATTTTATTTCAATATATGATCAAAGACTTTAGCTATGTGACTTAGTCTGTTATTTTCATTTTTGCTCTCCACTAAGTTGCAGAGTTTTTTAATGTGCAGAGCTCAGTGAGATATGACAAAGAATGGTACATCAAGTTATCTTTCTATAATTACATGAAAAATGTAATGTAAAATATGAGTGGAGGAAGGAGCTGTGATACATGAAAAAAGAAATCCAATGTGAAGTGAAATTTATTCTCCAGTAGTACTTTCAATAAGTGTTAAAACTAAACTACTGATAAACACTATCAGTTTCCATGACCCTGAAAAGAGTTGTTGCTTTTGTCTTGATTCTAACCTATTACATTTATGTTATTAACAAAACTAATTGATCAGACACTAGAATCTTCAACCCATCTGGGATGCAAGACCTCCTTTCCTCTGTTCAAGATGTTATTTTTCTGACTAATGTAGCAGATTCCAGCTTTGATCTCCCACATGAAATTTAAATGGCAATTTATAATATTTTCAGTGATAAATTTGTTAGCCAAGTATGTAGATTTATCTAATCTAATCACTTGAAGGAAAAATAAACCAATATAGATCAGTACTCCTTGTTCTGATTCTCAGACCTCAACTTTTATAGCAGTTGCCTTCATTTAATGTTTTATCCTTTATTTCTTTAATATGAGTTGTTTATGCAAGTATTTTTAAGAGCTTGTGTTGTTTTAGCAAGCACCTACTTTACAGGACATAGATAGATAGATAGTCAGATGATAGATAGATGATAGATGGATAGATAGATAGATAGATAGATAGATAGATAGATGTAGCAGAAGCCATACATGTAGAAAGTGTTGTGACCTTGGGCATTGTATACACTTTACAGTACAATTCTCTTGTTTAGACTGTTCCCTTATGTGGGAACTTGTTTTGCTGTAATTAATTTCTTTATCCTACCAAATCCCTAGATATGCTGCTTTAGGCTTTTAAATCTTGCAGTTCTGTTTCCAGATCTTCTCTGACTGGACATTGCTGTGGAAATAGCATGCTAGGAAATATATCTGCAGCCTTAACTCCATCAGAATTAAGATGCAAATGTTTCATCAATTCAAGAGCTATACACCAAATCAGTGCTTACTGCAAGTATGATGAACTCTAAAACAGTCCAGGATACTCTGTAAACATCCATCAACTCCCTTGTGTACATAACTTTTCAGTTCCCAAACATTTCATTCTTCTGGGAGAAATGAACTGTCAGAATAAGCAGAAATCCAAAATAATTTGCTTGGGTAACTTTGTTAAATACAGGCAATCTACACTGCTGCTGCAATTTGTTGGCTGTATTTTAAGGAGACAGGAATTGAAAATAGGAGACAATTGTGGTTCTGCTTTTCCCCAAAAACCTGAAGGAAGTGGAAGCATGAGCTCAGAAGAGCTCTTCTGTGCACTACAGAAAACCACTAAGTACAACAGAAAAAATTTAATTTAAAGAACCGCACACAACAAAGCAACACAACCTCAGTGTGCCACTAGTAGAGAGCAGGAAGCATCAAGGAAGAGCCATTCTTTGCCAGGACCCAAAAGGAAACCTAAATTCCTATGTGCTGGTTAGGAAAGGTACACTTTACAGAAGTGCAAGTAAGAAACGAGACAAAACAAAGAAGCAGAACAAAAAAGCAATTGTATCCATCCTTAATGGAAGGAAAATTCCCTCCTGGCCTTGCCCTACTGGCAAATTCATTTATCTCCAGAAGGTGAGCAAAGACCTCTAAACAAGTAGCTAAAAGACTTCAATGGCACTATTGCACAAAAGCATTTGATTTCTAGCTGCTGTTACATAAAATGCTTCAGAGAAAGATAAAAAAATATCCCCTTCCATTAAAACAGTAAAAAAGCTCAGAGGTGAAATTGTACAGTGCTTTACCACCTGGAACTTAACCAAGATGAGGGAAAGCCAAAAGTGTAGCAATGTGTGAAACTATTTGGATCTCTTTACTGAATTTCCACATACAGGTCTCATTTAATTAAAACTTCTGTGTTCTTCCTGTTTTAAAAAGTATGTTTTGGGTGCAACAGAATTATAGATAGAATTGCTTCTATAACAGTGTTAAAGATGAAAAACTATCCTAGGAAAGATATTCTAATTTTTTTTAATGCCCAATTTTGCCATGTCATATACCATGTTTCACATTTTTTCTTTAATACTAATTAAATGGCTTTTCTGTGAATTCCTTGGGAAAAAATTATTCTCCTGTTTAATAATTATTGCTGTTAGTCAACTTGGATATTTATTTGTGAAATTTTTCTTTTTTTTCTTTTTTTTAATTATTCCTAGTAATTCTTGTGGGCTTTTGTATAATTTCCTTCCGTGTCAGTATTTTCATCTTAGACTTCACGCTGAATGTTTCCTTAAACACAATTTAACTAGATGCACATGCTTAGTTTCCTTGATGTTTCTCCATAAGTCAACCAGTCCAATCTCCTAAATAATGTTTTCTTCTGTTCTCCATTTCTTATGTCTGTATAACTATTAGATAATTAAATCTTCTGAACTAAATACAAATGTGGTCACTAGTCATTTACTAGTTCATTCATCTCCCAATGAACACAAGGAAGTTTCTTGTTCAGTTAATTGGACTTGGCTTAACTGTAGAGGCTCTTACCTCTATTATCCATGCAACAACACTCCAGTGTTATCAGCTTTTAAATGTTTTTATAGATACATAAAACCAGACAATTTATTTGGCTGTACACCAACAATTCTTAGTTTCTCTCCTTGATTCTTTCCATTTGAAAACCCAATATTATATTGTGTTTAAGAGACTACATATATTTTTTGTTTTATGTCATATTTCTCAGCTGTTCACTATAACTTTTGTCCCTTTTTGTCATGCTACATCTCTTTTTTGCATAATGTCATTTAATAAAGACACAGTAAGACCTAGAAGGCTTACATTTACAGCCATTAAACACTTTCCAGTGATCATTTTGGTTTGGTCCCCATGTTTAGTTCCTCAGCCAAGTCCTTATCATGGGATTCTGTTCACATAATAGTCACATAAAAATGATTAAGAGTACAGGTGCTTCAATACTTACATCTAGATAGATAATGGTCAGAGTTTATTGTTCAATGGATCATTTTATGTGATCATCATTAAAAAAAATTGTAGCTTGCTGTACAAGATGTATCATCAAGTTTATTGGAAGTAGTAAACAGAAAACAGAGAGCAGAGAACTGTCCATTCTGGGCACTAGCTTGGTTCTTTTTTGATGGGTAATTATTCTCGGGAAAATGATGTTGTACCATCACTGTACAGAGAAGAAACATAAATACCAGGCTTAGTGAGAGGCTGTGAATCTCAGATTCCTGCTGTATCTGCAAGGGGAAATGGTCTGACTTTTTCTGGCAACCAAATTCTACCACATCATGCAGAATAAATACGTTACTAGAGCAATAGCAGAGCTATTTGCCACTTTGCTGATTTTCTTCACAAGTCATTGCCATGGGACAGCCGTGTATTCAGTCAGTGGCTTCTCCCAACATATTCAAAAGCTTTAAACTCCTTCAGAGATATAAATGCAAAGTGACTAAGAACACTTACAGAAGTAATCCAAGCCAAATGTTAACACCATTTACCATGGAAGGTAACTTCATATAGCATCAGTTTTCCCAGGGACCCTCATGCTGCTGTCTGATTACAAATTATATAACAGAATTGAATGCAAAAATCATATCCCAAGTTGCTTCCAATTCTGAATAAGATGAAAAATAAATAATGGAAAAAGCTGTGGAGTTGTGGCAAATACCTGTTCTGTCAGTCCAGAAATCATTTTGACAGTAATCTTACTTTCATGTAGCTAAGAGAATAAGCAACTCTTGAAGTCTAGGAAGCAGTATCAAGATTTAGAAAATAATAATAATAATTATTATTATTATACTTTTGTCTCTCTAGTTTTGGCCTCTTGACAATAAAACATTGATAGAACAGATTATCTGAGTAGTTGCAATGTAATTTGTAACTTTAAATGTTTGGGGGGTTGAGGGGGGTTTTCTGGGGGGTAGTTGTTTTTTGGGTTTTTTTGTTCATTTTTATTCTACTAGTGAAAACAAGAGAGTTTTTTTATTTTGTTAAAATAATATAATACAATTTTGATTTATTACAATTCAAAGTAACTATATATTTTTAAGGAATGAATGTCTACTCAAATTGGTTTTAATGCTGGAGCTAGACTTCTCTTGCAAGCTCTACTGCTTTCTAATTTAGCAGAAAAAAGTGCTCATGTGACACCCTCCAGATGAAAGAAAGATATTCCTGGGTCAGTTTTAAAGTGCTAGGAAGAGTGGTGTATAATAGTACCACTCTCTGCCCATAAACTAGAGCGGTGCCAAGAGGAGCTGCTGTAATAGTGGTAGTAAAAACGGAAAGAAAACAGAATATAGTGAAAAGAAAAGGCAATTTGGGTGTTCTGAAAGAGCAGCCAGGAGCACTTTCTGGTATTTGCACTTAGCAAAGGTACTGACCCTTTGACTTCAGTTATGGATCTTTCCTGTGATACACTTGTCTTTGAAGGATTAATGGAGAGAGTCTATGCAGTGCTCTCTCTTTAAAACCCATTTTAATCCCTCATCAGATATAGCAATTTTGACCTACAAAAGTAGCAGGCAGTATTTCTGCTGTTTAGAAACTTTCTGCAGAAAAGTAGGCAAGAGTAAAGATCAACACTTGGCATCTATCGAGATCCCCAGGTGACACATCCTTGCTATACTTCCCCTTCCTGAGGGTCCTCTGTATGGTTGTTTTATTCCTTTAAGGTTTCTATGGAAAACCGCATTTTCTCAAAGCCACTCAGGCTACTAGAAGTTAGATTCTGCAAAATGCATTCAATAACATATTGAATCACTTTTTTCCCTTTTTTTTTCTGCTTATTTCAATTTTAATTATAGACTTGAAATTCAGCCTCAGCTACACTAAATACTTTAAAACTTCAAAACCTGTGACTGTCTCTGAACATACCTGTCTTGTTGAAGCTATATAAGTAATATGAAATTGATACAGGTTTCTTGGGTAAATTTGAAGATAGAAAAAAAAAAGTCATAATTCTTATTATTGCTTTCTGTTTATGAGTTTTGGCCAGAGATCAAAACTTACATTTTTTCAGTCACATTTGTTAAGTCATAAAAGAAATAAAAGATAAAACCCTTCTGATATAATATTGTGGATGCAACAGGTTACTCTACCTATAAATAAGTTAGGGTATCCTATAAATAGGATTTTTTTTTAATTCAGTAACTGTAGCTCCATTAACGAGAAAGTGGAGAAAACAGAATAGATTATATTGTAAACTGTTTTGAAATCTTGTGCAGAATCTGTTAAATTCATTGTAAGAATTATTAGCATGTAAGACAAAGAAGCATTAATTTTTAATATACACTGAAACCACATCATTTATGTTTCACAACAAATATTTTATTGTGTGAGTCCATTAGGGATAGCCTTTTGAAAACAACTGTATCTTTTGCCTTCAACAGTGACTAAAACAGTTACAATCCCAGTTCCAGCTGAAACTTGATTGAACTCAAGTTTTCCTGGAGGAGTTATTTTCATGAACCATCTGATGTCCAGCAGCTGTCCTGGAGGAAGGAAGTGGTCCCAGTTACAATCCCAGTTCCAGCTGAAACTTGATTGAACTCAAGTTTTCCTGGAGGAGTTATTTTCATGAACCATCTGATGTCCAGCAGCTGTCCTGGAGGAAGGAAGTGGTCCCCTGAGTGTCAGCATATATTTAAATGGCACTTAAATGATTGATTCTATTCTGAGTAATTCTTGTGGAAGAAATGGCTGAAAGTGAGTTGCTCCAATAGCATCATGGATGGAGTTCATATATGTAACCAGGACCACTATGTTTATCTGTTTAAGAATTCTAATTGTATTGAGTAAGAGATGGAGGAGTATTGCCTTGCACAAAAACATGTGATGTGTTCAGGATCATGAGGAAAAGCTGAAGATTTCAGCTAAGTATAGGTGTACCTTTGCCCTTCTCTATTTTGTTCACTTGTTTTGTTAAGTGT
Organism: Manacus vitellinus; assembly: GCF_001715985.3. Classification (NCBI taxonomy): domain Eukaryota; kingdom Metazoa; phylum Chordata; class Aves; order Passeriformes; family Pipridae; genus Manacus; species Manacus vitellinus. Next base: position 5,516,334 of record NW_021940488.1, read on the forward strand.
CCTGGTCATGCCTGAGCTAAATCAGTATGTTGAAACCTAAGCATTCCCCAGAAGAACTTTTGCTACCAAAGTTTCTTTCAAAGTCTATTCCATGTACTCACACTTTCATAACAGAGACAAAAAGTTGCTGTGTCTTTCATTATAAACATTCATTATTAAACATGCCTAGGAAATACTGTATTATGCTTGAAGGGGAATTGTAAATATGTTGTAAAAGAAGATTTGACTGAACTTTAGTTTATTTCTTCTCTAGCTATGAGACGCAATCCTTACACCATATAAGCATTTTGAAAATGTTAGCTAGTAAAAATAATATTGTAATTGAATCTTTGTGATTATGAGTCTTTTAAATAGGTTCCCACTTATTATATTGCTTGTTGCCTCACAAATGGTGTATGTTTGTTTTCCTCAAAATCAGTTATAAAGCCTGGGATCATAATATATAACATGCAGTTATATATTGCTGTCTTCAAGACCTGTTGGCTAATGAGATTTGACTGTTTTGGGAGAGCCTATCTCCAACAGCCTTTGAATGGAAATTAGGATCATGTCTAGTTTTGGGTACATTTGGCATCAGGGGAATCTATTTGTGTATGTGAAAATTTAGGTTAATATGTTATTCTGTTAACATGTTAATCTGGTTGGTTCTCTTTCTTAAAAGTCTTTGAGCAGTAAATATTTTGTCTTGGTATCAATAAATCATTTCTTGTTAGTGATAGGAAAAAAAAAAGTGCAATTCCCAAAAATTTATTTTTTTATGTTCAATTTTGTTTAGGAATTACATGTGTAGTTTATGTATGTATGTGAAATCTAATCAGAATATGTCCAAAAGATTTTTTTTTTCCTTTGCTTACTCTCCTAAATTGAGAAATTAAGTCTAAAGTAAACTAAAACTATATGGGAATTTTTGTCAAATATGCTGATCATTCAGTCCAAAATTTTCCCTTTTCAGAAGCATTCTAATAATGGATTAAGGTTTTATCAACTTAAATGTTTAGGAAAAAAGTAAGTTTTTCCTAATACTTGGGCTGACATGACAGAATAACCTGTATGTAGGAGAATAGTTGCCAGAGAAAACAATACATATATTATATAGCAAATGTATAAAGGTGAGGACAAAGAGTTCTGGGATTGTCTTTCTTCTTTTTGTTTGACTCTTTCTTGCCTTCTATCAGAGAGGACACTCAGAATTTCTGTCTATAATATATTATTTAGTACATTTCTTTACTTTTCTATAGTGCTTCAAAAACATTGAGTACATCTGGTCTATGTTGAAATTCTGGGAATGCTGTATCATGAAGAAAAGCTGCATCAGGATTTTGCTCTAGAGACTTTTGTTAATTGGTCCCTGAGGTACCCAGGCATATAAAATAGTTGTGAACATAAGGTAATACCAGCAGTGTATTTAAAACCACCAAAAATTATTATTCTTTTCTCTCTCCTTCCCAGCAGTAACAGTGAACTTGTTAAAGAATCGTGGAGCTCCTGAGAGGCTGAGGTGAGAGTGCAAGAACACCTTCCTTCTCTCATCCTCTTTCTCCTCACCTGTATAATTTAGTAATTACCTTAATTACTCAAATCCTGTTTGAGTGATTTAACCCCACAGTGCAAAAGTGCAACAAAAAGTATCAGAAGGCCAAACCCACACCCCAGTACAAGGGGTTGTAGAGACCTACCTCCTCCCAGTAGCTCTCAGGAACAGCAGCAATGGCTCAGACCAAGGAAAGGCCAGTGCAATGCAGAAGCCTGCCTTCTGCAGCAGCTACGTGCAGGCATAGAATGAAGAGAGAAAATAGATTAAGTGATGCTTATAAATTATTTTTTACCCAGCAAACTCTGCTGGCCATTGTTTTAGCTTTGGAGGTTTCTTGAACCTGCTGTGCTTTTTCTGCTTAAAAACTCTCAATGCCTTATTGAATGTTTGTCCAGTCTTCCATGAACTCCGAGTCACCTGTCAGTACCTACACTAACCTCAGTAGGGGTTTACACAGATATCTTCCTGTGTGAAAAGCTGTATTATCTTACTAAGTGTTTTCAGCCTTGTTCCTTCTACTTTCATCCTTTCACTAGTAGGTTCCTAATGCCTGTGTTGGGAGAGATGACAAACGTTCAAAGGATTTGTGCTCCTGAATTTTATAGATCTTTCATGCCACACTAAACTCTCTGTTTTCTGATTAGCCATTCTTAAACAATTAATTTTTTTCCCCAATCTATTGATCCATCTTAAGTCAGGGATGTCAGTGCTTCAAAGAAGAAAAGTGAACCATGGCCATATGTGGTAGTGTGTAATGTTTTTTTCAGAGGTGTTTTTATTGTTTCTTTTTAGCTTATAGCAGAATTTATTTTTGTCAAATAATGAGTTTTGAGGTCAAGTTTTCATAAAACTGTTACAGCCCCTAGATACCACTCATGTTTGATAATGGTCCACAGAAATCATGATATTCCACATATAAACTTGGGTTACATCCTTCATGAATTACTTAGCTTAAGAAGAACTACTTATGCACCCATCACTTATGTGTCTGTCTATAACAAATTTTATTAGTTGCTTTACTATCACTTAGGACTAGAATTTCCTTTTGGAGTTTATCTCTTTCTATTGTCTTTACTGTAATCAGTAACTTCATATGATTAGAAATCTTTCCTTCTTATTAATCCTTCTGCATGGTTTTTATTTTGATAACTGAGTACATACTGCTATCAGTTTCTCATTTTTTGTAAGGCAACTATTTAGCTGTATCACAGCCTTCTCATCCCATGGTTGCTTTGTTTCTCTAAAGCTTTTAGAATTTAGTGAAAGCCTCTTGAAATATTAGACTACTAGGTTTTTACCCTTGTAAAAAAATTCCAGAGTCTTGTAAGCAGATTTTTTTCATCAACCCAACATGTATTGACTTTTTTCCTAAGATTTTCAGACCTTGGGATCAGTTATTTGATGTGGTTTTCTTTTTCACAGACATTTGGCCTATTGCCTTCCAGTTACGTGGATAGTACCCAGAATCTTTGTTCCTGTTTCCTTTTTGTCTGGTGCAACTTTTCTCACTTAACACAAAAGTGGTGCTAAGTATAATGTTAAAAAACAAAATTACTTCATTC